>NC_054487.1:34280055-34880055 GCF_017639515.1 Carcharodon carcharias | reverse complement strand
ATCTTGTTTCAATAATTCTTCAGCTCCCTGAGGCAGCTCCGTGCCTACAGGGAGCTTTAGTGCACGCTCCCGCCGTGCATGTGTGGCCTCATGCTCCTCCCTCCCCCGCCCCGACAGTGATGAGTGTCTCAGTGCGCCTTTCACACTGGCATGCCAGCCAACGTGAAATCGCACTTGGGGGCCGATCACAGGTGGTGGACCATTTCCCGGCTGCTCCCGGGCTCGCTCGCCCACCCAATGACCGGAAAATCCTGCCCCAGGAATTTATTACTTTTCTATTCAATGGGCTGGATTTTATGCCCACCACCCACAGCCGGGTGTGTTTTCAGCGGGGTAGGGTGTGGTATGTAAAATACGAGGGGTGGCGAGTGCACTGCCTTCCCACCAACCCCCGATCGGATGCCCATGATATGGGCGAGTGGACTGGTGCCAAAATCAGCAGCCCACCCACCATTTCTTAATGAATAGTTAATGGGCGATTGAACTTGTTACCAAGTCAATTGACCCTGTGTTTCATGCCGCTCATGCCACAAAATGGTTGGCATGGGCAGGCGGATGGGAGTGGGCAATCCATTTTTGAATTAAAATTTTTGTAACAGACATCCTTCAGGGAGTACCCTTTGCAAATTGGAGGGGGGGACCCCTGCCAAGATGTTTACCCCTCCCCCTATCTTTGTGCCTTCCCACCTGGCCTCCAAAACCTTTTCCCCAGCCCCCTTGCCCAATCCTTCCCCTCCTCATGCTGCCCAATCCCTCCCACCAAAAAGGCCCAACTTACCTGGCTCGAGCATCCTACTATTCTTCCTGGGCCTCTTTGCAGTCCCAGCAGCACCCATTACTCAGCCCTGGCACTGCTGGGACTGCTGGAGCTCTTGGCCAGTTAATCAGGTCAGCTGGCAGCTCTTGAGGGCGGGATTTTCTCCCACTGAGGGGCAGAAGTCCCACTCTCACTTGGTTAACCCACTGGCAGTGCATTATGGCTGCAGGGCAGGGTTTTTGGGGTCCGATGGCTGCTAGCAAGTCTTGTAGTGGGGCAGGGGGAGGGTGTGAGGCAATGGATGGAAGCAGTATGCACCCACCCATTACCCACCCATGAAATTCCAACCAAAGTCTTGGCATATTCATTGAGTAGTATGTAAATGCAAATTATTATTGTTGTTTTCAAACCTCAGGCGTATTCACACATAAAGGCCATTATTATACATGAATGGAGGATAGGGATGACAATCTTTAAGGATTTTCCTGGAAGCTCCAATCATTAAATACTAATGTGAAGGTCACTGCTGTAAGCAATCCAAGAGAACAATCTTAGGGGCATTAAATAAATTATGCTTTTTTCACTTTCTTTGCATACCTTTCTTCATTACTTACAAAAATATCAGACATATAGAAAATAAGCTGTTTGGCTGACTTTGAAAAATCATCCAATCCAGTATTGAAGAGTCTATTCATTTTCTGATTGGAGGAGGAGAATGATCCACCATGAGGATGGACATGTTAGGCAACGAATGGTTGGAGTGAAAGGGAGATAGTCGAAAGGCAGGAAGGTGTGTGGTGAAGCCTCCAGGAACCAGCCAATAAGCCTAATGGGGATCTAAAAAAATAAATGGCAGCTGCCTGTTTAGGGAGATGATGGACTGTGCTCAGGATATATGTCACCAAATGGAGGTAAAGGTTATAAAACATGTGCTGTATTCAAGAGAGGTTCCAGATCTGCAGGATCTGATTCTGAAGGCTTTTATAAGCCTAGGAAACACAAGCAGTAATTCTGCCAACTCAGACGAGGTGTCTCTGAATGTTCTAATGCACATTGAAACTACTACAGTCAAATCATCAGTCTGAACATTCTTACTGTCGGGCTATAATTGTGTTAGAAAGGTCAGCAAGGATTACCCTAAAGTCTGAAAAGAGATAAGTCTAGTAATTAACAACTGCAAAGAAGCTTGTAAACTTGTCCTTCAGAAAAGGATTTTACACAATTGATGAAACTCTCCTTAGTTGGGCATATGGTGGAGTATGTAAACTCAAAATTAAGTCATGTTTGAATTTGAACATGTTTGAAATACATCTAACTACCACAATGTAATAGAGTAACTTTTAAAATAAAACATTTTGAAGTAAGCAGAACTTTTTGAAAAGGAGTATTGAGAAAAACACTATCAAAATGAATAGACATGTGATTTTTGATGTAGATGCTGTTGCATCACTTGTTTAACAGTAACAAAAGGCTTGTCTGAAGCCTTTCAAAATTGGCAATGCTGCTTTAATGATGTGACGTCTATAGTCTTCAGTCAAGTTGGATGTTGGCTGCTATATCAAATTTCTGTTCCTAACACTGTCATATTCATGATCACAGGAAAGTGTGTTTTTATACTTGCAACTTTACAAAACCTGTGATATGGAAGCTGTCTTGGCTAGTCTTGATAATACAGACAGAAGTAATTTGAAATTTGGTAAACCTTTTTTATCAGAACATAACCAGGCAGTTTGGTTTTATGGCACTTTATTTTTATTGCAACATATTTTCATATATAACATTCATTAATAAGAGATAGTAAGTAGAGAGTGAAAGAAGAGTACCTGAGAAGTAGCTTGCAAGTAACTCTGGAGACTAGTTCGGGTGCATGATTGTCAGTGGCAGGATGTTCCGCTGAACTTGCCTGACGACTCACTCTCGGGTATATTTTGGCAGTGCAGCATAGATTTGTGAATTGTTTTTTCAGCATGGATGAAGCACATCTCTTGATGCAGTGCTTAAGTAGGAAATGCTGCAGCTAAACAGGAACAAAGTCCAGCAAGTCCAGCTTTTAGAAAATATTTCCTGATTCAATCTCATAATGAATCTGTGAATTTCTGATATATTTTCTGTGAGATGGGGGGCTTGCCTTGGAATTGGCATCCAGGTTTTGGGAGTTTTTTTTTCAATTACCTCAAGGACTAGGATAGATTTTCTACAGTTTTTTATGTTTGTGGATGCCTTGTGGAGGTTAAATAAGTTGAGTAGAACCCATTGCACAACACTTTTGAAAGTAATGGGTTGAAAGGACAATTTTTTTTCTCATGTATTTTATCATGCTCTTGTACAATATTTAGGAATTGTACAAAAGAAGTTAAACACATTCTCTCTATTGGAAGCTTGTTATCTATGAATTACTGCAAATGCTGTTGCCAATGTGTACTCTTTCCAAAGCAAAAGAAGAGAAATACTGGTAAAGCAGGTCAGGCAGCACCTATGGAGAAAAGAGGGAAAAGGTTAAGATTTCAGAACTACTGAGCTTCTTTTGTACAGAGTTAAACCTAAATTTATGACTTTTTCCATACATGTTGCCTGACCTATTGAATGCTTCCATCATTTTTCTCTTTTTATTTATTTCAGATTTCCAACATCTGCAGTATTTTATATTTTGTCTATTCAGTATCCTTTGGTAAAGAGTAAGGTAAGCAACAAATTTTATCCAGATCAGAATAAACCCCACTGCAGTTGTGAGAAACTGGAAAGCCAGCTGAAGCTGGCCGAAAGAGCAAGGTGATGTTTTAATAAAACCAAAATACAGATTGTGTAGGCGAACAGAAAGGGGAACTGTCTACTTATGTCATGAGTCAGCCTGCAAGTCACAAGTTAAGATTCCTGTGTAACGGTGACCTTACTTTCTTTCTTGAAATGAATTCCAGACAAATGATAAGTGAGTGGAGTCCAAACTGTTAAGTACTAAAAGTGTTTTGCGAAGTCTATTCTAACAGAAACCTTTGTAATTTATTGGATTGCCTCAATCTCCCAGAATTTCCATGGGAGTTCTCACAGTCTTCTCCAGTAACTTCCCTAAAGAAATACCAACAAATTGGAAGATGTTTTCAGAAACTCTGCTCCCTCCTATTTATCTGCAGTGGATTCCATCAAGCTTTAGATTTTTGAGATGGGAAATAGCACAATGATTTATCCTGCTTATCACAATGAAGAATGTCAGTGGAAATGGAAGGTGGTCCCACATTCTACAGCCATGTTCTCTCTGAACTATCCTGACAATAATGCACCAGATCCCCAACTTGACAAGGACATCTCTGAATGCACTCCTTGATGCTTACGTATCCCAAGATAACCTGAGTGATCATAAATATAAAGAATGAATAGCTTATGCCACAACATTGCACCGCTAAGACTGCCTGAAATTATTTCTTTCAGAATGAATTCAAAGGCAAATTGTTGGTGTTAAATGATCTTTGTTCTTAGCAGCTGGTCTTCTTTGTTATCACGATTATAGTAAAAAACAAACAAACACTTAATTGCAGAATCATCTTTCTGCCCACAGATATTGCCAGTTGACTTGATAAATATTGTATTATATTACCTTCAAACTGCTGGAAGCACCTAGTGATAATTCAATCATGCTGCACTTATTACAACCAAATTATCAGTTTGAATAAGCATGATTATTGTACTTTTTCTTCTTCTTTCTGTATCAGTCATGACTAAATTGTTGCACTCTTCTGAGTCAGAAGGTTGTGCATTCAAGTCCCACTCTACAGACTTCAGCACTGAAACTTCAGTGCAATACTGAGGGAGTGCTGCACTGTCTGAGATACTATAATATTGAAGAGATGTTAGCCAAGTCCGTCTATCCCCTCAGGTGGATGTAAAAGAACCTGTTGCATTATTTTGAAAAAGAGTGGAAAGTTCTCCCTGGTGTCTTGGCACATATTTACCCCTTAAATAACATCACTTAACAAAATGATTTTGTCATCATTTTGTTGCTGCAATTGCGAGCTTGCTATTCGCAAAATGACTGTCACATTCTCTCTATGACAACAGCGACACTTCACAACTGCTTCATAGGATGTAAAGCGTTTTGTGAATTCCTGAGATTGTAAACCATGCTAGATCGATGCAAGCCTTTTTCCTTTTGTTTCTTTCTGTCACTATTCACCTCTACTGAAGAGGAGCCGTGTCTTTCTTCCAGATCTTTACCATCTTGCCTGTCTGAAACTGAGCATTATAGAGGTGTATGATTAGATCTGGGTCATTCTTACTTTTCTCATTATTTAAATTGTCTTCCTTCTCTTTCGGAAGAACTGACTCCTGCTAAGGTGTGGTTTTACTTGTGTTAGCTGGTTTTCTGTATTTCACACAAATAGGCATTATCATTGATGATGAGCATTATCAGGCTGTTAAACCCATGGAGGATCTCCATAGCAAAACCTGATTCTACCCTCACTCATCAGACATACTTCATGAATAGACAGGTGTGAGTTGACTTTAGTTGGTGAGCTAACCTTTATTTATTGAAAGCACAGGGCTGTCATTTGTATGATCCTGTTTCTGGCTGCTGGACATCATAGTTTATAAGCTCCCTTTCTTAATTCCTGTGCACTCGCCTCATTCTGTTGGGAAGGGAATCCTTCTGGCCCTCTCTGCGTTGTTGCCTTTAGCTTCTAGAGGCAGCAATTATGATATTATGCAGATAGCAACAAGCGACATGCAGGGCTGTATGGTCAAACTCCACCAGATTCATTCAGGCATCTAAAATGGGATTTAAAAATTCCTGTGGTCTGCTTTCTGAAACCTCTTGTAGTGGAGTGGGTCTCATTGCACTGTTGACCTCCGGTCAGGTTTTCCCCTCAATTCTCCAACCAAACTACATTTGTAGATTCCCCATTCAGCGCATGCATCTCGAGCATCTTTAGTGTTGCCACCTTGGCTCAGAGCTCTCTGGCTCTAATATTTTTTAACCCTGGAATCTTATATCTAGAACTCTCCCTCTCTCTCTCTTCTCACTTGGCTATCCCAGAACTGTAACTCACCCTTAGGAATCCTTCATGTTTCCCAGAATTTCAACTGAATTCTACTGGAAAGGGATGTTCCTTGTTCTGTAGACAGATTGTTCTGAACTGAACCCAAACTGTTTGAACACAGAACCACAGACAGGAATCTGCTCACTCCTATAGTTAACTTCTTGTTGACTCTTTTTCTATTGACTATCTCCCTGACAGCTTGGCCACGTGATCTGTTCCAGGAAGCCAGGTACTTTACAGTAAATTTTTCAGAGAAATCTACATCTTAAAGGGACCATTCCCCCAACATAAAACATAGATTTTTCTCCCAAAAGCACATCATAATGACAATGGGCTGAAGGTTTACAATGCACAGTTGACATATCACTCCAATTATCTCTGAGAGGAAGCACAACCTTCTGAGCAATGCACCAATTTTTTTTCAGTGTGCAGCTGACTCGTTTGAGTGTACAGGCCCTTTAAATGTTTTTGTATGGCTACAGAGGTGAGATGTGTTAAAGAGACTAACTTGCACACAATATGTGCGGGAATTTTTGAATTGCTGTGCAGCCATGGAACTTAGAGGAAACAATTCTTCGAAGGCCACTTATAGCCAAAAAATTCTAATTAACGCCTCCTTGGTTTATTGGCACTTGTGGATTGGTATGAGCGCATGGGGGAGGGACACCTTCAAAGATGCCTCACTATAGGAGCCTCTAATCTAGACTTTTTTCATATTCCCCATTTCCCTCTGTTCCTCCTTGTTCTTCATTGACTGAATAGAGAAATTCCCTTGGATTAACTGCATTCCCAGTGCAGAGCAGCATTTTGAGCTGAATGAAATTAGTAGCAAAAGTCCTGATTGAACCTCCAAAGTGCTAAAGAGGTCAGTATTCAAGCAAAATAACAGCAACTTAAAGCAGCTGCACACTTAAAACCTCCTCGATATGGTGTCCATCTCAGCAATGCCTTCATGCTGGGCCACTCACGTAGTGGTAGTAATTATTTGGGTGAAGTATAGCTTCACATCTTTGTCCCCGATTATATAGGCAGATCAGATTTCCGGTAGCCTCAGAGGGAACTAGCACCTATTTTGGATGATAATTCAGATATGGTCTTTTTATAGCAGATTTAAGGTAGTAACCTTTAAGAATCCTAAAATGTACATTAATTTCAAGGGAAGCAATTAAGCTGTGGGTCCTGTTTGGATATGGTATTCCATAGGCCAGTTTGGATATGGCATTTCAAAATTTCTGAACATGATGTGTTTAGTATTTTCATCTCATGTCAATAAATTAATAACTGTCATGAAACCATATTGCAGATTGTACAGGTGGTTATATATTGCCTTTTTGATACTGGGTTTTAAGTATTCATTAATTGTTTCATTAATACTAATGGAAGAAAGTGTGTAAGTCCTCCTTTTCTATCTAGATAATGCGGGAATGCAGCTGATTTATTTTCGTTTCTAAATGGGTTTGCTGTAGGAGGTGAGAGTCTCAGGATATCCTGTACTTGAGGCAACAAAAATATACTCCATGACTGTAAAAGTAACACTTACAAAGCTGCGATGAAGATGTGGAACACGGTGTGTAATGGTCATGAAAGAGCGAATTGCCAATGATGCTAAACATTGAAAGATAGATTTTTCAAGTTAATACGGCATCCCTTGAAGCAGAAATGGACACTCCAATGTTCCTTCCGTTATCTGAGCTATCTTGACCATGCATGGGCTTCTTTGTCTATCAGGACCAAGCTAAAGTGATAAATAGGGATTAACAAAAAAAGCAAGAGGGGAAAACATACCTAAAAAAATATCCTTCAACCCCCCAGGAAAAAATTACAGATAGTGACATGACAACTTGGGTCCATCCTAGGGGCAGGATTTCCAGCTCGCCGATGCATAAAATGACACAGGATGACGTCGGGCAGTACTCCCGACATCAACCCACATCATTTCAATTTTCAGGTTGGTGGGGAATCAGCCAACTCAGCTGTGTGCCCACCGACCTGTCAATGGTCAATTGAGGCCATTGACAAACTCATTAATATCATTAATGGACCTATCTTTCCAACCTTAATGTTGGCGGGCAGACCAGGACCCCTGGTGGGCTTCAGAGAAAGCATGAAACCTCATCCATGGGCAGAATGAGGTTTCATGCAGGTTTTTAAAAATTTAATAGAAGTTTAACTAAAAGCAATGGACATTTCCCAACTTGTGACAGTGTCACATGAGGGGACATGTGAGGGAAATTTTATCTTTCTATTTTTAGCATTTTTACATTTGGAGCTGATCTCCCTGAGGCAGCACTTAGCCCCAGGGAGATGAGTGCGCTCTTTCATGCTCAGGGAATCCCTTCCCCCGCCCGCACAGGGAGCACATAGCGCTTCCTGGTGGACATCACGCTTAACAATTGTCATGAAGCGAGCCCATGTAAAATGGCGGCGCACCCCCAATTGGGGGCGCCGATTGGAGGCGCGCCTCCCCGTGCCCAGTCCTGAACTTCCCCCTCCCCCCACCCCCCCGGGAAAAAATTCTCCCCTATGTTCTCATGTTTATAATGCTCAGGTCCAAGTAGGAAACAACATGTAAGGAGATCTGGACCTCAAATGGTCCAGGCAACATGCCATCGTCAATGATGCTGCCTGCAAATTGACTGTTTCTTAAGTAGTACAGAATGGACCTTGTATCAACCTGTGCGAAGCATAATCTCATGTTGCTTTATTGGGTGAAGTCAATTATAACCATCAAATGCATCCCCAAGATGTCACACAGGGAGCCAGCCCTCCATTTTGATATCCATTCTTGTATTTATCTATGTGATGTCTGGTGGGAAACATTTGTGGTTTGGAGAATTAGTCTGTTGGCTTATGAGCTGTTTGAATACTTCTTTATCCTGACTGAACATGAGTTGAGGGGAAATATTGTTTAATATTCATAACACAGCATTTTTCACTGTGAGGCTCTGACACCATGCTGAGGTGCTTTTAACACATGGCTGGGTCAAGTGAGATCCAATAGTGCAAAATGGAGGCTACGTACTCCTGAAGGAAGAACTAGAATGGTTAGAACTAATGTTAGGCTGTAGAGCCTTACTCCTGGGCAAACATTAGGCTATAAAGGCAACATCCTGGCATTTATATAGGCAACATATTATGAACAATGAGTTATAAAACTTACACACTGGCAAAAGGAGGGTTTAAAGTCTATGCCATAGTGTGAAATCACCACGGTGGTTTCTCTCTTTCCCTGTATGAAAATATGGGCCAAACCTTTTTTCAATAAGACTTTTAACATTAATAGTCATTTAATAGGGAGTATTTGTAACAGGAAATTTTGAATGGCAGGATTTTTCACCCCACCACCAGGGGAACACATCCCGGCCAATCATAGCAGTCCCACTGCCATTTTTGCAGGATACAAGACTTGCACCGCTCAGTCAGACAGAAGTCCTGCCTCAGAGAGCTGGAGCCAATCTCACTGGCCAACTGCTCTGTAATCCCAGCAACACCAGTGGTCAGGACTGGGACTACAAGCAGTCCCCAGGTTCTAAATCCTGGAGTTCAGGACCATTTAAGGGCAGGGGATCTCACAGCACGGAGGAGAGATGAGGTCTGGGGTTGGGATAGGGGGTAGGGGGGGGTTCTTGATGGAGGGGCCGGTGGGGGGGAAGAGAGCTCCCGTGGGAGACAGACCTTGCGGCTCAAAATATGAATGCGGGTGGGAAGTGGTCCTTAAGCGGCCGATAATTGGCCACTTAAGGGCCTCAATTGGAGCGAGGGTGGGCTGCCCCAGGTCTCGGCCTCATCTTGTAAATTTGTAGACAGGTGGGAGGGCAGCAGAAAGGTCGACCTTGGAAAGAAAAGATTAAACAAACTGAGGGCCACTTCAGAACTTGAAAGTAAAATGCTTATCTTTATTTCTATGCCTGCTGTCTTCTGATCCTGAGCCAACCATATACTTCTGGGTTTTAGAGTGTCAAACCTGGCTGTATTACCCCATCAGTTGGGGAATGGTAAAATTCTGCCCATAGTTTCGTGCAATATGAAACAACAATGAACCAAAGAAGAAAAAATGACAGAGATGCACTTTGTTATGGGTGGGATGTTATCTAAATGTACACTTGTAATTTTATTGGAGTAGTACCAATGTCAGGTACTTCACTGGCCTATACTCAGGCACTAAGTAAAACACACTAAATAACAGGACACTTGATGAAGAAAAATTACCTGGATGTCATTTTAGGACTGAGCACTTCTGTTGGAAACTTGTTCATAAAAACAAAGTTCATCTGGTGTTGGTGTCCTGTGGGTTGTTTTCCCCAAAGCTCCACAGTTTTGTAATCTACATTATTATTCAATGGTGCATCATTGGATCCATGCTATTGAACACATGTTGAATGTGCAATCACAATCTTTGTTCAGTAACCAAATTGCCACCGAGTTCCACAAATCCAAAATGGATCAGGCTGTTGGGCAGAGCCTGGACAAAGCCTACTTGTTTATGATGTTGTTGATGCCCATGAAGAATACCACAGGTATTGATGGGAAGTGTGCCATTCTCCATTTTGTACAGAATTCAATGAAGAATTACCTGAAATGAAAAAAATGAAAGCCTTGACATTCAAAGCCAATGGGCCAGTGAAGGGATTAATATCTCAGGTTAAATCTAGGAGCATTTATTACTTTAGTGTGTGTTTAGTTGATGAAAACATTTCCCTCAGCAGTATTCAAATAACTGATGCTTCAGCACCCACCTGAACAATAACTGCAAGTAAGACATTAACTACAATAATGTTCATAACCTTAACAACGAAAAGCATCAAGAACACACCATGGAAATCGATGATTGAACCCTTACTCACCTGACCATCAGGATTGCTTTTCAAAAATAAAATACTGACTAGCATTAGGATAATGCTTTGTTCTCTTGTTTCTGTAAAGTCTTTTAAGATGTTTATGTCTAAATATAAGTGTTTTATTGGGGAAGAATGGAAAATAATTCAACCCAATTTTAAAGAGCGGAATTAACATTAGTAAGCATGCAGTCATAAGCCCAGTGATGATCAGGTATCAACCTTACATGTCTGACCTCCCTCACAATAGTACCAGGAACAATTAACATTTGAAGTTTAAAAACAGATAAAAGTAAATTATTAATAAAATGTTTTTTTTTAAATGATGATACCCCCTCTTCAAACTGCTTACCTGCAGTATTAACAAAACAAATTTCTCTTAGCACACAGTCACTCTAATTGCATCTTACACATCAAAAAGGGCCTGATCTTCTTCACCTGAATGTCAGTATTGTTCAATAGAAATCACCGACTGGCTGCAAATGAGACTATGGCTACACTGTTGCAACCACAGTCACTAATTTTTGTAGAAAATGTCTTACACACAGTGCAGGTAGATGTACTTCACCTGTTAACAAACTTCTACCCTTAATTAGCATATTCCTTAGCTAATATTACCACCTTCAACACCTCTTTGTCCTTTTGTCTGTGACATCTTTTGTCTATCTCCACCTATCACCGGCCCTCTATCCAGTTGTACCTGTCCCACTGCACCCCCCCTCCCCCCCACCTTAAACCAGCTTATATTTCACCTTTCTTCTATTTTTACTTAGTTCTGTTGAAGAGTCATAGAGACTCAAAACATTAACTGTGCTCCTCTCCGCAGATGCTGCCAGACCTGCTGAGTTTTTCCAGGTATTTTTGTTTTTGTTTTGGATTTCCAGCATCTGCAGTTTTTTGCTTTTATCTACCACCGTTTACTCAGTGCAAAATTTTGCAATCTTTTCTTTCCCAGAGTCTGGAATTCTGACATAAATCTATCAGACACAGCCCATCTTAGTGCAGCTTCCAGGTTTGTGTCCAGTAGCTGCTACTGGTACTTTGACTTCATCAGAATAATTGATGAGGATGTTGCCTTGTGCACCCTGGCATGCTGGACCTATCCCTGCTCCCCACCCAGAATTTGGTTGTGTGTTGCTTGCATTAGCCATGACATGGCCTGGTGGAGATGTTCATTATTAATTGGGCTTGTGTTTTTTTTTTGCTGTCCTTGAATGGTTATTCCATTGGTCAAGCTGACCATGATGATTGTTCACCACCTCACATAAGGTTTCCATGCTGCATATGAAAGATTGAACATTTCAAAGTCCATTGCAGTGAGTTCAATCTAACATATAAGTTAAGGGTATTTGTCTAAGTTCATTGTATTAAGGCAGTTAGTGACCATTGCATCTTTGATTTCTTTGCAAGGGGCATTGCAAGTTGTACATTGTTCCAACTTCTTGTTACTGTTTTAATTTTTTTGTAATAAACCCAGATTGTAGATGATACCTTAATATCCACATTTCACACAGAATGGATTTTCTTCCCTTACCTGAAGATTAAGATATGAGAGGCTCATGACATTTCAAACGAGTAAATTATAGTAACAAGTGCATCCTGCCCAACCCAAGAATACTACGTACTAGATATTGCGTATATAAAATGATGTTTTTGTACATTATGAAGGCTCACTTATTTTTCTATTTTGTAATAGTGAACGTTTTGTCCAGTGCTGTATTTCCAGAGGTTTGGAAATTATGCAAACCAAAAACATATTCCAAGATTAAAAGTTTCCTAGCAGTATTCAAAGAAGATAGTGTCTTGGTCAACATTCTTCCCTCAACCAATATTAAAAACAGATTAACTGTTCTAATTCCATCTAATTCCTGTTTGTTGGATCCTGCCACATGCAAGCTGATAGTTACATCTTTCAACATTAGATTCATTGTAATTAATTGGCTGTGCAGTGCTGTGGGATGTCTCTAACAAGGATACTATGTCATGATATATGAATGTATACTTCAGAAAGCCTTTACTTCTGAAAGTGTAACCAGAAAAACTGTTGTTCTCTGAATTTTACCTGGAAATTAATTTATAAAGCACTGGGGAAAAACCTAATGGAAACAACCATGTGACTATTTCAGAGGGCACCAAGTGGAGGAACTGCTTGTGCAGATGAATTTCCAAATTTAAGCTACAAATTTCTAGAAACAGTATCTGCTTGGAATACTTCTGTAAATGATATTGCTAGAATAGGAAGAACTGTTGAAATAGAAAGACTTTCATTTATATAGCACCTTTCATGGCCCCAGGTTATTCAATCTCACTTTTCAGCCAATTAAGTACTTTGAAGTTTAGTCTGAGTTTCTTATAGTCATCTAGTATTTTCTTAAGTTCAGACACTTGATACTTACAATCAATAATCTGAATATTCAGCGATACCTGACTGGCTGTGAAATGAACTTGATGTACCAGACATGTTTCTTACTTGAAACAGATAATTTTATTACAGAGCTCTTTTAGACGCTACATGCTTGAACCAGGTCCACAACTAGGAAACTCCACCCCTCGAATTATCCGTACTTAGGGCTCATTCGTCAGTACAATCACATGATCTCTAAAGGCAGTAAGAAAGGTTATATCTACAAATATACATTCCCTCCCCATTTAGATTTTTTTTACATTTACTATTTACACAGGGGGCAGAATTTTCCACTGACCATCGGACATAAAATAGTGCGAGATAACATCGGGCGAGCATCCCAATGCCATCCCGCGCTGGCATGATAAATCGGTAGGCAGGTGCGCAAGGGTGTTGGAGCCACACCCAACATCAATTAAGGTAATTCAAAAGGTAATTAAAACCGATTTTTCATTGTTGTGCAATTTTGCACTCGTTGCATGGGCAAAACGGGCAGGCGGGCAGCTGACAATTTAGAAACCCTCATTCAAGGGCGGGATAAAAAAGGTCAGCAATACTGCCAGTGTGAGTAGTGAGGAGTTTTGGAGTTGCTGGTTGCTTATTGGTACGTGGCAGCTTCATCTCTGTTCGAGGTTTCATTCTTAGCATTTCCAGGCCTCATTTTAGGTCTCCTTGGTGTCTCCAAGGCCCCCGGAGGATTCAGGCCATGCGGACCCTTCCAGGTATCAGACAGCCTTCTGTGATGCTGGTAAAGCGGATTGTGGTCTCTGCTGGAGGCATTTCCTCTGAGGAGGAAGAGAAGGGCAGAAGAGAGAGGAGGCCAGGTGTCCCAATGCTGGTTCCAGGGGAGGGACTTGTGGGAGGAGAGGCGCAGGCACAAGAGGCGCAAGGCCAGCAGCTATCCCAAGGCAAAAGGGGCCGCAGAAGATGCCATTATCCTGCTGCCAGGGTTTACAGGCGGCAAAGTAGCTACCTCAATATGTCTGAGGTGCAGTGACAAAGGAGGCTCTGCCTCTCAAGGGGATCTATGATCTCCATTTTCCAGATGATTGGGCCTGAGATCAGCTCCGAGTATGTGGGTGGACACCCCATGCCAGTGACTCTGAAGGGCACAGTGGCCCTCAACTTCTATGCATCCGGCTCCCTCTAGGGGTCAGTGGGGGATCTGTGTGGCGTCTCCCAATCAGTTGTCCACAGTTGTGTTAAGCTGGTGACAGAAGCTCTGTTCAGGCGGGTACTGACCTTTATTCTTTACCCTACGGTAAGGCACAGTGAGCCAGAGGCTTCGCGGCCATTGCTGGCTTCACCCGCATCCAGGGTGCAATTGACTGCACACATGTGGCCATCAAGGCCCCAGCAGGTCAGCTGGGTGCCTTCATCAACAGGAAGAGCTTCCACTCCATGAACGTGCAGATAGTGTGTGACCACAGGATGCTGATTCTACAAGTCTGTGCAAGGTACCCAGGCAGCTCTCATGACTTGTACATGCTGAGACACTCCCAGGTTATGAGGCTCTTCACTGCTCCAGCCCAGCTGGATGGTTGGCTTCTGGGTGACAAGGGCTATCCTTTGAAAAGGTGGCTCATGATGCCTCTCCACCACCAAGAACAGAGGCAGAGCAGTATTACAATAGAAGCCATGCCTCCACAAGGGCGGTGGTAGAGTGAACCATAGGCCTTCTCAAGATGCGCTTCCGATGCCTGGACCATTCAGGGGGTGCACTGCAATAAACCCTGATCACTGATAGTGCTCACATGCTGCCCACAGTCTGGCACTGGCAGGAGGGACCCACAGGAGGAAGAAGATCTTGACACAGCTCCACAGGCCACAGAGGATGAATCAAGTAGTGAGTCAGAAGAGGAGCACAGTGAGGAGAACGCTGAGGGCATGCAGGCAGACCTCAGTAACCTCCAGGGAGACAGGGACACCAGGGATGCCTTGATCCAACTCTCCTTCAGCTAGGCTACCAAATAAGTGCTTCCACTGAATGCCAGGGCTACCGCCACCACCCAGGATGTCTGAAGTGACCCTTTCCTTTGACCCCAAAGTAGAGCCACTGCTTGTGTTATAAAGTTTAGAGCCACCCATGTCCAGCATTACGTATTGGCGTACCCTGCACCAAATAAATAAAAAAGGTGAAGTGTACTCGGGCCATTACGACAAAACAAAATCTCATTTCGACAGTCCAAACAAATTAATAGAACCTTCTCTGGTCTTCAGTCACAGACCAGTAGACATAAATAAAACATTGCACAACAGAAGATCACCCGTCACCAATCCCTTTTGTTCTCATGGTGCCTTAAACTTACGTTTGCGAGTGCCACGTCTTGGTGCTCCCCCTGACTGGCACCGGCATTGGAGACAGCCTGCTGACTCTGGTGTCTTGTTGGGCTTAATGACCTTGATGGTCATCCGCTGGACAATGGAGTCTGTGTTGGCCCTGCCTAGGAGGGAGCAACCAACGCCATGACTGGCATCTCCCCAGTCACTGCAACCTCATCAGATGCCACGGTCACTGGCAGAGGGGCAGAGGAGCTGCTGCCATCATCCAGAGCGCCCTGAGAGGAGCCCGCAGAGATGACAGGCAGCTCATGCACCAAGGTTAGGTTGCTCTGAACCTCCTTGCTCACCACTGATGGACAGGCACCTAGCTGGGATACTGGGTGCCTCATCCATCTGACCACCTGAGGTCAGTGCCTGTGTGAGGGCTTGCAGGTCCAAGCACAACCCCAGGAAGCCCTCATTCTGTCCCTCGAGCTGCCTCTCTTTGAGAGTCGCCACTTTCTCAATGGAGGAGAGAGTGCACTTGGCCATGATGCTGTGAAAGCCAAGTTTTTAGAGTACCTTCGGATAATCTCTTCATTCCTGATTTGAAAGTTTGCGCTGCTCTTTCAACTAACCCATTTGATGAGGAATGATATGCTGCTGTTTTAATATGTCTAATTCCATTTAAACACATGAATCCCTGAAATTCTGTACTAATAAATACAGTCTCATTATCCAAAACAATGGTTTCTGATCGGCCATGTACACTAAAACATTGGCGCAGCTTTTCAACAATTTTAAACGATGTCAGTGATCTAACGTCATACACATCCATCCACTTAGAATGCGCGTCAATAATCAATAAAAATATGGTAACTAAAAATGGTCCTACATAGTCTTTATGTAGTCTAACCCAGGGTTGACAGGCCACTCCCACGGATGCAGTGGAGCTGAAATGGCAACTTCTGTTGTTGCTGACACTGGAGACAGTGCCTGACCATTCTTTTCTTATCACTGTCTATACCTGACCACCAGACACAGCTTCGAGCAAGCATCTTCATCTTCAAAGTGCCTGGATGTGCACTGTGAAGCTTTGTCAAGAGTGGTTCTCTTCCTTGCGAAGGGATGATGGCTCTTGATCCCCACAACAAGATTCCATCTTGACAACTTAACTCAGCTTTATAGGCATAGAATGGTCTTATCTCTTCAGACACTGGTGAATTCGACTATCCTTGCAATACCTGGTCTCGGACTTTGACAAAATTGGATCCCTGTTTGTCCAATTCCTTATTTGCTTCGCACAGACTGGAGAAGAGTCCAAGAAATTCAACACAAGCACAACTTCTTGTGGCACTGGAGCATGTATAATGCAATCTGGTAATGGAGATGACTGAGTGTGTCTTGCTCAGCGGACGGTGCATAAAGGTGTACTCATGTGCAGATAAAATCAAAGCCCAACATTGAATTCTTGATGAGGCTATTGGCGGAATGGTTTTATCTTCACTAAATAAACCCATTAGTGGCTTATGATCCAACACTATGGTGAAATGTCAACCATGCAGATATTGATGGAATTTCTTCTCTCCAAATATCACTGATAAACCTTCCTTCTCAAGTTGTGAATAGTCTTTCTCAGCTGCAGAGAGGGTTCTGGAGACATAGCTTATTGGCCTTTTGGAACCCCCTTCCATCCTGTGTGATAACAAAACTCCCACCCCGAAAGGAGATGCGTCCCAAGTTAATATTAATTATTTTGATGGGTCATAATGTACCAGTAGACATGATGAGCGTAACAGCTTCTCAACTTTCATGAAGGCTTCTTCTTGTTGCAAATTCCACGACCAATGATGTTCCTTTTTCAATAGTAAGTGTAAAAGTGCTAACACTGTTGACAAGTTTGGCAAAAAGTGACTGTAATAATTGATCATGCTCAAAAAAGACTTGAGTTCAGTGACAGTGGTAGGAGAGGGTGCCTCTTTAATTGCCCTGACTTTCTCCTCCACTGGATGCATTCTCCTCCCCGGGCATCTACTTGGTAACCTAAGTAAGTGACTTCAGTCACTTGGAAAGTACATTTCTCTTTCTTAATCGTACACCAGCTTCCAAAAATCTTCTTAAAACCTCTTCTAGTTTGGCCAAATGTTTGGCTTCTGTTGACCCTGTTATCAGGATATCATCCAGGTACAGTACTACTCAGGGAAGTCCTTTCAATCGGCTTTCCATGGTCCTTTGAAAGACTGCACATGCAGATGATACACCAAAGGGTAGGTGTTTATATTGGTATGGGCCCTTTTGCGTGTTGATGGTTACAAACCCTCTATATGTGCTGTCCAGCTCTAGCTGTTGGTATGCATAGCTCATGTCAGTTCGGTGTAAGATTTTCCTCCAGCTAGCTTAGCGTACAAATCTTCAATCCTTGGGATAGGATATTTATCTAATTTAGCAGCCTAGTTCACAGTTAATTGTAGTTTCCGCAGATGCGAATAGTTTGATCTGGTTTCATCACAGGAACCATGGGCGCCATCCATTCCGAAAATTGGACTGGCTGGATTGTGCCTGGCTTCTCTGAGTGGCACAGTTCTGTATCCACCTTCTCCTTTAGGGCATAAGGCACAGGTCAGGCCTTAAAGAACTGGGGTGTTGCTTCCAAATCTACATATATTTTTGCTTGTAAGCCTTTCATCTTTCCCAATTCATAACAAAATACACGTTGTACTTTCTTAACGGCTCAAGAATCACTCCTGTTCTCACTTGGAATACTTCTGACCAGTTGAGCTAAATTTTTTTTGTAACCAATCATAACCTAGAAGACTAGGTCCTTCACCTGTCACTATGATCACTGGAAGCTGGGCTGTCTGTTGCCTGTAGGACACAGGTACTGAGGCGATGCCCTTTACCTGTATTGACTCTCCAGTGTATGTCTTCATTTGAGATATGGTTTGCTCTAGATTCAGTGGCTGGGCACCTTGATTTAGCTATTTAAATGTGTGTTCTCCCACCACTGTGTCAAGGTTCCTATGTCTACCTCAATGACTAGAGGCTTCCTATTCACTTCAAGAGTGATAGTAATTGGTTCAGTTTTTACTGCTTTGATATTGTATAGGGAATAGACATCAGTATCAGCAGCTTCTGGTTCTGTTATATTGTGCACTTCAATCATTTTGGATTGCTGCCTTTTTTTATTATTTATTCACGGGATGTGAGCTTCGCTGACTGGGCCAGCATTTATTGCCCATCCCTAATTTCCCTTGAGAAGGTGGTGGTTAGCTGCCTTTTTGAACCACTGCAGTCCATGTGGTGTAGGTACAGCCACAATGCTGTTAGGAAGGGAGTTCCAGGATTTTGACCCAGCGACAGTGAAGGAATGGCGATATATTTCCAAGTCAGGGTGGCGAGTGACTTGGAGGGGAACCTCCAGGTGTTCCCATCTATCTGCTGCCCCTGTCCTTCTAGATGGTAGTAGTTGTGGGTGGTGAGTTCCTGCAGTGCATCTTGTAGATGGTACACACTGCTGCTACTGTGCATCGGTGGTACAGGGAGTGAATGTTTGTGGATGTGGTGCCAATCAAGCAGGCTGTATTTTCCTGGAGAGTGTCAAGCATCTTGAGCGTTATGGGAGCTGCACTCATCCAGGCAAATGAGAAGCATTCCATCATGCTCCTGACATGTGCCTTGCAGATGGTGGACAGGCTTTGGGGGGGTCAGGAGGTGAGTTACTCGTCGCAGGATTCCTAGGCTCTGACCTGCTGTTGTAGCCACAGTATTTATATGGCTAGTCCAGTTCAGTTTCTGGTCAATGGTACGCCCCAAGATGTTGAAAGTGGGAGATTTAGTGATAATGCCATTGAAGATGAAGAGGTGGTGGTTGGACTCTCTCTTGTTGGAGATGGTCATTGCCTGACACTTTTGTAGCACAAATGTTACTTGCCACTTGTCAGCCCAAGCCTGGATATTGTCCAGGTCTTGCTGCATTTTAACCTGGACTGCTTCAGTATCTGAGGAGTCGTGAATGGTGCTGAACATTGTGCAATCATCAGCGAACGTCCCCACTTCTGACCTTATGATGGAAGAAGATCATTGATGAAGCAGCTGAAGTTGGTTGGGCCGAGGCAGGCTTAAAAGTGGACATATCTCCAGGTCCGGATGATTTGTGTCTCAGGCTGCTGAGGGAGGCAAGGGAGGAGATTGCAGGGGCTCTGACCCAAATTTTTAATTCCTCTCTGGCCACAGGGGAGGTGCCAGAGGACTGGAGAACAGCTAATGTGGTTCCGCTATTTAAGAAGGGTTGTAGAGATAAACCAGGGAACTACAGGCCAGTGAGTCTCACGTCAGTGGTAGGGAAACTATTGGAGAAAGTTTTGAAGGAGAGAACTATCTCCACTTGGAGAGGCAAGGATTGATCAGGGATAGTCAGCATGGCTTTGTCAGAGGGAGGTCATGCCTAACAAATTTGATTGAATTTTTTGAGGAGGTGACCAGGTGTGGAGATGAGGGTAGTGCAGTTGATGTAGTTTATATGCATTTCAGCAGAGCCTTTGACAAGGTCCCAATTGGGAGACTTATAAGAAGGCAAATGCACATGGGATACAGGGTAATTTGATAAGGTGGATTCAAAATTGGTTTAGTTGTAGGAGGCAGAGAGTGATGACAGAAGGATGTTTTAGTGACTGGAAGCCAGTGTCCAGTGGTGTACCACAGGGATCTGTGCTGGGTCCCCTATTATTTGTCATTTATATAAACGACATAGGTGACTATGTGGGGGGTAGGATTAGTAAGTTTGTGGATGACACAAAGATTGGCCGGGTGCTTAACAGTGAGCTTGAGTGTCTTGGGCTACAGGAAGATATAAATGGGATGGTCAAATGGGCAGATAAGTGGCAGATGGAATTTAACCCTGAAAAGTGTGAGGTGATACACTTTGGAAGGAGTAATTTGACAAGGAAGTATTCAATGAACGGCATGACACTAGGAAGTTCTGAGGAACAAAGGGACCTTGTCCAGTGTGTCCATAGATCTCTGAAGGCGGAGGGGCATGTTAGTGGGGTGGTGAAAAAGGCATATGGGACACTTGCCTTTATCAATTGAGGCATAGATTACAAAAGTAGGGAGGTCATGTTGGAGTTGTATAGAACCTTGGTGAGGCCACAGCTGGAGTACTGTGTGCAGTTCTGGTCGCCACATTATAGGAAGGATGTGATTACACTGGATGGGATGCAGAGGAGATTCACCAGGATGTTGCCTGGGATGAAACATTTAAGTTATGAAGAGAGGTTGGATAGACTTAGGTTGTTTTCGTTGGAGCAGAGAAGACGGAGGGGCGACCTGATTGAGGTGTACAAGATTATGAGGGGCATGGACAGGGTGGATAGGGAGCAGCTGTTCCCCTTAGTTGAAGGGTCAGTCACAAGGGGACATAAGTTCAAGGTGAGGGGCAGGAGTTTTAGGGGGGATGTGAGGAAAAATGTTTTAACCAGAGGGTGGTGACGGTCTGGAATGCACTGTCTGGGAGGGTGGTGGAGGTGGGTTGCCTCACATCCTTTAAAAAGTACCTGGATGAGCACTTGGCACGTCATAACATTCAAGGCTATGGGCCAAGTGCTGGTAAATGGGATTAGGTAGGTAGGTCAGGTGTTTCTCACATGTCGGTGCAGACTCGATGGGCTGAAGGGCCTCTTCTGCACTGTGTGATCTGTGATTCTGTGACGCTACCCTGAAGAACTCCTGCAGGGATGTCCTGGAGCTGAGATGACTGACCTCCAGCAACCACAACCATTTTCCTTTGTGCCATGTATGACTCCAACCAGTGGAGAGTTTTCCCCCTGATTCCCAGTGACTCCAGTTTTGCTAGGGCTTCTTGATGCCACACTTGGTCAAATACTGCCTTGAGGTCAAGGGCAGTCACTCTTACCTCACATCTCGCCTTACAGGCTGTCTCAATTTTGCCCTGCATTGCTTTATTACGTGCCCTCTTTTGTGGCAATAATGGTATCTGCCTCCTTGAATCTGCAGGTTTCCAGTATGTGGTTACCCCCATGCCTGTAACAGATTAACTTCGGAGTCACTGCTGAAATGCTTCCACTAGGCCTTTTCATCTTTTGAGCAGCAGATAGTGTCTCCCCCTTCACGGCTGTCTCTCTGGTTTTCGGTGTAATTTCCTGCCCTAACTGAACAACACTGCCATGTTGCACACTCTGTAAAGCCTGCGAGTTGCTCGCTGCACTTTCCACAGCTAGTGCTATTTCAATGATGCACTTCAAATCGATGTTAACTTCTGCCAGTAAACAGCGTTGAATGGCGTCATCGTGAATGCCACAAACTAACCGGTCCCGCAACATGTCATTGAGTGGGTGTCCGAAGTCACAGTGCTCAGTCAACTGCCTCAACTTCACTATAAGGGGCCCTTACTCTGGAGTTAAACTTAAACATCTGAATAATTACCGATTCTTTGGCTGAAAGTGCGTCTTCACGAGTTGACCCAACTCATTAAAAGGATTAGAATTGGGTGCCTTCTGGGCCATCAGACTGTGGATGAGATTATATGTCTTGCTACCACACTCAAAAAAATCGCTTTCTGCTTCTCCTCCGCATTTATTTCATTCGCCATGAAATAAAAACCTAGGCGCTCTACATACTGGCTCCAGTCTTCCATGGACACATCATAAGGATCGATTCTGCAGAAGAGTGGCATGATTGGTGAGTATAATTTTCATTCTTTCCTTAAGATCTGATGTACTCACATTCAAAAGGTGAGGTACAGCGTCGGAGCTATTTTACCCTCGTCACCAAATGTAATGAACTTGATATACCGAACAGTTTTCTTACTGGAAACAGATAACTTTGGCCAGGATTTCCCAGTCGGCGAGCGGGGGGGTGGGGCCCACTCGCCAACATGTAAAATGACGCAGGATGACTGGGGTATACCGCGTCATTTCCATTTTTAGGTCAGCGGGGGCACAGCCGAATGAGCTGTGCGCCTGATGACCCGTCAATGGCCAATTGAGGCCATTGACAAAGTCATTAAACTAATTAATGGACTTGCCAACCAGCCTTAAGGTTTGCAGGCAGGCCAGGAGCCCTGGCGGGCATTATCACAGAATCACAGAGCAGAAGAGGCCCTTTGGCCCATCGAGTCTGCACCAACATGTGATAAGCACATGACCTACCTACCTAATCCCATTTACCAGCACTTGGCCCATAGCCTTGACGTGCCAAGTGCTCATCCAGGTACTTTTTAAAGGATGTGAGGCAACCCACCTCCACCACCCTCCCAGACAGCGCATTCCAGACCGTCACCACCCTCTGGGTAAAAAAGATTAAAAATCTTTTATAATGCCCTCTGGGCATTAGAAAAAGCATGAAACCTCATCCATGGGTGGGATGAGGTTTCATGTAGGTAATTAAAGTGTATTTAAAAGTGATGGACATGTACCAACTCATGTGACTCGTGAAGGGACATGTCAGGGAATTTTCTTTTCTATTTTTCAAATTTTTTATTGTGGAACCGATCTCCCTGAGGCAGCACTTAGCCTCAGGGAGATGAGTGCGCTCTTAATCGCGCATGCGCGAAAGAGTGCACTCTTGGCTCAGGGAATCCCCCTCCCCATCCGCACAGGGAGCGCATAACGCTTCCCTGTGAACGACACGCTGGGTGGGCCTTAATTGGCCCACCCACATAAAATGGCGGCTTGCCCCCAGTTGGGGGCGTTGATCGAAAGCACGCCTGCACATGCCCGCTCCTAAGCTTCCCCCCCCCACAACAGGGGGAAAACTCTGCCCTTTATTACAGAGCTCTTTTAGAAGCTACATGCTTGAGTTAGGTCCACAACTAGGAAACTCCGCCCCTTGGATTATCCACGCTCAGGGCTCATTCGTCAGTACAATCAGGTGGCCCCTAAAGGCAGCAGGAAAGGTTATACCTATAATCACTACAGGCTGCAATGCCTACTAACAACATGCAGTGTACTTCTGTTCATTCAAATACCTTTTTTGCTCAATGAATATTTGGCTTACCCAATAATTTGAAGTAAGCAATTTTAATGAAATAACACAGGGGAAAACATCAAAGCAATTGGTGAAAAGCATGTGACAAAAATTTGAGTACTGTACAAGCTGTGCAACACAATGTTCAGTCACTTCACAAACTGCTCTAAGATTGTGGTTAGCTTCCTGCTGAAAGTACATTCATCCACAAAGTACTTACTATAGAGAAGATTCAGCAAAGACATCCTGTTTAATTATCAGCCATTTCATCAGCAATTTAACAAATTTGGATGCCTTGGCCATATTGAGGGCAGGTTTCTTTACCTCTGCTCAATGAATTCTCTCGCTGGGGCTCCTTTACTCTCATTCCCACTAGTGGAATATTCTCCCAAACATCATTAATTTCCGTGCCAGTCAACAATCTGGCCATTGGAGTCTCCTTTTCACCACTAATGATACATTCAGATTTCATGAGTGTTGGGGGACACTATGGAGTGCTTGCATGTTCAGAGCCAGCTCTTGCTATCTGTGTGAGATCCTCACCTGTGTAACATGCACTTGCTGCCCCTGCTGATGGGGTGAATTTACTTTAGATCCTGTTCATCACTACTTCACACAAGTCCACAGCTATCAGCCTTGTGATGCCATGTTTCAGTCAATGTGACACAGCCATTTTTGTGTAGAAAGCACAAGCCATTCACATCTTTTTGTTATTTTTGCAGATTACATGCAGGGTAGCATCAGGGCATTTGAAATTTCCAATCACCAGCAGGTTTATCATGGGGCCCAACATCCTTCTGTGGGAACATTGCTTGATTTTTAGAGTGTAGATCTGGACTTTGATTGTGTGGTGATGTTTCAAGTACAGTATCTGATCCATGATGCAGAAACAGGGTCAGCTACAAACTCTTGACAAATTCAGCTGCCTCTTCCAACAAGACTTGATCAGAATAATGAAAGGTTCGCTGCCCCTGCCAGCTTGAATTCAGATTAAGCAGCAGATTTCACTGGTCAGAACCCATTTGGGGTAGAAAAGTGAATTCCCCAGTATATTGTATGAGGAGGTTCGAATGGAATGGCACATTGTCAATGGAAGGCATTTTTGAATGAATTCAATTTGAATTAAGTAACATCAAATTGAGAGTAGACTGTATTTACTTCCTCTTATGGCTATGCTTTTCTATTCATTCACAGCATTGATTGCCCATTCCTCACTGCCCTGGATAAGGGACATTTTAATGCCTTAAGGTCCGTTAATGAATCAGATTTTTTAATATGACAACCAGGTAGTTTCACAATGATTATTACTGATACTAGCTCTTTATTCCAAATTTATTTAATGAATTGAATTTGAATTCCCCAGCTGCCTTTGTTGAATTTGAATTCATATCTCTGGATCATTAGCCCTGGTCTCTGGGTTACTAGTTCAGTTAGAGGGTAGTGTCCTTGGCCCAACCATCTTCAGCTGCTTCATCAATGACCTTCCTTCCATCATAAGTTCAGCGGTGGGGATATTCGCTGATGATTGCACAATGTTCAGCACCATTCGTGACTCCTCGGATACTGAAGCCGTCCATGTCCATATGAAGCAAGACCTGGACAATATCCGGGTTTGGGCTTGCCAAGTGGCAAGTTATGTTTGTGCCACACAACTGCCAAGCAATAAATATCTCTGACAAGAAAGAATCTAACCATCACCCCTTGACATTCAATGGCATTACCATTGCTATCAATACCCTGGGGGTCAACATTGACCAAAAACTGAACTGGACCAGCCATATAAATACTGTGGCTACAAGAGCAGGCCAGAGGATGGGAATTCTGCAGAGAGTAACTCACCTCCTGATTTCCCCCAAGCCAGTCCACTATCCACAAGGCACAAGTCAGGAGTGTGATGGAATACTCTCCACTTGCCTGGATGAGTGCAGCTCCAGCAACACTCAAGAAGACACCGTCCAGCACAAAGCTGCCTGCTTGATTGGCACCACATCCAACAACTTAAACATTTATTCCCTCCATCTTTGATACACAGTGGCAGCAGTTGCAATGCAACAACTCACCAAGATGCCTCAACAGCACTTTCCAAAACCAATGACCTATACCACCTAGAAGGACAAGGGCAGCAGTTGCACAGGAATACCACCACCTAAAGATCCCCTCCAAGCTACTCACCATCCTGACTTGGAACTATATCGCCATTCCTTTACTGCTGCTGGGTTGAAAATCTGGAACTCCCTTCCTAATAGCACTGTGGGTGTAAATATACCACATGTGCTGCAGCGGTTCAAGAAGGCAGCTCACCAGCATGCCTAGCCAGCGGCACTCACATCCTATGAACGAGTAAAAAAAAAACCACTATGCTGCTGTATGCTCAACAATCACCCTGTTGTAAATGGGCTCCAAAACAATGACAGCTTCCTAGCCAAGGTGTCAAAGGTCATTGATATAACAGCTGCATGTCCTAACACATAGCCTTTCAAAGGAAACAGACAGCTTCCATAGCAAGTGGCTGTAGCATTTCAAACTGTCTTTAAATTCTATTACTGTAGAGCATTAAAGAAATGAATATTGTAGTTGTACAGCATCTCCCATGACCTTAGGACGTCCCACAGAACCTTACAGTTAGTTAAGTACTTTTTGAAGTGTATTCACTGTTATAACTTAAGAAACATGGCAGCAATGTGCACGCAACCAGCTCCCACAGACAGCAATGAGATGTTGAACAGATGATTTATTTAAGTGAAGTTGGTCATGGGATAAATATTGGCTAGAACACTGGGATCATCTTTGAAAATCACATAGGGCCTTTTATGTTCTTCTCCTGCCAGCCACCCTTCTCTTACCGCCTCTAAGCGGACCTCATCTGAAGTGTCTGCAACTGAAATTCAAAGGGTTTTCCAGGCCTCTTGTTCTCCTCTACCTCAGTGAAACAGCAGCTCCTGTAATGGCTGCCATGGTCTGTTTAAATCGAGCCCACACTTGATCAGTCCTGCCACCTTTTCTGCCCTCACAGCCACAATTTGGCCACCAAACCCATCCCCAGGCCAGTTATGGCCTCATGAAACTCAGGGGCAGTGACTGCTTCCCCTCCTGGATGGCTTCGGGGCGCGGAAACGGTCTCGACTTCTGTTGTCCAGCCATGGAGGGAAAATCAGAATAACAGGTGATCACAGGTAGAAAGTGTATTTGTTTTAGGCTAGACTGACCGCAACTTGTGAATCCACAAGTACACCTGTGAGCCCCAAGTGTATAAGCTTTGAGGTGTCTTCCCTCAATTATTTGTTACATTATACATGCATGTGATTTTTTTTATCCCTTAATTTCCATTGGCAAAAAATGTTTCCTGCCAATTCAGAGTGAAAGTCTACCATGCTAATGAAGAACAATAGATGTAGACAGAGCCTAAGGGAGAGTGAGGAATGCACCACATTGTGTATTTTATATACTTGGTGCAAATCTACAAAACAATTCACACAGAATCTCAGTGCAGAAGAGGCCTTTTGGCCCATCGAGTCTGCACCGACATATGAGAAACACCTGACCTACCTACCTAATCCCATTTACCAGCACTTGGCCCATAGCCTTGAATGTTATGATGTGCCAAGTGCTCATCCAGGTACTTTCTAAAGGATGTGAGACAACCCGCCTCCACCACCCTCCCAGGCAGTGCATTCCAGACCTTCACCACCCTCTGGGTAAAAAAGTTTTTCCTCACATCCCCCTAAAACTCCTTCCCTTTATCTTGAACTTATGCCCCCTTGTGACTGACCCTTCAACTAAGGGGAACAGCTGCTCCCTATCCACCCTGTCCATGCCCCTCATAATCTTGTACACCTCGATCAGGTCACCCCTCTGTCTTCTCTGCTCCAACGAAAACAACCCAAGTCTATCCAACCTCTCTTCATAACTTTAATGTTTCATCCCAGGCAACATTCTGGTGAATCTCCTCTGCACCCCCTCCAGTGCAATCACATCCTTCCTATAATATATTGACCAGAACTGCACACAGTACTCCAGCTGTGGCCTCACCAAAGTTCTATACAACTCCAACATGACCTCCCTACTTTTGTAATCTTTTCCTTAATTGATAAAGGCAAGTGTCCCAAATGCCTTTTTCACCACCCCACTAACATGCCCCTCCGCCTTCAGAGATCTATGGACACACACGCCAAGGTCCCTTTGTTCCTCAGAACTTCCTAGTGCCATGCTGTTCATTGAATACTTCCTTGTCAAATTACTCCTTCCAAAGTGTATCACCTCTCACTTTTCAGGGTTAAATTCCATCTGCCACTTATCTGCCCATTTGACCATCCTGTCCATATCTTCCTGTAGCCCAAGACACTCAACCTCACTGTTAACCACCCGGCCAATCTTTGCGTCATCCGCAAACTTATTAATCCTACCCCCCACATAGTCAACTAGGTCATTTATATAAATGACAAATAATAGGGCACACTCAGATGTGGCATTCAGTGTACAGGGATTTATAAATTTCAAAAATAGATAAGCAAAAGAAAATTTTCCCTGCATATGAAAAAGGAATAATTAATCATGTTATTAGTGTAACATTGCAATCTCCCATTTAGAATTTCTGTACAATGTATGAATCACTTTACAATACTCATACATTTACCTAAGTGATCATGAATCTTACAACTCTGATTTACATTGAATCATATAAATTACAGCAGAAATAGAGGATACTCGGCCATTACTGTTTCAGTCAGTACTAGTGCTTTGACCAGAGTGATGTCCCTATCCTTTCCCATATCTTTTTCTATTCTTTTGAAATGCTTATCAAAGTCCCTTTTATATGATAGTTTTTACCTCAATTATTACTTATGTGCAAAACATTTCTCGTCCTAATAACCTGTGTTTTTTTTTAAAAGCAGCTCCTGGCTCCTTTGTTCTTCTAGTTCCAATTTTGAATCCATGTTTGGGTTGGGGGGGGGGGGGGGTGGGGGGTGGGTGGTGGAGGTGGAGGTGGAGGGGTGAGGAGGGTGGAAGTTTCAGTCAAGCAGAGGCTAGTTTGATTGCATGCAGAGTTAAATCAACAAAAAATGATGTTGGGTCTCGATCCGAACACTATCCCGACCCCTTCTAGAGTTTCACCTGGGTGGGATTGAAGGCAAGCGGAGAACTCACATGCAGCTGTCGGATAAGGCTTTTAAATTTTGTAATGGCTAACTGTTTTAACCCTCGATTCCATTTTAACAGCCAAGGCAACATCTGTGGAGGGTAACTGTGAGGTGTGGGTGCAAAAGGTCAATAAAATGATGGTGCTTGTGAGTTTTGGCTGCACAGATGGAGATGTGAGGAGGTGTCTGGAGAGAGAGGAATGAGTGGAGCTGCAAGATGTGTCAATCTAAGGAATGCTGTGCAGGAAACTGCTGGGAAAGTCAGAGTGTGGGGCTTGGGACCTGTGTGTTATGCCACTCACCTTTCCCTCGCCCCTGAGATCTGTGAGCCTCCAGATGCATTGTCCCCAGATTTGAGGGACAACATTTCTGCTGCTGACTACCTCGTCCACTTCCATCAATCATTAGTTGGTGAGGTTGTCCTTTTCCTTGGGAAAGACCATCTCACTGTAATCTCTCACATCTTGCAGCAGTTTCTCTGTGTAAGAGTGAGACCCACAAGGAACAGCCTTACCAGGTCTCCTCTCCATTCCTGTGGTTGCTGCAGCCTCAGAAGTCCATGTCCAATTAAGCCATTGTGACCCACGCTGGGGTCCCTTTAGATAGAAATCCTTCTTTTGATAGATCCAGCGTGTCATCTCACCCGCCCTCCCTGATTGTTCGGGGAACCTAGAAGAGAGATGCTAACTGCTGTAGCTCAGTTAAAGCACCTCCACAGAGCCTGCTCCAGCTGTCAACAAGTTCCTGACCCACTAATGGTCCCATCTTTCTGGCAGGACTATGTTCCGAAAATTCCACCCATATCTCTACAACACTTATTTTCCAATTAATGGAAATAATCTTTCACCATAAACTCCCTTTTAAGCCTTTCATGATTCTGAAAATCTCTCATTGATTCCACCCCCCCCACCTTTAATATTCCCTGTTCTGATTTTGAGCTTTCCTTCCCAATTATAATTTCTCATTCCAGTGAATCTTTCCTGTACTCTTTCAATGACTCTAGTTTCATTTCTAAATGGACTAGATGATGATCCAACATTCGATGAAGTGATACATGCTATCAGTCAGAACTACGCACAATATTCCAACTGTGTCTTGCACAAATGCAGCACCATTTGCTTGATTTTATACTGAATGTCTTAAGTATGAAACCAATAATCCAATTTGCTTTTTTACACGTCTTCCTAGTGGCACTCCTATTTTTGAATATATATCTATCCATACCATTAAATCTCTCTGTTCCTCTGGCATACTAAAAGCCTTATCAATTAGGGTTAATTGTTGCTGTCCTTTTGATCCAAGTATATTACATCATACTTAGTTGTATTAATCTCCATCTGCACCTAAACTTCCCAGTTTGCTAACCTACCTGTGCCCTTTCTGCATTCTTCCTCAGTTTGCTATGCTTCCCAAATTCAGTATCGCTAGAAGAACATTAACATAATTCCTCTTGTTCTCATGTCGAAAATCATTTATAAACATGGAAAACTGCAAGACTTTGTTTATATCCCAATGTGCCTTCCCAGTATTTCGAAGTTTAACAACAGCAAAAAATTTTTTACTGGATGAAGACTTATGCTTAGAAGCAACAGTCAGTGATACTGGCATATTATTTAATATATAACACTCCTACATTCATTTTTTGACATGTAATGCTATTAGTCTATTGTAAGTGGGTTAAAGCCTACTTTATAATGAAAGTCATATCAATGCTTTATTATTTAAGAAATCCTCAGACAGATCATTAAAAGACACCAAAACTGGTTTGATGAGAGCAGTACAGAAAAATGCAATTCCAAGCCTGGCAATAGGAAATTGGCTAAGGAAATTCAACTCCTTGCTGGCATGCATGACACACCTTTTTTCAAAGCACCTAAAAAGATGAGCCCTCAACACATCGACCGACATGGTAAGATCCAAAGATGACAAAATTCACCTCAAAGATACAGAGAGTATCAACAACTGTTGGAAAAAGCACTTTGTAGAACTATTCAATCAAAACTTCATGGTGAACATGCGCCTACTGGAAAACCTACCCAACACACCATCAGAAGTGAGCTAGACAATGGTCTAAAACTCAACCAAGTGATGGCTGCTGTCAATCAATGAAAAACTACAAAGCCTCTTTGGTCCTGGCAAAATCCCTGCAAAAGTGCTGAAACATGAAGAATATATATCTATCCATACCATTAAATCTCTCTGTTCCTCTGGCATACTAAATGCCTTATCAATTAGGGTTAGCAGAAATGAAGAAATTCCAAGTAACCTTAGAGACATCATGATGATCACAATCTTCAAGAAAGGAGACAAGTCAAACTGTAGTAACTAGAGGGGTATTGTACTGCTCTCAGCTATTGGCACAGTCCCAGCTAGGATAATTCTTAATTGCCTCCCGACAATTGCAGAGGAGACCCTTCCAGAATTCCAGTACAGCTTCCAATCCACCGCAGGAACAGCCTTTAATCTCACAAACCCTTCTACTCAGTCAACTGCCCCTTGGAAGGTGCTACAGTGAATATGGATGCCCAGCTAATTTAACAAACATCATCTATCTTCTACGTGACAATATGCAAATAAAAGTTCAATGCAATGGCTCCACCACAGAACACTTCCCTGTCAAAACAGGTGTCAAACAGGAGTGTATCATTGCACCTACACTATTCTCAATCTTATTTGCAGCCATACTGCAGCTTACTACTGACAGGCTCCCCCGGTGTGGTAACAACTGATCGCACTGATGATAAACTATTGAATATCTGCCAGCTGAAGGCCAAAACCAAACCAACAACCACTCCTGTAATAGAATTATGTATGCTGATGATGTACAAGTTAGTGTTCACGCTGAAGAAGAAGTGCAACAGATAGTTGATGTAGTCACCGAAGCCTATAAGAGACTGGGACTTGCCCTGAATACCAGGAAGACCAAAGTTCTCTACCAACCCACAGCAAATGTATCAAATCCAAAGCACTTAATTGAGATTCATGGTGAAGTGTTGGAAAATGTCCCTCATTTCTAATATATTGGAATTTATCTATCCCAAAAAACTGATTTTGATGAGCATCCTCGAAGACACAGATATGTTAAGTAAAGAGGCAATGATAATCTCACATCAGCTGAGATGGGTGGGTCATGTCATCAGAATGTCCAATTTAACACTGCCCAAGCTGCTGCTCTACTCAGCTGCTGTACTCACACGGGAGCAAAAGGAAACATTTTCATGACAATCTCAAAGCCTCCATGAAGGTCTGCTCTATTACCATCCACATATGGGAAGCTGATGCTCAATCATGACCAAAATGACAATCTATCATCAAAAGTGCTGTCAAGATCTTCCAATCAACAAGAGCAGCCACTGAGAGAGAACAGTGAGAGAGTTGGAAAAAGAGGGCAGCTGCTCCAAACAACAATCCACCACCACCTCTACCAGCTGACAACTGATGTCCTCACTGGGAGAGCCTGCCAGCCTAAGATAGGGCTCATAAACAAGCTGCAAATTCACAGCCAACACTGACATCTCACTTCCAGCCAGCCATTTGCAAGAAAGAATCATTCTTGACCACAAGAGGGATTGCTGCTGATGATGATAACATTGCAAACAGTAATTTCTAGCTTTTACTCATTATCTTTCAGTCAGGAACTTGCCAGTAGTTGAGAATATAAAGATTGTCTTCCTCCTTTTTGAATAGTGTGCTCCCAGCTAGACTATTTAACATTTTGATTGACACCTTTGAAAACATAGTTGTGAATATGTGGTTGGAAACAGAATTGAGGGCATAAGGATAAGTTCAGAGATTTAAGGAGTATGGAATTATTACATTAAGGATAGTGACAAGTCACAGAGGTTGAAAAATTAAAGTCCTACATTTATTTTGCACCATTCATGACCTTAGGTTATCTCAAAGTGCTTTACAGCTAATGAAATACTTTTTTATATGCACTCACCATTGTAATGTAGGAAATGTTGCAGTCAGTTTGCACATGGCAAACTTACAAACAACAATGCGATAATGACCAGATAGTGTGTTTTTGGTGATGTTGGTTGAAGGATAACCAGAAGTTTGGACATAGGGAAGAATTCCCATGCTTGTCTTCAAAATTGTGCCATGGGAACTATTACATCCATGTGAGAGGGCAATTGGGGCCTTGTCTTATCTGAAAGACAGCATTTTAGGCAATGCAGTATGACCTCAGTACTGTATTGCAGTGTCAGCCTAGTTAATGTGCTCAGGCCTCTGAAGTGATTCTTGAACGCATGACTTATTGTCTGTGGGTGAGAGTGCTACCACTGAGTTAGCACCCGGAGGTTAGATATATATTCTGGAGCTTTGTTCACTTACTTTGATGGGATGGAGGGGTCTTTATAAAACCTTTCCTCGAGATATTAGATGGTCTGGGAAAATTATAAATGTGAGGAATTCCACACAATCTGCAAAAGAAACAAACTGGGTGACTGAATGGCCTTTTCTCATTTCATCCTTCAGTTTTTTATTCATTTATGGGACGTGGGCATCGCTGGCTAGGCCAGCATTTATTGTCCATCCCTCATTGCCCTTTAACACTTATTATAGCAGCAAGTGAAATTTTAAAAATTGGATTTATATAGTGCTTTTCACATTACAGGCCATCCCAAAGTACTTTTTTGAAGTTTGGTCACAAAATCAGAAAAATTCACTGCATAGGAGGCCATTTGGCTCATCATGTCTGTACTGGTTAGTCTTTGTAATGTTGGCCCACATGACAGCCCAGTTGCACAAAAAGGTCCCACAAACAGCAATGACATTGATAACCAGATAATGTGTTTTATTGGTTTTGGCTGAGATAAATTTTGGCCCACTTGGAGACCTCCTTCGCTCCAATTCAAATAATGGTATAGGGTCTTTCTCTTTGACCTGAGCAGGGAGCCTGGCTCCTTGGTTTAACATGTTATTCAATAGGCAATAAATGGAGTATAAAATCTGCTGCCACATCACTGTCCAAGAAGGACTTCACCCCCAACATCTGATAATCTTTTAAATGAAAACAATTAAACCAACCCAACATCTGATAGTGCAGCACTCTCCCATTACAGTACCGCACTAACATTTTAGCCTTGTTCATGTGCTGAAGTCTCTGGATTAAGGGGTCAAGCCACAACCTCCTGATTCAGACTCAAGGGTGCTACCACTGAGCCAAGGCTGAATGGGAAGTGACTTTAATTCAATTTGAATCCTGTGCCTAGATCTGAATCATTGTTTCCATTAAGGTGTAGGGGCCATGAACTCTTACTGTGTGAGGTTTCAATTAGAAATAAACTAAATGTATGTTTTTTTACTTTTAACTTAAAATAAACACTTAAAAATGTGATGGGTCAGTGGAAACTTTTTTAACTGCTATTTTAGCAATTAGCTCAAACCGTGTGATCAATCTGTTCCATAGCAGGAAGTGAGCTGATGACCAAACTGTTCAGTACAAGGTGCAAAGTGTCTTCATAAAAATGGATTTTCTTTTCGTTTTTTTTATGGAAATTGCGACAGGAACATTCGCACACAGTTGCATTTCACACTTTCTTTCTGCAATGGAACTGTTCGCATATCCTCTTGTTCTAGATTTTTAAAAAAATACTTACTGCCATTTGCAAACTTTCTCCCACCTTCTTCCCCCCACCCCCCAAACTAATCCTTCGGAAAGCAGCACGGGTGGAGTTACGTCGTCAGATCCGCTGGCCAGTGTGTGGGATGTGCAGTGTTTACGTGTATTAGTTTCCCCTGTACTTACTGGAGGTTGCTGCTTAGAGTTAGAGCAGTGTGTGCAGTCACTACCATGTGGAATGCAGCTTAACATGATCACCCTTGAGTTTGATCGGCAATTGTTAAAAAAAGAAACAAACTGTGGTGAAAGGTTAACCATCGAGACTGTGTTAAAACTACTTAAGAAGAGTTGATTTTATCAATGTGTGGGTGATTCCTGAGGTCACTATAACTGTGGGCACTGAACTCCCCCCAACACCCAGCCGGGGTTCTCGCCTCCCTCTTTTACTTTGCCGTGTGGGTTCTTGTACTAATCATGAGGAATTTCCGCAGACCGAAGTTCATGAGTTCTCCCAGCCTCAGCGACCTGGGCAAGAGCGAGCAAGCAGCCTTGGAGGAGCGGGGAACCCAGCAGAGACGCGCCGGCTCCAACGCCACCTGGAACAGGTAAAGGGCTGGCAGCAGCTGCACCCCCACTCATACTGTTTCCAAATGGATCTGGCACCTCCGCTTTGACACTGGCTCTGCATTTAAAATCTAACCTCTGCAATGCATGTTAATGTGTAAATATATATAAAAAAACTCCGTCTGTTCAAATGAGTTTGCAACCAACCTCCAATAGGGGCCCATTTTAATCTGAAATAAAATTGGGAAGTTTTCATGCAGCAGGTCTGGCAGCATCTGTGGAGAAAAAGAATTTCGAGTTCAATACGACTCTTCTTCACTTTGACTGGAAACGTTAATTCTGTTTCTCCCTCCACAGAGGCTGCCAGACCTGCTGAGTTTTCCCAGCATTTCCTGTTTTTACTTCAGATTTCCAATGTTTTGCTTTTATCCCATTTTCATCTAAACTGCCTGTTGGGAACTGACTGGATCCAGTGCACTGCTGATTTTACACTCATTGAGGTCAATGGAAAGCAATATTGGGCTGAATGTTTTCAAATCCCAGGTTGTCACGCCCCTGGGACCAAGCCAACCAGTTGGCCAACAGTCTAGGCCGTGCCAGTGATATCAAAGGCCACTTCTGTGGCTGTGGGGAGAGTACCTCCACGTTGAGGCACTAAAAGCCAGATAAACATGTTTTATTTATTTACTGTGCTGGAGCCAGGAGAGCAGGCCACGGTGATTGGAAGGGTGAACCCTCCAGCAGCAGCACCAGAGCTGCGGGGCAGATGTTCCCACCAGGCCACCACAGATGGAGCAGCCTGAATGGAAGGCTCCTCTAGCCCTACCCCCACCCCGGGACCCACTGGACCCACGGTTTACCTAGTGATCTCCCATGCAGCGGGGTGTGCCTGTCCTGACACCAGCGGGGGCAGGTAGTGACTGTTAATTAAATAATTTAATTGGCTGTCTGCCTCCAGTTGGTGGGCAGCTGTGCCGCTGCTGTTCCTTCCATTGAAAATACCCCTTGGTGATAGGAAAACTTCGGGCTCCCCTCCCACTGCCTCTCGCCACCATTTTACAAAGCCCCTTGCCTCCCAGCCTGCCTCGAGCGAGTAGTAAAATCCAGCCCATTGAGCATCCAGCATTGAGCCCACCAACATTACACCTATTGGGCTAAAGTGAGACAACTCTACTGATGTACAGTATTTCATTTCTGCAATATTGACAACTCTCGATTTCTTCCCAACTGCTCTCACTGTTTGAATGCCAGTTTGTCTGCTCTTGTCCCATGATATATGGACTCATTCCTAATTTAGGTTAACATTCCTTCCCCACTTTCTGTGGAGTGTGTGCACCTCCAATCTCTCTCAGAAAGATGTCCTCAACTGTAGAGATTCTTTACATTTCTGGATTTAGTCTGAGAGCAGTAATCTGCATCACCAGATGGTAGTCAGGTTTATTGGATGGAGACATCCTCACCCACAAAGGAAACATTCAGGCTGAGGTGTCAGCTACACTGTTTATTTACTAAGCAATATCTGCAAAGAAGCTATAGAATTTATATAATATATGCATATCATAAAACATGTAGTAATAACCCAAGGCTGTGTATGTAAATACAAAAATAGCACCTAATTTGCAAATGATTTGTGTAAACAGTCTATAAAGCAGTGATCATTGACTGTGTACAGCTAGCTTTGGCATAATCTGCAGCTGGATCATTCATGTCAGAGCTCCTCATACAGATTTTAAATTGTGGGACATGCTGAAAACCGTGGGTCTCCCGAGTTAGAACAAACAAAGAACAAAGAAAAGTACAGCACAGGAACAGGCCCTTCGGCCCTCCAAGCCTGCACCGATCATATTGCCCGTCAACTAAAACATTTTGCACTCCCGGGGTCCGTATCCCTCTATTCCCATCCTATTCATGTATGTCAAGCTGCCTCTTAAACACCACTATCGTACCTGCTTCCACCACCACCTCTGGCAGCGAATTCCAGACACTCACTACCCTCTGCGTAAAAAAACTTGCCCCACACATCTCCTCTATAGTTTTCTCCTCTCACCTTAAATCTATGCCCCCTAGTAATTGACTCTTCCACCCGGGGAAAAAGTTTCTGACTATCTACTCTGTCCATGCCACTCATAATTTTGTAAACTTCTATCAAGTCGCCCCTCAATCTCTGTCGCTCTAGTGAGAACAATCTGAGTTTCTCCAACCTCTCCTCATAGCTAATAACCTCCAGACCAGGCAGCATCCTGGTAAACCTCCTCTGCACCCTCTCCAACGCCTCCATATCCTTCTGGTAATGTGGCGACCAGAATTGCACGCAATATTCCAAGTGTGGCCTAACCAAGGTTCTATACAGCTGCAGCATGACTTCCCAGCTTTTATACTCAATACCCCTGCCAATGAAGGCAAGCATGCCATTTGCCTTCCTGACTACCTTATCCACCTGCATTGCCACATTCAGTGACGTGTGGACCTGTACACCCAAATCCCTCTGCCCGTCAATGCACTAAAGATTTCTGCCATTTACTGTATAATTCCTGCCTGTATTAGACTTTCCAAAATGCATTTCCTCGCATTTGTCCGGATTAAACTCCATCTGCCATTTCTCTGCCCAAGTCTCCAACCGATCTATATCCCATTGTATCCTTTGACAATCCTCTTCACTATCTGCAACTCCTCCAACCTTACTGTCGTCTGCAAACTTACTAATTAGCCCAGTTACATTTTCCTCTAAATCATTTATGTATACTACAAACAGCAAAGGCCCCAGCACTGATCCCTGCAGCACTCCACTAGTCACAGCTCTCCATTCAGAAAAGCACCCTTCCACTACTACCCTCTGTCTTCTATGACCAAGCCAATTCTGTATCCATCCTGCCAGCTCACCTCTGATCCTGTGCAACTTTACCTTCTGTACCAGTTTGCCATGAGGGACCTTGTCAAAGGCCTTACTGAAATCCATGTATATAATATCCACTGCCCTTCCATCATCAATCATCTTTGTCACTTCCTCGAAAAACTCGATCAAGTTAGTGAGACACGACCTCCCCTTCACAAAACCTTGCTGCCTCTCACTAATACGCCCATTTGCTTCCAAATGGTTGTAAATCCTGTCACGAAGAACCTTCTCCAATAATTTCCCTACCACTGATGTAAGGCTCACCTGCCTGTAATTTCTTGGATTATCTCTGCTACCCTTCTTAAACAATGGAACAACATTGGCCATTCTCCAGTCCTCCTGAACTCCCGAGGTACGGTGAGCGTGACTGCCCTTGACATTAAGGCAGCATTTGGCAAGAGTGTGACATCAAGGAGCCCTAGTGAAACTGGAGTCAATGGGAGAAAACCCTCCGCTGATTGGATTCATATCTAGCACAAAAGAAGATAGTTGTAGTTATTGCTGGTCAAGTCATCTCAGCTCCAGGACATCACTGTAGGAGTTCCTCAGGGTAGTGTTCTAGCGCCAACCATCTTCAGCTGCTTCATCAATGACCTTTTTTCCATCATAAGGTCAGAAGTGGGGATGTTCACTGATGATTGCACAACAGACAGCACCATTTGTGACTCCTCCAGATACTGAAGCAGTCCATGTCCAAATACAGCAAGACCTGGGCAATATCTGGGCTTCAGCTGACAAGTGGCAAGTAACATTCATGCCACACAAGTGTGAGGCAATGACCACAATTAGAGAGGTTCTAATCATGGCCCCTTGATGTTCAAAGGCATTACCATCACTGAATCCCCGACACTCAAAATTCTGGGGTTACCATTGACCAGAAACCGAACTGGACCAGCCCTATAAACACTGTGGCTATAAGAGCAGGTCAGAGGCTAGGAGTTGTGTGACAAGTAACTCAACTCCTGACTCCCCAAAGCCTCTCCACCACCAGTAAACCATACCGAGGAGACTGTCACCTCCAGCCAGGGAGATCAGCATCCCCCTGATCCAGGGCCAGTAACAGGTGCTTTGGAATTAGTTTCTCTGTAGAATAATGATTTAAACTCTGAGACATGTGTTTATGAAAGGCAGGTGTTTACTATTAATCTAATGCTTGCAATAAGTTTGCTTTAAATAAGTGAAATAATTTCCTACCATTATTAATGTTGAGAAGCAGCACATTTGAGAAGACAACTTAATGCAAAGCTTGTTTACTGCCACCCGGCATTTGTAGAAGTATATTCAGAATCCTTCTTCCAAAGTTAAGGTCTGTCTTTATTGTGTGATCTAGCCCTGGTCTATTTACTGTAATGTTCGTCACCCCTTTTAAACTAATTAGTGGAAACCACCAGATCTTTATTAATAAAGGAAATTAACTGCACTTTAACCCACAGCTGGCAACTGCTTTGCCACCTTCCACACAATTCCAAGATTGGTTTAATTTGATTGAAGTCGAGAGGACAAATAACTTATAAAATGAGCCTGGGTGAAATTTAATATTTACTGTCCACTACTAACCTGAAATGCAAACGTCTGACTGATCACCAGTCACTGCAGTATCCTAACAGGCAGTACCAGTATGAAGTCTCATGACTATATTAAATTGGTCAAGTTTTAGACAAATGCTGAATCTTTGTTTTCCAGCATACAGCATGCTGTAATCGCTGTGTTCCAGCGGAAAGGTTTACCCGATAATGAACTTTATAATCTCAACGAGGGAGTCAGGTGAGCAGGCAAGAATTTCTGTCTTTGAAGTGAACCTTTTTGTTGTTGAAATGTTGGACTCTTTAATTGAGTGTGCCTGATTTAAGAAGGACCCAAAATAAACAATTCCTATAAATAAATTGATCCACTGATCAGCAAATCATTTGGGGAATTCTTTTTGATGGAGAAGCTAAGTTTCAGTAAGGGAAAATGGTGCTTGCTACAATTAAGTACTATCTCCAGCTAGGGCATGTAAAAATAAAGTAAACCTATGTGGCATAGAGTAATAGAGCTTTAATTGTCTGTTCCCCTTCTCCCAGTGACCAATATTTTCAAGTCTCTGTGTGCCTATTAACTGATTCACTTGTGTCATCCATGAGACGTATCAAGAAAGCTGTTTCGTGGGACCAATGCTGGTCGCCAATCTTTCTTACTCTGAAATCAAGGCTGGGGAGTGTCCAAATTGGAACATTTTGGTACATTAACCTTTAAAGATACATATTTCTTCCACCTGTTTTCATCCTACCCCTCTTATTCTCAAGATAACAAATCTTACTTGGATATGCTCTGAAGACAGCTATGTGCCCTCAGTAACTCATCTAAAATGGCAATTTAAAAAAAGAAGTCAAGCTTGGGTAATGTGGAAAGGTGAACCATTTGACAGTGGCTCTTCACAGCTAAACTAGATTCTGATGTCCACCACTGAATTTCCAGTAGTAATCAGATAACAAGCAGGGCAGGAATGATGAATGCTTCCTCACAACAACTCTAATGTTTCAATTACACCCCTGGCTGAAATGGGACAACTCAACATGTACCAGGAATGGGACTTGTTTCCTTTCTCTGTGATATTCCAAATCATAATTCTCTGTCAGTCCACCAGCAGAGCTTTCAACCTGCCATCAAATGGTGTGTGTGGGGCAAGGTTTGCAGAGGGGTTATGTCAAATCAGTAGGATTCATCTCTGAAAATATTGTTGTTGCACTGTATTTAAAAAAAAATGAATTCCAGCACTGCCAGTTAATACTGCACAACTTATTTATGCTTTCCTAGCCAAGTACTACCCCACCTTTGTAGTTATTAGTCATACCCTGACAGGTCAACTAACCCAGCATTAACCATAGACTGAACCTGGACCTTCCTGCTGTATGATTCACAAGCACACCTCATTGTCCTTTTATCCACAGGAAAGTGAACACTTACAAACTATGAATAATACGTATTGTTCTGCTCTACTGTCTGTTTTCTTAGAGTATTCAGTTTAAACAGTGCTGATGACAATACTGGTGAACTGATATGGGAATGCTTAAAGTCATGTAACTTAAGACCTGTCTATTAAGTTAACTTCAGTAAAGGTGCACTTTGTTGAGCTCGACAGTCACTTCAAACCCTAGTTTGAACTCTAGATTGTACCATAAACAGTTATGGTTATTTTTTTTCCCAGTTTTCTTTTCTGTATGATCAGACACTTGTTGGAGGTTCCTTAGTAACTGATATTTGAGCTGAAATATTTAGAAAGCAGAGACTGAAATAACAAAAGACAGTTGATAAATACAAAGCAAAGCACAGCAGAGTGTTTCACATGACAGTAACAAACCAGGAGGTTAAAATTGTGTTAGACCATAAAAGTGACACTGGGAGATTTGTCCAAAACCACCTGAAACCCACACTGTGTTGTGTTCTTCAACACATTCTGAACTGTGTTTACTGCATTGTGTGTTTGCACTTGGTGTGTAGCTGGTTTTCAGTGACTTTATCCTGCTTCAGTCCATCTTTTTGTTTTTGTTTCTTTTAAAGCAGTACTAAATTCAGATCAGCCATTATTTCATTGCATGGCAGAACAGGCTCAAGGGGCTAAATGACTACAATAAGTCCTTGCTTAATATTGTTGTTGTGGCCCTGAAAAGTGCAACTTTAAATGAAACAACCTTAAGCAAATCAGATTTTCCCATTCCAATCAATGTAAAAGCTGTAGTTAGGTCAAACCTTGCTCGTCAGGAAAAAAAACATTATATGCTATAAGTTAAAATGCTGTACATTCCTAAATTCCTATATTTGTAAATGAAATAAATTGTAAAATAAAATAAATTTTAAAATATAAAAATGTGCTAACTCTTTCTACTTACCTCCCACTTCCTGACCCTCACACGCACTGCTTCCCTCTCCCGAACCCTTGCAGTGAGCTGGGTGGTGAGAAGAAGGAAGCGAGTGAGGGGAGCTGCAAGTGAGATGGTCAGTGATGAAGCAGAATGGGCAGCAAGTGGGAGAGGCCACCCAAAAATGGCACCGATTGGGCCAAGTATCAATACATTAGCCTGGCACGAAACAACAATAAAATGGACATCCTGGCAGAAAGTGCACATGTCAGCCCCATTATATCCTCAATGTTAAAGTGGAATGACTTAAAATGGGGCAACTTGAATCAGGGACATAGTGTCCCTATTAGGTTGAAGTGGTATTTTTTTTTACCTGAGTGACTTTTAAGCTGATGATTGTTTACTCATTTAGGTTTTCCACCCTGTTGTGTGGGAACACTTGCAACTTCAGACCATCAGTGGTGGCAGGAAAAGGTGGCACAATTTTAACCTAACTGACAGGATCAAATGCAACACTGCTTTTACACCCTGCCAATTTTAATCACCCAATGGATTTCCTGGCAAGTATGATTAAAATGATCCACAATGCCTAAGATCAGGTATATCATAGCTAGAAGCAAAGTAACGCACACCCTACTCTGCCCAGAAAATGGGTCTTGGCCATAAACTTAGAAAAGCACCACTTGCCGTACCAATGTAACATTGTTTATTTCTCACACCATCCTCATATGGCCTTTGAGTGAACTTATTAGTTACGGGCAGCTTTGAACTGTGGATCCGTGCCAAGTAGCAACCGGTTTAGACTGCCCCAACTTGTTTCTGATCTTGCTTATTTTTTCCTTCTCTTTCTTGGTATAGGCAATTGTTGAAAACTGAGCTTGGATCATTTTTCACTGAATATCTTCAGGTCAGTATCATGTATTTTTCCACAGTCACCATTCTGAAATGTTAATGTACAGACTTGGATTTTTTTTAACATTTTGTCACGACCAGGTGAAGAAGAGTGAATAGCTTCCCTTTATTCAACTTCCTCAGTTGGTCACAACAAAGGTTTTTGAGTTCTCCCCCCCGCTCCCCCGTGAATGTTTTTTCCAAGCCAGATGTATTTACTTTTTAATAAGGAGCCAATCAAACCAGGTTTTCTTGAATCAAACAGCAAGTTTATTAGTTACTAAATCCGAGAAGTAATAACAAATGACGTGATCACACAAACACACCTCAGAAGTAAGAAAAGTTAGAGTCCAAATAAAAGCTAAGCATATGCAATTAAGTCCTTTGCTTGTCCTTGAGGTGTAGCTTGTTGAACATTGTGGCAGTTTGAAACTGGCTGGTTTCCTTTAAAATCCTAGAGTTGTACTGAAGTTCAGGTAACTGCACTTTGCTGGAGCCAATCTTAGCTTCAGATAGAGAGAGAGAGATTCCTTACTGCTTCCTTCAGCAATTTTTCCAGATGACTTTGATGTCTTCTTTCTGCATCTGGCTTGGCAAAACCAGTTCTTAAACTTCCTGTCTGTATATTCCAAGAAAAGAGTTCAACTAATGTGTCTTGCAGTCATTGTTGTAGAACACGTACTTACATTTTTGATCTTTCACCCCAGAAACCTTTGATACATTTCAAGATGGTAGAAACCAACAAGAGATGGGGTTATCTTGTCCTCCACAATGGAGCTTTGAGTGCTTATTGGGTGTGACCTGGCATTGGGTGTGACCTGGCTAGTTAATGATTCCCATTGTCTTTACTGTTGATTTTAAATTCTGCACTTTTACGCCCTCCTTTCAAGAGTCCCTTTTTGAAGTGGACATTGACGCCCCCTCCAGGTGTGAAATTCCATGCAACATGTCAGGGCAGGTCTGAGGTGCAATCCATATAGGAAATTCCCAGGTGACAGGTGGTAGTCATCTTTGGTCAGTGTCTTCATGAATTTTTTTTTTAAAAAGCTGGTTCTTTTTAAACAGTTCAGTATATTTTTGGTTAGCTGGTGAAGTTATAGTTAGATCTCACTCAGTCACAATTTCCTGTCATTGTGATCTCTGCCCCCATATGAAACAAGTCAAAATCTAGCAACAGTGTACACATGGCCCCTTCTGAGGGTGAGGAGGAAGTGGTTTTACTATCTGAAACCTGGGGTTCCTCAAGAACCTTCACAAGGCTTTAGTGACACTGCGTGCGTGTTGGTAATATTGAGCTTATTGTGACATTTTGTACATATTATGAAGGATAAAAGAGAAGTGAAGCACATTGGGAGGGATGGGAGGAAGTATAGCTATTCTCCAGAAGGTCTCATTATAGATTGTGAATGGAAATTATTTCAGGAACTGGGAATTTTCCAAATTGATGGCATTGTGTGAGAGAAGAACTACTATGCAATTAACATTGTTTTTACACATTTTAAAAAAGAAAACCTTCCTTTGACAAATGCACAATTGCACTGAAGAAATCTCTGTAACACTGCATATTTGTACCACTTTATCAGCTTTTCTTGGTTCATTTCTTGCTTATAGAAATGGTTTAGGAAGGTTACGGTTTCCTCAATACAGAACATCCTGTCCAATGGCCTGCATTGTTTTCCATCAGGGCCACAGTCAGGAATTCCTCAATGCAGGGAGCTGGAATCTGGATGTGTACCTATAACTTATTACACACTGAGCTCCTGAGATGGCTTCAAGTATACTTCGTGGGCTACATGAATTTTGGTTGCCTTCTGTAGTTTCCTATCCATTCCATATCACAGGACATTCGTCTCTTTGCAATTCTTTGTCAACCTTCTCACAGCAGTTTCTTGACATTCACCACCCGTTTCTTCTATCTCTACACCTAAGAGTTGCAACACTGTTTTTGTTCTTCCATCCTCCACCCTTCATAAAATCCAATTTGTCAAAGGCACTGCTGTACATATCATTTTGGACACTGCTGTTTAGCTGACAAACCATCCCGGCTCCCAATTCCCCAACATATCACAGTAAAAAATCCTTGAGGTCCTCATTTATAAATCTCTCCATGACCTTGCCTCATCCTACATACAACTCTGTCTAGTCCTATATCCATTGCTGAACATTGTTCTCTGACTCCGGCTTCCAATGAATTTCACCCCCTCTTTGCCCTATCTTTCGTGACAAGACATTTACTCATCTTCATCCTACTGTTTGGAAGTCCCATCTAAATCTCGCCCTCTTTCCCTTGTTCCATCTTAATATAATCCTCAAAGCCCATCTGTTTACCAAGCTTTAAACCAACCCTCTTAATTTCTCCTTTCTGGCACATTACTTTCTTGCAGCCAGTTGTGAAGTGCCTCGGGATGTTTAATGACATTAATGGTGCTATATAAATGCAAGTTGTTTCTACTACTATTGTATAAATCTTGTTGCTTATTCTAGGGAGGTTTATGTAGCCCTGCTTTTTAACAGGATATTGTTCACATATTTCATGAGCATGAAAATAAACAAAGGAATCAATTTTGAATTTGAACTCTGATAACTTCTCATGTTGGAGTCTCTATCATTGATGGTCACAGGTTTGTCAGTTTAAACGTGTTGTGTGGAAATGCTTAAGAGGTAAACTGAACTATGAAAATCTATATTTTTGTAAATAGACTCATTATGTGGAGGCAGTAACTTATGAAGCTATCAAGATTTTTAATTTTTGTCAGCAGTGAAGTAAATTTCAAAACATCTGACCTTCTGTAATCACTGGCCAGGTTTTGGGCCTGTTAAATCATGGAAATCCCAAGACAACAAATATGAAAGCAGACCATAAGTGGTCACTGAACCATATTATTCTACTAAATTCATACTGTTTGATGTTAGTGTTTGATTTGGGGTTTTCTTTGCTCTTGTACTCTAGATATTTTTGACTTCTGTATTCAGTGCTGTTCTGTAACCCAGAGAGACTTGTTTTTGGTTAATGCCAAGGGAACAGAGTGCCCTGTTCTGTTTGTTTCAGCTACTGTTTTGATTTTATGCTTTCCGCATGATCATCCTTGTTTTCAACAGTTGTGTAGAATAACATTAGGGTGCACTTGATTTTATCTTTAACAGCCAAACAAATTTAATAAGTTGTCAAGGAACAAGTGAACAGTAGCAATAACACAATCATTGATGAGCTTAGCTAGCTCCTCATGTAATAGAAACTAAGTAGTTTGTGACTGCTGTGCTAAGTATGATGTAAATAATATTCTTGTGCAATGATTCATTATTTTTCCTACCACCTATGGAAGTCACCTGGCTGACTCTCTTTGAAAGCTTTTGACAAACTCATTTGAACGAGAGATTAATGAGTATTGAAGATGAGGGGAGAAAAGCTGAGATGGAAATAGAAGTTAAAACGCTAGTAAGTGAGTCTGGAAGGCAGAGGAAACATAGGCTAGATAAGGAAAGAAGTGAGTTTAGCAAGGCTAAATAGAATAAATTTAAAGCAAGGAGCCTGAGGGACAAGACAGACGAAGGCACAGATAGGCATGTGGGAGTTTGATATCATAGCTATGACCGAGGCTTGGCTAAAAGAAGAGCAAGATTGGCAGCTCAACTTTCCTGGTTATAGGGTGTTCAGACAAGATAGAGTTGGGGGGTGGGGCGGGTGGGGGGGATGGGTTGCAATGTTGATCCAGGAATCAATTATAGCAGTGAGGAGGGATTATATCTTGGAAGAATCATCAAATGAGGCCATATGGGGAGAGGTAAAAAATACAAAAGGGGCAAACACGCTGTTAGGTGTGTACTATAGGCCCCCATTCAGGCAGAGATAGAGGATCAAATATGTAATCAAATTTCAGAGAAGTATAAGAAGAATAGGGCAGTATTAGTAGGGGATTTTAACTACTCAAATATTAACTGGGATAGCTTTAATATGCAAAATAAGGGAGGGAACAAAATCCTTAAGTTGCATCCATGAGAACTTTTTTAGCTAGTACGTAGAAAGCCCAACAAGGGAGGGGGCAGTTCTGAACCTAATATTCAGAAATGAGCCCAGGCAGGTGGAAGGCATCTCAGGAGGGGAGCATTTTGGAGATAGTGACCATACCTCAGTTAGATTTAGGATAGTTAATGGAAAAGGATAAGGTTGGGCTGGGAATAAAAGTTCTAAACTGGGGAAAGGCTAATTTTACTAAGGTGAGATACGATTTGGACCAAGTGGACTGGAAGCAGCTTCTTACACAGAAAACTGTGTCAGAGCAATGGGAGGCTTTCAAGGAGGAAATAGTGAGAGTACAGGGCAAATATGTTCCCATAAAGACAAAAGAGGGACCAAGTCCAAAGAACCCTGGATATCAAAGGACAGAAAGGTTAGGATTAAGAAAAAAAGATAAGCATATGGCAGATACAGAGGGCTCAATACAGCAGAGTCTTTACAGGAGCATAAAAAGTGCGGGGGGGGGGACTTAAAAAGGAAATTAGGAAAGCTAAGAGAGTGCATGAGAAAGCATCGGTGGGTAGAATAAAGGAAAACCCGTGGGTTTTTTTAAAATAAATAGCAAGAGAATGACTAGGGTAAGTGTAGGGCCAATTAGGGACCTTAGAGGTAGTCTGTGTGTGGACATGGAGGACATGGGTACAGTCCTCAATGGATACTTTGCGTCGGCCTTCACAATGGAAAAGGACGATGGAGATATAGACGTCAGGGTGGAGGACTGTGAAATATTAGAGGAAATTGACAGAGAGTGGAGGTACTAGCGGGTTTAGCTGCCTTAAAAGTGGATAAATCTGCAGGCCCAGATAAAATGTATCCCAAGCTGTTGAGGGAGGCAAGGGAAGAGATATCGGGGCCCTGGCAGTAATTTTCAAATCCCCTCTGATCACAGGTGAGGTCCCAGAGGACTGGATGACGTCTAACGTTGTCCCATTATTAAAAAAGGGAGGAAAGGATAGACCAGGAAATTACAGGCCAGTCAGTCTAACCTCAGTGTGGGTAAGTTACTAGAAATAATTCTGAGGGACAGAATATATCTGCACTTGGAGAGACATGGATTAATCAGGAATAGTCAGCATGGATTTGTTAAGGAAAGGTTGTGTTTGACAAATTTGATCCAATTTTTTTGAGGTAACCAGGCGTGTTACGTTTGATGTGGTCCACATGGACCTTAACAAGGCTTTTGATAAGGTCCCTCATGGCAAACTAGTCAAGAAAATAAGAGCCCATGCTATCTAAGGCAAAGTGGCATGTTGGATCCAAAATTGGCTGAGAGGCAGGAAGCAGAGGGTGTGACTGGAAGTCTGTTTCCAGTGGGATTCCAAACCCGCCCCTTGCCTCCCTGAACAGCCTGGGATACATATTATCCAGTCCTGCGGATTTATGCATTTTTAAGGCCACTAAACCCACTAGTACCTCCTCTCTCTGTTAATTTCCTCTAATATTTCACAGTCCTCCACCCTGATGTCTATACCTGCATCGTCCCTTCCCATTGTGAAGGCCGACGCAAAGTATTCATTGAGGACAGCACCCACGTCTTCTGGGTCCACACACAGATTACCCCTGTGGTCCTTTCGGTGCCGGGGCCCTTGCTGTTTGTGGTGTACGTAAATGATTTGGACTTAATGTAAGGGGTATGATCAAGAAGTTCACGGATGACACAAAAATTGGTAGGAGGTGAATAGTGAGGAGGATAGCCATAAACTGGTAAGGTGGGCAGAGCAGTGGCAAATGGAATTCAACCTGGAAAAGTGTGAGATAATTCTCTTAGGGAGGGCTAACAAGGCAAGGGATTACATTATGAATGGTAGAACCCTGGAAAGTACTGAAGATCAGAGGGACCTTGGTGTGCATATCCACAAATCCCTGAAGGTAGCAGGGCAGGTAGATAAGGTAGTTAAGAAGGCATATGGGATACTTCCCTTATTAGCCGAGGCACAGAATACAGGAGCAGGGAGGTTATGCTGGAACTGTATAAAACATTGGTTAGGCCACAACTGGAGTACTGTGCGTAGTTCTGGTCACCACATTATACGAAGGCTGTGATTGCACTGGAGAATGTGCAGAGGAGATTTACCAGGATGCTGCCTGGGCTGGAGAACCTGAGCCTTGGAGCAGCGCAGGTTGATAGGAGACCTGATATAGGTGTATAAGAGTATGAAGGGCAGAGGTAGGGTGGATAGGAAGGCATTTTTTCCATTAATGAAAGGGTCAATAAACAGGGGGCATAGATTTAAGGTAAAAGGTAGAAGGCTAAGAGCAGAGTTGAGGAGAAATTTTTATCACCCAGAGGATGGTGGGAGACTGGAACTCACTGCCTGAAAGGGTGGTTGAGTCAGAAACTCTTAACATTTAAGAATTATTTAGATATTCACTTGCATTGCCATAGCGTCCAGGGCTATGGGCCAAGCACTGGAAAGTGAGATTAGTGTAGTCAGATCTTTGTTGACCAGCACGGACATGATGGGCTGAATGGCCTCCTCCCCTGCTGTAAACGTCTATGAGTATAACTGTTAATTAAATAAGCTGTAAACAAAAACACATTGGAACAAACAAGTGTTATAAAGCAAAGTTTGACCATCCCAAAAGATGTTTGTATTTCAATTAAATGGCGTGCTTTCTACTCTGTCTAATGAACCAGCATCCTACAAATTAAGCTATTGTTACAACAATTATATTGAGCTAAGCTGGCACATTATATCTGAGAGTGAAGCTGGTTTATAACCTCTTGTATACAGTAACTGTATTAAAAGAGTTCAATACTGTTCTAAATTTTAGATAAGAATGCTTCACTTTTATCTTGATTGAAGAAACAAGCTTCCATTTTTATAGTGCCTCAGGACATCCAAATGGGTCTTTGTAAAGCTCTATGTTCTAACACATATACACCTTTTGTTAAAATAGCAAACAAAGAAATTTAATAGAAACACATTAAAATGCTTAAATTACACAGCATAGTTTCAACCTCAGTGAATATTTTAGCACCTTTTAGGGGATTCTAGTGTTGCCTTTTGCTTTTGTATTTAAGTACTTTGATGGATTCACAATAAAAGCAGAAGTTGCTAATTCCTTTGCATGATATAAACCTGATATTCAAAATGCATTAGGTTAAACTACTAAAAAGTAACACTGATCCTAACAACACTGAGTTTGATGTATTTTCAACGTGTACAATTGCTAAATGACACTGGATGCCAACAATGAACAGGATATGCCCAGGAAAATATCTGTTCACATTTATGTTTAAAACTCTGGAGAGGATTGTTACTAAATCATGACACTGTTGGACTTCTTCAGTTCCACACAGGCTGTTCACAAATTTAAGCAACGTGTTTAACTGCAGAAGCAGCCGAGTCAGTGAACCAGGACTTGGTTCCACTGCAAAAATGTCCATCCTCCCTCAATCCCCAGATCACAGATTTTATTCATTGGAAGAATAGAGACTCTGCCTTTTTAACAAGATCCCTAAACCTCGCTGTTTTTGAAATGAGGATTTGTGTCTTTGTAAACAGTTTTACAGTTTCTCCAGTTTTTCTAGAGCAGGCAATTATTGGCACGTTCCATAAAATGTATCCATGGTTACTGATGGGGGGGGTGGGGGATGGGGTTGGGAGAGTTAAGTCAAGCAACAGCAGCACAGATGTTTCCCTGATATTTTGTGTTGCATTATCTCAATATTTGTATCAGAAATGTATAATATATGCACACTCTTGCTAAATATTAAGTGCCTTACTTACATGGTGCTTCATAGGTCTGAGACTGCTCCTTTAGGTGCTACTCCATCTGTGCTAACTAATCCAAGCCCAAGCTCAGCTGGGTTCAGCTTTGTAGCTGAGTGCTTAGTTACCAGTGGAGCAGATAGTACCTGATTTGTTATTAAATAGTTGTGTCTGAGAGCTACTACAAATCACCTGTCATCAGACTGACTCCAAAAAGTTGACAGATCAAGTATGTCAAACTCCTTAGGTTGTCCTTTATACAATGGCACATTATTTTGTATATGGCTTCATTGTATCCAAAAACAGCCACATTTTTGATATTGTTAGTGAAAGATAAAGTCCCCCAGATTAATGTCTGTATTATATTGATTTCTGCTGCATCACAGTCTACTTAATTAACCCTTCCAATCTAGTGTTTCTGTACCCATGAACCCATTTTCTGTTTAGCAGTAACAAAAGAAACATCATTATTTTTCATTTATAAAAACAGATTTGAAAATAAGAAATTATTTTCTGCCTCCTGTTTTTCTCCTCTGATATTCTATCCGCACAGTGCACTTTCCCAAACTGAAAGCACAGGCTGGACACTTGATCTTAGGCCTTTGCTAACATTGCTGAAGGTAAACAGGAATGTTAAAACTAGGGGAATGAGGCACCAGAGATCATGGCCTCTATTTGAGCATCAGTATTCTGAAGATTGGACGCAAATATACAGGTACATTTAAGAGGTGCGCAGGAGCAATCCTAGGGTGATTGGCTGTCTGATTTTCTCCCCCCCCCCCACCCCGTGGAGTAATGCTTGGCTGACACTCAGCATCTCCTCAATGTGGCGCAGTTGAAACCTGGAATTCAAATGATGGAACATATGATTGTGATCCTGAATATAGGAATCAGTGCATTTGTAAATATAGTGAACTTTGGCAGATTTTTTGTTTATTTCCTTGTGTAGAATCAGCTCCTAACCAAAGGCATGGTGATTTTGAGGGACAAAATTCGATTTTATGAAGGTAAGAAGACAGTTTACTTTAACGCTTTGTTGTGTGTGCATCATCATTCAGAAATTGTTTTGCTACTCCTGACCAACTGAGAATATTGCTGCTGATGCCAGATGGAAATATTCACTGAGACCTCTTCTGAAGCAAGCTTCCTAATCAAAACACAGGGTAGCCTCCATGCCTTTGACTAAAATATCTAATCAGACCATGGTGTGCATAAACAAGTTAACCTTTCTACTCCTGCTATACTTAAAACACCAACACTGCTACCACTACCTTATCCCATCCCAAAAACCAGGAGGGTGCAGTCTTGGGTGTGGACTTTACCGTAGCAACTATTAATATTGTTCGATAATTGATTGATGGAAATGAAGCTTTTGAATTAGATGTGATCCTGTGAGCGTTACTCCCCCTTTCCCTCTCCACTGCTCCAATTCTGAGTTAGTTGATGAAAAATGCATGATGCTACAACTAGAGCTACTAAATCATGTACCACCATAAATGCATGTACAACCCTATCTACCACCTGCTGTATTAGCTGGGGAGAATCAAAATGAAGGGAAGCGGGAAGGTGCAGCAGAGTGTGAAGAAATAATTCCTTACTCATTGAGTTATATTTTCTGCCTACTAAATATTTTGGAAGATGTTCTTTGACAAAATTTTGCTGATATTTTTGGGAAGTCATTCATCAGATAGCATCCAGTATTGAAAAAGCCTGTACATTTTCAAATGTTTGGTTGAATGAACCTTCTAATGAATAGAAAAGATCAGGGGCATAGTTTTCCCCCTGTTGAGGGGGGAAGTTCAGGAGCGGGCACGCCTCTGATCGGCACCCCCAATTGGGGGCCTGCCACCATTTTACATGGGCGAGCCAATTAAGGCCCACCCAGCGTGACTTCCACAAGGAAGTGTGATGCGCTCCCTGTGAGGGTGGGGAGTGGGGGGATTCCCTGAGCCCCCGCCAACCTGAAAATTGAAATGGGATGCGGTGATGTTGGGAGTTCCGCCCAACGTCATCCCGCGTCAGTGAGCAGGCCCTGCCCCCTGCTTGCTAACGGGGAAATCCTGGCCCAGATGTCAATGCACAACTTTTACATTGGTAATAAGACATTATGATAACTATATTTTGCCTTAAGACAATTTATTATAACCAAATATCTCTGAAAATGCTCACACATTACTTTTGCAGTTTATAGTTATAAATACTAAACACTACTGAATGGGGATATATCTTGCTGTGTAAACAAATGTGGATTATTGTGTAGATGTAGTACGACTTCGTTCACCATGGTAACATGTAGATAATAAATTAAAGCCAAAGGAACTGATGAACGATGAGGAACTTTTTGTACTGCTAATCCTTTCTATTTCTTAGATTATGCATTTTTTGTATATAGGACAGAAATTACTCGACACCGTAGCTGAAATTTGGGATTTCTTCTTTTGTGACATCCTTCCTATGCTCCAGGCAATATTTTACCCTGTCCAGGTAGGCTGTTTGTTCTTTGTTTCAATAAAATGTTCCTATCTCCTGTTCTACTCACTTCCAAAACAGTCTTGTCAATTTCATTTTTTAGTTGCTTAAATTCATCTCTCAAATGGAATCATGAAAAGGAGAAATGGTGATTCTATTCTGGTGCTGATGAATAACTAACATTACACTTCTCAACAGAGGCAGATTAACACTCAGCAGCTAAAAACCTAACTCCCTAAGTGGCTCTGAAATGAAAAAACAAAACTAAATTGGTGGCAGATGTGTTTTAGCTTCAAAGCACATTAAGCATGTTGCTAATGCAGCACATGAAGTAATTTAGTGGGTTCAAAGACTGTAAGAAATGAGGAATTGTTATATGAAAATAGTTGTGTCATGGGGAGGGGATATAACCTCTAATCTGGCCTTGCTACATGATGCTGAAACCATGGAATCATGCAGTATCTATGAGAATGACAACTTCCAGAATGGAGCATGGACATCATAAGATGAGAAAGTATTTATTTTATTAGTAGGGTTTTATTTTGCAATAAGGGCAGAAGGGGATTGTAGGTAAAGTTTAGGAATGTATCTTTTTAAGCTTTGCTAAATTCAAATATTCCTTGGATCTATTTTTACTTTTATTGGTTCTGCTCATTTCTTTATTGTTTTATTTTATTTGAGTGGATTACGTAAGTAAATCATCTGCATGGGTTATGTATCGTCTTGGCTAAATTACTGGTCACCTGACTTCTGGTCCGCACACACAATCTACCCCATCAACATGACAGGGCGCAAAACTGCTTCCAGGAGGTAGCATCATAGTGCAGGCGTCGATTTTATTAGAATGATTTTATTGGATACACGGAGCCTAACTATTACCTCCCGATAACCCTGGAGTGTCAAATGTAGCTGTCTTTCTGGCACCTGTCGAGCAGCAGAGCACCTGTTTTTCTAGTGTTCAAAGGATGAGATGCTGGCACACTGCTTGGTTATGATGCCCACAAAATCCATTGCCTGCAGCTACATTTGGTTTCTGTTCACTTTATTTTTGCTTGACAAACATTTAAGGTGATTGACAGAAGACCCAGAGGCAATATGAGAAAAACTGTTTTTACGCAAAGAGTTATTGGACTTTGGAACGCAGAGCCTGATAGGGCGGTGGATATAGATTCAATAGTAGCCTTTAAAATGGAATTGGGTATATACTTGAAGGAGTTAAAATGGGGACATGGGGAAAGAGCAGGAGAGTGGGACTAGCCAGATCATTCTTACCCCCTTATCTTGCAATGGTTGAAACAATATTGCCAGTAAATGTAGCAAATTGACATGTTCCATTAAATTTGAGCTGCTAGCCAGATTTCTTTGGTGTGTCTGGGGTGAGGAAGTATGGGAAAGCAAATCAAGGAGTAGAATGGATGACTTGCGTTTATGTAGTGCCTTAACAATTACTCTGAAACATCTCAAAAGTGGTTCAAATGTAAATAATTGCAGTGAAGTGCAATTTGAACCCAGGTCCCCAGAGCCTAGGCCTCCGGATCACTAGTCCAGTGACAAAGTGGTGGTGCTCGCCGATGAAGCAATATTGACAAGAATACAGGGAGACCTCCCAATTCTTCAAATAGTGTCTTAGGATTTCCTGGGTCAATCTGGACAGGCCTTAAACCTTGTTTCATCCCAAGGATCTCACTTCTGCCAATGCTGGACTCTCAGTATAGAATTTGTGCTTGGGTCCTGTTGTATAGCTTGGATTCCAGCATTTTCTGGCATTGAGAATACTACCAATGGAGCCATGTTGGCACAGTCTGTTGTTGGCTGCAGTTGTGCATCTCTTGGTGTCCTATTCAAAATGCCACTGGTAGGCTTATACCAAATCTCTCAGCCTTGAGTGAATTGCCCAAGCAAACTACTTGCTTTCCAGTCCCCTCAGCCTCCCTGCTTTCTCAAGCAAGGCAGTGGGCCAACCTCATGGTACATTATTATTCTGAAGCTGATTTTGTTTATTATGTAGGTAAAGAAATTGGGATCCCTAAAGAGAGAATTGCTATTTTAATTGCATGCCCTGTGTAGGAGCTAGAATATTTCTGAACATTTGGAATGTAGTCAGTCTGGAGAATGTTGTAGGCCCTTCCCATGAGTAGCTGTGATTGTAAGGCCAACTGTTAAATTTGGAGGAGGATTTGTGGGGCTTAAAGTCTGTTAAATTCTATTTCAATCACTAGCCAATTAGATGGGGTCATTATCTGTTTCTCTTTAGTTTTGTGGATCCATGGGGGAATGCTACAAGTGTTCTATCTGAATGGAAACTTGGGGTAGAGCTGAACTCTGTGTGTTGCTGTGCTAGAAGGAATGGGAGAAAAGTAGAGCCAGACCAACCCAGTATGTTGTGAACTTCTTGGTCTCAATCAGTTAATTGGGTTGTGTGTGTGCACTCTGTGGATAAGGAAGGCTAGTACATTTTTCTTTTGAGATTGGTCATTGAAGACCGTTACTTTAATTCTGGTCAGCTTTGCTCGTTGATGGAAATGCATGCCCTCTAGGAGCAGCAAAATGAGCCCCTAAGAGTGGGCCTGTTCTTTGTAGCATCAAGCCGGTTCACTGAAGGTGAAGAATTTTGCAGATACCTTTTGGGTGTGAGCACCATGGTGGCTAAACCACAAAATGAAATTTATACACAGTTTGACTTCCTCTCTTATTGATAGAACATACATAGATTTTCAATGAAAAAGAAATCATACCCTAGCTTGAGGAGTGGGGAATGGAGGACTGTTATATTTGTTTAATTAAGATACTTTAACCTTGGGAAGAGGTCACAATGAGCAGTATTGGGAGGAGAGGAAGACATTGTTATCATTTAAGATTCCTTCCTAAAGGCTATCTCCATATGTAAACCAAGGGTTAGATTTACAGTTTGGCCAGTAAGTTGGTGGAGTGGTTTGTCCACCCATCATAGAACTTGCTTGATTTTCATCCATTGGTTTTGCCAGTTACTAGTCAAAGTCTCTTATGACCCAAAACCCTCACCCTTGCAATATATCTTAAGTGGGATAGTATGCCATAATGGTGTGAGTTGACCACCATGTTCTCCTGTGTTCACATAAATTGGTAAATATGCCATTCTGACCAATGCACATGGGCTAAAACTAATAGATTTATAAGATATTACATATAAGCATAGTTCATAGCAAAGACTTAAGTATAGTATTTAAGGCAATAAATCTAGATCAGTCTACAAATGATTAGAATATTTTTTGTGGAATATATTTCTTCTGCAGGACTCCTGAATGAAATATTTTTGTAATTCCCAATAAAAAAATCAAACAGTTCACAGTTCAATTTTGGGAGCCCACAACATCCAGATGATCTATTTGGGACAAATTAAGCAGCTAGGTGAGGGATTTACACAAAATAGTTCTCTATGTCACAAGTATTAGTGTTCACACTGTCTTCCTCCCAAACATCAACTTGATGGTGTAGTCATTAGAGAATATAAATTCATCTATTTCTCCAATCTGTATAATTGAATGCGTTAATACTTCAAACAGAGAGTTGCCCTCACTATCCAGTTATCTTTGATCGATGTAAATGTAGGAAATGATACCAACAATAGATGCTAGCTGACTCTTGTTGAACTTGTTAATGAATCAGGCCAGGTTCTTGTCCATTGAGCATGCTCTTGGTCTCAAAGTCCCGAGTGTCTATTTTTTCATGGCTGTGTTTGGTGATACTGCAACTGTAGAGGGTGCACTTCCCAGCCATGCGGAGTTGCAGTGCTCGTTATGCCGAAGCCTGAGGCCTTCCAGGCTTGTGCACAGGAGCTCGGAGGATTGAGAGGGAGGGCCCTTCTTGACCAGTGCGACCTCAGTGTCATGGCTGGTAAGATGGTGGCGTACTGGCAGTGTCACTGGACCAGAAGTCCAAAGGCCCAGGCTAATGATCTGTGGACACAAATTCAAATCCCACCATGACAGCTGGTGGAATTTAAGTTCAATTAATACATCTGGAATTTAAAGCTAGTTTCAGTAATGAAGCTATTGTTGATTGTCGTAAAAATCCATCTGATTCACGCATGTCCTTTAGGGAATGAAATCTGCCATCTTTACCTGGTCTGGGTTATATGTGACTCCAGACCCATAGCAATGTGGTTAACTATCAGCTACCCTCTGAAATGGACAAGCAAGCAGTTCAAGGGCAACAAATGTGTTACTGACAGCCACATCCCAAAAAGAAAATTTTTTTAAAAAAAGGGCTGGGTGTGTCACTTTAGCAGTAGCAATGGTCATGTTGCTGGGTTTTTATATAAATAAATATTTATAAAAGATATTATTCACTTTGCATCCAAATGTGTATGCACTGAGAAGTTTGAAATGTTGGTTTTGGGCAGGGATTATTTTCCACTAATGCTTAGCGTTTGATTTTCCAGGCCTTCCCAGGGACCTAGAAATCATAGAAGCCATTTTTTAAAAGGTTTAAATCCATGTTCTATTCAGTTGGATTGATCTCGAGTTGTTGCCACCATCTAGGAGTTCTGTTTAATGATTTATCCACCATTGAGGCTACAGTGCTGTACAACCAGTCGCAAACAATGTAACAGAGTTCCCAGGGTTTAGGGCATTAGTTTGGACACCTACTCTACAAATTTAGGTGTCATTACCACTTTTCAGTGCCCTCGCAACTTTGGATCAGGATTAACAATACTGGGGGCAAATAATTAGCAAACGGGATAATGAGGCACAGCTCTGTCATTTCATAGACTCCATCTGTTGATTGCTGTAAACTTTATGAAGAAACCTCCAGACTCACCATCCTATATCGTTATCATATGTCTCAATCTGTTCAATCCAAATGATTCACCTAGGCTACTTGTGTCTTCTTAAACGTGAAGTATGATTCATAGGAATTATTGTAAAGTTACTATACCTTAGGTGCAAAATAAGCAATGCCCAACAAAGTTTTGTGTCATATATTTACAAGTACAATGAAGGGAGATGTTAGGGGCATCTGATTGTTGGTGCTATGTTACTGAACTAGTATTCCAAAGGCTTTGAGTAATAACCCAGAAAATGGAATTCAAACCTCACCACTGAAGTTTGAAGGTTTGAGTTCAGTTTTAATAAAACATCTTCAAATAAAAGATGGCATCATTAACGGTGATTACAAACATGTAGAATTGTTGTAAAAACCCAACTGGTGTCCTTAATACCCTTTAGGAAAGAAAACGTGCCAATCTGGCCTATACATAACTCCAACCGCACACTAGCATAGTTGACTTTTAACTGCTCTCGGAAGTGACCTAGCAAGTCACTCAGTTGCTTCAAGAAGAAGACTCCCTACCATCTCCTTGGTTATCAGGGATGAACAATAATTGCTGGATGTGATTCCCACATCGCTAAAATTAACATTAACTATATTGAAGATGATTTTGTTTTATATGATTTGGGCTCATTTATAAAGGATGACAGAATTCAAGTTTGAACTTCCAGATTAATGTCTACTTCTGAAGTACAAAACAAAGAGCAAGGATTGAACATTAGCCACTCCAGACCTCATTACTGCCTTGGTCCAATCATGGACAAAAGAACTGAATTCCAGAGCTGAGGTGAGAATGACTGCCCTTGACTAGAAGGGCAAGGGAATCAGGCACATGTGAACACCCCATCCTCCAAATTACATACTATCCTGACCTCGAAATAGATTGTCATTCCCTCTGTGTCACTGGATCAAAATCCTGGAAGTCCCTACCAACAGCACCTACACAACAATGGATTCAGTAGTTCAATAAGGAAACTCACCAGCATCTTTTCATGGGAAATAAATAGTGGCCTTACCAGCAATGCCCCATCCCATGAATGAATTAAAAATAAGTCGACCATGATTGAGATGATTATTATAGCACTACTGTATATTAAATAGTAGTAAGGGAGAATTGTCAGCTTTGATTAAATTAGGCAGTACTTATTGGGGGAAGATTTCCGTGTTCGCACTGTGGTACATTTGACAGATCAGCTGACCTATTTTACACCTTGTGTGACCATCTTTTCCATTGACTTTGGCAGGATGGATAATATGTGTCTGATCTGAACCCTGAGTTTACCATCCAACAATAAAAACCTGTCCCACTATCTTAGAAATCTGTATCATTCACCACCACCTTCTCGAGGGTAGTTGGAGATGGGCAACAAGTGCTGGCCTTGCCAGCGATGCCCACGCTCCTTAAAGAATTTTTAAAAAATGGCTTTTTGAGTTGTGCAGGTTGACAGATGATCATGTCAGGAAGATTTTATTGGAGATGAGCAACCTGGAGCCATTGTGTATTGAGCTGCATTATTGCCCTTGCCTTTTGGGGAAACAATCATCACTGTAATGTGGATTTGCTGATATGGTTTCACTGTAGTTTGAAACATATCGTCGAGTCACATACTTGTTATCAAGTGGCTTAACCCACAACTTGGTTGCAGATTTTCATATAACCATGTACATACTTGTCAGAGCCCGGGAAGTAGCACATTACATATCCTTATTTGATCCTTTGAACAATTAAAGGTTGAAAATGCATCCTAAACTGGGAGCAAGGACTACGTTGGGGATGTTGTGATATTTGATTTCATTACATGGTGCAATTGAGAGTCTGGTATAAATCTTGCCTCAGGTTTGTACAAAAATATTTAGTGTGGTCAAATAAAGCTAACCCTTTGTTTTTCATCCTACATTCTTCCTTCTAACTGTTACATTTTTTCTTGCTATTACAGGGAAAGGAACCCACTGTCCGACAGATAGCTCTGCTGCATTTCAGGAATGTGATCACGTTAAACGTGAAACTAGAAGACGCTTTGTCCCGGCCACGTGCAAGGGTCCCACCTTCACTCATTCAGATGCTGCTTATATTGCAGGTAGCCTTGAACTCAATCTTTTAACTGTCTGGAAAGGGGAGTTTGAAATGAATTATGAAACTCTTAATTCTTCTGTCTCTGACCTTTTGCACATTAGCATGTGGTTTAAATAGTCTCATGCAATCTTCTTTTTAACTACGGATGTGGTAAAACTGAGTGATGTGGAACCTAACATTTATATAGTCAATACACAATGGTTTGAATTAAAAACAAACCCAAGGCTATTGGTAATTGGAAACAGCATTAATTTTGTAAAACAATATATATTATTGGCACAAGCTCCCAAGAAAACGTACTCCAATTATTTTTAACATTTAGTGCTCAACTGCAAATCTCTAGCTCACTGCAATAGCCTCAATACATCTCATCTAATTAGAACACCATGATTTCTGAAATATCAAATCAGCACTATGCCCAAACCTGTTGCAAAGTTGTTTGATTGTAATGATTAATGCTGCACTAAAAGCAAATGGAGCCAACTACTCCTGTCTAGAGCATTCTGTTAATTTCTGTGTTGTGAATTAACTAAAACAGGAGAACAAACACTGTAGAGCCATGACCAAGCTAAGATTTAACATAACCTTATTTATTGAAGCAGTTGAACTTTTATGACCAACCAGTCAAATTGGGATGTGTATCATATATAATGGAATAGTTTAGGGGAGATGATGGCATTGTGGTAACATCACTAGATTAGTAATTGGGAGGGACATGGTTTCAAATCCCATCATGGCAGCTGGTGGAATTTAATAAAAGCTAGAATTGAAAGCTGTGGTCAGTAATGATGACCATGAAACTATTATTAATTAAACTCATCTGGTTCACTAATGTCCTTTAGGGAAGGAAATCTGCCATCCTTACCTGGTCTGACCTGCATGTCAGCATATTCTCATGTGGCTCCAGACCCACACCAATGTGGTTGACTCTTAACTGCCTTCTGAAATGTCCACTCAGTTCTAGGGCAATTAGAGGTGGGCAACAAATGCTGGCCTTGCCAACGATACCCAAATCCTGTGGGAGAATTTAAAAAAAAAAGTTCTGGAAAACCATTGTAGATGTAATTATAAAGTAAAAATACAGAGGATGCTGTAAATCTGAAATAGAAAGTGCAGGAAGTATTCAGCAGTGCATCAGGCATCTGTCGGCACTCCAAGTGTGACACCTTTATCAGAACTGGAAGGTGTTCCAGTTCAGCAGTTAAAAATGAACAAAAGAAGGGGAAGTTGGGGGAGGGTGGGGAGAGGAACTGTACATGTGCACAGACACCAGACAGTAATTTGCTTACTGGGTATGCAGTTGAGGTTTCAATTTTTGCAATGGCTCTTTTTCTTCAAGAATGAATCCCTCTATCAGCACTTAATTTCTTGAAAAGGTCGTGTACAAATAATGATTTGAAAGAAAGCTGACTTATTTTCAATGTTGACTGTGGCTGACATTCTGGGAAGCTGTGCAGAGTGTGGGAGCAGAATGAACATGTTCAAATGAAATCACAAGGTATTTTGGGTTAATCATTGCATCTCTACTGACGTAAGGAAACCGCTTGCTCGGTAAACCGGGGACATAGTTTAAGTACAATCATAAATAGTTGACTTGGAGCTATGTAATAACCTGGAAGTGTGTAACCTTGTACGTAATCTACTCAAGTTAACTTATAATTGCTGTTTTTTTGTGCTTATCTAAGGAAAAGCATATGTTTCCGCGTATCAGATACTTGGAGCAGAATTTTCAGAGGCAGGTGGAGGTAGGGCACGGTGTGTGCAGGGTGGAGCGCGTTATGCACTGTGTCGGGCGCAGGGTGGTGCGCACAGGTGGGGGATGGGGCGCAGGGCGGTGCACACAGGTGGGGGATGGGGCACAGTGCGTGCAGGGTGGTGTGCACAGGGTGGAGGTGGGACGCGGTGCGTGCAGGGTGGTGCACACGGTGGAGCACGGTATGCGCTGTGTCGGGTGCAAGGCGGTGCGCACAGGTGGGGGGTGGGGTGCAGGGTGGTGCACACAGGGTGGGGGTGGGGCGCGGTGAGCGCAGGGTAGTGCACACAGGGTGGGGGTGGGGCGCGGTGTGTGCAGGGTGGAGCGCGGTATGCGCTGTCGGGTGCAGGGCGGTGCGCACAGGTGAGGGATGGGGCGCAGTGCGTGCAGGGTAGTGCACACAGGGTGGGGTTGGGGTGCGGTGCACACAGGGTGGGGCGTGCAGGGTGGTGCGCGCCCTGTGGGGCGTGCTGCGCGCCGTGGGATGCAGCGTGTGCAGGGCGGGGCACGGTGCAGGGTGGGATGCGCGCAGGGTGGTCAAGTCCTGGAAAATGGCGGCTGGTTGGGATGCTGACATCATCCTGCCCATTTCTGGCTTTCCTCAGGGCGGGTTCCTAGTTGAGAAACTTTGTAAGTCTGCAGGAAAGCAATCGAGGTGATTAAAAAGGTAATTGAGCCTTTTTAACCATGAATTCCTTCTTTCCAAACGGCTTCTACACTTTATCTGCACCTTGTCTGGGTCATTGAGGTGAGTGCTCAGCAGCAAGAGCCTCTTCAATAAAACTGACAAGCTGTGAATGCTTTGATCAGTTATGATGAAGAGTTGCAGCCATGGCCAGGTGAGAGGCTGCTGTTCAAAACTCTCCTCTCAGAGAGTGCTTTCACTGCTTGTCAGGTGATTGTCAACTTCTTGGAAAACACTTCACCTGTCTAGCACTTCAGTAACCTTCAGCTGCACTTTTTGCTGCCAGCATGGCATGGGGACAACTTATGCACCTTTCACCTCTGCTGAGGGTCACGAGCAGAGACTATACCAGTGGCAATAACGGCACCAGCTGTCTTCTCCTCAGCCACATACCCTTACACAAGGTGAATGGAATGGAGATCCATCTGGAGGGAGGTATGACCCCCTATAACAGGGCCTACAGGCAAAGGATCAGCTCTCTCATCATGCCTGAGCACCAGTGCATCAGGATGTTCAGGCTATCATGACAAGTTGCTGCTGACATCTGCAGGCTCTTGCAACAAGACCTCTTTCCCAGTAGACCAGGTGGGCCCACATTGCCATGGCCAAAGTGCCCATCACTGGAGAGCCAGCGCCCGCCCCAATTGACCACCACCTCCCCAGCAGGTCTCTGCCTCTCGCCAAATTGTGCATTTACTTCTGCAAAGAGAGAAAGCAAAAAGGCATGAATGTTTGTAATGGCTTGTGTAGAGAGGAGGGAAGGACACCATTTATGGAGCATGACACTAAGGCATGGGTATGAGAAGGTAATAAATAAGGGTGCATGTCATTGCTGGCTGTTTGGGTCGGAATGTAAAGTGGCTGCAGGGAGAGGAATGAATGGAGCTGCAAGGTGTGTTAGCCTGAGGAGTGCTGTGCAGGAGAATGCTGGGCAAGTCAGAGTGTGGGCTTGGCATAGCAGTGTTATGCCACTTTCCTGTCATGTTCTTCCGAGCCTTGGATCTTCCTGGTCCTCTGTCCCCGGGTTGGAGAGATCACAGCTCTGCTGCTAAGTTCCTTATCCATTTCCATCCACACCTGCAATCTTTGCAAGGCTGTCCCTTTCTTCTGTCCTTGGGAGAGATCATCTCACTGCAGCCCCTCAGATTCTGCAGCCTGACCTCTGGGCTAGAGTGTAAGACCTGCAGGATCACCTTACCAGATCACCGATCTGTTCCTGTGGCTGCTGCAGCCTCAAAAATCCAAATGCTGGTGAGAGATTGTACTCCACGTTAAACAGAATTACCTGGAAAAACTGGCAGCATCAGCAGAGAGGAAAAGAGTTGACGTGTCGAATCCTCATGACCCTTCAACAGAACTGGGTGAATCCAAGGAGAGGGGTGAAGTATAAGATGGTTTAAGGTGGGGGGAGAGAAGTGGACGGGGGTGGTGTAGTTGTAGGGACAAGCAAGCAGTGATAGGAGCAGATAATCAAAAGATGTCACAGACAAAAGAACAAAAGAACACAGAAGTGTTGAAGTTGGTGATATTATCTAAATGAATGTGCTAATTAAGAATGGATGGTAGGGCACTCAAGGTACAGCTCTAGTGGGGGTGGGGGGGCATAAAAGTTTTAAAAATAATGGAAATAGGTGGGAAAAGAAAAATCTATATAAATTATTGGAAAAATCAAAAGGAAGGGGGAAGAAACAGGGGGTGGGGATGGAGGAGAGAGTTCATGATCTAAAGTTGTTGAATTCAACATTCAGTCCGGAAGGCTGTTAAGTGCCTAGTCGGAAGATGAGATGCTGTTCCTCCAGTTTGCGTTGGGCTTCACTGGAACAATGCAGCAAGCCAAGGACAGACATGTGGGCAAGAGAGCAGGGTGGAGTGTTAAAATGGCAATTGACAGGAAGGTTAGGGTCATTCTTGTAGACAGACCGCAGGTGTTCTGCAAAGCGGTCGCCCAGTTTACGTTTGGTCTCTCCAATGTAGAGGAGACCGCATTGGGAGCAACGAATGCAGTAGACTAAGTTGGGGGAAATGCAAGTGAAATGCTGCTTCACTTGAAAGGAGTATTTGGGCCCTTGGACGGTGAGGAGAGAGGAAGTGAAGGGGCAGGTGTTGCATCTTTTGCGTGGGCATGGGGAGGTGCCGTAGGTGGGGGTTGAGGAGTAGGGGGTAATGGAGGACTGGACCAGGGTGTCCCGGAGGGAACGATCCCTACGGAATGCCGCCGGGGGGGTGAGGGAAGATGTGTCTGGTGGTGGCATCATGCTGGAGTTGGCGGAAATGGCGGAGGATGATCATTTGAATGTGGAGGCTGGTGGGGTGATAAGTGAGGACAAGGGGGACCCTATCATGTTTCTGGGATGGAGGAGAATGCATGAGGGTGGATGTGCGGGAGATGGGCCGGACACGGTTGAAGGCCCTGTCAACGACTGTGGGTGGAAAACCTCGGTTAAGGAAGAAGGAGGACATGTCAGAGGAACCGTTTTTGAAGGTAGCATCATCAGAACAGATGCAATGGAGGCGAAGGAACTGAGAGAATGGGATGGAGTCCTTACAGGAAGCGGGGTGTGAGGAGCTGTAGTCGAGGTAGCTGTGGGAGTCGGTAGGCTTGTAATGGATATTGGTGGACAGTCTATCACCAGAGATTGAGACAGAGAGGTCAAGGAAAGGAAGGGAAGTGTCAGAGATGGACCATGTGAAAATGATGGAGGGTGGAGATTGGAAGCAAAATTAATAAATTTTACCTGCATGGGCCCCAGCTATGCCTGTCTCTTTATAGGGTATGTGGAACATTCCTTGTTCCAGTCCTACTCCGGCCCCCTTCCACAACTCTTTCTCCGGTACATCGATGATTACTTCGGTGCTGCTTCATGCTCTCGTTGGGACTTGGAAAAATGTATTAATTTTGCTTCCAATCTCCACCCCTCCATCATTTTCACGTGGTCCATCTCTGACACTTCCCTTCCCTTCGTTGACCTCTCTGTCTCAATCTCTGGTGATAGACTATCCACCAATATCCATTACAAGCCTACCGACTCCCACAGCTACCTCGACTACAGCTCCTCACACCCTGCTTCCTGTAAGGACTCCATCCCATTCTCTCAGTTCCTTCGCCTCCGTCACATCTGTTCCGATGATGCTACCTTCAAAAACAGTTCCTCTGACATGTCCTCCTTCTTCCTTAACCGAGGTTTTCCACCCACGGTCGTTGACAGGGCCCTCAACCGTGTCTGGCGCATCTCCCGCACATCCGCCCTCACGCCTTCTCCTCCCTCCCAGAAACATGATAGGGTCCCCCTTGTCCTCACTTATCACCCCACCAGCCTCCGCATTCAAAGGATCATCCTCCGCCATTTCCGCCAACTCCAGCATGATGCCACCACCAAAAACATCTTCCCTTCACATCCCCCAGCGGCATTCCGTAGGGATCGTTCCCTCCATGCCACCCTGGTCCAGTCCTCCATCACCCCCTACTCCTCAACCCCCACCTATGGCACCTCCCCATGCCCACGCAAAAGATGCAACACCTGCCCCTTCACTTCCTCTCTCCTCACCGTCCAAGGGCCCAAACACTCCTTTCAAGTGAAGCAGCATTTCACTTGCATTTCCCTCAACTTAGTCTACTGTACTCGTTGCTCCCAATGCAGTCTCCTCTACGTTGGAGAAACCAAATGTAAACTGGGCAACCGCTTTGCAGAACACCTGCGGTCTGTCCGCAAGAATGACCCAAACCTTCCTGTCACTTGCCATTTTAACACTCCACCCTGCTCTCTTGCCCACATGTCTGTCCTTGGCTTACTGCATTGTTCCAGTGAAGCCCAACGCAAACTGGAGGAACAGCACCTCATCTTCCAACTAGGCACTTTTTACAGCCTTCCGGACTGAATGTTGAATTCAACAACTTTAGATCTTGAACTCCCTCCTCCATCCCCACCCCCTTTCTGTTTCTTCTCCCTTCCTTTTGTTTTTTCCAATAATTTATATAGATTTTTCTTTTCCCACCTATTTCCATTATTTTTAAATCTTTTATGCCCCCCACCCCCACTAGAGCTGTACCTTGAGTGCCCTACCATCCATTCTTAATTAGCACATTCGTTTAGATAATATCACCAACTTCAACACTTCTGTGTTCTTTTGTTCTTTTGTCTGTGACATCTTTTGATTATCTGCTCCTATCACTGCTTGCTTGTCCCTACAACCACACCACCCCCCTCCACTTCTCTCTCCCCACCCCACCTTAAACCAGCTTATATTTCACCCCTCTCCTTGGATTCACCCAGTTCTGCTGAAGGGTCATGAGGACTCGAAACGTCAACTCTTTTCTTGTCTGCCAATGCTGCCAGACCTGCTGAGTTTTTCCAGTTAAGTCTGTTTTTGTTTTGGATTTCCAGCATGCGCAGTTTTTTGTTTTTATCTTTTTGTACTCCACGTTGTTCTTTTAGTTAGACATCCTTCCTTTGACAAAATTCATGATGTTGCCCACCTCCCCTGATTGGTGGGGGAATCCAGAGGCTGAATACTAAACCCATTGTCTGGGAAAGAGCCTTGGCAAAGCCCTTATTAGGAAATTGGTTTTCCAACGTGAAAATGATCCGGCTGTTCCTGCAGGAACTAAGTCGAGAAGATTCTGCCCTCAGGTGTTTTTGAGTCAGGTATTGCATAGTGAAATGCAGCGTTCTTCTGTGTTTCAACATTGCCCTTTGGGCCTTGAGCGCAGAAGAATACTCTCTGCATCAGTGTTGCAGTTCTATTTTCCTTGAATCTCTGGGTGAGATTGACAGGAGCAGATTTAAATTGCAGACTCTTGCCTGCTGGGACTTGGGTTGAGACTGCCCAAACTCGATTCACGTTGGATCCTTGCACCTAACAAATGAAAGATGGAAATAAAAACAAAAAACTGCGGACACTGGAAATCCAAAACAAAAACAGAATTACCTGGAAAAACTCAGCAGGTCTGGCAGCATCAGCAGAGAAGAAAAGAGTTGACGTTTCAAGTCCTTATGTCCTTTCAACAGAACTGAAAGATGGCTCTGATCTCATCAGTCTGAGTTGGATGTGAATCCGGTCCTAGAGGTGAAAGGGCTGTGGGCTTAATCCAGTTGCCAATCAGTTTCCCACTGAGTTTTTAAATTCAGTACACGTAGTTCACACTTTAATGAGGGTACAATAAACATGTGTCCCTAGTGAAATATTCTCAGCAATCCTTCTGTTCTGCATATAAGATTAGAAGCTGTTGCAGCACACCAGGCACTCTGTACTAGTTACAGTAACCATTTCAAGAGCAGTGCAAATAGATCCTGCATACTCATTCTGGTTAATCACATTCCCAAGCACTTGAGTTCATGTAAACTCTATGCAAAGCAGCAGAGCTATGCATTTAATGTTTGAAAAGCTCAGTTTATTTAATAGATGGCCTTTAGAAGGAACAAAGAAATCTCTAACCTCTTGAAAAAGCTGTTTGAAATGATAAAGGTCATTTGTTCCTTTATGCTTTATTAACTGCAGCGTAGATCTATATATTCCAAATTGGATGTAGGACATCTGTGCACCATGGGCACAATGCACTAGGGTTGTCCTTGTGTTTGTGCCTGTCACCACACAAGTGTCTTGGCTTCTGAGATACAAAGCAGAAATGAGGCGGCTATGAAAATATTATTCACATTGGAAAAATATTGTCGCCTTTGCGTGTGATACACACAAAGAATAGTTGTTGTTTTCACCATCCCAGAAATGCCAATGAACCTTTTAATGAGTACACTCACTGCTGTGTTTGTCATTTAATTTTCAATATGTTGTATCTGATTTAGAAGAAAAATGACTCAGGACTGTGATGTGCAGATATCCAGTTTGAGCTTCTTGGAAGAATGTGAATTTCAGAGAGGGTAGTTCAAAGTATAAAATAAATAGCTGTGTGGTTTCAGTAATTGTCAACAACCTTGTGCAGAAACTTTCACAAAGATCATGTAAATGACCAAGTGATAGCTTTGTTAGAAAGTCAAAGACTTCCCTGTTACAATAATGTGAATTCATTGATAGTTGAGTCCATGCTGTCTATGTCAAAGGTTGTAAAGGATTCTGTTTAATAATGTCAAAAGTGTTTGGGCCCTCTATCTATGGATAGATTCAAAAATCTATCTTTACGTTTGGAGCCAGTTTGCCTGATTTAAAACTGGTTTTAAATAAATTTGCGCTGCTGTTGAGTTCAAGCCCAAATGAGCTGCTTTGTCCAGGCTGGTGACGAGCTTCTTGAGTGTTGTTGGAGCTGCACTTCTGCAGGCAAGTGGAGAGAATTCCATCACACTCCTGACTTGTGTCTTGTAGATCATGGACAGGCTTTGGGGAGCCAGGAGATGAGTTACTCGCCACAGAATTCCCAGCTTCAGACCTGCTCTTGTAACCGTGGTATTTATATTGCTGATCCAGTTCAGTTTCTGGTCAGTAGTAACCCCCAGAATATTGATAGATGGTAATGCCATCGAATGTCAAAGGGAGATGTTTGGATTCTCTCTTGTTGGAGATAGCCATTGCCTGACACTTGTCAGCCCAAGCCTGAATATTGTTCAGATCTTGCTGCATGGGCTGCTTCAGTATGAGTCGTCACGAATGGTGCTAAACATTGTTCAATCATCAGCGAACATCCCCACTTCTGACCTTATGATGGAAGGAAGGTCATGGGTAAAACAGCTGAAGATGGTTGCGCCTAGGACACTACCCTGAGGAATTCCTGCAGTGATGTCCCAGGACTGCGATGATTGACCTCCAACAACCACAACCATCTTCCTTTGTGCAAGGTGTGACTCCAACCGGCAGAGAGTTTTCTGCTTGATTACCATTGGCTTCAGTTATGCTAGGGCTCTTTGATGCCACACTCGGTCAAATGCTGCCTTGATGTCAAGGGCAGTCACTCTCACCTCACCTCTTGAGTTATGCTCTTTGGTCCTCCTTTGGACCAAAGCTACAATGAGTTCAGGAGGTGAGTGGTCCTGGTAGAACCCAAACTGTGCATCAGTGAGCAGTTTATTGCTCGAAGTCCCACTTGATGTTGCTGATGCCTTCCATCACTTTACTGATGATTGAAAGTAGAATGATGGGGCGGTAATTGGTCAGGTTGGATTTGTCCTGCTTCTTGTGTACAGGACATACCTGGGCAATTTCTACATTGCTGGATAGATGCCAGTGTTGTAGCTGTACTGGAACAGTTGGGCTAAGGGCGCAGCTGGTTCTGGGGCACAAGTCTTCAGTACTATTGCCAGAACATTGTCAGGGCCCATAACCTTTGCAATATCCAGTGCCTTCAGCCGTTTTTTGATAACACGTGGAGTGAATCGAGTTGGCTGAGGACTGGCATCTGTGATGCTGGGGACCTCCGGAGGGGTGGGGGAGGGGGTGGGGGAGCGTGGTGGGGGGCGAGATGGATCATCCATCTGGCTTCTGGCTGAAGATGGCTGTAAATGTTTGAACAGTTACAGAAATACTTTGCCCTATTTAAGCTGGTATCACACAAACTGGGCCTGCATCACACTTCACATTCGTCAACATGGCGTATGGCAAACCTTCTGCATTCAGCCCTTTGATTTCTGCAGCGTTTTCTTTAATTTAACTCTGAGCAATCTGTAGAGATGCTTCTGCATGAAGACTGTGTGTATCATTCAATTCTTCAGACTTTGTGCTTTCTGGAATGATCTTAGAAAACACACAGCTTATTGAGGTGGTTTGTTTTCGAAGGAAAGAGTTTTTGACTTGGAAGTCAACAATCTGTAAGACAACCGTCCCTGCATTAAACACCAAACTAGGGTCATTTTTGGTTTGGGTGGGGCTTGGTTCCTCCTAGCTTGAGAAAAGATTTTCAGTTCTCTGGTATTGATTTTGAGGTTTAACATCTTTTGATCTCTCCTGGAGTTTCTGGTTAAAGGAACCCCATGGATTTATGTTAAGTTTGGTGTCAGTAAAGAAATAATTACACAAGCCACATCAATTGAAGGCTTTGTGTGAGCACTTGGTTCTTTAGAGGAATATGTTCTAAACCATGGAGCTTGCATTTCTGAGTTTCTGAGTTATTTTTGCATCTCAGAAACAGTTTCTGGCTTGTTGCAGCCCTGAATTCCCTTATGCATTAATATTTATTAAGTTAAAACACCAAGCCTTTAAAAACCACTTAATTGCTTGCAGCTTATTTCCAATCTTACAGTTCCCTTGCTCAACGGTTACTTGGCTCATGTTTTCTCCCTCAACCAACACAACTAAAAGATGTTAACAAATCATTCACCTCATTACTGTGGGATCATTATGTTCTACCTAACGATAGTTACTGCATTTCAAAGTAACTTTTGTTTCAATCATTCCCTCTCAAGGCCTCAGTTTGTAACATTCAATAAGTATTACAGCATGTATCAATATAATAATAAAAATAGGAAATGTGGGTAATCCACAAAGGGTCAGAATTTAGAGAGGAAAGATGTTCCAAACAAAGATAAACAGCCAAAATATCACACCCTCTGCTTTCCCTCTAAAGATGCTGACTAGACCACTGAGAATTTCTATATTTTTTTCAGATTTCCAGATCTAGACTTATTTTCACTTCTTAACAGCATCCACTGTGCGTATTTTTTCTCCACAGTGTGCTCTATCTTGTTTTTAGAAGAGAAATCAATGTCCACGGTAATAAAATTCTGATTGGCTTTAAGCCATTATTGTGGTTGCAGTGAAACAGCTTGGCAAACAGTTATCTGGTTCAGTGGGAGGTCTAACAGGTTCATACTGAGGCCAAGTGAACTTTGAAGAGGCAGGCATGCTATCGATGCCTGATTGGAGGGAGCAAAGTATCATCCCCTGGACATGAAAGATGGGGTGGCACCACTTTGAAGAATAGGAAGTGCTCCCTGGTGACTTGGTCAATATTTATTCCTCCTCCAACATCACCAGGACAGATTCTTTGGTTATTATCACATTACCGCTTGTAGAGCCTTGTTGTGGGCATATTACTTGCTGCATTTCCTACATGACAACGGTGACTACAATTAAAAATTGTATAAATAGTCACTTGGTAGTACAGAACTTGAGTATTGTTGAAAAAAAGAGACATTTTTTGTCAACTTTTCATCTTGCACTCATCAGGACAATTTGGAAGAAACAATAATGTATTTACACTATGTGAGAAGACAGTGCAGATTGGTTGGCAAGTAAAGGCATTGCCTTGTTGAATGCACTAATTGATGGTGACTGGCAGCTAATTGCCAAACATTGTCCTTTCAGCAATACTCAAAATTCTATCATTGGCAATAATATGCTTTAAGTCCTCCTGAGTTCATGAAAGCCACTGATTAATTGCAAGATTTTTTTTTCTCTATTGGAGGAAGAATTAAAATGTTACCAGTCTAGTCCAAGAAAATGAAATGAGTCACTTCCAAATTAAAGCTGTAACAAAGTGAGGAAGCAGTTTGCCTTGCTTTCCTCCTCCAAAGGTATATATTCATTCAGTAAATAAATCAGTTGAATAAAGGGATTGCAAGATGAAGAAATCCTTTTATTTCCATTGGGAATGAGAATCAATGTTGACCCTTTAATCTATTCCAATAAAAAATATCCAATTCTCAATCCAATGTTCTTTTTTCAAATGATTTTATATACAGGTAAAGGACACTGTATTTGGGAAGCTCAGGACCAGACGTGTGCCAGATTTGGGGATTTTATAGGTTTTAAGTCCTAGGCCTAGCATGTACTCATAATACAAAAAATAAAGCATGAAAAATAAAGAATAAAAGGGTTTTATTCAAATTGTTTCCCAGGGTGCCAGCTTCAAATGTAGCCAGTTTTTGGGTCCTTTGGGATTTTGGATGACAGATGAAAGGTCCAGAACCTGCACCTACTGATTTGTACTTTTAAAGAAAATTATACACCTCCCATTTTCCCCTCAGTCTTTCAGACGTGCCCCGGTTGAGCTCAAGCAGCTGGGGAGCTAACCAATAATACTGAACAGACCCAGAGGAGGTGTTTAAGAATGGCCCAATAATAGGTCTTGTTAATTTTTTCTGTTCTGTCCATGTATAAAGGGTGTGTGGGGGAGCTGCAGGCTCTCCAGCCTAACAGGCAAGTGGCCTATTGATCAGGCTACTGTGGGGGAAAAAAAACTACAGAAAATAATTAAGATTTCTGCAATTTAAAAAATGCAGGACATTTGAGAAGTGTGTAATTCTGGGTTTCAGGTCCTAATTCCACTCCCTCAGAACATGCCTGAAGAATGAGATTGAGGCCCATGTTTTAAAAATACTTTGGTTCCAGTCTCAAATAAAGGAAGCCATATTGTTAGTAGCAATATGGCTTCTGTGGTCTATGGATTCATATTTGAATGCAAGTGTGGATTTGTGCACACCAGCCTCCACCACATAATAGATGTATAATTCAAACCTTATGTTGTATGCAAGGCCCATTTTTAGTCAAATATCCATACACTGTTCATCCTGCTCTGAGCCACTTGGGACTGTTAGTCAGGATGAAATTTATAGCCCATTGGCCAATTCTGTGATTCATTGGAAATTTATTCAGCCCTACAGAAGAATTTACAGTGATTCCTAAGCTCATCTCATGTACCATCCACCCAAGTGGTCATTCTTCATGTGTGACCCTAGAAGATGATCAGCATCATTGGGAGTTGAGTGCGGAGGGTGTTGGTAGTGGTGGATGGATGGGTGTGGCTGAATTTCTACTCCTCCAGTTAAGAGGCTCATCCAAGACTTGGGTATCTTAACACTCTAAAAACCCTGAACCATGTATTGTTACAATTTGGGTGCATACTGAAAAATGCTGACTTTTATGTTTGAATTGTATCCCTGTTGCTTTCCTGTGTTTTTGAAAAATCTTTTATTCTCCTTATCTCCGAATAAAACAATGGATGGAATTGGCCAAGTGGGGGAGGCACATCTTCAAAGATAGTATACCATGCCTTTTTTTTATTTTCTTATATCCTGAGAGGGAGAATTCTGTGCACGGATGAAAATCTTCACTCGTTGCAGGTGTTTGCTCTTTGTTGAAAACGGAATTGAAATCTCAAGTAGTGGAGAAGGAAACTGTTGTTAAGGTCACCTTTAAAATGCTGGCAGACCCTTATTATTTATTAATAGCTTTCATCAATGTAAGGCCTGTTCTTGCTTGCCTGAGCTTGTCTTCCTTCATCTCAGCAGGAAATTCCCATTGACATTTTTAAGCTGAGTTTGAGCGAGTCTGTAAATTGGGTCAGAGCCCAGTGGAGCTGTCAGCTGCTCGGTGTAGATGGGAAAGAGGCCAGAACGCAGCAGTTTGCAGCCAGCTTCATCAGGCTTCTGCAATTGAAGCTTCTTTCTCCACCCCACCCCCCCAACCCCACTACACCACCTAACTGGTTACTTACTGTGAATGCACACTGAAGCGGAAATCCAATATTGGCGCTGGCTCCTTAGATACATTCCTGTAGGAGGAGATTTTAGTCTGTCACGATTGCTTTATTTTATTGAATAGCCCCAAAACGTAAAGACGTTCCAAGTGAAATTTGCATTTGGAAGAAAGTGCCACACAAAAGGGCCAATGCTGGTGTGCCATTCGGGTGCAATGCAAGCCAATAAAGCCTGGCAGACAGAAAGGGAGAGAATTGGAGGATCAGCTGCAGTGGGGGTGCGGGGGCGGGGGGGGGGTGGGGGGGGGGGGTGGTGGGGGGGGCTGGTGGTGTGGTAGTTGGGGGAAAACAAGGGTTTCCTTGATGCTTCCTGGCTACCAGCTCTCAGAGGCACTGACATCACCTGAGAGCAGATCTTCCAACCAAGCCAGGAACATAGAGAGGATTTTTTTTTTTTAAATTACAAAGGAATATGGAAAGTTATCCCAAAACACAGGAGAGCAACAAAATTGATGCCAAATACAATAGAAATGAAGTATTAAAAAAGATTATAGAATGTAAAATTTGAGAGCTTAAAATATGGCATTCATTGATTACTCATGGCATGTCAATGTGAACAAAACATCACTTCGAAATAAATCAAGCCAGTAAGAAAAAATAGCGTATATATAGATGGTTTTGGCTGCTAATTGTGCATTTGAATACATTACAAATAATAATGCTGGGCAACATTACAGACATGGAGTCAGCTTCCACGTGTACATTGAAGATGCCCATTTCAATCTCTCCAACACCTATCCTATCCGCCCTGTCCCCTCCTACAACTTCCCACCACCACTTCCTTTGTGCTACTAGACTGCTTGTCCAACATTCAGTTTTGCATGAGCTGCAATTCTCCAGTTTAAATATTAAGACAACCAAAGTCATGGCTTTGACCTCCGCCAAAAAACACACATCCTCCGCACTGATTCTAGCCCCCATGCTTAGCCGTTATCTCTAGTTGAATTAGATTGTTTTCAACCTCAACATCCTATTCCACTGTTCTCAAATATCTTTATTTTAAGGGCCGCTTTTCAAATAGATTAATAATCACAGACCTCCAAGATAAATTGTAATACTCAATACAGAGTGTTTTAATAATGTTTTTAAGAAAATAGGCAATTATTTGTAGGAGCCTAGACTAATTCACGAATGCAGACATGATCTAGACATATTAGACAAATCACAGATCAAGGATAAATGTGGCTCCACTAACATTCTAGTGCATGCATCAGCTGTGGCCTAGTTGGTAGCATACTTCCTTCTGAGTCATAAGGATACAGGTTGAAGTCCTATTCCAAGGCGTGAGCACAAAAATCACAGCTGCCACTCCAGTGCAGCATTGAGTATCTGCTAAACTGTCAGAGGTGCTGTCTTTTGGATGAGACATTAAGCTGATGCCCTGTCTGCCTTCTCAGGTAGGTGTTGTTGGACTAGTAATCCAGAGGCTCTGACTAATGCACTGGGAAGATGAGTTCAGATCTCACCAGGGCAATCTCATGCATTCTTGGCTGAGAGCCCAGGCATCCATTAGTTTGTTGAAACAGCTGTACACAAGGGGATACATTGCTTGATTGACAGCTCTTTCTCTTAAACCTGTTTTGTCAATTGCACAATGTTTATTTACACAAGATAAAGAGGTGTCAAGTACTTGTGTCTGCTATTGATACCTTAAAGGTCTGGGTGACTGACACATTTATAGGGCTGCAGTATGTTATGATCCCCAGCTGAGGTTATGACTGGGCAAGCATGATCCCAGGATGGAGCCCAGTTTGACAGATCCTAACTTTTATTTGTTTAGATACGTGGAGTGTAGCTCACAGGAGTCAACTGATGAACTTTTAACAAAAACACAAAACATTTATTAAACAAGAAAATATGAACTATATTACAATACTCCTTCACCCACAATTATACAGATTGGTAAGGATAGCACGAGTTACAAAAGCTATCTCTTATACTCTACTGTTCACAGTAAGTACACAATCCATGTAAATCTATGGCACCCTGTGGTCAGACGCACCACACTCTGAAACCAAGTGACAGATGCCACTTCAACCAGATGCCATGGATCTCTCCTCAACTCCCCCAGGTGCTTGTCACACTGTGAGCCAACCAGTCTCACTGCACTCCGTCTTTCACACGAGGGTTTCTAATCTCCAGTCTCCAAGACCTCGCCTTGGAATCTTCTCCCAAAATGACACTTTCTCTCAGATGCCTTCCACAAGGGTTCACCTCCATGATTTCATACTCTCCTTCTGATGTTCCTCTTCCCTGGGTCACCACATGCATTCAAGCTGTCTTCCACACACACCCACTCTCTCTCTCTCTCTCTCTCTCTCTCTCTCACTGACTCAACTGTCAATGGTACACCACTGCTTCAAATGCCCATAGCAAAGAGTTCCAGACCTTCAATTGTCTCCCTGGACCTTCTTGCCTGTTCTCAAGCCTTTATTTCTTTAAGCTTGAAGCTTTAAACTTGAAGCTTGGAGCCTTTCTCTGCCTCTCACTCTTAGCTTCACTTAACAGGATCTTTTCCAGGTTCCTGTCCTTCCTTTGACTAGAAGGTCTTCTTGAGACTTTCTTGTGTTCCACTCCTGGATTTTAGGGTCTTTTCTTTAACTTGGGACTGGCAATCTGTCCTCTTCTCCAATCTCTCCTGGCAGCTACTTTCAACCACCTTTAACTTGGAGCTAGCTATCAGTCTCTTCTAGGCCGCTTCCCTGGCCTATTAAGGATGCCTCTCTGACCAATTAACAGGCCTATTAGGGCCTTTAATGATCTAATTACATGAAACTTTTCACTGCCCGTTCAACCTTACGGTTGGCTGGCAGGCAAAAAGGCTAAGCGGCCTTTGGATTTTTTTGTGAAACGTCATTCATTGGTGGGATGAGGTTTCGATCAATCATTTAAATAAAAAAAGAAATTCAAACTAATTTCTAACATGTCAGTGCTCATGGGACAGGGTCACATGAGGGAACATCTTATTGAGGTTTTTCAAATCATTCTTTTTTATTTTCAAAAATCTTCATCTCCCTGAGGCAGCTCTGAGCCTCAGGAAGCTTTTCCTGCACGCACACTCACGAGCTACCATGCTCACCCTCTTTCCCCATACCCCAGGCAGCGCTGCAGCACACGTCTCGCAGTTGGGCGATGGTCGCTTTCCTGGCCGGACCACCAGAAAATCCTGGCCACAGAAATACAAATCAAACTGAAACTTTAAGACTAAAACTCATTCCTAACACCAACAACTACAAATATAACTTACTTAAACTATCTCTATTTCCTAACAAGTATAAGCAGTTTTTGAAAGAAAGTTATGAATGAATGACTTGTTTAAAGCTTTTCCACATATGATATTGTCACTGTAGGGTTTATTGGTTTTGTACAGTGTATGGCGAATGAACATAGAAGTGCCATAGCATGGCATGGAGGGTGTGAGGGGCCATTGGAGGTGGGTGGAGGGACATGAGTTGGAATGGAGGGTGTGAGGGGCCATTGGAGGTGGGTGGAAGGGCATGAGTTGGCATGGAGGGTGTGAGGGGCCATTGGAGGTGGATGGCGAGGCATGTCTTAGAGTCATGGAGGTCTACAGCACAGAAAAAGGCCTTTCGGCCCATCGGGTCTGCGCCAGTCAAACAAGTACCTAACTATTCTAATCCCATTTTCCAGCACTAGGCCCATAGCCTTGCCATGGCATCACAAGTGTTTGCATGGATGGGGCATGGGGTATATGTTGGGGGCGTGAGAGCTTAAGGGCTGAATATTAAATAAAATAACTGGGACAAAGTCCCAAAGCACCAAGACAGACCTTTTCACAAGTCCACCTTGGCACTTGGCAGCTCCTGTGGTTGCCTTCGAACTGTTTCCAGAGCCAGCAGGCCCAATTCCAGTTAGCAAGCCCCCACCCCAAACCATGGAATGAGAACTTTGCCTTTGCAGGTACTTTTTCCCAAGCCAGGCGTGCTGAGCTATGAAATTTCCCGACTCTCGCTAGCCACCTATAGGTGAAAATCCAGCTCTGTGATAGTGATGTTCTGGAGGGCAGCCATATTGCAGAACCACACCTCTGCCAATTATCATCACCTTCAGGAAATGTATAATTGCCAGTTCCAAAAGTACAAAAATCATTGAGTGAAATCATTGTGTGATATTTTTTGAAAATCTCCTGCCTAATGTTTAACATTTCAGCTAAATTAACAAGAAAGGTTTCAAGCAAGGTTAGTTATATCCAAATAGTATTATTTTGGTATTCATTCCTAAATGCCCTTAGAAGGTAATGGTGAGCCACCTGTTGGATCGCTTGCGTCTGTGTGGTGTAGGTACACCCAAAGAGCTGTTAGAGAGGGAGTTCAAGGCTTTTGACCCAATGACAGTGAGGGATGATGATATATTTCCAAGTCAAATTAATATGTGACTTGGAGGGGAACTCGTAAGTGGTGGGTTCTCATGCATCTACTACCTTTGTCTTTCTTGGGGTTGTCTCTGTCTCTCCCCATCTGTCAGTCCCCATTCACACACACATTCACTCTCTCTCTCTCTCTCTCTCTCAGCAACACACATCAAAGTTCAAATTTTCACCATTTCACAGTACATAGATAGCAATTCTTGTTACTTAACAAGATTTCTGATGATTCTTTAAAGAGTAATTAGCAAAATGTATCAAAAATTGTTCAATAGTATACATTTTTATTTTAAATAATGAGGTAGGAATTTGAGACTTTTCAAATGTAAACATCTTTTCACTAAATTTGATTTTGTTAAAATATGCAGAAATATTAGTTACATTAGTGAATAATATTAGCAAATATTGGGATTTCTTGCTTTACTGGAATAATGTTGTTGCAATATGAAAAGTAATGGAAAGAGGTAATTAAACCTCCTCGGTTCTACTAGACATTGTGACATTTATACAAATTCTGATTAGAGGAAAGGACAGTAAGATTTTGCTGATGTTTCCAGGTGGGTAAATTTATAGTAATGTGTACTAGGTTGAACTTATTTTAGCCTCTATTCCTTGTTCACGTTTTATTAGTGTCATAAGATGTTATCAACAGTATTTATAATTGGCTGAATCTCAGTGAAACATACTCCTACTTGCTTTCCAAATCTATTTTATTAATAAGCATTACTGACAGCGCACAGAATGTAGGGTTACAGGGCACAGTGAATAATTGTTGGCAATACATTCTCAATTCATTCATATTGGTGACTTTATAGCCAATATATGATTTGTTTATGAATCTGGCACAAGCTTTTTGCAAACATTTTTGGACGTCTGTCAAAGGCAACATTCATATAAATGTCTCAGTGCGTCTGTACAAACAATATTCATATCCAATCCAGGCTTTGTACTATGCATTTGTCCTTGGAGTTCCAAGTATTGTATTAATAAGTTGTCCTTCATTGGTAAGTTAACCAGTAACATTTTCTTCCTTTCTAGAGCCCTTTACCTATCAATAGAGCCTCTTTGCCTGCATTTTGATCTAATGGGTCACACCTAGCCCTGCTCCCTTCACCGATTGGGCTCCCTGCCAAACCTGACCACCTCCAGGACCATTGACCCATCTCACCCCCTCACCCAGCGTCCCCACTTCAAGAAAGAGAACCCCCAGCCTTATGATATCGGTATCCCAAGTGAAGCTTCCTTTGGAACATTCCCCAACAGATGGAGCCAAGGCTTCCAACCAGGTTGACTTCCAGGCAGGGAACCCTGCTGACAAACAAAGACACAGACTGCAGAATTAAAACTCTACGGCGGTGGGGAAAATCTCAGACTTCCGGATTTTACAACCACATCTTCACCCTTAACCCTGGCTTAGTAAATGCACCCCTGTCAAGATTGGAGTCATTCTTCGGAATGTTCATCTCCTGATTTATTTAAGAAAGGGCACCTCTATTCTTGCAGAACTTATATTCATATTTTAAAGATAGTTTATTCCTGGGCACATTGAAAAACAACTTTCAGATTGCCAAGTATTTGTCAACCTCTAACAGACTAATGAGAAGAATATAACCTTCATTTTCCAGCTGGGTAGTGAGGAAGCTGCCATCATTGTGTACAGTACTTAGAAAATTACCTTTTATGTTTTAGGACATGTACAATAAATTTACAATTCAATAGAAAAGATGAAAAGCAGGAATCAAGCCAGATAAGGTAAAGTAGTGGGAAAGTATCAGTAGAGCATCCTGCTGAGACATGGCAGCTGGGAAGTGTTCAGGGAGGCACAATATCAATGGCAACGAAAGTGTGGGTGAATGGTGCCCAAAGTGTCAACTGTTTATTGCTTGAGTAATTCAAAAACAGGACCAGAATTGCCAATTCTTATAGGTTGGATAAGTTGTTTCCTCTGGGGGAAGAAAGATCATCTGTAATAATACATGCAGTTGTTACTTCTCTGATTGGTCAGTGGATTATTTGTTGTGTGGAGCCTAAGGAGCGTGGACGTGAGCGCGAGGCACATGTGGCTGGAGCAGGATGGGTGTGTGGTGGTGGAGAGAAAGAACAGCAGAAGGTAAGGGAAGCCCAGCAACAGTTATTTTGGCTGGAGGGATTTGTGAGTGAAAGGAGGGATGGCGTGGATGGGATGAGGGGGAAATAGCATGGAGGTGCAGCAGGGAGGGGGGGAATGATATGAGAGGGAGGAAAGGGATGGGACATGAGAGATATGGCATGGGAAGGATGGAATGGGACAGGATGGGGATTAATGAAATATTGTCAAAACACAGACCATATTTTCACCTATACTCATTGAAGTTTAGAAGAATGAGACATGGTCTTATTGAAACGTATAAGATCCAGAGGGGACTTGACAGGGTACGTGCGGAGAAGATGTTTCCCCTCATAGAGGAATCTAGGATTAGTTTCAGAATAATGGGCCACCCATTTAAAAATGTACCAAATTAAAAATAATACTTAACACAGAGTATTTTCCTGGCCCATTTTCTGTTGAATTAATTTAAATGTTCTATTCTTCTCTAACTGCAGTCCTCAGATAATATTTCTGCAGTCCTCATTCAGCCATTGGTGCATTTCAAGTTAAATCTGTAATGATGATGTCCTGACACAGGCCTGCACAGACATAAGTTTCATTGAGACTCTGGAACGTTCCAGAAAGAAACTCTGGAACTCTCAAATTGGTAAGAACGGTGTAGCTTGAGATTCATCTGCACCCAGGGTCTGTCGTGCCTACGGGACACTAACAGTGGGATTTTCCACACCCGCCCACTGCCACGATTTTCTTGTCCCACTACAAGTCAGTGAACTTCTGGCTGAGGCACTGCCTCACCCGCGGCGGGTTCTGCCCACAACGGGGCCAGAAAATCCCTGCCTAAACCTAAGGCTTTCCCTTTACTCGAGTAAATTGGCAGAACTCACTTGTGTTCCCAAGTATGTGAATGATGCTCCCACAAATCAAGCTTACTGACAAAGCTATGTTAGGAATTCTTTTAAATCGTTACCAGGTGAGCAGGTTTCTTTTCTTAACTTACCTTCATGAGTACAAACTTGCTCCTTTGACTGTTAACCATAGAAAATTAATCCTGAAAAGGCATGACTGAAACGTTTGGTCTGGCATGCGACTTAGGAAAAAGGGGAAGAAATCACTGGGCATGGGCAGTAAAACTAGGAATGGAACAAAGCAAAAACAAAAGTATTTTTTGGTGATTGGGAGAAGTGGTGTTTGAAAATGAAAAAAATGTTGCTTTCTTTCAGTGTTCCCACAGTCAGAAATTCCTTTGTGTAGTTAGTTGCTAATTGGAATTCAACAGACCTGACACCATGGATGTAAAATTCAACTTGCCGTCCATCACCATCTGAATTTGATTTATTGTGTTGGGTTATTTGGAGTGGCTGGGACATGTAGCTCATGTACACTCCCCTTCCTGAGGAACTCCACATTTTCACTTCCCCCACATAGATGATGTGCTGGCTTTTTCTCCTGAATACCTTGCTATACAGTTCCACTGGCGGTCATCCTTCAGTTGTAATCCAGCTTTCTACCTCATTGATCAGAAGGTTCAAAAGTTGAGCAAACTTCAACTTTACACACCCCTTTACATTCATTAAAAGATGAAAATTTTTGCCTGCACAATGGCATTGACCATTAGATCAATTGGAGACGGGGTGAAACAATCGCTCCACTCAGTTCCTGACATATACCATGCCATGCACAGGCTAGGCTGTCTCACTGCTGACGGAAGAATGAAACTTATTTTACACATCATGAAATGTGGACCTTATGTATCAATAAAGGGAAAAAAATCCATGACAAATGCACAAAAACAGATTTAGTCACTTAAATCCTGGATTTCTGTCATTCACAAGATAAAGAAGGCCATGCAGCCCCTTTGACTTGCTTACATATTGCCAGCCATCTTATTTCCCCAATACACCTACTGCTAAATTTGTCCAGTGATCTGAGTTCAACTACCCTTATGCACATGAAGTGATCAACTAGTGTAAGGAAATACTTCCTGACATTAGTCCTGAACCTTGCCATTCACACCCATGAACCTGGTACTCTGGCATATCCGTTTTAAATTTGATTTTCTCTATCCTGTTAAAACCTATAAGATACCTTTTGCTACCCCTTATTTTGAGCCCGAGTAGTGAAAGCTAACGCGTTATTCCTCCTAGCTGATTACTTTAACATTGGGGAATTCACTTCATTGTTCTTATCCACACTACCTCAAGGACTTGTGTACCAGTGAGTAAGGTTCCACTCAGTATTCCAGGGGCAGCCTAAACAGAGCATCGGAAAGCTTGAGAATCACTTCTGGGGATTTGAACTTCAATTATTGAGGAGAATATAACCCAGTGTCAAGCTTATTTTGCCTCCTGTTACCTTGCACTTGTTGGGCATACTGAGTTAATTCAGCAATGGCGTTTGGTACTAATTTGCTGTTATTTTGGTAGCTTAAAGTTTGCCTCTTAATCTTCTGTAGCTAATTAGTGTTCTGATGTAAGGATAAGCCATAAGAAGGGGAAGATCACAGATAGGATATCCCTGTTTGTGTTAATGGGCTCATTTCTGCTATGTTAACAGTTGTATTGTTTGAATTGGCTTCAGCACCCCAAAGTGGAGCAGGGCAAACTCATGATTTACCCTCTCTGTCTCACACAGGGGTCACTGGACAGGGAGAAGGAGCTTACTGTGCATATAGACTGGGAAAATCAGATGAGCAAAGGTAGCCTAGATGAGATATTCATGGATGTTTTTGGGATAGTTTTTTAGAACAGCACTGACACCAAACAGACCGGGCTATATTTGACCTGGTATTGAGCAACAAGATAGGATTAATTAATGAGCTCTGAGTGAAGGCACCCCAAGGTAGCAGTGATCATAATATGATTGAATTTTACATTCAGTTTGAGGGAGAGAAGAATGGGTCTGAGACTAGTATTCCCAGCCAGAATGGAGATGATCAGATAATTCCCCTTCAATCGTGCTATCATGCCAGTAGAGACCAATTACCTTAAAAGAAATAAATCCCCAAATGACCCCAAAGGAAGGAACCAATGGACAAGATTTCACATTTGAAAACCTCTACTGTAACAATCAAACCCAAAATCAACATAAATTAAGCATGCATTAAAACAGACAAATGATATTTCAATAGTAATAATGAATTTCTCTTTAAATAGTCAATGAAACAAAGATACTTCTCACAAATGTCTCGGCACCACTTCCAGCACACATGTGGCACCACATGCTGGTCTCAAAGTCCTTTAAACCCTGCCTCTAGTACATAGAGGGTTTCACTTTTCCCACTCGCTTTTTTTTTCCCTCGAGTCACTTTCACCAGCAGCTTTATTCCATCTGCGTTCCCTAGATACCGTTAACAACATCAAGGCGCACTTCAACAAACCCCCTGTCACATGGCATAGCTTTCCAAAGTTCCTTTTCAGCTGACCAACCAACAATATCTCGGTTCATGGTCTGGTGCCCTCTGGTATAAATATCTAGCTCGTTAGTGTGCCTGAGCTATTCTCATCGCTTTTAGGTTTCAGCCTCTTTTTGCCAGATTGTACATTGCCTCACCAAAAGCTCCTTTATGTCCACTTTCCGGCCAGATAGAAAAACTGATCTTTATCATAGAGAGCTCTGCTTGCTTCTCCTGAACATCATGTTCTACTGCAGCACAACAGGCTGAAATCCAATGTTCCGAATTAGTTGTTGTTTGCCTTTTTTGGTTACCTAGCTTTCATTTCAATATCAACCTCAAGGTACCAGGCCATTTCCCACAAAAGACCTCACAGCCAGGAGTTCTAATTACACATCCCTTTTCAGAGGCTAAGCTTCACTTTTGGCTCTAGGGACTGTCTCAAAAATTCAGGCTTTTTGAAAACTGCAGAATTCATCACACATGTCTGGAGACTGCACTGCTGTATGTGACTGGGCAAAGAATTTGTCTAAACTATCTCCATTCACTGCAGTTTTTCAAAGAAATCACCCTAGTTTTATTGGAAGACACTGTCGCAGTTTTATTCATGAGCCTTTTTTGCCATAGTCCTTGGAGACTTTTTTAAATAGACTCTGTGGACTTGTTTGCTGCAGCATGCTGTTTAAACAGTATCAGATTATTGAGTAAACTAGAATTTCCTGAGAGGCCTACCGTAAGTCCTGCCCTGCCTCTAATTCATTGACTGATCCAGTGCAACTCATTGGTTATCACAGCCTGTCACGGTGGGAAAAATGGCAGCTGTGCCCACTTAATCATAGGAGAGGTCACGCTTCAGTTTCCCTGCGACAGGAAAACCTCCTGTAATTAAGTTGAAGGCAGGAAGGAGGCCATGCAGGAAACTCACCCACTTGAGCGAGATTGTCAATTAGGCTCATTGTGAGCCAATTGACACCATTTATCCCTGAGCCCCACAGAAGTTAGTGGTGACCCAGGGATTAAATGGGAGTTCCATGGCTTTCCCAAGCCTCCCAAAGACCATCCAGCAAACACCAGCAGCCTAATAGGAGCAGAGCAGTCCCTCATGGTTAGGCATTCGGTGCTAATTGAGGGACTTGGCATCAGGAAGGGGGGGTGGTGGCTGAAAGCCACCAATTGGCCCTTGTCTCCGATCCTCCTGCGACCCCCTCCCTGCAATCCCCATCGCACCCTCACCCAAGTCCAGGGATCCAGTGACAATCCCTGGTGAAGCCCCTGGGGCACTACCTGCAGCATCCACCATTTTCACTAGTGCAGCCAGATTATCCAGCAGCTCTCAGCAGGTCAGATTTCTGCCTCAGGGTCCTAAATCCCGGGAAGGGCTGACACTGACCAATTAAGTTCTCCAACCATTGGGCAGAACCTGAGTTGGGAATAGGAAATTCTGCCCAGGCACTCTAGGAAAATTATAGGGTTGAATTTTACAGGAGACAGGGTGGTATTGCCCAGCCAGCCTCTCTCCCACCCCCCCAACAATTGTTACAAAAGTTGTTTTCAAACCCCACAGCAATAACACACTGCGGGTGGGCAAAACAAGCAGAGAATAGGACTTCAGCCCCTCGTTGGGAGGGTACTGCCTTCAGGAGCTGCCACCCAATCTGATTGGCTGACAGCTCCAGCGGCCCCAGCAGTGTCAGAACTCAGTAGTGGACTAAGGTAAGTCCCAGGATTTTAAAGTGAGAAGGGATCGGGCACCGTAGGTGTTGGGGGTGGGCGAGGTGGAATAGGGTGACGGGATTTGGAGACCAAGTGGGGAAGCATAATAGGAGGGTATCATCTCATATGGGTTGCCCTGAAACACACTGGGCACCCCATGAAGGACGTACTCCCACCCCCTTCCTTCCCACCTTTTAACCAGTTGGGTTTTTAAAAAATGGCCTACACACTCCTGCCCACGCCAACCATATTATGACATGGGCAACATAATATTCACATCAGTTGGCTTGTGAACGAACTCAATTGGCATTAATTGTTTTTAAATGGCAGGCCCACCTGCCATTTTATGAGAGCCAGGTTGGGCAGGAAGGTGGTGGGTTAGCCACTCGTACTTGATGTGCCCCCTTCCCCCCCGCCCCCAAAACACACCTAGCTGGGGGGGCACAAAATCCAATCCATAATCTCTTAAATAAAACATAAGTGCCTACAGTTATTTTTGAACCTGAGTGATTGAGATGTGCTCCTGTAATGATACTGTGTCAGCTGAATTTGCTAACTCAATCTTCACTTCATGTTGCAGTTTCATTCATATCTTTCAATCAAAATTGTAAAGAATTCTCTTTCTGCTTTGAGTGCACATTGGAGTAACTACAGGATCCCACAGAATGCACCTCAGTGGTCTTTGATAGACACACAGGAGCAGTTTCTCTTGGCGGAACCATTGGAATTCCACTGGGATTTGGTCCTTGGTGGAATATGCAAACCTGTTTAGGTGGTCTGTAGTTGGCAGCTGCAACCTGCAGGTTCAAGAGTCATCATAAAGAAATGGGTTGAGAGAAATGCACCATTTCATGCCTTTTGGTGTGAACGTTTTCTTACATCTACACTCATAATCTCAGTACGCTTCTTTAAAGTCTTTAGTCACTCATTACCTTCTGCACCACAAGCAAACAGCTAAATAACCAAGATTGACAAGCTTCCCTGAATGGAAGAACTATGGTGATTATTTCTAGGTGCTGATTTTTTTTCTCTCCCTTTTCATGGGTTGCTAGTTTCTTAACAGAGGAGAATGATTACAATGTAAGGTGGTAGAAGGCTGCAACCTGGGAACATGCAGATTCTGCACAGCCAGCAAAGGTTTTCTGTTAATTTTAAAACAAGGCAATAATTTAATCAATTATTTCTTTCTGTTTTCTTGTTTCACCAGGCCTACCTTGAGTGTGGCGACTCCTAGTGCAAAACAAGTCAATGGCATCACTAGCAAGCTAGTACATGGTCATTTTTCACACATTAACATGGATAATAAGTTTCAGGAGACTGTTGGACTTGGGCAGCTATGCCACATTGCTTCCTAATGTTACTGGAGGATGAATTATAATTAGATATGCTAAATATTATGACTAACTGTCTTAATTTCATCCCAGACATCACAGGGACAATTTTCCTGACATAACACACAGACCCCCCAGGTGCAAATATCAGAAAGTAGGATCAAGGTGTGTTATGCTAGTTTTCCACCCATTCTGCATTATCCCCGAGGTTTTTCTTCTGGGGGTGGAATGAAACAGGTTTAGAGCTGATCCGTCAGACGCTTTCAATGAGGCACAATGGATTGTTCCTGACTTCATTTTTAAGTGGGGCCTTTGGCTGCGTGTCCTAGTTCAGGATGCCTGAAAAACATGATGCCATGGCCTGCCCTGAGATCCCACAGCCAGAGGCCTCCTGGGTGGTTGGGATTGGGTTGGAGGGGTGGGATTAACCCACAGGCTGGAGGTCAGATTGTGTCTTTAAGTTTTAACCTGTCTGTAATGTTGAGGTTTACTCAGTACTTTCTGGCTGTCGGCTGAGGGATTGGAGTGAGGGCCAAGGAGGGGGTTTGTAGCAGGTGGACCTGCATTTTGGATATTGCTGAGCTATATTAATAGTATATGACAGGAATTCCCATATCTGTTGGACTTGCACAGGAAACAGTGCTAGCCACAAGGAAAACAGTGCTATAACTGCGGGAAATATATTGAATTCAGAAAATTCCAGAAATCTGCTCACCCCCCAGGATACCATTGATAAGCTGCTAGGATTGCACTAGTCAGTTTGAAAACCTATGGTCTACCTGAAAGTGCATTCAAGTGATTCCTTCCCAGAGAGAATATAGCAGCGTTCAGTGCTCAAATGAGTGGGTCGAACACCAGACAAAGTTGAACTTACCACTACGAGTGAGCCTTCTATCATGAGTGAATCCCAGAATGGTGCTAATATTGGCATTGGCAATGGAGTAGCATGTAAGTGAGTCAGCATGATTGGATAGTGGGGAACAGCTCGTCTGACATTACATAGAGTTTGAGTAAACTTCGAGGTGTCATAATGTACTGATGCCCTGACACATTTTTCCTCAGGTATTTTCATGTGAACAGCCAGAACAGGGCCAGGTAGAGATCAGGGAGGATGGATAAAAAACTGCCAAGGCTACTGTCATGTATTTGCCACCTCAAAAGTGGCATTGGCTGAGGATTGGGCGCAAGTTGCCTGCCTGCATCCTCAGCTTTCTGCTGATCTGTTCACTTAAACATCACATAGTGATAAGAAACTGGAGTCAATTGCTCTCAAGGTGCCATATTCCAGTGGAGGATTTAGTCACTCCATTACTGCATGTACACTTTATTGTTTCATTACACCTTGTAGTGTTCTCAGGAGGCCCTTACCTCATTACTCACACACGCACACATGTATCCTGTTAGTTCAAGCGGGGCAGGAAGATTACAATAGTATAATATCACAGCTGTATTTCATGTAACATTTCTGTTCAGTGGATCTCAGGAGTCCCAAGTGAAGCCAACATTTTTATTATTTATGCACAGATTGTGGATCATATTTTGCAATTATCGTGACAGTGAAACTGTCACGCATTCACCATCATTACCCTTCTGAAACTGACAGCAACTTCTAGAGTCTGACATGCAAGTCAAATGCAAAAATCTGGAAGTTTCTGTCAGTGATTCTAAACTTCCTTTTTTAGTGTAATACTGCTGTTGAAACCCCTATGACACCCTGTTAATGAGGTGTAACTTTTTAAAAATAGTATACAACGCCCTAATTACTGCTAAAGAATTTCTCTAGCCTTGGAAAACTAATTGTATGTACTTACACAATTCCAAGTTTTTAAAAGTTTGTTTATGACATTGCAGCTTCTAATGTACATGCCCTAATCATTTATCTCCTCTTTAAATTTTATGAAAAAGTGAAGGATAATCAGTGCATTTTACTTACTGATTTGCTGTCTTTGAGAATACTTCAATGTGATTAACTGCTTATCTTGCATGATGTCATCGCTGTTGCTGGATGCGTGAGATCCCCTTGTCTTGATCCCCTTGGATTCAAGCTAACAGTGGGCAAAGGGAGATCCACACTACAGAGATCACTAGGTTATTGTGGGTCGCTTTCCTTGAGGTCAGCAGCGAGCGCTGTGCGAAGTGTAAAATCTTGAGTTTTATGTTAAAACTTCAATAACATGGAGGCACAACTTGTTAACCCATTGCACCATGGACTACCGGACCTGATTTTAAATGGTGTTCACCACTTGGGTTCTGCCCATTTAGCCTCTCACCACCAAATCCCCACACCCCCCCCCCCCCTGCCCTCCCAAGCATTTCCCCTCTTTCCCCCACCCTGGTCTGTGTAGTGTTAAGCTCAGCTACCATGATGAGCATGAAACCAGCAAAAGTCATCAGTGTCTTTGAGCTGCATTTCACGTTGCTCCTAACAATTAGTCTCAGAAGGAGCTTGGCAGAGATTGAGGGAATGTTTGCAGGCCCCTCACTGTTCTCTCACACAGGAACCATTGTGCGGAACCAAGGAAATTAGGTTTCTTAACACTTCCCTCTCTCTCCTGTTCAGCTTTCTGTTCTTTATGTACAAAGCCTTCCTCCATTAGAATAGGCTTTGCTGCCGTTTCTATGGTGAAACAATTGCGTCTCCACTGAAAGAAGTGTGAGGTAGTAAAGTGCATGCACATTAAATACTATTTAGCTTCACTGGATGTGTACAGCCCTCAACACAAGTATCATCTTAAAATTGGTGGTGTTGTGATTAAGTGTAATTCAGTGCAATACATAATCACAAATCAGTGGTGACTCTGATTTGTCCGGATGAAGCAAAATATTTTTTGTTAATTAATTTCTTTTCTCTTCTAAATTTCTGTCGAGATTTTTTAGAGGGTTATTTTGGCCAAAGGGTGAAAACAGACATTAATTAGCGCTGCGCTAATGAGACACACCTGTTTGAAAGTCTGCTTTTGGCCCTGATAAACAGAATTTGCATTTGCTTGGACATGCGAAACCAGAAACCTGCAGCTTCACCACTCAAGTACTGATTATACACCTATTTTTGTGGAGTGGTGGATTCGAGCTTCATACTCTTCCAGGCGCGCACTCACTCACTCACACTCACGTTATTGTAAACAGCAGTAAGGACCACAACTGCATGCAAATTGCAGGAAAGAGCAAGTTAGAAAATTGAGGGAATAAATACATTTTGGACAGAAACAGGCAGAATTTTTCAGTCAGCATGCGAGCTCCCTGCTGAAGCCTAAACCTAACCAAGGAGGCAGCCTCCTGGCCGGCAGTCAGGGGTGGGGAGGAGACCAACACTCCATGGTTAAAGTGATCCCCCACCTGGCAACCAGCAGTGGCAATAACCATAGGGGACAGCTGCAGCCACAGGGCACCCTGTGAAGGTGTTTCTCCCTCTGCAGTGATGGTCTGGCATCTGTGGCCACCTTTTATTTTAGCATTTTGAAGATTCTTCAGGCAGTGGCTCCATCTTCAGGCACCATCTCTTTCATCTACCTACACCAGCAAGGCCCACCTCGGATGGTGGGGCTGCTGATCTTTTAGCTACCTATTGCCCTGCAGCCTTGGAATCCTGCTCACCGTCCTTAATTGGATGGCAAATATGCCATTTGGCTGTTAACTGGCCATCTTCTTGGTAAATTGTGTCAGGCGCTAATACAATGCAAGGTCAGAATGCAGAAATAATCCTGACATCAGGATGCTGTTCCAAAAATGAAAATTCAACCCAGTAGTTATCTTTATTTTGAAGTAGTGACTTGATAGAGTGACTTAAAAATTATTCATGCCATCAGTGTCCATTCCAATGTTAGCTATCTTGAGAGCAAAGCCTAATTCAGTAACGTCAACCACATTTTAAAGTTTCAGGTGAGTCATCTTTCTTTGGTTTTGCTGCACTCGGCTATACTCAACAAAAAGCTGCAAAACACTTTTTCAACAGGAACAAAGATATCTCGCCACTTCCTTTTCATTGGGACGTTGACTCCCTCATATTGTGCAGCTACTGTTTCTCTTGAAGTGTTCCACAGTAGCGTTCCTCTCTTGGCTGTTTACTCCAGATCACTTTGCAGTTGTGTTTGGGACTTTGTCACAATATTTTTCCTTTGTCACCTCTTCCCATTGAGCCTATTTACATTCCTTTCTCCATCAAATGGCAAAACAGTGAATCTTCTTTGCTTTATCTGACTCCCTCATCAACTATAAGCAGTAGCGAAAAGCAGAAAAAAAAACAAAAGCTGGAAATGCACAGCATTGGAAAACCCACACAGTAAGTCAGAAGTGTGAGAAAAACGCCAGCAGGATGTATGAGAAGAATGGGGACAGCTTCCCAAGTAAGAGTTGTGTACACAGATGCAGCTTAAAGTGTACAATGTAATAACCATTACAGAGACCTGGACATGGTTGAGAGCTAAATATTTCAGGCCAAATGATTTTTAGAAAGGTCAGGGAAATGGGAAAAGGAGGGTGAATTGCAATATTGATAAAAGACACAATAAAGCTCAATTTTGTCCTCACTCGACATATTTACGTTTACAGTTGATGTGTTGTAGAACAGGTAATCACATTTTTGATGTCTCATCTCAGAAACCTTTGAAGAGTAATAGTGTATAAATCAACAGGAGATGATGTCTTTCATGCTCCCTCGGGGGTGTGGTTTGAGAGCCTGTTCCTTTGCATCCCACTTGGGTTGGAATTCAAGTTGTATATTCTGCTGGCTTGCATTCTTTCCATTGTTTTCATGGGTTTATAGTTTATTAAAATCCAGCCAGAAAAAAGACATTAGAAATTGTACCAAAAAAAAAATCCTTGTGACAATGATAAAGATAAATTTGTACAGAACTGTGATACAAGGCATTGTAAACAATACATCCTGGGCTTTCAAAAACAATGATTTTCTCCTCCACTCTCAACAGCAACAACTAACTTAAATATGTACACGGAAAGCCTAATTCAAATATCAGTTCTTTTTCTCTTGTTCAGAGCTTGTGAATAGTAATTGTTCTAGCATGACCAGGTTAATGAACTGACTTCTTCTATTCCAGGGAGTTCATGAATCTAAGGGAGTGTCAGGAGATTATCTGCGATTGGAGTTGTTGATACAGAAGGTGGTGGCTCCATACCTGGGAACATACGGTTTGCACACAGGGGACGAACATGTTACACACTCAGCATGTTTTCTGGGTAAGAACATTCATAACCAGTTTTCCACTCAAATTACAAACTACAAATCATTTAAAGTGTCAAAAGGTTCTGTTGAATGTAATTGGAGGGCGTGAAGTTTGGAAAAGGAAACAAAACCATTCACTAGATAAAAGGTATTAATACGAACATACAAAATAGGAGCAGAAGTAAGCCATTCGGCCCCTGGAGCCTGCTCTGCCATTCAATAAGAACATGGCCTATCTGTTTGTGTTTCAAATTTCACATTCCCATCTACGTCCGATAATCTTTGATTCCCTTGCCTAACGAGAATCTATCAACCTCAGCCTTAAAAATATTCAATGACCTTGCCTCCATCACCTCAGAGAAAAAAATTCTCTTCATCTCTGTCCTAAAAGGGCGACCCCTAATTTTTAAACTGTGCCCCCTAGATCTGGACTCACCCACAAGGGGAAACATCCTTTCCACATCCACCTTGTCGAGTCCGTTCAGGATCTTATGTACTTCAATCAAATCACCCCTCACTCTTCTAAACCCCAGTGGAAACAAGCCCAGTCCGTCTAATATTTCGTCATAAGACAACCTGCTCATTCCAGGTATCAGTCTAGTAAACCTCCTCCAAACCACCTCTAACGCTTTTTCATCCTTCCTTAAATAAGGAGACAAAAACTGCACACAATATTTGTGATGTGGTTTCACCAATGCCCTAATAACTGAAGCATAACATCCTTACTTTTATGTTCAATTCCTTTCCTAATAAAGGATAGTATTCCATTAGCTGCCTAATTACTTGCTGTACTTGCATACTAACTTTTTATGACACATGCGCTAGCACACCTAGATCCCTCTGCACCTCGGAATTCTGCAGCTGTTCTCCATTTAAGTAATACTCTTTTTTTTACTCTTCCTGCCAAAGTGAACAACTTCACATTTTCCCACATTATATTCCATCTGCCAGATTTTTGCCCACTCACTCAACCTATCTATATCCACCTGCAATCTCCTTATGTCCTCTTCACAACGTACTTTCTTACCTATCTTTGTGTCATCTGCAAATTTAGCTACCATACCTTCATTCACCTCATCATTGATCATTGATATAAATTGTAAAAAGTTGAGGCCCCAGCACAGATCCCTGCAGGACTCTACTCATCACATCCTGCCAATCAGAAAGAAACCTATTTATGCATACTCTGTTTTCTGCCAGCCAGCCAATCTTCTATCCGTGGTAATATGTTATCCCCTACATCAAAAGTAGATTTTAAAAAAGGTGAAATAAAGGTATTATTTTTGAATAATCTGGACATGATAATGTTATTCACCTTTGGCTCTTGGAAGCCATTCTGTTTTATGTTATACTCACCTGTTAACATGCTAATGGTGTTGTATTCATTGTGAGAGGCAAGTTATAATAGATAACCATAATCTGGTCCTCTAACCTCTTCCAAAAATCAGAGCAAATGTAGAGGAGACCTAGTGAAAAGCAAGCTGGAGATGATACTTTTAATAAGAAACTTGCCATTTTATGTTAATAAAATTGAGTTGTTGAGTGAATATAACACAAGAACAAACTATTATTTCAATAGGCCTCACTGAAACCTGAAGTACTTCTGAGACCTGTTAGGTCTCACTCATTTGAACTGGCATTCATTCATTTTGGCTGTCAGAATTGATTTATTTCAGTAGGCACAACTGTGTATGTTTAAGTGAGTTTGCAGTCAGGTTTGCTAGTTATTTCTCCTCCTAGATCTCAGTCTTGGCAGCGGCCTTGTTTGCCATTACTGATTTTGTTGTTGTTGTTAAAATAACAATTATATATTTCTCTTTAACAGAGAAACGATTCTATCCACGCTGTTCGAAATCAAATGAAATTCTGACCAAGAATCCAGTGGTGCGCTCAAAGAGCTACAACAATCCAATGTTAACCCCAGTTGCAGAATATGAAAGCGAAGGAAGTCTGGTCAATGGCACAAGTATCAGAAGGCACTCTGTATCAGAAATGACAACTTGCATCGAGTCTGAAGGCTTTTTAAATCTCAGCCCCTGTGTCACTACCCCCACTATAGACCCAATGTCTGTCATGACTGCCACAGCAGCACGGAACCACTTGCCTGGAGAGCAAGAGCGAGCTAGCATACGAACAATAAGTGAACTTCTCCAGTGCAAGACTATGAGCGAACCCATCATCAGCCAACAGCAGGATCTTTTCCATGTTCAGGATCCCAGAGATGACCAAGACAATGCCTTTGAGTTGTCAAGTAGCCCCTCCTTGATACCTGCAGCATCATCCAGCCCTGAAAGCACAGGAGACAACATTTTGGAATCAGTCGGTACAGACTCAGAGGGGATTTTTCTTGATTTTGGCCATAGATGTTCAGAGACGCCAACATACAGCAGAGAAATGAGCAGACAAAGTGTGGTGTGACATTAAAAACAGCAAAACTAATAATGTAGTGCTGCAATAAAAGAAACCCCCAAAATCACAGCCAAGCTGTAACTGTTGCACTGCCAGTTATTAAACGCTGAAGTGTTTTTAAATTCATCAAATTGAAGGGAAGGAACATTTCTGATATATGATCCGAATTTGAAGTATGAACCTAGAATCCTAGAATGTATTGTTAAGACCAGCAACATTTAATGTCTGCAGCAAATTTACTTGCGCTTAAGATACACTTGTTATAATTTATATATTGAATGGCAGCACCACATCCAGCCTGATCCAACATAGAGGGGCAAACTCCTCATTTTCTCATTTCTTTCCCCTCGACACTCCATTAATCTTTGGCTTTGCAGGGCTGCTAAAGACTGCAGAAGTATTTCTGCAGTACACAGTCTCTGATAATATTGTTTTAGGTTACCATGAGTTATTGCTTTCTCTGGATCTGTGTTGTTGCTACATTTGCAGCTTATGGCAGCTTTACAGAGAAGCAGAGCAGTAGATCTTAAGTGACAGAAAGAGGTGAAAATATGAATGAAGTAATTTTTTAAAAAACAGGATTCAAAGAGTTAAATTTCCTACTTCTCAATAATAGCACCATTGAGTACTAAGAGCCAATGGTGTTGATTTTAAAAATAATATTCAGATGATGTTTCCCAATTTAGACATTTTGTGAACAATGTGCATTCACATGTCACGTTCCTTTACCCATTGCAAATCACAAAAGATGCCCTCATTTACCATGTATTTCACATAGTCTGCAATGATTCATGCTTTAGATCTTTGATTTGTGGATTTTTTTAATGCTCGTGATTTATGCGATAAATTTAAGTAGCCATCTATCTGGATAAACCTATTGCGTGAATTGTGACTATTAAGAAAAAACTGAGTGCTGAGCCGGTGATTAAAATCTACTGAACTGCCTGGGAAATCTTACACCAAGAGATATCTGAGCTGTTAGTGTTTGAAACTTTTAAATTGCTGGTTAGAAGCTGCTTGAGGGCAACATCATGATTTGCTTTACACCAGCTTCACGAATGGGACCTGTCGGACTGAGGAATTAACATAAAGGAAGTCCTGTACAAATTGAGTGTTCCAGACTTAACCAGCCATTCAGTAACAAGGGGGGTTGAAAGATGCTGATATGTGCTCTGATATTTCTCTTTACAGAAGAAATCAATAGAATCGGCTTCTCCTGTTTTGAAGTGCTAATCTCATTGCGGCTGTAGTTTGAAGATTCTGTTTCAGTGCTGAGGGATCCCACATGGATTACCCACGTGAAAAAACTCTTTGTAATTTGAATGTAACATAAGGGTGAGGAAAGAGAACAATTCCCCACACAGGTTTTGTTCACGGAATTTTGAGCAAGAATCTAGAAATGGGTCAGTCCAGTTTTACCCTGCTCAGCCATCCCCAAAGCAAAGGCCAATATATAAAGATAACCTGGATAATTTATTAATCCATAAGGCAATACAGAAAACCTGAACACAATCAAGCATTGATTCTGGTGCACCAACCAATAAGAGCAGTTACTAAAGCAATAATTAAGTCTGTCAATTCAGCAGTGGGGAGCAGTTGGGAAGGGATGTGGGTTGATTACCATGCCACACAGAGATAGCATTTTACCATCTCATCCTTTTCTTGGAGACTCTACATTCAAAATTTTCCGTAACTTGCTTTATCATTTTTTGCCTCTAAAGGTTATAAACAGGAACCCCTATTCATTTCTTAATCATTCTTTTTTATCCTGTTCACCTCCTACGCTGTACTCTCTGAAGGTGTTGACTGTTTTCTCAGTGCCAGGCAGCCTCTGATACATAATTCATTTCAGCCTACTTGACAATGGAGGCATTACCACCAACCCCATCGCTGTCTCACCAGGTATAGATGGCAATCAAGAACACAATCTAGAGGTGCTAATCCCAACTGGATACAATTACACCAATTAAAATCATTTAACTCAGCTGAGACTGCAAATCAAACCTGGAACTCTCCTGGCTCGTCTGACTGCACTGTTCACTGGTTAAACTTGCTGAGCCATCAGTAGAGTGGGTAATGGAGTCTTGATGCCATTGTTGACTGCACCGTGTAGGCGTACACTTAGATTTTGGCAACTATTTTTTTCTGTTGTCTGACACTATTTTATTCTACTACACTGAAGTTGCATGACCTACCACTCATCCTATTCAGTAGAAATCTGTTACAATAAATAAATGCAGTAGAGACCAGTTAACAGACACTGTTAATGAAAATAATAGTTTAAGGAACCTTTGTTTATTCCCATTGCATTCTACAAGATTTGTTCAATAGAACCATTGGATATAGGATATGTGTGTGTTTTCCTTAACGTGGGTGCGCTCCATTATGAGGCTTACATACTTGTATTTACAATTGTAAACTGTTCTGTAGATATAATACCACAAGATCCATGAATATTAATGAACAGTAAATCTTAATTTTCTTCATTTAAGAACAGTCTATTTGATCAATACACTCTTAGACAACTGACTTCATATGAGGCTGCTATTGAAATGTCCTACCTGTATTATATGTTATTTTATCATGCAGAAGTGCAAGTTTATTGTTTAGGCTGGAATGGTCTGAAGATTTATTTTTATTTAACAGAGCTTGCACTGATGCAAGTAAAGATATCCCCCTTTATTTGCTGGATGCATGTTAATTTTTCCCCCTTTCATGGTTCATGTTAGAGTGTAAATTTCCATGGGCACCCTCTACTCAAGCAAGTGGTCTTCAGAGAATGTTGATAGGCTATTTAGTTGTGGGGGGGCACGTACGCACACGCACACGCACTCTGTCCAACATTGATCATTGAAAAGTAATGAGGAACAGGAATTTTGGATGCTCTTTCCCCTCCTTCGGAACACTGAGATCAATTAATTGTATCACTACTACAGAAAGGGTGTTAATTAAACACGCACAAAAAATCTTACCAACCTTCCTCTATTGATGTTTGTTTTGTTGACTTCAATCTTTAATTTTCTTTGAACAGTAGATACTGACGGCATTGTCAGGGAAATGTGATTGGAGGAGGAGATGTGAACTACATCGGAATGAACTTCTCTTGTTGGAACTAAAATTCGTATCCCCCTCTATAAACTCATTACACTCCTGCTCCCTTCATTCTTCATGTCTTCTAAACTGTCACTAAAACTGGCAAAACAAAAGCAATTTACTTAAAACTAAAAAAGAAACAAGCATAGCAAAATCCACAACTGACATAAAAACAATTTTTAAAGTGAAGACTCCCAAGTGGCTTTATTTTGCTTATATTTTTATTTAATTGTCACTTTTGACTTTTCCTGAAGGGAATGACTCACCCAGAGGTATCATTTTACGCGTACCTGCAGCTCTCCACTATCTTGCCAGGTAGCTACTGTTCATTTGTGATCTTATGCAAATTTGGATAGCTGCACCACAGCCACTGAGGTTGGAATCCCCTATTGGTACCTGGCCAGTGATGCCCAGCCTGGGAATTTAGCCATCTTGAGCCTTTGCTAGATTGTCCATGCTTCTCTCCCAGTATGCAATTCTGCCAAATTCACTTATCTACTCTGAGCCTGTCTTTTGTTCCTTTTTTGGGTGCATTACTACTTATTTTTGCCATTGCTTTTTTATCATTTCATAAGTCCTGCCCTCCACCCTATCACAGACCTTCTTTCTTCTTTGACTTCTCCCCCACCCTTTTCCCTGGCACTTTATTGGTTTAAAAAGTTATTTCTTTTCTATCCGTTCACAGAATGTGGGTGTCATTGGCTAGGCCAAAAAACTGTTGAGTCTCTTAATGTCTTCCAGTTCTAATGAAACGTAAGTGGCATTAAGCATTGGGGAGAGATTTCCCAGTGAAGGCGAGGCAGGTTAGGGTGTGTACATAAGAGTTAAATTACCTAAAAGTGATGTTAGGTTGGGATCTGATTTCGTCCTGCCACTTTCAACTTTCACCAGGGTGGGATTAAAGATGAACAGGGGACCCCCTGTGGCTGCCAGGTAAGGTATTTAAATATTATAACAAGCAACTAACTCCTGCTTTATCCAAAGATTCTGCATCAAACAGACAGCAGATCTATAGCAGCAGTTGCCTTCTGCTCAGCCACATGTATCTGCCCAGTGGAGTTGGGATGGACACAGAGATCAAACTCCAAGGAGGTGGTGAGATCCCCTAACACGGTCAACAAACCGACTTGACATGTGTGAGTCACCACCTCAGGAGACTTGGGGTTAAATGGCAAGATGCTAACATCTGCAGCCTCCTGGAACAAGACCTCCGTCCCAGTGGACAGGTCGGCATGCACTGCCACTGGAGGGCATGACATCCCTCATTCCTCCCTGTCTCTGTTTCTCCCTGAGGTTATGTGTTGCTTCTGCAAGGAGAGAAAGCAGAGATTTATGACTGTTAAAGATGGCTTGTATAGGTAGCAGGGAAGGACAATATTTGTGGAGGGTGACCGTGAGACATGAGCGCAAGAGGGCAAAAGGATGAGGGTGCATGTGAATGTTGACCTCTCAGATATGAGGAGGTGCCTGGATAGAGAGGAATGACTGGAGCTGCAAGATGTGCTATTCCGAGCTGTGGTGTGCAGAGAATACTGGAAAAGGCAGAGTGTGGGGCTTCACACCTGGAAGTGTTATGCCACTCACGTTTCCCACCCTTCTGAGATCCTAATATTTTCTTGTGTCCAGCTTGGAGGGACCACACTTCTGCAGCTCACTCCCACAAGAACTTCCATCCATACCTACTTGGTTGGCGAGGCTGTTCTTCCCTGCCCCTGCCCCACTCCACTCCTTGAGAAAATCACCTCAAGACCATCCCTCAGATCTCACAGCAGGACCTCCAGGTAAAAGTGAGATCCCAAAGAGCAGCCTGTTCATGTTTCCTCTCCATTCCTGCAGTCTCAAAAACCCATATCCAGTTAAACCATTGCCATGGTGCCCTTAAGAAGAAATCCTTTCTTTGACATATCCAGCACATCATCCCACCTGGCCTCCCCAATCGGGCAGGAAACTGGAGGTGAGATGCTAATTCCACAGCTAAGTTATGTAATTGGGTTTGTTGAAGTTCAAGATTCTTGTGTGATTGAAGTATGTCACTTTCAAACATAACGTGGAATTCAATTGTATTATGATCACTAGTTCCTACAATCTTTGGCTGTGAGATTACTAACTAACAATGTCTCTTTGCACAATACCAGATCAAAAATAGCTTTATCCCCTGTTGATTCTGGAACTTATTGCTCCAGTAAACTTTCATGGAAACATTCTACAAACTCAACTTCTAAACCACCTTTGTCAATTTGATTGGTCTAATCTACACAAAAATTAAAGTGCCCCACAATTATTACATTGCCTTTGTTATAAGCTCCAATAATTTCTTTGTTTAATGCTTTTTCCAACAATAAAACAACTGTTAGGGAGCCTATAAACTATTTTCATCAGCGTTTTCTGACTCTTGCTATTCCTAACCATCGATATTTGAATTGGTGGCCTTTGGCTCATTTGCGAGTTTGAACGATATACAACGAATAATGATCTGATCTGGATAGCTATTGCCCCCCAGGATAGCTTCAAAGTACTCTATTTCTCTGTCAAGCTTGCAAGGTGAGCAAATGGCCATGGCACTATTTACAAGATTACTGATAAGGCCAATCTTTTAGCACATGGAGCTATATGAATCCCAATGTGTATCGACTGGTCAAGAAAGGCTTGCAATAGACAGTAGTAGAGAACCCATTAACAATTTCTGAACTAGCACGTTGGAAAGGAGAGTGTGTTGGACTGCTCTTCTCCACTTCCAGACCTGGGAAGTGCCCAGTCTACCTCATCAGCCTGGAAAGACAAAGTATCTCAAAAATTTAAACAACAGGTTAAACAAGCCATATCATGCTGCTACTCCAAAGATTGGCTGATCTATTCAAACAGTGTGTTCCTTCAGTTGTTCATAATAGGCAGAGTACAGACTGTACTCAACCAGTCCACACTTATAAAACTCAGAACAAAATGTCTACTGTTAGATGTGATCCCATGATTGGGCAACACTTGCTGAGCAATCCTGATTGTGCAAATAGCTACACTAACAACCAATTTAAGAGTCAAGCTTATAATGTGGCTGATTGATGCTAGAAGTGACATGTATTCATATACAGGCACCTGTCCTCTGCAAACAAAAGGAATTTGTTCAAATTTTGTGCATTTTTTGAATTACCCAGAGTTTGGGGAGCCTATAGTTCCCCATTGCTTTCTCCGTGGCAATGCCTCGGCCAATCAGAGTTGATTTGCTAACCAATCAGCACCATTTTCTCCTGTAGTATAAATTGTTGTGATTCTTTGAAATTTGGCATTCTTGCATATTTCCTGATGAGTGCAAGACAAAAAGCTTTGGCAACATGTCTCTCTTTTCAGCAATAGTCTTGTAATTACTCCTAATACATATTGTTCACTAAATCAGAAGTGTCAAAAAAATTCTGTTTTTGTAAGCCCCTATGATGAATGCATAGAACCTTGGGGGACCATGTATCAAGTGTAAATGTGTTCCCATTCATGAATATCTCAAGTGCTGATATTTAACAGATATCCAGGTTTTAATTTCAGATTTATCCAACAATAACAAAGAGCTAACACAAGCTCTTTGCAAGGTTCAAGAACCAAAACTCAAATGAGAAAACTAGCCAGTAAGAAATAGAAGCCCAAATTAAACTGAGTTGTTTGGGTTTCATGGACAAATCATGTCAGGGTCACATGCAGTTGGTTTGCAACCCAATGGTTTATCCAGGGGTCTCCAGAAATTGAGTTTGATCTCCCAGGCACACCAGTGAGAAACCCGGGAGAAACATAGATAAACTTGCCTGGTGATGGCCGCTGCACTATCTAAAGCACTGCAATTTGTTCTTTACTGGCACCTTTCCAACTCGATGCAGCTGCTCATACAGCCAGCCCAGTGAGAGTCTGTGTTCGTGTGGCCACTCCACTCAAGTAATAGAAAAGATGCAATGGCACCAGGATTTGTGGGCATCCAGTACCGTTATTGCTGTTTTTGGTATCAGATATCACATGATCAAATTCCAATATGTCCAATGAGAGTTGGAAGCCCTGTAACACAGTCATGTGCCAGCTGCTGAAACTGGGTGCTAAGAAGAAAGGGTTTAGCAAAATGGTAGCACTAATGCTGATCATATGCAATGTAAAAGCAGTTGCAATACTATTGAATACCCCTGGTCTTAAATGCAGTTATATATTTAAACCTCAAAGTGCTGATGTCACTATTACCACTCAGCTCTTAGCTTATCACAGAACCCTAAGTCCATATCTGTTTTTATGAGACCAATATGCTTGTGTGAACACACTTTAAACTTGCCACAGTGGCTGAAGCTTATCTTCTGTGTGTGTTCTCCAGTTCACCCCCTTTATCTTTCTTTCATTGCACTTTGTTATGGCACAGTGGATGGTAAATACTGAGCTGTTCAAATCCCAGAGGGACTTGAAACAACGGCCACAACTATTTTACAATCTGTATATATTTTGAGATGCATGCCTTGAATTCAGTAGTAATAAGACCACTGAGTCTTATAGGTTTCTTACAAAACTAAATTAAACCTTTATTAATAAAGAAAATAATTTTAAGCACATACATAGGTTTATAAATTACTACTATGATAACTTCTACCTCCCCTAGTTAATCTAACTCCCAGTTACACCTCTGTTAAGGTAACAGTAAAACACACACATTTTAAAAGATCCAGGCAAAGTAGCCCAATACCCTGAAGAGTCAAATTAAAAGCGAGTTTTCTTCACTTCTGTTTGTGTAGACAGCATCTTGAGGCTTAGAGGCTGGAGGCTTTTCACACTTGTTAGATCTTAGAATGTCTTCCTCTTACGCATAACCTCATCTCCTTTATAGAGGTTTCTCCCTTTTTACTGTAAATCCCCTTGTTGCAATATGTCTTTCCAACTACTTTTTTAATAATTATCTTTCATAGTACCAATTTTATAAGTAATCTTTGGGAAAAATAAACACACAGGCTTCTTCTGGCTAAGTGTAACATTTCAACACCTCTTTTGAAATTCAAATTACTCTGATTTATCTAAAACTGAAATTTTTGCCTTTACACCTCACATTCTAAAACTTCAGCCATGTTTACCTATTTAACATTTCAAACCTAGCATCTCCTGATACATCAAAGCCTTCACACCTGCTGTCTTTAATTCAATTAAGTCCCACATACACAGACACACACTATTCCTACCTTACAAAAAATTCCAATAACATTATGAAATTTATTATATTTTCCTGACAACTTTCTAAGATATAGTTCCACTAAAATCCACAGCCCTCTGGTATCTCTGCCAGGTGGTTTCTTTTTTTAGCTCCACTCTGATCACCAGCAGGTTAATTGAGCATGAGCACCAAACCCTGAGCCCCATACCTGAGGCTAGTTCCATCCTTATTAGTACACAAACAGAAAAATCAGGCTTCAGCAAAACCAGAAATGTATCATATTGCCCCCATTCTGCTAATCTATTAGGTTCCAAAAATAACAGTGTTCATGTGGTCAGGTGCATAAGTTCAGTAATTGGTTCCTTTAGTCGCAGCTTCTCAATAAACCATGCAAAGTTTAGTCTGTGAAGGCCATCTAGTGCTGGTTAAAAACATTTCCACTATAGACCAACAAAATAAATGGATGAAGAGGTCTGTCACCTAGTGTTCAACCTTGGTATTATCATCAACCTCAGTCTCATAAAAAAGATCCTTTTTTAAAAATATCTTTCCTCCACCATGATTTCTCCCCTCCGCTCCCTGCCCATCTTTACTTCAAAGGCAGCAGTTGCTTGCTGGTGTACAATTCCATGATTGTTGGGCATCCTTTGGTACTTCATTGAAACTGTTATTACTCCTGTGTGAGCCTTCATCATGAGTGTTGTCAACCAATTCAACTATAAGGGCATCACTGCCATCTCCAGTCCTATCTATGACCACATCAATATTCACAATCAGGCACTTTCCAGAAAAGGTCACCGAATCATGATTATCCTAAGAATGCTGGCTGCTTTTGGTTTGGTCTTATCTCCATCCTAATCCGATTGTAGTATGCCTATCACCTTCCTGGTTGAGTTAAGACCGGGACTTCATGGCTGTGCTATTCCCTGAAATGAAACCATTTAAATTGGAGGCAACCCATTGACATGGATAAGGAATTGGTTAGGAGATAGGAAACAGAGAGTAGGGATAATAGGTATTTGGCAGGATGTGACTAGTGATGCCGCCAGGAATTTGTACTGGAGTTTCAACTTTTCACCATAATGCTATTCAAAAGAGGGTGTAAGGATAAAGCCAGCAACTACAGGCCAGTCAGCATAATCTCAGTGGCGGGGAAGCTGTTCGGACAAAATTAACAGGCCGAAGTCTCCGCTCACTGATCATGTGCCTGAGTGAGACAGACCATGTGAGTATATTTGGGAATTTGGTGCCTAGGGAGCAAGAGGTGCTGTAGGTAAGGTTTACTACAAGATGTGCTACTTAGAATAGAGCGCTGGGAGTTGGGTAATTATGGGAGTTAGGGAAAGAAGTGCTCTTTTGCTTGCTAACTGCCTAACTTGCCTTCAGGAAGTGGTTGTATTCTGCTACAGGAGAAGAAGCTAGTTATTTGGTGAGTGTCTAGTAAGTGACTTAGGTTTATTGTCTTCCTAAGCTTCAAAATAGTCTAGCAACTGGTGGTAAGGTTAATAAAATATATAAAAACAAAAGTAAAATATGTAATTGAATAAAATAATTAAATAGTTAATTAGAACACATTAAGGATGCCAGGACAGGTGATGTGTCATAGCTGCAGCATATGGGAGCTCCAAGATGCCAGTTTGATCCAGGCCAAACATGTCTGCAGTGTTTGAAGTTTGAGCAGCTTCAGATCAGGGCTGGAGGCTCAACTACAGACACTGTGACACATCAGGGCAAGGGAAAGTTATCTGGATTCTTTGTACCAGGAGGCAGTCACACCTCTTAGGACAGGGACTTCTGATTTGTTCAGTGGTCAGGGACAGGAGAATGTGACTGTGAGTGAGGCAGGTAAAGGGACTCAGAGGGAAGGAGGGCAGAAGTGTGAGCCTCTGCAATTGTCAAATAAGTTTGAGGTTTTTTCAACTTGTTTGGATGAGAGTGGGGTCTGCAGGATGGAAAGCTAACTGACCATGGCACCATGGGGAGAGCAAAAAGGAATGTAATGGTAGTAGGGGGACAGCATAGTCAGAGGGATTGGCACCATTCTCTTCAGCAAAAAGCATGAGTCCAAACCACTGTGTTGCGTCCACAGTGCCAGGGTGCGGGACATTTGCTCCCGGCTGGAGAGGAACTTGCAGTGGGAGGGGGAGGGCCCAGGGGTTGTGGCCCATGTTGGTACTAACGACATAGGCAGGACAAAGAGGTTCTGCATAGTCAGTATGAGGACCTAGACACCAAATTAAGAGGCAGAACCTCAAAGGGCATAATCTCTGGATTATTACCTGAGCCATGTGCAAATTGGCATAGGACAAATCAGATTAGGGAGATGAATGTGTGGCTCAAAGATTGATTTGGGAGAAATGGGTTCCAGTTCATGAGGCACTGGCACCAGCACTGGGAAAAATAGAATCTGTACCATTGGGACAGTCTACACTTCAACCGTGCTGGGACCAGTGTTCTTGCAAGCCGCATAACTAGGGAAATAGAGGGTTTTAAACTAAATAGTGAGGGCAAGGGATCAGGTTTGGGAAGATGTGGTAAATCAAAGAGCAGAGACAAGACAAAAGATAAAGGTATTATTACGGGAAATGAAAAACAGGCCATGACAGGAAGGGATAGCAAGTACAAGTCTAACAGTAAATCAACAGATGAAACTAGAGGTTATAAAAAGAATAAAAGGATAAAACTAAAAGCTCTGTATCTGAATGCACGAAGCATTTGAAACAAAACAGATGAACTGAGAGCGCACATAGAAATAAATAAGTACAATTTGATAGCCATTACAGAGATATGGCTGCAGGAGGGACCTGACTATTGAAGAGTACAGGATATTTAGGAAGGACAGGAAGAGAGGAAAAGGTGGAGGGGTGACTCTCTTAAGTTAAGTTGGTATTAGCACAATAGAGGGGGTGACCTATGTTCAGGAAATCAGGATGTGGAAATGGTTTGGATAGAGATGAGAAAGGGTAAAAGCAAGAAGTCACTTGTGGGAGTTGTGTACAGGCCTCCTAACAGTAACCACATGGTAGGGTTGAGCATAAAGGAAGAAATAATTGGGGATTATCAGAAAGGCACAGTGATAATCATGGGAAATTTTAATTTACAAATAGACTGGAAAAATCAGATGGGCAAAGGTAGCGTAGATGAGGAATATATTGAATGTTTTCGGGATAGTTTCTTAGAACAGCATATTAGAACCAAAAAGCAGGCTATACTAGATCTGGTATTGTGCAATGAGATGGGAGTAATTAATGATCTAATAGTGAAGGTGCCCCAGGTAGCAGGCACCATAATATGATTGAATTTTACATTCAGTTTGAGGGAGAGTGGTGTGGGTCTGAGACTAAGTTTTAAAACTTAAATAAGGGCAATTATGAGGGCATGAAAGCAAAGTTAGCTAAAGTGAATTAGCAAATTAGGTTAAGGGATAGGTCAATAGAAATGCAGTGAGTAACATTTAAGAGGATATTTCAGAATGCATAGAATAGGTACATTCCAACAAGTAAAAAAAAGTCCAAGGGACGGACACACCATCCGTGGTCAACTAGAAAGATAAAGATAGTTTCAAACTTAAAGAAACGGCATATAATTATGCAAAGGTAGGTGGAAGGCCAGAAGATTGAACAGAATATAAGGAACAGCAAATAATGACTAAAAGACTAATAAGGAGGGAAGACTTAGAGTATGAGGGAAAGCTAGCCACAAATATAAAAATAGATAGTAAGAGTTTTTATAAGTATTTTAAAAAGAAAAGAGTTATCAAAGTGAGTGTTGGCCCTATAGAAAGTGAGTCTGGAGAATTGATAATGGAAAACAAGGAGATGGCAGATGAATTGAACAGGTATTTTGCATCAGTTTTTACTATAGAGGTTACAAGTGACATCTCAGAAGCAGCTATAAACCAGGAAATGGAAATGGGGAAGGGAGTCAGGAAAATTACAGTCACCAAAGTAGTGGTACTGAGTAAATTGTTGGAGCTGTGAGCTGACAAGAGCCCGGGTCCTGATGGACTTCATCCTAGGGTCTTAAAAGAAGTATCCAGTGAGATAGTTGATGCATTGGCTTTAATTTTCCAAAACTCCCTGGATTTGGAAAAGGCCCCATTAGATTGGAAGATAGAAAATGTAACTCCATTATTCAAAAATGGAGGGAGACAGAAAGCAGTAGTTTAACAACTACAGGTCAGTTAGTTTAACATCTGTCATAGGGAAAATGTTAGAAGCTATTATTAAAGAAGTTATAGCAGGGCACTTGGATAAGCTCAAGGCAATCAGGCAGAGTCAACATGGTTTTGTGAAAGGTAAATCATGTTTAACCAACTTATTGGAGTTCTTTGAGGAAGTAACATGTGCTCTGGATAAAGAGGAACTGGTGGATATACTATACTTAGATTTCCAGAAGGCATTTGATAAGGTGCCACATCAAAGGTTATTGTGGAAAACAAAAACTCATTGTTTAGGGGGTAACATATTGCATGGTTAGAAGATTGGCTGGCTAACAGGAAGCAGAGAGTAGGCATAAATGGGTCTTTTTCAGGTTGGCAAGATGTAACGAGTGGTATGCAACAGGGATCAACTGTTTACAATTTATATAAATGATGGTTGAAGGGATGGTTGCCAAATTTGCTGATGACACAAAGATAGGTAGGAAAGCAAGTTGTGAAGAGGACGTAAGGAGGCTACAAACAGATATAGATAGGTTCAGTGAGTGGGCAAAGATCTGGCAGATGGAGTGTAATGTTGGAAATTGTGAAATTGTTCATTTTGGTAGGAAGAGTAAGAGAAGCATATTATCTAAATGAGAGATTACAGAGCTCTGAAGTGCAGAGGGATCTGGGTGTCTTAGTGCACGAATCACAAAATGCTAGTATTCAACTACAACAGTCATTAATAAAGCTAATAGAACGTTATCATTTATTGCAAGGGGAGTTGAATACAAAAGTAGGGAGGTCATGCTTCAGTTGTACAGGGCTAGTACTAGTGAGACCAAATTTGGAGTACTGTGTATAGTATTGGTCAACTTATTTAAGGAAGGATGTAAATGCATTGGAAGCAGATCAGAGAAGGTTTACCAGACTAATACCTGGAATGGGTGGGTTGTCTTATGAGAAAAGATTGGACAGACTAGAATTGTATCCACTGGAGTTTAAAAGAGTAAGAGGTGACTTGATTGAAACATATAAGATCCTGAGGGGTCTTGACAGGGTGGATGTGGAGAGGATGTTTCCTCTTGTGGAACAATCTAGAACTAGGGGTCACTGTTTAACAATAAGGGGTCGCCCATTTAAAACAGAGATGAGGCAAAATTTTTTCACTTAGAGGATCGTGAGTCTTTGGAACTTCCTTCCTGAAAAGGTGGTGGAAGCAGAGTCTTGGAATATTTTTAAGGCAGAGGTGGATAGATTCTTGGTAAGCAATGATTATTGGTGGTAGTTGGGGTGCAGATTTCAGGTTACTATCAGATCAGCCATGATCTTATTAAATGGCGGAGCAGGCTCGAAGGGCTGAATGGTGTACTCCTGCTCCTTGTTTGTATGTTCATTTGTTCATATATGGATTAGTTAAGGAAAGCCAGCACAGATTTGTTAAGGGCAAATCATATTTAACTAATTTGTTTGAGCTTTTCCATGAAGTAACAAGAGAGTGTTGGTGAGGGAAATGCAGTTAATGCGGTGCACATGGACTTTCAAAAGGCATTTGATAGAGCTCCACATAACAGGCTTGTCAGCAAAGTTGAACCCATGGAATAAAAGAGACAGTAGCCACATGGATATGAAGTTGACTGAGTGACAGGAACGAGAGGTGAGGTGGATTTTTTTTTGTTTCTGGAGGAAGTGGAAATTCCAAGGGTCGGTAATAGGGCCACTGCTTTCGATGATCTATGTCAATGATCCAGGCTTGGGTTTGTAGGGCACAATTTCAAAATTTTTAGATGATCCAGAACTGCAACGGAAATGATGATAGACATCGAGAACATAGGTAGCCTGGTGGAATGTGCGGCCATGTGGCAGATGAAATTTAATGCCGAGAATGTGGGGTGGAATTGTAACCACGTCGCACTGTTCCTGACAGCGGAACAGGAAGTGGGCACCACTTCGGCTCTCTTGCTTTTTGTGGTTTCCAGGTGATTACAATGAAATCCAGCAGCATGCACAGGAGACACATTCAATCACACAGCAGGGGAAGCTTCTCAGTGGTGAAAACTGCTGTCAGCTGACAATGCAGCAGGAACAGCCAGGCTATAAAAGAGCCTCCTGGACAAACAGAGAGGCTCTTCACCACACCCAAGACTTTACTGCCCAACTCCATTGCCATTAACGTGAGACTTATTAAGAGCACAAAGGTGGCATGGGTGTTTTTCAGATTTAAATTTCACTTGCAAATCTTTCACATTACACTGATGCACACATGAATAAAGTGAAACCATTGTTATTTGTTGAGACTAGCTTAGTCAGAGATCTAAATGTACTGGCATGCCTCATGTTTTGTAGGCATTGACAGCGGAGTTAAGAGTTTTTCTTTATTGTGGAAGAAACAATGTTTTTTTTGTGTTTAGTTTTTATTAGACATTCATGTTAATGTCCTGAATTATATTTGTCACTCTGTGGGATGTGGCTGGACTTGCAGGCTCAGCTGGTCCACCCTTCTCTGCATTGTAAAGGATATTGTCCAAGATCACTCTCTGCAGGGAGAAGCCCTGTTGTCTCTGCCAGCCAACACACTGAGATAGACCCACCTATGGACAGTACTGACACCACCCTTTTGTTCCCTCATTTTCTTATCTTGATTGACTGTTCCCATCACCCAACACCCATCCCTTCACCACACCCAGGACACCAGGCCTTTCCCTCTTCGACTCCTCCATGCCCCCGAACCCACTCCATACCCCCCCACCACCTCACTATTGACTCAGCCTTGCCACTCCTGAGACTCCAAACAAGCTGCTATTTCCTGCCCCCAACCCCCTCCCTTCTACTGCAGAGTTCAACAAAGAAAACGGCTCACCTCTGACACAACAGCAAAAAGCTGACTGGCGCACGTCACTTTTAAATGAACCTGAACCGGGTGCCACAAGATTCTCATGCGATGGTGACTTTATCTTGAAAGTAGGATGTTAATAAAGCAGTTGTATACTAATGAGTGTCCACAGCATGCAAATAAATGGCAAGTGGGAGCCCGCCACAGGACAGCATGAGGTCTGAGCCGGCACAAACACACTGCCGAATTTATCTCTGCAACTCAGCCCATCACCTAACGGTTGGCGGGCAGGCAAAAAGGCCAAGCAGCCTTTACATTTTTTAGGAACACTCAACCACGAGGGGGATGAGGTTTCCAACAGCAAATAAACATTAAATAAAAACTTTATTTTTGAATTAAAAACATGTTCCAGCTCATATGACAGAGTCACGGTCAGCTTCCCGACCGCCCCCATCTGCCCCCACCAAGAGCAAAATCCTGCCTTTGGTGATGGGCATTGAAGTACCCACCCAGAGCATATTCTGAACCCTTGCCACCCTCAGTGCTTCCTCTAAGTGGTGTTCAACATGGAGAAGCACTGATTCATCAGCTGAGGAAGGGTGGTACGTGGTAATCAGCAGGAGGTTTCCTTGCCAATGTTTGACCTGATGCCATGAGACTTCATGGGGCCTGGAGTCGATGCTGAGGACTCCCAACTGTATACCACTGTGCCGCCAGCTCTGCTGGGTCCTGCCTGTTGGACATGACATACCCAGGGATGATGAAGGTGGAGTCTGGGACATTACCTGTAAGGTATGATTCCATGAGGATGACTATGTAAGACTGTTGCTTGACTAGTCTGTGAGACAGCTCTCCTAATTTTGGCACAAGCCCCCCAGATGTTAGTAAGAAGGACTTTGCAGGGTCAACAGGGCTAAGATTGCCATTGTCGTTTCCAGTGGTCGATGCCGGGTGGTCCATCTGGTTTCATTCTTTTTTTGTGACTTTGTACCATTTTGACACAATTGAGTGGCTTTCTCAGCCATTTCAGAGGGCATTTAAGAGTCAACCACATTAATGTGGATCTGGGATCACATGTAAAGAAGATAGATTTCCTTCCCTAAAGGGCATTAGTGAACCAGATAGGTTTTCACAACAATAGTTTCATGGTCATCATTTGACTTTTAATTCCAGATTTTCATTGAATTCAAATTCCACTACCTGCCATTGCAGGATTCGAACCCAAGGCCCCAAAGCATTACCCAAGGTCTTTGATTTACTAGTCCAGCGACAATACCACTACACCATCACCTCATAAATTGGATGTAGGATCAGAGAACCAGGTGCATATGTGCACAAATCGTTGAAAGTGACAGGGCAAGTTGAAAAAATAGTTAATAAGGCATTTGGCATCCTGGACTTTATAAATAGAGGTATAGAGTGGAAAACAAATAAGTTATGGTGAACCTTTATAAACACTTATTCAGCTTCAACTAGAGTATTGTGTCCAATTCTGGATGCCATACTTTAGGAAGGATGTGAAGACATCAGAGAGGATTGGAAAAGAGTAAGAAGGTTGTTTCCGATGATCAGCAACTTCTGTTACGAGAATAGATTGATGAAGCTGATGTTGTTCTCCTGACAGAAGAGTAGGTTGGGAGAAGATTTGATAGAGGCCTTCAAAATCGTGAAGGGTTTGGACAGAGAAGACAGAAAAAAACTGTTCCCATTTGGTGGAAAGGTCAAGAACCAGAGGTCACTGATTTAAGGTAATTGACAAAAGAAATGCAACATCAGGAAAACCCTTTTTATGCATTGCTGAGAATGTGGTGTAAGCAGTTTCAATTGTGGCTTTCAAAAGAGAATTAGATAATTATCTAAAGGGAAAATATTTGCTGGGCTACAATGAAAATGTAGTGAAGTAAAGTCACACTTACTAAGAGCCAGCACGGACATGATTGGTCAAATGGCCTCCTTCTGGTCTGTAACCATTCTATGATTCTTTATCAATAACCTCGATGAAGAAATTGGCACATATCTAAATTTTCTGATAACTCTTAGAAGGCACAGTAAATAGTGTAGTTAAGAGCAGAAAGTCACAAAGGGACATTGGTAAATTGAGTAGGGAAAACTGGCAAATGGAGTTCATTGTCAGGAAGTGTGAGGTCATCTACTTTGGACCTAAGGGAGATAAATAACAGTATTTTCTAAATGATAAAAGGTTAGGAGCTATGGAGGAGCAGAAAGGCATGGGGTCGATGTACAGAAATCAATAAAAGTTAGTAATCAGGTACAAAAAAAATCATTCAAAGGCCTAATGGAATGTTAGCCTTTATCTGGGGCTGAATTACAAGAGCTGGAAGTTAAGCTGTTGCATAAAGCTCTGGTCAGACTGCACCCAAAATATTGCATTCAGTTCTGGAAATTGGAACTCAGAAAGGGTATATTAACCAGCACAAATTCACTAGAATGCTATTGGAACTAAAAGAGTTAACGTACAAGGACAGACTGCACAGACTAGGCTTGTATTTCCTTGATTAAAGAAGATTAAGGCGTTCAAGATGATTAAAGGATTTGATGGGGTAGATGGAGAGGAACAATTTCCTCTGCTGGGGCAGTCCAAAACAAGGGGGCATAACTTTAAAATTAGAGCTCAGCTGTTCAAGGCTGATGTCAGAAAGCACTTCTTCACATAAAAGGGCAATGTAAATTTGAAACTTCGCCAAAAAGCTGTTGAGACTAGATCAACTAAAAATTTCAAACTGAGATTATTAGATTTTTGTTGGGGAAGGTATTAAGGGATATGGAACCAAGATAAGTGAATGGACTGGAGATGCAATTCAGCTCTGCTTTCATTGAGCGGTGGCTAAAAGCCTGATGGCTTACTCCTGTTCCTATGGGCGGAATTTTACACTGGCAGGATTTTATAGTCCTGCCAAAGTCAATATACTTTTGAATGGCTCACCACATTTTATAGCCTTGCCTCCCACAAAACAGGACAGTAAAATTCCGCCCTATGTTTCTAGAAAATACTCCATCCACCCACTTGCACCAAGCAAAGGTCAGTCTTCTCCCACAAGGGTGGGGAAAGCAAACCAGAAAAACAGTGTTCACAATGACGCTGCTATCATGCAGTGGCAGAGGCCTGAAAATCAAACTGTGGGCATACATCTATTAATGGTCAGTCACAAGAGCATCACCATAGATTCAGACCTGGAAGCAGGTTCTCTGCCTGTTCTGTTAGCCTGGCAATGATGCACAACACTAAAACAACCTTGCAAAAAATAAACAGTTACGTAAAGTAGCGAATGAGTAGAAATATCCAATATTGAGTTTTAGTTCCTCAAAGCTGTATATCAATGGTAAAAAATAGGGAGTTTTTTTGCATTTGTTACAGGAAGGCTTTGGAGGCTGTGTTTCAGCTTGCTTGAAGGTAAAGATTACGTGAGGGAGGATCTGGGTGTCGTAGAGGATGGCCAACAAAGAAGGCAATCTGCTGGCAAACTGCTGTGCTTCTTGTTCAATGTCATGTGTTGCAACAGGGAACAAAACTGAACAGTGACTGTTGTGATTGCATTTACTGGAGAGACTCATGAGAGCAATGCCTGCAATTAAATGATCTCAGTCAGTTTGGAATTAGATGTATAAGATACTGTTATTACTTGTATTTAGTTTCCTGTGTATTCTGTCCTAATCATGGTTTTCATGCAATGTAATTAATAATTTAGGAAAGAATAATGACAATACTGGTTAGAACACTGAAACTTGAAAATGATTCAGATACAAGACACAACAGCCCCATTAAGCACCACCTACAGAAGGTTTGCAATCATTAGTATGAATAAATTACCAACAGCTCTCATGAACCTGTGGATTTCTGAATCCCAAATTCCTGTGCCTCCTACCTTGACGATATTTTTTTATTTATTGTGTGAGAGTTTCCTGCTGTAGAGTGGGAATGGTTTCAGGTATAGAAGTAGGTTAAAGCAGGTACATTGGTCTGCCTCAATAATTGACTTTAAACCCAGCCACAGAACATTTTTTTTTTGTATCTTGCACCAGCTTTCATGTTGGACTGTTTGAATGAGGTGACAAATTTGGGACCAGTTAATAGTAAAGGATGGGCAGACACCCATCAAAAACTGAGTTGTGACTATTCAAATCCTAATTAAAAAACACCTGGAAATACTAAACATGATGTCGACAAAAATATTGCTGAACTCAGCGGGAGGGAAAACATCATGGGGTGAATTTTACAGGGGTTGCTACCCTTGTCCACCTTCCACCGCCAACCGTATTAATACAACAAAGGCAGAATTTGGCCTTTAATTGCCCTTTGATGGCTAGTTAAGGGCCTCAATAGGCCTAAGGGTGGTTGGGCACCTTACCAACCCATCCTATTCTGGGGAACAGAAAGACAAGCTGCCCTGCCAAAAACACATCCGGCAGAGGTCTGTAAATTCATCCCCATGAGTGTTCCAAAACACCATTTTGAGGACAAACGGATCTTTCACAGTTAGTAATTGCATTTCATTAATTGCTGGAGTTAAGCACAGCCAGGCTTGTCAAGGTTGAATAGAGATTTCTGTTTAGTTAACCAAAATAAGAATCTAGAGTGGTCTGACTTCAGACATGACAACCCCATAACTCATAAATCGAGAGACAAACTCTTTAAAAAAATTCAATAGATTTGATATAAATATCGAGTTGTTATTTTAAAAGTATAAGACAATATAGATTGACAATTTGTTTATAAATCTTCATTCAATTCAATGCAATGCAATTTCACTTTATTTTCCATATGGAAATTCATTTCAGGCACATTGCTCATTCATTGAAAAAACTAACATAGAAGTGAATAATAACAATAAAAAGAAAATTACTCTTTCACAGAGGTATAACTTAAAATATGTACTAAAAAATACTATTCCGACACATTTAAATAATCAATGAGTCCCATCATGAGTGCATTTCATCATCCATTCATCAAACTCCTGTTAAATGTTTTACAGAGAGGGGCATAAATGAGTTCAAGTACCATTTATCCTCATCTGAAAGATTGTAGCCTTTTCCCTGAACACATCCAGCAGTAATACTGAGACTAAAAGTGATTCTCACTCTTCACAACATATTTTATTTTCTTTTTCATTTTATTTTCTTCTTTGCAGACAGAAAGAACATGTACACACATTGCGCCTGTTTCAAGCTAAACAAATAAGTGACAGCCATTTGCTGACTCATTTCTCAGGGAAATGCCTTGACCAATTGGGGTCAAGTTGCCTGATTTAAATTTCAAACAGTGCTTGACAGTTAACTGTCAGTCATCATCACTGGTGCATCCTCCATGGCAACGCCTCTACCAATCAGAGTCCAAATGCCAACTAATCAACACTCTCTTCTCATACAATATAAATTGTTGTTTTCCCCTTATATTGGTATTCTTGCAAATTGTCCTGATGATTGCAAAACAAAAAGCTTCAACGTGTCTCTTTTTTCAGCAATATATTTTACTTTCATCAATGTTCTTCCAGAGCAGATTTTATCAAAAAAGATCGGCTCATCAAATATCCTTCCTGCCTGATTCAATAATCCGTATGCTCTTAAAGAGTCTGTTTTCCTAAAACCACAGTACCAGAGACATCCAAAAAGGATAGCACTCTCAACTACATCCAATATAGAAGAGTTTCATGATTGTGGGATCTACTCAAAAGGGCTTTAATTTTCTGAGATATAACTGTGTATGAACCTTAGCCACCATTTTTTTCACTGTTCCCTCTAATTCCCTTTATCATCTACTTTGATACCCAGTTAATGGCAGTTGGTAACTATTTCAATGTCCACATTATGAATCTTCACAGGAACAATATCTTTAACTGGCTTTTTCTTAAAATCTATAACTGTTGCTTTTGTCTTTGTTTTCAATCACTGTAAGAGAATTATTATCTCACCATTTTACAAACTTCTCCACCGAGGTCCAGTAGTTGTTATTCATTATGAGACCCGCAAGTACCGTATCATCAGCATCCTTCAGGATCGTTATGTCGTTGTGCTCTGATCGACAGTCATTCATGTGGAGGATGAAAAGGAAAGGTGAATTTCCACGGCCTGAGGAGATCCAGTCTTTGTTGATATGGCTCTAAGTAAATCCCAGAGACTAACACTCGTTGGTTCCTGTTGTGAAGGAAATCACTGATCCAAGAGTAGGGTTAACATCAAGACTTTTTAATTTGTCTGTAAGCTTGAAGGGGTGCATGGTATTAAAGGCTGAAGAGAAACCAACAAAGATAGTGTGAGGATAGTTGCCTAATCTATCTGTGTGCCGTTGGATCAGAGGGACCTAGGTCAGAACAGCATCATCCGCTAACGTTTGAGGTTGATAGGCAAACTGTAACTGATCAATATGTGGAACAAGAGGATCGAGGAAACACTTTGACATGATGTTCTCGAAATGCTTCATGACTTTGATGTAAGAGTGACTGCTCAGTAATCACTCAGCTCAGCAGGCCATGACCTCTTAGCAACTGGAGCGATAGTCGAATGCCCCCTGCCTTATTCCCCTGAGCTGAGGTCAAGATGGGGCCTCGAGTGGTGGTGCTGCACTGTGGCTACATGGGTCCTAGAATGCTCTTTATTTGAGCTTTTAGTTTTTAGCTTTTCAAAGTTTTTTTAAGCTGTTTGTTTCTCTTTCTCTCCTGTTGATGTGGGTTGTGGAATGAGTGGATTATTGCTGGGCAGTGCAGCTGCTGTGGCAAAGCCACTGCAAGGCTACGGGTGTAAGATCAGGGCTTGGGCAGGCGCACTGGGTGAGTGCAGCGACACCAGGACCAGGGAGAGAGTGAGCCACCAGTGGCTGGGGGAGAGGTGTTGGGGGTGATAGAGGAGTGTACCAAGAGGGAATGGTTCCTTTGGAATGCTGACAGGAGAGAGGAGAGGGAGAGAAAGGCATGTTTGGTGGTGACATCACACTGGAAGTGGCATAGATAATGGTGGAATTCCTACAGTGTTCCTTATTAAGGGAGATATCTCAAAATGCTTTACAGTGAAAAGTGCAAAGCAATGGATGTTCAGTAGGAGGTGAAAGTTTAAGAATAAAAAGTAGGTTGGAAAGATACAATAGAAGACACTTATTTCAGGAAGATTTTTTTTAAAGCAGAGTGGATGGAAAGAATTGAATAGAGAGAGCAGAACCGTTCTGGCTAAAAGAGAGACCATGAAGAGTGGAATAAGAAGTGAGAAACAGTTGGTGTTAGAGGAGTGTAGCACCATCAACCCACAGCTGCTGGCTCAATCCCGGCTATCGCCTACTGCTCAAGGCCAGGGCTGGGGTCCTGCTCTGGGCTATGACTCTGTCCAAGCTGCTCAACAATTGTGAGAGCAGATACAAAATGCATCTGGATGATGTCTCCTGCTCCCAATACCAACAACAGCTCCACTTGCATGGTGTAGGGGCCAAGTAAGAGGGCACACAAGGACTCAGACATTGCATTGGAGATCCTGGTGGAGGAGGTCCTGAAGGACAAGTCAACTCACTCTCCTGTCTCAGCCATCCCTCTATCCTGCAGCTGGTACTGCTCTGCCTGGCCTCATGTCTTTGTCTCATTCCTCATCCAGGCCAAGGAGGAATTGGAGCAGGAATAAATCATTCAGCCCTTTGGGGCTGCTGTAGCATATAATATGATCAGCCTCAACTGTACATTCCTCCCTGCTCCTCAAATCCTTTGTTTCCCTAAGAGATCAAAAATCTATCAATCTCAGTCTTGAAAATACTCGAAGATGGAGTAGACAATTCCAAAGATTCAGAACCCTCCAAGTGAAGAAATGTTTCCTCATCTCAGTCCTAAATGATCGACCCCTTATTCTGCGGCTATGTTCCCATGTTATAGATTCTCCAGCCAAGGGAAACAACTTCTCATTGTCTCCCTCGAGTGCCTTTTAGACCTAGTGGAGGCTCGCCATGATGTCCTCTACCCCTGCTCTGGCCATAGGTTGGGCAGCAACATCACCAAAATAGCCCAATGCCACAAGAGGATGAATGATCTTCTCAATTCCACCTGGGTAAGTCACTTTTTCCATCACTCTCAACTCTCACACACTCACATCCACAGGGCCCTCACTCACTGCCAGTTCAAGGGACATCACCATTCACTCTCTCACACACATCTTCATTGCCCTCAGCCTGTCAATAGGACCACTCACCACCCACACATACCAGGCATACTTATCATCTGGCCTGGCAGGCATCCTGCTCACACTCTCTCCATCTCTCAAGTCCCTTCAGAATCTTGTTTGTATTGCCTCTCATTCTCCTAAACTCCAGAGAATATACGCCAAATTTACTCAACCTCATCATAGGACAATCCTCTCATTGCAGGAACCAATCTAGTGAATCTTTGCTATACAGCCTCGAAAGTAAAAACTGTTCCTTAAATATGGGGACCAAAACAATGCATGGTACTCCAAGTGTGGTCTCACCAAAGTCCTGTACAATTGTAGCAAGACTTCCTTATTCTTGAGCTCCAATCCCATTGCAATAAAGACCAAAATGCTATTTGCCTCCCTAACTACCTGCGTGTGAGCTTTGTTCTCCTTGTACAAGTCTCTCTGAACATCAACACTTAAAAGTTTCATACCTTTAAAAAAAATTCTGCTTTTCTATTCTTACTGCAGAAGTGAATAACCACACACTTCACATTATAACCCATCCACCAGCTTGCTGCTCACTCACTTAACCTATCTATATCTCTTTGCAGCCTCATTGAGTCCTCCTCACAGCTTTCCTTCCCTCCTAGCTTGGTATGATCAGCAAAATTAGATACATTACTCTCTGTCTCTTCATCTAAGTCATTGATATAGATTGTAAACAGCTGAAGCTGCAGCACAGATCCTTGCTTCACTCCACCATTCAACTTGAAAAAGCCTCGCTTATCCCCACTCTCTACTTCTTCTCAGTTAACCAATCCTCCATCATGCCAATATATTACCTCCAACTCCATAAGCCCTTATCTTGGATATTAGCCTTTTGTGTGGCACCTTATCGAATGCCTTTTTTGCTCCCCTTTATCTACCGTACTCGTTACATCTATAAAAAATTCTAATAAATTTATCAAACATGATTTCCCTTCCACAAAACCATGTTGACTCTATCTGACCATTCTATGACCTTCTAAGTGCTGTTAAGACTTCCTTAATAATAAATTCCAGCATTTCTCAACTGGAGTGTCAGCGTAGACTTTGTGCTTATGTCTCTCAAATGGGACTTAAACCCAGAACCTTCTGATTGAGAGGCAAGAGTGCCACCCCCAGAGGCATGACTGACTATTTTAAGCCCTGAGAATTTCCAGAATAAATGTTGATAGTGTCTTTGTCAGAACTTCAATAAGTGTCCCAGAAAATCTCACAATGGGCGGAATCATCCCAGATTTGCACTAAGTCCGGTAGCAGGACTTAGTCGGCTGCAGTGGCCGCTTTTCACACCATATCTTCCCAACCTGACACATTAATTATGCAATACCGGAAAACATGCCATATCCATGGTGGGCAAGCTCTCATTTGGCCATCACACCATCACCTCACCACTTCATCACGCTGGGCACCATATTTAAAGTACAGCTGTGCGCACACACCTCTCAGTGCTTCCAGCCCACCACTGCTGCAAAGAAGACACGGCCCTAAAAGGCATAAAGATTGCAGCTCCCAGATTCAAAGACACATCCCTCGAATGCCTTTTAGACATAGTGAAGGCTCGCCATGATGTCCTCTACCCCTGCTCTGGCCATAGGATGGGCAGCAACATCACCAAAATAGCCCAGTGCCACAAGAGGATGAATGATCTCCTCCATTCCGCCAGGGTAAGTCACTCTTCTCATCACTCTCAACTCTCACACACTCACATCCACAGGGCCCTCACTCACTGCAGTTCAAGGGACATCAACATTCACTCTCTCACACATGTCTTCATTGCCCTCAGCCAGTCCATGGGACCACTCACCACCCACACATGCCAGGCATACTTATCATCTGGCCTGGCAGGCATCACTCTCTCCATCTCTCTTAATGCAGGACAAGCTGGCACACAACAAGCAGCAAGGGATGCCTGAAATCAAGATCCTCATGGACTTTGAAAACAGCCATCCAGCTGGGTGGCGAGAATCCATACCATTCTTGTGCTGAGGTCAGCAGTGCTCTAACAAGTGAGGATCCAGCAGTGCAACATCCATCAGACAACCATGCTGTGAGTGATGTGTCCTGTTCCACAGGCCACTGCCATGCACTAATTATCTCCCCTTGCTTTCTCAGGCACATCTGGGAAGCCAATGGAGTCCATGACCTAGGGCCACCAACCAAATCCTGAAGAAACCTCCAAAGAGGAATCTGAAGGCAGATTCCTTGAAATCCCATCACAGCGCTCACCCATACCCTCCACCTCGGTGGGACCTAGTTCTAGAGTAGCCTCAGGATCACAATCTGGTCAGCACATCGCACATTCTGATTCACAGCAGGTGGCAGCAGGGACTTCCCAGGTCCCCGGCACTCAGAGAACTACTGAAGGCCAGAAATTTGCTGAATGCGAGTCAGATGACGAGCCTCTGGACTCGGTCATGTCACCGTTGCTGGAGCTGCAAAGGCAAGCTCGGGAACATCAGGAAGGGATGTACCCTGTACTCCTCAGATTGCAAGGCACAACGGAGGAGTCCATCCGCCTTCACTCTGAGGTGACAGCGCCGGCATGCCAACGCACCAAGGTCAACACTGGTAGGATGGTGGCCGCCATCGAGACCTTGGTACAGGACATCGATCCTGCACTGTTGTGTGGGCTGAACTGTATCCCTGTCGCCATAGTTGACCTCCAACAATGCATACACGAGAGGGGTAAGGAGCAGCCCAATCTCACTCCAGCTACCCCTTCTCCTCAAGGAGTCAGCCGGGGGCCCTTGGGCACCCATAGGGAAGAGGATCAGCAGGTGTACCCACCCCCCCGCCCAACCCCCTGCAAGCCATCCATTCATCCATGTGACACTAGGAGTGTCCAGCCCCCATCCGTATCCCCTCTTCCTGTGACCAGCTCCAGCCCCACAAGCCAAGGAGGGTGCCACTGCCACACAGCAGGACCCCGAAAGCAGGCAGAGGCCCTCCAGGTTTCAGCCCTCCAGAGGACACCCACTGAGGTCATCACAGAAAGGGCATAGCAGTCAACAGGCTGCCTCCACCTCCACTGTGGATGTCGGAGGAGCACCAAGACATAGCAGCAGGATTAGGAAGGTTAAGAAGATGTAACTCTTTTATTACAATCCAAATAAACTAAATTAACAAATAGCTGCACAGCCTGGGCACAGGTATTAATCACTTGTACATTATGTTCACTATTGTAAATAAACTCCCAAGAATGTCTCCCTGCCTATGGCTCCTTGTTCTGATCAGCAGTGTTCTTGTCACTCAGATGTGAAACCTTTCTGCACAAGATAAAGGCAGGTATCTCAGTCCAGGGCCTCTTCCTTGTGCTTTGTGCAGCCTTCAGGCCAAAGTGACAGTCCGGCCTCACACTCCCTGGAAACATTACTGATACCTGCACCTCGACGGTGATGGTCATTGCTGCCAGAATGTAGTGGGCAGGCGCCACAGCTTTCCGTCATTCTCTCTGTGTGCTCTCAGCACCTTTAAGGTGGGGTTGGCCCCCATCTCCTCAGCATTTGTGACCGGTGATGCTGTGCTCCTGAAGGGGTCAGGTGCTGACGGCGGACAAGGATTAGATGCTTTTAAAGTTTCATGGCTGTGACTGGAACATTATCACAGAGAGTATGTGTGCTGCCATAAGCCAGACAGGAATCAAACGTTCATAAATGAGTGAGTTTCCATGGTGCCTCTTCATCCTGATCACAGAGTGCAAATGAGCTGCCCTCGACCAGACAAGAGTCAAGACATTCTCAGAGGCTATTTGAAGATGTATGGAGTGTCCACACTGCATATCGTCATCATTCCCCTGCAATCAAATGACTATTAGGCCCTCCACTGCATCACCATGACTGGAACATTATCACAGAGAGTATGTGTGCTGCCATAAGCCAGACAGGAGTAAAACGTTCAAAGATGCAATGTGAGGATACATGGTGCCTCCTCACTGCTTGACATCATCATCCTCCACAAACCTAGCAGCTATGAGGGCCTCCCAAGTGCACCTGCCTCATCTGGCCAGTGCGAGGGCCTCATTGCCATCATCGTCACCTTCGAGGACCTCCTCACCCTCATTGCCGACCATATACTCCTCATTGGAGGTGACCTCCAGCTCCTGCATCTCCTCCTCAGCCAGGTCCTCTCCCTGTTGCAGCACCAGGTTGTAAAGGGCGCAGCAGGTGACGAAGATCCGTGATACCCTCTGTTGCAGACTATATTGCAGGGCTCCACCAGACCAATCCGCGCACCAGAACCTTATTTTCAGCATCCTGATGGTTTGGTCCACCAAGTCGCGAGTTGAAGTTCTGCTGCAGTCTGAGGCCATCGCATGGGTGTCATTGGCCACGTCCTCTGTGGGTAGCCTTTGTCCCTGAGGAGCCATCCCTGCAGCCTCTTTGGAGCCTGGAAGATGTCAGGAATCTGTGACTGACAGAGAATGTAGGAGTTGTGGACACTCCCTGGAAACCGTGAGCAGACCTGCAGGATTTGTTTGTGGTGGTTGCACACCAGCTGCACATTCAGCAAATGGAGGCCCTTGCGGTTGACATAGTTGACCATAACTTTATGACGGAGATCTGAGCGCAGCATGAGTGTAGTCGATGGCACCCTGCATCTGTGGGAACCCTGAGATCCGGGCAAATCCAATCGCCCTCGCATCCAGGTTCTCCTGGTCCTGGGTGAAATGCAAAAAGTTGTGTGCTATTGCAAAGGTGGCACCTGTGACCTCATGGATGTAGTTGTGGGTGAAGGCTTGTGATATCCCACAGAGGTCACCTGTGGAGTCCTGAAAGGAGCCCCTGGCATAGAAATTGAGAGCCGCTGTCACTTTATGGCCACTGGCAGTGGATGCCCTCCATGCCAAATCCTACAGTAGCTGGCAGATCTGACCGACCGGTTCTCTAGACATGCACAGTCTTCAGCCACACTGGTAGTTGGTCATCTGCAGGAATGAAGGGTGGTGTCTATTGACTCTGGGTCTAGCTAGGCGCGACCAGCGAAGGCTCACTGTGGCTCTTCGGTGGCATGTGCGGGAGCCACAGCTGCCCCTTCTTCCTGAGGGTGCAGCTCCTCCCTCTGTGCAGCCACGAGCCTCTGTTGCTTTGTTCTCCATTGTCTTCACTCTCTACACCATGAGGTATACAGCTAGTTCACCATGATCCTGGTGTAGTCCTCCTGCAGGATGAAAGAGAGACACACATGGTTGGCATGGATGTACTAACAGCCTCTCTTGGTTAAATCTGAAGTCCCCTTAACACATCCCAGAGAGTGCTGGTCACTACTTGGTTGGCCAGAGTTCAGTGCGCTGCATGGCTGCCCGAAACCTCACCCACCTCTACCCCACTCCACCTGACGGATTGGCGGCAGCTTTGCCCATTGGACTGCATGTTGTGCTCTCAGCTCAGGCGCAGGCATTCTCCTAACCTGCACTGCAAGGTTGCACTGTTAACTTGAACCACGGGGGAGACTTGTCCAAACCGGGTTGATGACATTGCAAGGGGTTGTGAGCACCTCCACCAGTGACAGCTCCATGGCCAGGTTTAACAAGGAGATTGTACAACATGCCTAGTCCTCCAATTGTTCTGCAGTCCACTAAAACGCTCATTGGTTTGCAGTCAGTGCCTGAGGGGTGAAAAGCTCTAGAGCACTAGGCACTTTCATGCCTCTGCATTGCTTGAGTGGGCAGATCAGCTAGAAGCGCAACTCCACGCTTGTCCATGTGGCTGCGTCTGAACTGTCTCAGCTGCAGAGGAAAGATCACTTTATACAAGGTGTCTCTAATGCCTCTAATGCCTCTCTCCACACATCCAGTATGTGCTTGTGCACTCCCTTCAATTGCAGGGCAGCTTTTGCCCCACCCCCAAAAGTCGCTTCAACCGCAGGGCAGCCCTGCACAACGCACCTCAACCTTGAAGTCCAACAGAGCTCTGAAGAAGAGTCATGCGGACTCGAAACATTAATTGTTTCTCTGTCCACAGATGCTGTCAGACCTGCTGAGTTTTTCCAGCAATTCCTGTATTTATTTCAGATTTCCAGCATCTGCAGAATTTTGCTTTTTTCTTTAGGGTTTGCCTGTTACCCTAAGAATGCTACTGTAGACTGTTATTTCTAAAACAAATTCTTGTTTATTTACAGGTCTATGTACATTTCAGTACTTTACACAAGGTTATACTTTTGCTTTTCACTGGATCTGTCTCCTAGTCATGCGACATTGCATCATAGTTACATCAGCAATTGCGTCAATATCAGGTGCTCATGATGTTAACCTTTTACTCTACATCTCCCTCCAAGTCTTTATCCCAACTATATACACATTTCTACATCTCCCCACAAAGTCTTAGACTTCATAGGGTTAGTCTCTGTGGTGCCTCGTCAATCTCCCTGATCTAGTCCTGATTTTATTTTGAGGCTGAGGATGAACTGCACTCTCTCTTCATTCGATAGGAGTGTCTTCCACCTGGGTGGTTATAAAATTTCCACTTGTTTCCAGTTCCTTGTCTCCATCCGGATCTAAATAGTATATCCAAGATTCCATTGGTTTCCTTCTCAATGATATTAAGGCTCTTTGGTTCCTTCTGATATTTCCCTGGTTCACCTCAATTCTATAAGACCTTCAAAGTCTCGTACTCTGTGCCTGAAGTTGAAATTACGAGCTTGATAGTTTTTTTGTTGCTCCTCACGCTTCCTAAACTTCTTACCATCATCTGAGATACTGTTATTGTTAGTGTTTGTTGTAGGGCTGGATGTTGTATTTGCAGCCATCTTCCCATCAATAGTTCTGATGGTGACAACCCATTTTTAAACAGTGAGGTTCTGTAGTTAGGAAGGGCTAAGTTAATATCTTTGTTCTTTCTCATCAATTCCTTGACTGTTTGAACTCCTCTTTCTGCTTATATATTCGACTGAGGGTATCTAGGCGAACTAATCACATTCATGAAACCATATTCCTGCGAGAAGTTATGGAAAAGCTCGTTAGCAAACTGAGGACCTTTAACTGACACCACAACATCCAGGATGCCAGGTGTTATGAAGGTTCTTCTTAGCGATGTAATGACCGCCCTGATTCTGTGCAGTCAACTCACTTCAAACCATCTGGAGTAGTAACCAATGACGATGATGAAGCTTTGCCTCTAAACTCAAATAAATCCATTCCCAGGCGCTGCCCTGGCCTCAAAGGAAATGTGGAGGGTGCCAGTGGTTTGCTCTGTTGTTGGCTATTCACTGCACACATCATGATTAACTCTTTAATAGGGTGTCTGATGCCTGGCCACCAGACTGAATGCTGGGCTCTTGCTCAGCATTTCGCTATCCCCAAGTGACCTTGATTGATTTTCTGGAGAATGTCAAGTATTTTAGGGATGACTAGTTAAATACTAAGAATTCATCAATGATTATTAGATTTTTCTCTGCTCAAAGTATCAGCAAAGTATTAGGTTGTCATAAATGTATTCTGGCCATCCATTCTTTCATTTATTTTGATGCACTTATCACCCTGCTGTTGTGCTTTCTTAGTTTCTTGTAATTTCTTTTCCACGGCTGATAAGTGTAATGTAAACAATGAGTGAGGTATATGTTTCCACTTCCTCAACAAAATTTAAATCTTGCAGTTTGACTCCTTCCACTGGTATTCTTGAGAATGCATCCATTGTCATTTGGTACTTCCCCTGAACGCACTCAGTAACCGAATCGTATCTTACGAGTCTCCGTCTAAAACGTTGGACTCTAGGTGGCATTTTTTGCAACTTCCTTTAGGTTAGGAAGGGTAACCAAAGGTTTGTGGTTGGTTTCAATTTTAAACTTTAATCCCATGGCATAATCAGAGAACTTCTTGCCGGTCCGTGCGGATGCTAATGCTTATTTCTCAACTGTTGTATACCTTTTCTCTGTGTCCATGAGATATCTTGAAGCATAATAAACTGGTCTTCTTGGTCCATATTTTTTAACTTGAAACAGCACTACGCCCAAGCCTGTGGATGATGTGTCTGCTGCTACAATTGTTGGCAACTCTGGATCATAGTGCACTAGAATTTCTGGTGAAATTAAATTTTTAACTTTTTCAGAAGCATTTTTCCGGAATCAGTGCCACTGTTGACTTGTTTGATTGTTTCAAGTCCGCACAGGTTTTAATTGAACCATCAGGCTTTGGTATTGCGACCATTCCAGAACACCACTTCATTAGTATGGTCACTGGAGAAATGACCCTTCGTTGTAACATGTATTCAATCTCACTCTTGACTTTGTCTAAGAGTGGGTGAGGGACCTTCCTTGCTGTGTAGCATCATATAGGCTTAGCATCACCCTTAGGGTAACATGATATTCTGTCTTCAGCTTTCCTAAGCCTGAAAATAGGATGGAAATTTGTTTCTGAATACATCACTGGACTGCTCATCAGCAATTTCATCAACTTTATAGATCAGCCTCAACTGCAAGCATGCTTTTCAGCTCAATGATGATGAGTCCTTGGTTCTGTATAATGTACAGGGGTTCAGTCATTTCTTTACCCTTATATCTTAATCTTGCCAAATGTTGATCTATTACCTTTGTGCTGTCCCTCCTGAACATTGCAATTGGATGGAAGATGGTTGTAATGTGATATTTTTAAGCTATTTCACTTCATCAGATATTACTGAAATACCTGCGCCAGAATCTAGCTTGAATTCTGTGGGGTGATCATCAACTTCTAATTTAAATGCTGCAATAATTACTTTTAATTTTGTTAATTTCTCCTAGGAAGATTACTTGTTTTTTTCTGTGGCTCATCCACTTCTTGGATTTTACTTGATTTCGTTGTTATTTTCTCTTTCTTCTTATGAGCTATAGGAACCTTACATCTACAAACTGCATCAAAATGTGCTCACACCCCAAAGTTGTGGCACTTAGCCCTAGAGCATTATTTATCCAGATTTTTGACTTTGACAATGGGCTCCTATGCTTCCCAGACTTCCTGAAACTCCCCAGCAAAAGCAAGGTGAGCGTACAGCAGCATTTGAGGGAGTTGAATCAATCTCAGGTAAAGATGCCAAATTATAATCAGAACTCACAGTTGCTTTCCCACCTTAGTGGGAAAGATTGTTCACAGTACTTATGCTGACCGTTTACTTCCTATATTTTGGAGATTTGTCCAATTACTTTATTCACCTTGGACTGGACCTCAAATGAGGAGGAACATGACCTGCAGCAGCACCAGCAGACTGCTGGTCATGAACATGTAGTTGCACGGGAGAGAGGGCATTAGCAAAGAGGTGCTGCCCACAGGAGGCACTGCCTATGAAGCAGGAGCTGCAGACAAAGGTACAGTTTCCTTGAAATGTCCGAATAGCAGTGTTCCAGGAGGTTCAGGTTGTCATGCCACCTGCAACCTCCTAGAAGAAAGTTCGAAGAGGAAGAAGAAGATGAAGAGGAGAAAGGTGATGATGGCAGTGCACCCCAAGCTGCTCAGCTTGCTTCTTGGAATGCCAGGGATGCCCTTGTTAATGTACGCTTCACTTCGGTTACATCAATGGATCCATGTCACAAGCATGTTCAATGGCCACTCTTCACTCCCCCAAACCTCACCTTCACACCACTGACAACAAAGCAGTTCTACAGCCAGTCAACCATCCCTTTTGCCATCATCCCTCCCATGGCTCACATGCTCTTCACTGATACCACTGTGCTGAAGAACACTTTAATGTAGATCAGTGTGGCTCTGCTGGGCCAAGACTAAGATACGTGTCAACCTATTTAAGGTGACAGACACTGTAGCATCTGTCACCATGGTCAGGGCCTGCATGGGGTCATTTGTTTGGAGCATTTGATGTTCCATGACATTGGTCACTCCATGCATGTACTTACATGATCATCTCAATGGTCTATGATATCAGCCCACTCATGTTTAAGGAACATTCTCCCATTCATTTTGCAACCATGTTCAGTGTCTTTCGAAGACCTATCAGTACATTGCACATTCCTTGCTCCTTCTCAATTATTCTCCTTTTTAGTGATGAGCCCCCAGGATACAGCATTTGTGTACAGCTGAGTAGAGCTTGCAAAGGGCTGTACCCTCAAACACAGACTCTCCACTGATGTCATCTGCTGTTGCTAATTTGCAAAGTGTGAGTCACTGGGTGGGAGTCCAGCTATCTGTCTAACTGGTCCCATCAAAGCATGAATAGCTGAGGTGGTGCATGAAATGAGTAGTCAGCTGCCAGTAAATGGGACATTCATCTGCATGATACACTGAGCAAGTTCACATACCAACTATACATTCAGGGAGCGGAAGCCTTCACAGTATTTATATATCTCTGCATTTAGATGCCACATGTACCTTTTCCCATGGCATTATCCTGGTGAAGTCACATGCACAACTTTGCCTGCTCCTCTCTGGTCAGAGAGAATGTTAATGTACTCCCCTCTCCTGGATAAAAGAGTGTCAATTACCTCCTTCACTCACAATGGATGACAAACTTGGAGATGGTAGAGATGTTGCCTGCCCCAGCCTGAAAGGATCCCAACCTGAAGAAGTTCATGGCCACAGTTACCTTCACAGCCATTGGCAGGATCATCTTTGCTCTACTCTGAGGCTGCAGGTCCACCTGAGCCAGATTTCAATGAGTGCTTCCTTCATAGAATGGAGACATGGCACACGTTGTTCTTCAGCTGAGGTTGAGGTAGGAGAATTGCTCCCTGGAGTTCTTGGGTGGACATGTCTTCCTGCTGAGAGCCTTTCTCCTCCTCCTCCCTCTGCGAGCATCTTGTCCTCTCTGTTGCCTCTGCCCCATCTCCCTGTCATACTGCAGACCCAGGGGGATGGTGCCGATTTTACCCATGACTGGGAACAAGTAGTCTGAGCAGAATCCTAGAAGTCAGAACCAAGGCCTTCATCATGTTCAGCACCACTCCCTGCAGATTTCAACTTTAATAGCCTTAAAATGACTCAGCAGCACTTCTATAAACCCAACAAGAGCCAGTAGAAATCAATCAGCAACTAACCTGAAAGTAGCTGATGATCCCTCTAAATAACACTGGTGAGGCTCCTTCCTGCTGCTGAATGCATGTTCAGCTGGGTGTGTTTAAGAAAGGATGTCAAATCAGCATTGCACACTGACTGATGTTACAATTTACCTATTCTGCAAGAGCCTCCTAATGGCCACATTAATGCCTTTGTGCCAAAATGTGCATGTCTGGCATAAATATCATCTTGCCACCTAAAGCGACGGGTGCTACAGAGACAAATTTTGCAGCCTATGATTTCATACTGGCCAATGTTTAATTTGGGGAAATTATGGCTTATCCAGGATTGAACGTTGGATAAGAAGACTGAAACAACATAGAGACCGAGGAGGAATTAAGAGAAGTGGTGATGAGCTGGAGCTAAGTGTTATCCACATACATATGGAATCTGACATGTTTTCAGATAAATGTGGGGATGGATTTGGGAATTGACAAACATTTTCCAGGACTTTGGAGAGGAAAGGGAGATTGGGGATTGGGGAGTAGGTTACAGGGACAGAGAAGTCAAGGATGTTCTTTTGAGAAGGGTGTGATAATGGAAGATTTGATTGTGAGGGGGATAGGACATGAGGAGAAGGAGCTGTGAATAACATCATGGGGCCAGAAAGGGTCAGTGATTTAGTAAAAATAGGATCAAGTGATCAGGAGGTGGATCTCATGAACAAAGTGACTTTAGAGAGAGCATGGGGGAAATAGGAGAAAATGGAGTGAAAGATGTGAGCCCAGGGCTAGCACAGAGGGGCCAATCCTTGGCTTAGTAGACAAGAGGGAGTGAGGGAGGTGCTGTAGGGTGGCTGAGTTGTACTATTAATGATAGAGTTGATCTTCAGAAACTTCTTTGGTGGAAACATTAAGTTCATTTGTAATATACTCAGCAGCAACTACATGTGTGCTTTCAAGTCCAACTCTATTTTACACTGACTGCTGAGGTAGCCCATGCCCTCCCATTGTTTACTACAGATCATGTGGTCTTCCTTAGTAAGTATTATTCTTAAAGGTATATTACACACTAAATAAACCACAATTACTACATTCCTCCCCATTTAACTCAGCTATACATATTATACTTACAAGTACATTTTTTCAAGACAACATAATATTTACACTGGGTAAGGAATTTACAAGTTTAGTCTTTCAGGTGGTTTCCTGGTACTTGTGGAACATCACAGCTTCAGATTCTTTGTCAAGTAGCTCCTTTTCCAGATTTGCCTGAACATCAAGTGCTTTGGTGGGCACTTGCAGTTCTGTATCCTCAACTCTTACAGGAACATCAAACATGTCAGTCCTGGGTTGAGTATCAAGAGGAAACGTAGACCAAGTCATGATCACTGGTGGAACCAAATCTTGGTGCTTTGTCTCCCTCTTCCTTAAATGGTCCACATGTTTACGGATGATCCGGCCTTCCAGCTCCATGTGGCAAGATAGAGGTCCAGTCACCAAACTTATTTCACCCAGTAACCACTTTGGTCCTTCCCCAAAGTTTTTCACGTATACCGGTTCTCCCACAGTAAATTTCCTCTTGCAACTATGCCAGTTGTGTCTAGTTTTCCAGCTTCCCTGACTCCTTTCCACCTTCCCCTCTAAATTTGGCATTATTAAGCTCAATCTCATCCTGAGACAGTGTTCAACAATAACTCCGCAGGTGTGAAACCTGTTGTTGTATGAGAGGTAGTCCTGTAACGAAAAAGAAAGCGTGCTAGCTTGGTTGCCAAGAAATCACCAGTTTGCTTATTCATGCCTACCTTGAATGTTTGAACTGCCCTTTTGGCCAATCCATTTGAGGAAGTGTAATACGGTGTAGTTTCACATGAGTGATTCCGTTGAGGCTGATAAACTGTTGAAACTCAGCACTCGTAAAAGCCGTGCCATTATCAGAAATGACCACTTCTGGTAGTCTGTGAATAGCAAAACTCTGATGTAGTTTCTCAATTGTAGCAACTGATGTTGGTGATTTCACCTCATAAATATCCAACCATCTTGAATGGGCATCAACAATGAGCAGAAACACAGTTCCCAGGAAAGGTTCAACATAGTTAATGTGTAACGGCACCCAGGGTCTACATTGCCAATCCTATGGGTTCAGTGGAGCTGTCACTGGCAACTTTTGCAGTTGCTGACAGTGCAGACAGCGCTTTACTAAACTCTCAATTTCGCCATCCACCCCAGGTCACCATAGGTAGCTGCGTGCTATGTTCTTCATTTGGGAAATTCCTGGGTGGGCACTGTGTAGTTCAATTAAAAGTGGCTCCCTTCCCTTTGTGCTCCCCACAATAGGATGCCATCCTGGCTGGTTATTTCATGTCTTCTGTTGAAGTACAGTTTCATTTCATCAGACGCGGGCTCCTGTGACCAACCACATGGCACTTGTTCCCATACTTGAGATAGGACTGGGTCCCGACTTGTCCAGTTTCTGATCTGTCGAGCACCTACTGGCGAGGAACCTAAGAAATTTAACAGTAAAACAAGTTCTTGTGGAACTGGGATGTGCTCTACATTTTCTTGTAAAGGCAAAAAATGTAGGCATTTGTGATTTGATTGCCAGGTCTATGTAAGAAAATGTATTCATATGATGTCAGAATTAAAGCCTATCATTGTCTTCTTGCTGAGGTTATGGGTAGTATAGCCTTGTCCTCTCTAAACAATCCAAGCAATGGTTTGTAGTCTAAAATGATTGTAAAATGATGGCCGTGTACATACAGGTGAAATTTGACACCTAAGGTGATGGACAGGCCTTCTTTTGCTTTCTGCAAGTAACCCTTTTCCACTATGCAGTGAGCATTCTTGATACGTAACCTATTGGCTGTTCCATGCTGTCATCCATCCGATAGAGCACTGTTCCCACTCCATAGAGAGATGTGTCACATGTCAGCACCAATTCTTTCGTCTGGTCATAATGCTCTATTGATTGGACGAGTGCAACAATTGTTTCACCTTTATGAAAGCTTAAAGAAGCTGGGGTGCCTCCCAAGACCAGCGTTGGTTCTTTTTGAGTAGACAATGCAGGGGGGCCAGCACTGTAGACAAATTGGGTAAGAAACACCCATAATAGTTGATCATTGCTAGGAATGCTTTGAGCTCTGAGGCGTTCTTTGGTGTAGGTGCTGCAGTTATGGCTCTCACTTTCTCCTCAACCGGGTGGAAGCTCTGTGACTATACTCAGTGACCCAGATACATCACCTCCATCACTTGGAACCTGCACTTATCTTTTTTTAAACGCACTCCAGCTTGCAAGAAACATTTTAAGACTTCTAAGTTTGAAAAATGCTCTTTTTTAGTGAATCCTGTCACCAATACACCATCTAAATAGACTACAACCTGGGACAGTACCTGCAGTAAGCTTTCTATTGTTTTCTGAAAGATGGCACAAGCGGAGGAGACACCAAAAGGCAATCGTGTGTGGGTATTAATTGTGACAAACTCCTGGGAAGCATTATCCAACTCTAATTGCTGATAAGCATGACTCATGTCAAGCTTTGTGTACATTGTCCCTCCTGCCAAAAACAAAAACAGAATTACCTGGAAAAACTCAGCAGGTCTGGCAGCAGCGGCGGAGAAGAAAAGAGTTGACGTTTCAAGTCCTCATGACCCTTCAACAGAACTGATTTAGTTCTGTTGAAGGGTCATGAGGACTCGAAACATCAACTCTTTTCTTCTCCGCCGCTGCTGCCAGACCTGCTGAGTTTTTCCAGGTAATTCTGTTTTTGTTTTGGATTTCCAGCATCCTCAGTTTTTTGTTTTTGTCCCTCCTGCCAGTTAGGCATACAGGTCTTCGATTTTTAGAATGGGGTGCCTGTCTAACTTGGCTACTTTATTAACTGTCAGTTTGTAGTCTCCACAAATTAGGACATTTTAGTCGGGTTCAAGGATGAGGACTATGGTTGCTGCCCATTCTGAGAACTGAACAGGTTTTATAATGCCCAGTTTCTTTAGTCTGTTCTATGTCGACCTTTTCTCAGGGCATATGGCACCGGTCTCACCTTCATGAAGCGAGGGGTTGCTTCCGGATCCACATGAATCTTGGCCTGCAGACCCTGCATGTTCCCTAGTTCATCCTTAAAGATGGTGGCATACTTTCTAAGTACCTCTGGTAGCCCACTTGCTCTCAACTGGAAAATTTCAACCCATTCTAACTTAATCTCCTTTAATCAATTTCACCCCAGGAGGCTTGGCCCTTCACCTGCTACCACCATCAAGGATAGCTTTGCTAATTGGCTTCCATAATGGACAGTTACTCTGCTTGTGCCTTTTACTTGAATGTCTTCACCCGTATGTGTTTTTAGCTTGGCATCTATTTCTTCTAAACTTAATTGATGTTCACCATTACTCAAATATCCAAAGGTCCGTTCCCCAATTACTGTAGCAGAAGCTCCCGTATCCACTTCCATTCTAACAGGTTTGCCATTTACTTTCACTGTGACAAATATTGGTTCTGTCTTTCCAACTTGCAGATTAAACAAAGAATAAACGTCTGAATTTGTTGTTTCAGTCTCTTCTACATTGTAGATTTCATTGGGCTTCTTCTTTTATTTACAAACCTGCATTGCCTCATCATATTTCCTTTTCTATGAGAAAAGTAGCATTCGATTTTTTTAAACTGCCAATCACCAAAAGACTGATTGGTTCCACCTCTATTAAAATTATTCTTTAATTTCGCTGTTAAGCTATTTTCCTTTATTCTTCGGCTAGCGGGATCTGTTTCCTGCTTCTCGGTGGAATCTCACTTTTTCGCACCTCTTTCGGCTGAGGTTTCCCACCTGATGTGGAGGATGGCACCAGTTTGCACACCCTGTATTGCTTTTGATTCTCTTACAGTGCTTTCCATGGCCAGCAATATCCCTAGCACCTTCTTAAAATCCAGATTCACTTTGGACAATAATCTTTTCTTTCACACCACACACTAAACAATCTCTGAGCATGTTGTTAAGAATTGTACCAAACTCACAATGTTCCATTAACTGCTTCAAATTTGCCATGTAGCATGCAATTGTCTCACCCGGGGTTCTATTTCCTGAATTAAACCTGAATCTCTGCATTGTAACTGAGGGCTTGTGTTGAAAGTGACCCTTCATGCATCCACCAATTCATCAACATTCTTCAAATCTGAGGCACTGGGTGCCTTCAAACTTCAAATCAGACTGCAGGTTTTGCTCCTACAAGTACTCAAGAGGATCGTTCACCTCTCCTCTTCCCCCGTAATCTCTTCACTTGAAAAAAGAACATGAGGCATTCTACATATTGAGACCAACCATCTGTGGCTGGCTCAAAAGGATCAATTCTCCCAAGTTGTGGCATTTTGAGAGAGCATAACTTCTTCAATTTTAACAGAACTTGCTACTTACAATTACTGGGTAGGTACAGTGTCGATTTCTTTCTAACTTGATTTCTTCTGTTTTGTCTTCATCGGTAGTTTGTTGTAGGGTGGATGCGTTGCAATTATTAATGATGGAGATGATCTGCAGACATAACTTGGGTGGAAACATTAAGTTTATTTACAATATACTCAGCAGCAAATACACATGTGCTTTCAATTCCAACTCTATCTCTACACTTACAGCTAAGGTAGCCTGTGCTACTCTCCTATGGGTTACTACAGATCATGGGATCTTCCTTAACAAGTATTATTCTTAAAGGTACATTACATACTAAATAAAACCATAATTACTACATGAGGGATGCAGCAATGGCAGAAATGTTGGTTCATGAGCTCAAGGTATGATTTCCTCTTTGATGACTTTGGCAAGAAATGGTTAACTCATTCACTCAGTAGCATATATATATTCTAATATGGAGGCAGTTAATATCAGATGGTTCAAGCCCACCAAATAAAACCATCTAGTACGTCCCTTGGCTTGAATGGTAAATTATAGTAAAAATGTAGTGCAAGTGCACTGTTTTCATTAATAATTGTTTTGAAGTTGAGATTTTCTATTTTTGCTTTGTGGCTATCTTGCTGCACCTGCTCTGAGAATGGGAAGTCCTGGGAATTTCACTCGAGACATATACTGCACCCAGATACATAATACATTTTCAACAGATTTCAATTGATTTTGGACACCGTCTTGTGAACTATTAGAGCCTAATTATTGGGTCTGATAGGGACTGGTATAAGACAGAATAGTGTAGTGCATTAAGTTGTTTCACCAGAATCAGTTCAAAACCTTTGGGCTATATTTGTAAGGATTAAAACTTATAACTAATATGGCTTTCCAAGAATGTGATTGTAGTGACTTAAGCTGCACACATGCAGGACAATGAATACATATCTTGATTTAATACCTACAACCAACAACTAAAGATTTGCAAAAGCATTATTATAGATAACAGCTCTCCTTCATGTCATAACTTTCAAAATTGAAAACACAGAGAAGTAAAGCCTGATTTAGTCTCAGGAAACGTGCGGATCCAAAGCCTCTGAACAGTTGATTCCTACACCGGTTAAGAGAGATGGAAGTCAGATAAAGTCCATGTGAAAGTAACTATTTTATTACTTGCTGTTCTGTTCAACAAGACGTGATGGCAAAGTAGTCTGTAATTCAGGATTTTATGTTTTACTAGAAGCACTTACAATGATTCTGTTGGAAAGCTATCAAGCACTGGACATCTGAACGATCTCTGTTTGTGTTTATAAGATATTATTCCACAGACTTAAGACAGAGACAGACAGACCATCTGGGAAATATTCCAACATATGGCAGCAGCATGATCATATCTACAAAAAGATTTTTCAAGAATAGAAGTAATTAGACTGATAACTCACAACATCAGAATTCAAACCTTTTTAGGCTTCATTACACAAGTTAGAGTAAAACTTCAATTGAAGTTTGTAGGAAGTTTCAGGTTGGACATCAAGGTGTAGCATTAACTTGGACTTTAAGTCAGAAGTAAATGCTATTGATGATGGGTACATCTTAAAATTAAGCAATGTTGCAGTAAATTCAAGTGATGTGTGACCATAATATCTCTACAACAAAATGTTTTCATTCCTTTGAGGAATCTACTTGTAATAAAACAAGGAAAATTGTTGCTATTGATTCAGTAGTAGCAGTAAGATTAGTGAATGAAAAAAGGACATATGAGTTAGAATTTGTCTACTTTAGCCACAAAATAGAACTGTTCTGAATAGTTGTAACAACACTGTTCCACAACAGGAAAGAATTCTTAGAAACTTACATTTTGAAGGGGAACTTATAAATTTACAACATCAAGAATCCCATACCACCAAAATGGGAACAGGCACCATAAGAATTCAGTATCTAATCTTGCACAATGAAAAAAAATAGTGAAGGCCTCATTGAGATTTGCTGCCGTTACAAGTGGTTGCACCCATTTGTGGATGAGTGGTTGCACCCATTATATGACGCTGCACCCATGATCATTTGTTAGATGTGCATGCTTATTGATCTGCATAACTAACAGTGGAATCTGTCTTGTTTCTTGCTTTAATGAAGCACACAGGCCATCGGCATTCTAACTGAGCTAACTTTATTGATAACACATTTTTCTAACATGAATACATATCTATAGTATCTGAACTCTATCAAGACAGACTCCAACATGTGCTATCTGACCTTCAACCCCCAAGTCAGGTGACCCCATATATAGTGCAGAGTACCATATGGTATCTAATACAGGAGTACACAACCACAATCAGCTATTATCGTGACATTTCCCTTTTTAAAAAAAACTTTTATATAACTCAAGTCCACAAAGTCTCTTATCTATTCTTTCTCATTCTGTTTTGATCAGTCTGTTTTGTCTTTTATTCATCTCTGTATCTCTGTGGATTTTTCACAATTCTTCCACTGGATGTTCTGAATAGTAACAGAGGTGATTTTGAAGGACAAGGGGCCTTCTCCAGCTTTGTGTCATTATCACCACTTGGATAGTTTTCAGGACTCTCAGGCTTTGTCTAGTTATCTGTCGCTTCACCGGTGCATTCTGATTTTTGATCTTCAGCTACACTTTCTGGTTCAGAGCAGAGTTGGGTTTCATTTGTTTTCCGTAAGAATTTCCGGTTTCTCCTGTACTGTTGTCCATTTGGAGTCTGCACTATGTAAGACCTTGGTTCTCCTGTGATTCCTGTGACAACAGCAGGATTCAAGACCCTTCATGCTGAATCCGCACTGTCTCTCCTGTGTTCAGATCAGGCAGAGGTTGGGTGCTTCGATCAAAGTACTGTTTCTGCTTCTGCTGTCACAGTTTGAGCAGGTCCTGCATGCTGTAGCTCACTGGCTGTGGAAATAATAGCTGGGGTGCAGTTGGAAGCTTAGTTCTTAGTCTTTCCCCCATCAGGAGCTGTGTTGGAGATGATCTAATGCCCTCTAATGGAATACTCCTGAAATTCAGCGGAGCCAGGTAGGGGTCTCTTCCACTCGTCTTTGCCTTCTTTAACATGTGTTTTAAGGTCTGCACAATACGTTCCACCATTCCATTGGATTGTGAGTATTTGGGACTTGACGTATTTCTGGCAAAACTCCCAGTCCTGTGCAAATTTGCAAAACTCAGTGCCTGAGAATTGTGGACCGTTATCTCTGATGAACACCAGGTATGCTGTGGCGAGCAAAAATTGATTTTAAATATTTATTACAGTGATGCTCTTACTATCATTTCTCAGCAGCACAGACTCAAAAAACTTTGAGTAATAATCTACTGCTAGTAGGTCAAATGTGAGCAAGTCCACTCCAATTTGCTGTCAGGGTCTCTCTGGAACACTGTGTGGTTGAAGTGGTTCTTTTTCTTGCAACTTACTGTACTTTTGGCACACTGCACACACATTCACCATTTCCCTGGTTTGTGCTCCCGTTCCAGGCCAATACATTGCACCTCGAGCTCTCCTGCATGTTTCTATGCTGAGGTGACTTTCATTGTATGCGCTGCAGCATTTCTTTCCTCAGTGTTGCAGGAATTATTATCTTTTCTCCCTTGAAAGTATTCCTTCTGCTCCATGAAGTTCCTCATGAAAGTTTCATTACTCTTGTACAGCAGGAAGGGGTTCCAGTCCAATGTGTGGTCCAGCCAATTTGCACAATCTGCTGCAGTTTTCTCAGGGTGATGTCGTTCTTGGTCACTTCCCTAATGCCATCCAGTTTGGTTACAACCACAGGTAAGTTCTTTGTCAGCATGTGAACCTATGCTTCTTTATCCTCTTTATCTTCTTCCTCCTTGATGGGTATGTATGCAAGTGACAGAGTGTCTGCGATGTACATTTCCTTGCCCTGTTTGTATTTAACTCTGACCTGGTACTTCTGAAGACACATTAGTAATCTTTGGATTCTTGGTGGTGTACAGTTCAAGGGGCTTTTTAAGTATAGCTTCCAAAGATTTTTGATCAAACTCTACCTCCATGTCTTTGCCATAGAAAAACTGGTGGAAGTGTTCTTGGCCAAACACAATTGTTGGCATTTCTTTCTCTATTTGGGCATACCATTGTTGTGTTTAAGTCATTGCGTTTGAAGCATATGGCACTGGTGCCTCATTTTGCAAGAGGACTGCTCCCAGGCCAGTCTTTGAAGCATCTGAGATCTTGACCAGCTGACTGACATCGTAATACATCATGACACTGGTGTCTGGGTCAGTCATCTCTTCAGACCGGACAAAGTTTCCTGGTGACTTTGTTCCCAGTGCCATTCCACATTATTTTGTAGAAGTTCTCTGAGAGGTGCTGTCAGGTCTGACATGTTCACAATGAATTTCCCAAAATAAGTTACCACTCCCAAAACCCTCTCAAAGTCTTTCTTACAATCTGGGGCTGGCATGTTCATGACTGCTTCAATATTACTCGGGTCAGCTTCAGTCCCTCACTTGTTAGCACATGTCCCAAGTACTTGATTTCATGAACACCTATTTTGCACTTTTCCTACTTCAACTTGAGGTTCCTTTCTCCAGCTCTGGCCAGCACCTGCCTCAGTCTGCGGTCGTGTTCTTCTCGTGAGGCTCCCCAGACCAGCACATCGTCGATATAGGCTCCCACGCCCTCTAACCCTTCAAACAACAGCTTCACTGTTCTGTGGAACACCTCTGCAGCTGAATTAATACTGAAAGGTGAACATAAAAAGCTGTATCGCCTCCATATGGTGTGTTGAAAGTACAGAGATAGAAATTGCGTTCATCCAGCTTGACCTGACTGAAGCCTGAACTCACATTTCAAGACTGAATAGTATTTGGCATCAGCTAGCTTACACGTGATCTCTTCTACTGTGGGCTGCTAGTAATGCTCTCTTTGTACTGCCTGATTTAGGTCTCTGGGATCCAGCCAACAGATTCCCAACTGATTTTTTCTACAATTACAATTGGATTAACCCACTTTGTCGGCTCAATTTTCTTGATGATGTGAAGTTTCTCCATCCTGTCCAACTCTGATTTCAGTCTGTCTCCCAGCATGACTGGTTTTTTTTTGGGGGGGGTGTATTTTGGGTGTCACAGTTTTGTCAATCTTGATGGTGTGTTCTCCTTTTATACTCACTCAGGATGTCATCAGTGGTGACAGTCATTATTCTCTTGATTAGCTTCAGATTTCCATAAGCTTTGATTCCAAGAATGGGTTCTGCATCAGTTTTCACCACTATGAATGGAAGTGCTTGAGACTGTTTTTTGGAGTTCACTTTAAGTGTGTGCTTACCTTCTACAGCAGTTTTTTCACCCTGTATAAGTAGACAGCTTCACTTTTGTTTTAGTTAACTGTTTTTCTTTGCTTACGATACAGACTTATGGGAATGACATTCCCTTGTGCACCTGTGGCAAGCTTGAAATTCACCATCATGGTGACAATTTTTAAATCAACCTCCCATCCATCTTATTTGGAATCTGTTGACACTGCACCAACAAAAAATTAAGTTTCAGTATCTGTGTCATCATCTGCAATTGTGTGCACTTTCTTCAGTTTACACACCTTAGTGAAGTGATTTAGTTTATCACAGTTCTTAAACTGCTTTCCGTAGGCTGGACAACTACATGGTAAATGCTGTGTTCCACATAGGCTGCGTTTTAATGTTTTGAAAGCAATATTGTTCTTTTTACCTTCAGGCCATCTATTTGCTCTTTCCTGGGGCTGTTTCTGTTTAACTGTATCTAACTGCTTGACTGTGTGCAGCTTATCATCTTCTGTCATCTGTTAAATCTGGCATTTCATTGTCTCTGCTGCTCTGCAGATATTTATTGCTTTCTCCAGCATGAGATCAACTTCTCTCAAAAGCCGTTTTCTCAGACAATCATTTACAATCCCACAAATTATTCTATCTCAGATGAGTGATTCTTCAAGCTCTCCAAATTCACATGATTTAGCTCATTTTCTCAGCTCAGTTACATATTGACTAATGTCACTGCCTTGCATGCACATAAAAAAATCAGTATCTTTCGTATGTGTTATTTCTCTTAGGGTTGCAGTAGGCTTCAAATTTTTCCATTATTCCTTTCAAGTCATTTTGTTTCATATCACTTTAAAATGTGAATGTGTTATAGACTTCTAGGGCTCCTTCCCCTGCTACATGAAGAAAGATGGAAGACTGTACCTCAGGGTCTTTTTTATCACTGCCCGTCACTGTGAGGTACCGCTCAAATCACTGCCAGACCCTCCTCCAGTTTTCAGTAAGATTGCCCTCCAAACTGAGTTCTGTTGGTGGTTTCAGAATCTCCGTTGTTGCGTTTACTTTACTTCTGACACCATGTCTTGTTTCTTGATTTAATGATGTCCAGAGGCTGGCAGCGTTGTAGCTGAGCTAACTTTATTGATAACACATTTTCCGAACACGAACTCATATCTGCAGTATCTGAACTCTATCAAGACAGGCTCCAATGTGTGCTATCTGGCCTTCAACCCCCAGGTCAGCTGAGCCTGTATTTAGCACAGAGTACCACATAGTATCTAATACAGGAGTCCACAACTACAATCAGCTATTATCATGAGAGAATTAACAACCAAAATTAGAAATAGGAAATTAGTTTATTAGCATTTGGAGTGATTGGGTTAGCTCTTTAAAAAAAAATCAAAGAAAGAACTTCAGAAGAAGGTACTGCAATGCCATAGAGATAACTTGTTTTATATTAGGCAAAATGTATCTAAGATTGTAAGAAACACCACATTCGTCCAAACATGCTAAAGCAACCCATCAGCTTTTTGTAAGCTACAATGGTCAGAAGGATTTATTGGATAATCAAAAAATGTAAAACCTGGCATTAAAAAAGTGTTATGAAGTAAAATACTCAAAATGCATCCCTATATTTCCTATCCTTTCCCAGTAACTCACGGTATTCATGTCATTGAAAATACTGGGTTTATGGAACTATTAATCAGTAATGCATGACCTATCAGTGACCTAGTAATACTTTTGCTTGATTCCTACTACACTGACTGCTTGTAGCTGATGCCTGCCAGCTATTCTTTACGGATGTGGCACTGGCCTATAAATGGTAGCAGGAAGAGATAATAAAATTGTACCTATGCCAGCTCCATTTGCTGTGATCTATTGTTACAGCCACTGCTTTCTGATTCTTAACTGGCATTATAGCAATCATTTAAAAATAACCCTTTTCTTACTGTTTTATGTATCAAGATTAAAAAGATATTGCCATTTTTGTGTATTAATGGTAATGGGAGGCATGTTTGTTCATCAAAGCAACGTAAACTTGATGGCCTCGATATTTACAGAGAGGTGGGGAGAGAGCAGAATGCCGGAACATGGAAACCTGGCTGGAGATCACCATAACCTTTTTTACTTCATTGCCCTTCCTGCAGCCGGTCAAATTGAGGGTTGACCAGCTGATTGGCAGGAAAGCTAAGCCGCAGCTGAGGATCACTGGGGAGGGTCCCCGGCAATCAGGGGTGGTGGGGATGTGAGATGCAAGGACATCAGCAGAGAGGGACATTTTATTTCAGGGCAGGGAGAGATAGTGGGGAAAGGAGAGAACATAGGGAAGGGGCCAAGACATCGAGAGCTGGGGAACAATGGAGATCGTGGGAGTATGGGGGTGCGGCAAGCACAGGTTTGCTTGAGGGGCTGGGTGTTGTGGGGAGCAGTCCTGTTCCTCCTGGGCCACAAACAGCGCCGGAAAAGCACCTGCCTGCTGAATCTGGCAGCTCCTGCTTCCCTTTAGATGGTGGGTTTCCCAATCCCTGGAAAACCCGTGTTGAAGTCACTAAATCTAAATCACAGTAAAATCTGAGCCACTGAACATCATTTGAGTATCATAATTATTAATCCGCCTCTCAGGAGCAGGTTACTTCGCAGACCCCAAATTCATTCCGGTTAAAAGGAAAGTAGGCTGTTGTAGTCAGGCTTCCTAGCTTTCACAATTTAAACCCCCACCCTCCACCCATCCCACCCCACCCCCCCTCCCTCCGCCCACCCACCCACCAAATCTCCAATTTCCAACACAGTCTCACTCGTCCTGGGTTAAAATTAGCCCTAATGTATTAAGATTAAAGAATTGTATTTTAAGGCCTCTCTGGCATTATTGAAGAGAAATTCAACTCACAATTGCCTGCCTTTCCAGTGTAGAATTGGCGTAAGTCCTCCCTGTTTCATGTTGCAGCCTGCCTCACTTAAGCAGTGCTGAGTGCACCAGATGCCATATTGTTTTGGGTAACCTTTAGTTGTCTAGTCCGCCTACTTAAAACAGGGATTAGAGGTGTCTCAAAAATGCAATTCTAGGTCCTCTACCAATTGTAAACAATAAATGTGCAACTCAGGCACAAATGTGTGGAGCTTGCTCCACCCGGTTGCACTAGGTAGTGAGCACCCTAATCAGTGAACTTTAAAGGGACTGCTGGAGGTAACTCAGTAAAATCTCAGCAGATTTCCAGTGTCCATTTTTATGAGGCAACAAGAGCTAAGTGTGTTCCTCCAGGGCCCACAAAAAGTTCACCCTGCTGCTGGAATGCTCGAAGCCCGCTAACCCACTCAACCAGAGTCTGTATGTAACCTTGAGGTAGCAAAAATACAGGGATTTCAACTTACTTTCCAGCAGCTTAAGTTCACCCATCACTGTTGATTAAACCACTGTCAGAAATGTGCATGGGAAATCTAATAATTGAGTAACTTTAAATATTTCGACATGCTTAAACCTTAAATCACTGCACCCAGTGCATATTGTGCTCATCATCTCTTATTCTGCTCTGACTAGCAAGAACAGGGGATAAAGTGGAGTCACACTATTTATATTAATAAGCATATGCATTTCCTGCTCAGTTAGTGAGGTTAGGATTAATTGGAAAAGGAATTTGATACATGCTTAAATTGTCAAAAGTTAATGTTTAAAAACAGGCATGGAATAACAAAAAAAAACAAAAAAACTGCGGATGCTGGAAATCCAAAACAAAAACAGAATTACCTGGAAAAACTCAGCAGGTCTGGCAGCATCGGCGGAGAAGAAAAGAGTTGACGTTTCGAGTCCTCATGACCCTTCGACAGAACTTGAGTTCGAGTCCAGGAAAGAGCTGAAATATAAGCTGGTTTAAGGTGTGTGTGTGGGGGGCGGAGAGATAGAGAGACAGAGAGGTGGAGGGGGTTGGTGTGGTTGTAGCGACAAACAAGCAGTGATAGAAGCAGATCATCAAAAGATGTCAACAACAATAGTACAATAGAACACATAGGTGTTAAAGTTAAAGTTGGTGATATTATCTAAACGAATGTGCTAATTAAGAATGGATGGTAGGGCACTCAAGGTATAGCTCTAGTGGGTTTTTTTTTTTATTTTTTTTTTATATAATGGAAATAGGTGGGAAATGGAAAATCTTTATAATTTATTGGGAAAAAAAAAAGAAGGGGGAAACAGAAAGGGGGTGGGGATGGGGGAGGGGACTCACGACCTAAAGTTGTTGAATTCAATATTCAGTCCGGAAGGCTGTAAAGTCCCTAGTCGGAAGATGAGGTGTTGTTCCTCCAGTTTGCGTTGGGCTTCACTGGAACAATGCAGCAAGCCGAGGACAGACATGTGGGCAAGAGAGCAGGGTGGAGTGTTAAAATGGCAAGCGACAGGGAGGTTTGGGTCATTCTTGCGGACAGACCGCAGGTGTTCTGCAAAGCGGTCGCCCAGTTTACGTTTGGTCTCTCCAATGTAGAGGAGACCACATTGGGAGCAACGAATGCAGTAGACTAAGTTGGGGGAAATGCAAGTGAAATGCTGCTTCACTTGAAAGGAGTGTTTGGGTCCTTGGACGGTGAGGAGAGAGGAAGTGAAGGGGCAGGTGTTGCATCTTTTGCGTGGGCAAGGGGTTGTGCCATAGGAGGGGGTTGAGGAGTAGGGGGTGATGGAGGAGTGGACCAGGGTGTCCCGGAGGGAGCGATCCCTACGGAATGCCGATAAGGGGGGTGAAGGGAAGATGTGTTTGGTAGTGGCATCATGCTGGAGTTGGCGGAAATGGCGGAGGATGATCCTTTGAATGCGGAGGCTGGTGGGGTGATAAGTGAGGACAAGGGGGACCCTATCATGTTTCTGGGAGGGAGGAGAAGGAGTGAGGGCGGATGCGCGGGAGATGGGCCGGACACGGTTGAGGGCCCTGTCAACGACCGTGGGTGGAAAACCTCGGTTAAGGAAGAAGGAGGACATGTCAGAGGAACTGTTTTTGAATGTAGCATCATCGGAACAGATGCGACGGAGGCGAAGGAACTGAGAGAATGGGATGGAGTCCTTACAGGAAGTGGGGTGTGAGGAGCTGTAGTCGAGATAGCTGTGGGTGTCGGTGGGTTTGTAATGGATATTGGTGGACAGTCTATCACCAGAGATTGAGACAGAGAGGTCAAGGAAGGGAAGGGAAGTGTCAGAGATGGACCACGTGAAAATGATGGAGGGGTGGAGATTGGAAGCAAAATTAATAAATTTTTCCAAGTCCTGACGAGAGCATGAAGCAGCACCGAAATAATCATCGATGTACCGGAGAAAGAGTTGTGGAAGGGGGCCGGAGTAGGACTGCAACAAGGAATGTTCCACATACCCCATAAAGAGACAGGCATAGCTGGGGCCCATGCGGGTACCCATAGCCACACCTTTTATTTGGAGGAAGTGAGAGGAGTTGAAGGAGAAATTGTTCAGCGTGAGAACAAGTTCAGCCAGACGGAGGAGAGTAGTGGTGGATGGGGATTGTTCGGGCCTCTGTTCGAGGAAGAAGCTAAGGGCCCTCAGACCATCCTGGTGGGGGATGGAGGTGTAGAGGGATTGGACGTCCATGGTGAAGAGGAAGCGGTAGGGGCCAGGGAACTGGAAATTGTTGATGTGACGTAAGGTGTCAGAGGAATCACGGATGTAGGTGGGAAGGGACTGGACAAGGGGAGAGAGAAGGGAGTCAAGATAACGAGAAATGAGTTCTGTGGGGCAGGAGCAGGCTGAGACGATCGGTCTACCGGGGCAGTTCTGTTTGTGGATTTTGGGTAGGAGATAGAAGCGGGCCGTCCGAGGTTGGGCAACTATCAGGTTGGAAGCTGTGGGAGGGAGATCCCCAGAGGAGATGAGGTCAGTGACAGTCCTGGAAACAATGGCTTGATGTTCAGTGTTGGGGTCATGGTCCAGGGAGAGGTAGGAGGAAGTGTCTGCGAGTTGACGCTCAGCCTCCGCGTGGTAGAGGTCAGTGCGCCAGACAACAACAGCACCACCCTTGTCAGCGGGTTTGATGACAATGTCAGGGTTGGACCTGAGAGAATGGAGTGCAGTAAGTTCAGAGAGAGACAGGTTAGAATGGGTGAGAGGAGCAGAGAAATTGAGACGACTAATGTCGCGCCGACAGTTCTCAATGACAGTTCTCTTTTCATTGAGAACTGTCGGCGCGACATTAGTCGTCTCAATTTCTCTGCTCCTCTCACCCATTCTAACCTGTCTCTCTCTGAACTTACTGCACTCCATTCTCTCAGGTCCAACCCTGACATTGTCATCAAACCCGCTGACAAGGGTGGTGCTGTTGTTGTCTGGCGCACTGACCTCTACCACGCGGAGGCTGAGCGTCAACTCGCAGACACTTCCTCCTACCTCTCCCTGGACCATGACCCCAACACTGAACATCAAGCCATTGTTTCCAGGACTGTCACTGACCTCATCTCCTCTGGGGATCTCCCTCCCACAGCTTCCAACCTGATAGTTGCCCAACCTCGGACGGCCCGCTTCTATCTCCTACCCAAAATCCACAAACAGAACTGCCCCGGTAGACCGATCGTCTCAGCCTGCTCCTGCCCCACAGAACTCATTTCTCGTTATCTTGACTCCCTTCTCTCTCCCCTTGTCCAGTCCCTTCCCACCTACATCCGTGATTCCTCTGACACCTTACGTCACATCAACAATTTCCAGTTCCCTGGCCCCTACCGCTTCCTCTTCACCATGGACGTCCAATCCCTCTACACCTCCATCCCCCACCAGGATGGTCTGAGGGCCCTTAGCTTCTTCCTCGAACAGAGGCCCGAACAATCCCCATCCACCACTACTCTCCTCCGTCTGGCTGAACTTGTTCTCACGCTGAACAATTTCTCCTTCAACTCCTCTCACTTCCTCCAAATAAAAGGTGTGGCTATGGGTACCCGCATGGGCCCCAGCTATGCCTGTCTCTTTATGGGGTATGTGGAACATTCCTTATTGCAGTCCTACTCCGGCCCCCTTCCACAACTCTTTCTCCGGTACATCGATGATTATTTCGGTGCTGCTTCATGCTCTCGTCAGGACTTGGAAAAATTTATTAATTTTGCTTCCAATCTCCACCCCTCCATCATTTTCACGTGGTCCATCTCTGACACTTCCCTTCCCTTCCTTGACCTCTCTGTCTCAATCTCTGGTGATAGACTGTCCACCAATATCCATTACAAACCCACCGACACCCACAGCTATCTCGACTACAGCTCCTCACACCCCACTTCCTGTAAGGACTCCATCCCATTCTCTCAGTTCCTTCGCCTCCGTCGCATCTGTTCCGATGATGCTACATTCAAAAACAGTTCCTCTGACATGTCCTCCTTCTTCCTTAACCGAGGTTTTCCACCCACGGTCGTTGACAGGGCCCTCAACCGTGTCCGGCCCATCTCCCGCGCATCCGCCCTCACTCCTTCTCCTCCCTCCCAGAAACATGATAGGGTCCCCCTTGTCCTCACTTATCACCCCACCAGCCTCCGCATTCAAAGGATCATCCTCCGCCATTTCCGCCAACTCCAGCATGATGCCACTACCAAACACATCTTCCCTTCACCCCCCTTATCGGCATTCCGTAGGGATCGCTCCCTCCGGGACACCCTGGTCCACTCCTCCATCACCCCCTACTCCTCAACCCCCTCCTATGGCACAACCCCTTGCCCACGCAAAAGATGCAACACCTGCCCCTTCACTTCCTCTCTCCTCACCGTCCAAGGACCCAAACACTCCTTTCAAGTGAAGCAGCATTTCACTTGCATTTCCCCCAACTTAGTCTACTGCATTCGTTGCTCCCAATGTGGTCTCCTCTACATTGGAGAGACCAAACGTAAACTGGGCGACCGCTTTGCAGAACACCTGCGGTCTGTCCGCAAGAATGACCCAAACCTCCCTGTCGCTTGCCATTTTAACACTCCACCCTGCTCTCTTGCCCACATGTCTGTCCTCGGCTTGCTGCATTGTTCCAGTGAAGCCCAACGCAAACTGGAGGAACAACACCTCATCTTCCGACTAGGGACTTTACAGCCTTCCGGACTGAATATTGAATTCAACAACTTTAGGTCGTGAGTCCCCTCCCCCATCCCCACCCCCTTTCTGTTTCCCCCTTCTTTTTTTTTCCCAATAAATTATAAAGATTTTCCTTTTCCCACCTATTTCCATTATATAAAAAAAAAATAAAAAAAAAACCCACTAGAGCTATACCTTGAGTGCCCTACCATCCATTCTTAATTAGCACATTCGTTTAGATAATATCACCAACTTTAACTTTAACACCTATGTGTTCTATTGTACTATTGTTGTTGACATCTTTTGATGATCTGCTTCTATCACTGCTTGTTTGTCGCTACAACCACACCAACCCCCTCCACCTCTCTGTCTCTCTATCTCTCCGCCCCCCACACACACACCTTAAACCAGCTTATATTTCAGCTCTTTCCTGGACTCGAACTCAAGTTCTGTCGAAGGGTCATGAGGACTCGAAACGTCAACTCTTTTCTTCTCCGCCGATGCTGCCAGACCTGCTGAGTTTTTCCAGGTAATTCTGTTTTTGTTATGGAATAACAAAAGCCTGATTCGCAGGACCAAGATGTCTATTGATAAGGATTATATCCTCAGCACATTGCTGTACAGCTGCAAAGCCCAGCCAACTTAGACTCACCAAGAAGAAAGATTCTGTAGCTTCCATCTCCAATAGCTACAATGCATCCTTGGTATTGTCATGTTTTTATAATGATATAAAGACGCTCATAAGGGATTGGATAATCTCTTATGGATTCATTTATTTAAACTAGGCACATGAGAACAGATATATACAGATAGAAAGCTTGAAGATGTCAGCAACAGAGCTATATATGTTGTGTTTTGCTCATAAGCCAAAGTGAAGCTGAGACTGGATCACATTCCATTCTAGTGATGGCTTGCTGCTATCCCTTAAAGGCATTTCACAACAGGTATCTCATGGAAAGACAAAGTCACTACTGAATTTCTAGGACAAACATGTCAAGCATTCTAACACTAATCAAGCAAAGAAGGCTTCCTCTGATTTGGGCATGTGCACAGGATGGAATATGGCCACATCTCAAGGATAAGCTATATGGAGAGGTAGCCTGTGCTGTGAGACCAACAGGGCACCCAAAGCTCCAATCCAAGGATGTTGTCAAAGGGACATGAAAGCCCTCAACAACAATCACAACGAGTGGGAAACTCTAGCTGACGACCAATACAGGTTCTGACACCAGCTGTGGCAGGAATTCACGCCATGATGACCTGTGGTTTCACAAGCTCCAAAGCAGATGCCAGCGCTGCAAACAAGATGGCTGCAGGGATCGTCCCGCACTACCAGTAAGGGACAATTTTATGTGCGGCACGTGTGGCAGACTATGCCTTTCTAGAATCGCTTGTTCAGCCATCAAAAGAAGTGCATCAGATGATCTCATATGACCTCATCAAATTCCGAGGCTGCATTCCCATCATCCCTCACAGATGGAGGGATGCCAATCACTGTTTAAAAAATTTAATGAAACAATTAATTGAAAGCAAAATGTTTTTTAATGTTTGACACAAATGGTCATTTTGAAATGAATGAATAGACAGTATATTCCCCTTTAATGCTGCTAAGTGAACTTTGGCTGCAATCCAAGTTTACAAGTCAGGTTCATTATCATAGTTACCCTGCCAGCACCCACATTGCCTTCTTCCATAAGATAGTGGAGCTCAGCTTATGCCTGCTAGGATACATAAGCAGGCTTCTGCTTACTAACAACTGAGTGTATTTAAGACCGAGATAGATAGGTTCTTGATTGGTAAGGAGATCAAAGTTTATGGGGAGAAGGCGGGAGAATGGGGTTGAGAAACTCATCAGCCATGATTGAATGGCGGAGCAGACTCGATGGGCCGAATGGCCTAATTTCTGCTCCTTTGTCTTATGGTCTTATGGTCTAACTGAGTGTTGCTTAAATATTAATGTTAATGGAGAGTTCAGCCAGCTCCCTGATAACATTAAAAACAGTGCCGTATAATTGGTTCGGAGTTTGTCTTAGTGAAGGAACTAATAACAGTTTGGAGTACTGTGCACAGTTCTGGCCTCTGTGTTACACAAAGTAGTGAAGTACTGGAGAAAGCTCAGAAAAGATTTATAAGGATTTATCAGAAATGAGAGAAAAGATTGAGCTGAGGTTTTTTTCTTTCAAAGAGGAAACCTAATATAAACCTTTAAAATTATGAAGGGGTTGGATAGAGTGGAGTGTTTCCATTTGTGAATCCAGAACAAGGGGGCATAAATATAAAATAGCCACTAATAAATCAAATTTAAAAACTGAGGGAATCTCTTTACAGAATGCGGTGATTGTGGTGATTTATGGAACTTGCTGCCACATGGAGTGGTTGAAGCAGGGTAGGTTTAATTCACATATGAGAGAGAAGTGAATAAGAGGGATATGATTTCAATCAGAATGGACCCACTTCTCTTCCTTTTATAACATTATATACTGGACTTGATTAACCAATGTGCATAATAAATACTGAACTACATCACAGCCACATATATTGGTATTATTTTATTGTTTCTACTTAATCCAAGTGATGAACTCCAATTTCACAGTTTACCAGATAATATTTAAGATATAAGTGTATTGTGAATTGTAATTTAGCACCAGAATAAAACAGTGTAAACAAGAATTGTCAATCAAGTTCTAGATCATGAATGTCTGAGTCTGTATGTACATTACTCCCAGGGATGTTCTCTAATTTTGCTCAGCACTACACTGCATCTGTATTTGAAATAAACTGTCTGCCATTAATATATGAAGGGACTTTATTCTGCTGCTCCATCTGCAGGCGTGGGGGAGGAGGGGGTACAGAGGGAGAGTGCACCATTAAAATGTCGAAATAAAATATATGTTCAAAAAAAAAGCATGTACCTTTTTAAAAAAAAGTTTCATAAGCAGAATGAACATCATCATTCTGAAATCTCAAGAGGGCATGGGTTTTAGTTCACAGTTGTGGTCTCTCAGGTAATGTGGCTTTTCAAAGGCAGTGCCTTTTGCATCAGTGGTCCTGTCTTTTAATCCACTTGAAATTTTTCCAAACCAAATGAGTAACGCTCCATTGAATTTTACTTGTGGGGCACATTCTGCACCAAAAAACCCACTGTAGCTGGAGTCTAGTCTAATGAGTTGGAAATACTTCTCCCAGCTATTGTGGTAAATTGTGGAGCAGCACTGAGAGAGACGAAGCAGCAGTTTGTTCACCCAGTTCAGCAGAAAACAATTGCAAAAAGTTTGATAGTCCCTGACAGGCATGGGGATCATGATACCCGATTAACCCAATTCCATTGCTTCCAATGCAGGCAGCATGCCAACTTCCTGATGTCTGCTGTGTGCTGCCAATGCTAAATGCATTGTTGAGTGGCTGCACAGTGCAGCAGGGAACTTGCGTTTCTGAGAGACTCGCACATTTAAAGTTAGCCTGCACTACTTAAAGCCAGCCTGCATCTCTTAAAGGGAGGGTGCATTCTGGCTGGAACAGATCCTGGAACTGTTTGTGGAAGAAAGCCTGAGCTGAAGAAGAATGAATTATGGTGCAATAAGTTCAAGGGGCTTGGTATGTGGCACTGGATGGTAGAGCAGGTAGAGAGGAGGTGATCTATCCTCAGGAGGCCAGGAAACTCTCCAGACAATCTGTGCAAAAGTAGTCAGACCAGATAGCTGTGGCAGTCAATGCCAGAAGTCAAACACAGGGGAGCTAAATGTAGTGCTGTACAAAGTTCAAATGATCTCATACAAGTGGCCAAGAGTATCTTCAATTGCCATATCCCACAGTCTACACAAGCCTCAGACACTACTTAATGCATTATACCCCGATCACTCACTGGCCAATAATCTCTAACAATCACCACTCATGCTTTCTATTCATATACTTCACCACAACCGCACAAACTTAACATTGCTGCAAGCCTTACATCCACATCTCACAGTTTGCTCACACAGCCAGGTATTCAACCAAACAGTCACATCATGCAAACAGACTGCATGGCACTTACATTTCCCACTCACATGCAGGAGATGGTGGCGCTCAACCAGAGGCAGCAAGAACTATTAGGAGGGTGGGTGGAGGAGGGTGTTGTTTCTGCATGTTCTAATGCCCAAGGAGGAGAAGATACTAGCCATTATGTGAAGGGCCATTACTGGGGCCAAAACCAACAACGGGGCTGAAATCATTAATAATGATGGTATTCTTGTACCTAACCCTCCTTCTCACATCCTATTGCCCTATCACCCCACAATCTCTTCTGATTTATAAGCCTCAGATCAGTTGAGCATGCATTCTTACTTTCTTTACTCTCTTCATCACAACTTTACCCTTGTTCCTCTTTTCTTTCTAATATCCAAAATCTGCACCCTGCTCAGGCAGTAGAGGAAGACCAAAAATATGTTGACGGTGAAGGCACAGTGTCACTCTATCCACACTTACATCACCAGTTCAGATACTGACTCCATACATTATTCAGAGGATAGCACGGTGTTAGGGTCTGCTTGTGGCGAGACGCAGGGCACAAGACGCCCTCAACCAGGGTGAGGGGAAAGGAAAACGCGGGGGTGCCAGCTCTTCATAAGGTGAAGTTACACATGAGTTCTGCTGCAGAAAAAAGCCTGATGGATGTGTACAGCATAATCCTTGATGCATTGGGAAGCCTGTCAGAAAGCCTGTGTTCAAAGTAATGGAACATGGAGGAGTCCAGCATCAACTTGGCACAACACTTCTATCAGGATATCCTTAGTGAAGCAGAGATGTCAAACTGTTCCTAGCTGAAGTTCAGCTACAAGAATTATTCTCTGTGGATTTGACTTCCTGCTGACTATGCTTCTTCCCCTCCCTCTTCCAACAACTTGTCATGCTCTGTCACCAAAGCTGATTCTCTCTGTCATGCTGTAGTCCAAAGGGGATACAGGCTAGCACACCTGTGTATGGGAGCAACTGGTCTGTGCAGAATCCTTGAAGACAGGACAAAGTCTTTCAGCACTTGCCTCACCACTCCCCAAACATTTGAATAACTTTAAAGAACTTTAAAGAACTTACCGAGCACCCAGCATTTCTACAATCAAAGCAAGAGCCAGTAGAAATCAATCAGCAACTAACTGTTAACTGCTACTGGTGGCGAGGGGATGGGGTGGTGAGTGGTTCCTGTTGCTGAGTTTGTGTTTAGCTCTACATGTTTAAGAGATGGTGTTGGCTGAAACATTGGGCAGAATTTAATGCTCCCCACCCCCAGCAACTCCGAGAGCGGGCTGAGATACAATGGGGAGGGTGGGCGTATAGTGGAGGAGGATGACCCGGGGCAGAGGCCCCTTTGCCTTCCCGCCTCCCCTGAATTAAGTCCAGGACAGGAAGAATCGAAGACAGTTTTCCCACCCAGACACAAATTGAGGACCTGAAGTGGCCACTCAAGAGTTCAGCCCACTGCTGCTGGTATCGTACCAGCAGCATGATGGGAGTGGGGAGTTGTGGGTGGCCACATCATGTGTATACTTCAATGGGCCTACTAGCGACTTGAGGGGGAGAGAGGGGGGACCTTATGCCCAACGGAGGGACCCACCAGTGGCAAGGGAAGGCCACCCTCGCAGGAGGACAACCCTTGCCCTTTTTGCCCTTTATACTGACTCCTAACTGGCCCACTTACCTGGGTTTCGGGATTCCATGGCTGTTCCTTCTTCTGGCGCTTCCTGCAGTACTGACAGTGGCCACCTTTTCCAGTGGTGCATGCTGGTACTAAAGTGCTGCTGGTCTCCGATTGGCTGGCAGATTGCGAAAATGGGGCATCCATCCTGCAAGACCTGGGAACACCAACTCTGACCAGGTAGGTGCCTGATTAGCTTTTAATTGTGTCAGGACATCTGAGAATGGATGTGTCTACCGCCCGAGACCATTAAATCCAGCCCATTGAGTTTCAAATGGCACCGTTTGTCAATCAGCATTACACGTTAATGACATCACAACCTGCCTACACTGCATACTCCCAGAAGACATTTCCTGTGAGTGTGCTAACCATTATAATGATTAACAAGCACCATAAGGTTAGAGCAGGTGCAAGTTAATTGTGTTGGTAATGCAGAATGTGCTAATGCAAAATGCCTTGTACCAGAAATGTGTGCATGCCTTAGATGCCTTTTTGGAGTTAAAAAGGCACTTGTAGCACCCAACATATGGGTGTTAAGGAGTTGAATTTTGTGGCCAATATTTAATGATAGGGTGGAGAACGGAATAAGAGACATATTGAGAAGACAAAGATTCCAGGTTTGTTGCCTAATTTGTGCCAAATTTGCTGATCTCAGCTGGGGTTATAATGGGTCACAAGGCTAGGGAATGGAAAAATCACTCAGCCAGGGTTTCTCTTTCTGTTCACTAAGGACAGGATTAGGTTTTGGTTCTAAATTGCAGTTTGCAGATGCTCCCTATGTGGGATCACGCATGAAGAATAACAACTTGGTTGCTTGTGCCCATGGAAACCGTACCTCCAGCCGTGATTTCCTGAGAGGAGGGGGAGAAAATTGGAAAGAATAAGAACAAATCATGTTTTAAATGCTTCCAGTTTGAAGCCTGTTCTCACCACAAACAATTTAATTTTTAGTCTCTTGTTCCTGAGGCAAGAAGCAGCATGTGTGACTTTTAGGCACAAAACAAAAGAACATATTTATGGCATCTCATTATGATGGCTGATAAATACATCTTAACTGAGTCAGCGTTGCAATTTAACAGACCGTGAGTTAAAATGAATGTGTAACCAGGATTGCAATTACGTTCTGGGAAACAAGCCAATATCTAACTCCTCAAATGTTTTATTCTATGAATACTTAAACAGAATATTTCTAGATATCATCAAAGTTGTCTAAAAGACACTTGATAAGCGTGTACGCTGTTTGACCCTCCGTTTGCTATAGTGCGTAAAGTTGACCATAAAAAGTAGGTTTTGAATAATACCCAGAACCTCACACATACTTTTACTTCAATAATATAAGACTTCCATTATTGGACCATGATACATTCAAGTTGATTTGATAGCTCTCTTGGTAGGTACATAGATCTTGTGACATGGTTCTGAACTCTTTGGACCAGAAAATCCCAGGTTTAATCTTTAATCTGTAGTGTGTTAGCTGGTCTTAACTAGGGCAGTGATTAGGTTTCTACGATTGACCTCAATTCCCATGGGTTGGGAAAGGGGAAAATCACTTAAGGCTCCCATTCTGGATTAACTCTCTAGTGACCAGAGCTAGTGATTGTGTAGGTGTGTGAGTATCTGGAAAGGACTGAGGATTTCACTGAACATGCTACTGACACTCATTTATGGTTCACAGTGTAGGATGACTATGAAGTACTGGGTACAAGGGCCAATGGGGCAAAATTTGATAGTCCCCAAAAACCAGCACAATTAACTTGCGCCTGCCCAAATTAATGCAAGCAGTACACAAGCATGTGGTGCTTGTTAATAAAGTGATAATGGTGTGCAGTGCAGTGCTAAACAATGGTTGCGCACCTCAGCAGGGAGCCCAAGTTTATGTGAGACCACCAGAACTTAAAGTTAGCCTGCACTACTTAAAGCCAACCTATATCTCTTAAAGGTGAAATGCATTGGGGCTGGAAGTGATGAAAGAGGAATAATAAGCAGGATGAACCTTGGTGACACAATAAGCCAGAGAGCATGACCAAGAACCTCTGGCTCAGCACTAAAGCCTTGGTGCAGGGAGTGAAGAGGAGGAGATAGGGGTCTTCCCTCAGGGGGACCAGACTTCGAAGAGATGGCATTGGGAAACGGCTGAAGGATGTGCACACATACTTGCTTGGTGCCATGGCAGGCCTGCCATAAAGCCTGTTGTCACTGTCATAGAGGAGACTGGTTCCAACTTAGCACAGGGCTTCGTGCAGAGCTTGGAGCCAATTCATTCAAGGGTGAAAATGGTGGCAAACTCCATTATCTCATCAGCACACTTATGGACTGGAGCATAATGCAGGACCTGATGGCTGATGTCGCAGCTTCCACAGCACAAGCAGAAGCCACCCAAAGTCAGGGCACTGCGGTGGAAGCTCAGACTGATGTCATGAAATCTCAGCTTGTTGCCATGCAAGCCCAGCTTGGTGACATCATGGCTGAGGATACTGGTGCTCAAAGGGGCTTTCTGCGCCTCCCAGCAGTCAAGAAATCTGTGTTCCAGCAGATTATGAGAATTACTGAGGCTGTGTCTGAATTATAGTATTTATACTCCTACCACTATCACTCATTATGCCCTTGCTGGTTGACCTATCAGCCAGATTGCTGCTGCTCATTCTAAGGTGGAGCAGTCCAATGATCTAAGCCTTCTAGATCCAGAGCTGTTCAAGGATGTCCTCCAAGGCCATCTGCAGTCACCCCAGTGAAAGTCAATAGCTTTGCTCCTGCCATGCTGCAGACACTGGGTTAGAACTCCAAAGCTATGGATGCTACAGAGCTGAAGTTTGTGGTTAGCATCTTTAGGAGAGAAGGGGAGAAAACTGTGAAGGAAATGGAAAAAAATATATTGACATTCAGATTGCCAAATAATACAGCAGATTCTGAAAGGGTATTTAGATTCCACAGGTCCGTTAAAATGTGCCTTGCTTTGTTGCAAAGCTCTTATACTGGGGGAGACCCCTGCCTAGTGGAAACAGGCCAATAGCTGTTGAACATTGTAGGGATGACTTATCGATCATTCCACTGATGGTATGGCTGAGTCCGCCATTTCAAAGGCCTCATGCCAAACACCCAAAGAGACCACCAGTGTCAGGGGGTGAGCCCTGATATGCAACTTGAGTTCCTATAATCCAAATGGCACCCCAACTATAATTTTAGGACTCAACTGGATAGAGCATGTGCCACACATGACAGGTGATCCAACTGAAGACCAGCCCAGAAACGAACTTGTTATTTATGTTTCTAGGGCCAGGAGGAGTAGCAGTGCTTCCCTAAGCTCCACAAAAATTCCAGGGCTACTTGCATTCTGGATCCTCCCCTGACAAAAATTTGCATAAATGGGATAGAATGTCTAATCAGGTGTTACTAATAACCCCCAACCTGTTAATGTACATTTAATGTGCCTGGCTTGGTGGATTTAGTGTGTGTAAGTGCTGTGACCACAGCAGATGTTAATTGCTGAGCAAACTAACTCCCAGAGGGAAACTTGGCTTACGGGCCATACCTTTGTCTTTGTCTTCTGAAGAAAATGTATTGATCTCTGCAGCAAGAAGTCCAGTAACACTTTTGGGATTTTAAAAGTTAAAAGTCAAAATTTTATTAACAAGAAGAAAAGAAAACTTAAGCACACAAGATTACAGTTACACAGTTAAAATTACAAAACATTCCCCCGAAAGACTCCTTACTTGGTCAGACCCACAAGTAACCACTTTCCGGGCAACACTCCCTTGTAAATGTTTAACTTTGAAAATCCAGTACCATTGCGCAAACTGCTGTTTAATAAAGGCACATCATGTGACCTCTTAAACTCACTTCCACTCCACTGTGGAACTCCAAGACTTCAGAACAAGACTGTTTTTTGCAGCCCAAGAATTTTCTGGCTTGACTGAATGGCTGGTTCAAACTGCACCTTCTCCCAGCCTAGAGCTGTTTCCAGAACATCTTACTCACACTGCCAACAGCCTGACTAAGCTCTCCACAGTAACTCTAAAATACCTTTTTCTCCCTTTCATCTCAGGTTCCATTGTTCTTATACCTCTTCGAAACTCAAATCCTGCCAAATATAAAATCTTTCATGTTTCTACTTTGTCTCTGCTTTCAGGTCAATAAAATGTAATATACCCTCTTCTGTTTATTTATGGAACTCCTGTAAGATGCAAAAATATTTCTTGTCACCTCCAATTTCCCTTTGATATTCAAACAAACTCTCAACTTATCTAAAAAACCAAAGGTTAGCTCCAGCCTATTTACTTGTAACTCAATCCCACCATAGTATCTCATTACAAATGCACAAACCTAACACCTCTATCCTTTCATATCTTCAACCTCCCAACCTGTCTCTACTGACCTTTACCTAGCTTAACCAAATCATTTACACACACTGACACACATCCTTCTTCACAGAATAACACAATATTCCCCAAAAGTATTTAAAAAAAATAACATCCATTCTCACAGTAAATTGCTGCTCCTTAGTGGGCCTGGCATTGGAAGTTCTCGGAATGGGGAGCAAGTGGTGAGAAATTCAAGTGGTTCCTTACAAGGAGTAAATAACCAAATTTAAAATGATTAAATTGGAGGTAAGTGGTCACATGTGGGAATAAATACAAAACCTCTTTTATTTTTCAGCCTTTGCAAAACCTGGTTGAGAATCAAAAATGCTTAGAGAAAGTCAATAGTTGGCAGAGTATATGTGGAAGTCAGAAACTGAGTCTGTTGTCAGGTGATGGAGTGGGAATAGTGTAGAATGAGGTAATAACAGTGATGGTGGAAGGGAAAAGTGGGTAAGGTGATCACAATGTGTGATTGCTCTGTGCCTGGTACCCTTGAGACAGGCAACAGGCAAACCTTGTGCTACCTGCTCAGCTAAATAAGTTTAATCAGCTTGTAGCCCAAAATGTGGTACTGACTGGCTGCACACTCAAAAGGAGACCAGCAGCCTGTGCGGCCAGCATGTCTTACCTCTTAAAGGCAGCCTCTTAAGGAGGAGCTTCACTCATACAACATGAACTGGAAATAAAAACGTAGCTAATGGAGCAACAGGCAAGGGAGAAGGTTCCCAAGTTTTCTGATGCGGTTCTGGAGAAATTAGTGATGCATGTTCCCAAAGGGGGTCAGTGGCCCTAAAATCACATCCTGAGAGAGCAATGGGAACAGTTGGCCAGGGAAGTCAGTTCCCTGAATTTAGCACAAGGGACCTGGCTGCAATGTGGGATATACTTCAATGACCTCACATGGATGGTGAACTTCAGTGATTGCATCTTCACATGACATCTCCTACTCACCACTCCACCTATCTCTCACACTGCTCAATGCACCATACCCCAATCACTCACCTACCAGCAATGTGGAACAATCAGGATCTGTGGCTAACATTCAGGAAGTCCACCACACTCTCACTCACATTCCAATGCTACCAGCCTCACACTCACCACATGCTGCTTCCACATAGCTCCAGTTATTCAGGTACGACAGGCACATCATCCAAAGACACATTCATTGGCATTTTTCTCTCTTTCTTGAAGGACAAAGTGGCCCATAGCTGCAGGGAGCAGCAGAGAACTGGTGAGGAATAGGCATGCCTGCATTGACTGAACCCTCAGGAGGAGATAGTGCTCCACATCGTGAGCCAACTGTAACTGAGGCTGTTGCATCCGGTGTCATCGAGAACATTCAGGGTGACAGTATGTCCCTGTCTTATGTCCATCTCAAATTTCAGGATACCCTCATCCTACTATCTGTCATGAAGTGAGATCTACAGCCAAGATGGCAACAGTCTGAGCCTGCATGGTACTAAGCATGGATCTCATGATCTCACTGCAGCACTGAGATGGCTTCTGCCTGTGCTGCAATGGAAGCTGAGACAGTGACCACCAAACACACCATGGTTGGGTCCAGAAGTGCTGTTTTGGAGTTGGCCGCTACTTAAACACTGAGAAGGATGGTCTCCAACATCAGCATGAAGTCCTGTGCTTACTTGGAGCTGGACTTCTCACTGATAGTGACAACAGGCTCTCTGGCAGGCCTGTTAATGCACCAAGCACCTCAGTGTGCATGACCATTTTCATTTATGCCACCTCATCAGAGTCCTCATCTGAGTCCTCTGCAGCATAATGCATCTGCAATCCTGCCCTCTGGTGGGCTGGCACATAACCTGTCTTTTCCCCTCTAGCTACAGTCTACTTGTGCCAGTGCTCACCACATGTTGCTCTTGACTCTATACTATCCTCTAAAGTTCAGGCAGTGCCAGTATATGAACTGCTGGCTGCAACAGATCAAATGATGATGTTTCTTCATCGAAGACCTGGTATGGCTCTTGCCCTTCAAGATGAAGTGGTTGCCTAGGCAGCAGTTGTTGGGTATCTAAAAGCATAAATGTAGAAGGGGAAGGTTGGAGAGGGAGAAAGGGTGTGCAGTAGAAAGTAAGAGACCCGTGGTCCTATCATATGCAAAGAGGCATGAAGGCTTTCCCAGCTATTCAGTAATCTATCCTCCAACAAATTACGAAGGATTGCTGAGGCAACATACCAGGGGAGTGCCAGTGGCTACATCAAGCACAAACTTGCTGTCCTCTCTCAGGAAGACAGTATCTGTCTTCCCACCACTACCAATTCACCAGTGTCTTTGCTGTTGCCTGTCAGTCAGCCGGCCCAGACTGCTGCCACACACACTGAGATGGTGCAGTCCAAAGTCAAGCTCTGAAGTCCCAGAGCAGTCCAAGTTTGTCTGCAACACTGTTTGCAGTCTCCCCCAGTGAAAGTCACCAGCCATGCTACAGCCACTGGGGTAGCACTACATAGGAACACTAGGACAGACAAAGGCACCCACAAAATAGGTACTAAGGGAATGCACAAAGGTAAATAATTCAGTTTTGTAGTTATTTTGTTGGCGGTTTTTACTTCAGGAATATGACCAAGGGGATTCTACGATGGTATGGGGCAGATGAAGTGAAAGATGGAGAATTGTGGAATAACTGTGACGTGGGGAGCGGAGTATAAGTATCCACTCACAGACAGTTCATCCAGAGTGGAAGTGTCCCATTGCCTTCTCCTCTCCTGCTCTTCTTCCATCTCTTATTCCTCCTCCTGTTCCTCTTCCTTCCAAGGTGACCTTCGAAGACCTGATATCAAGGGTTGTCCAAGGGCTTTGCAAAGTTACGGAGGACACAGCAGACCACCACTAACCTGGTGAGTACATGAGGGCTCCCCACATGTGGTCCATGCAGCAGAAGCATTACTTCAGGGCGCTGATAATTCTGGTGGCTAATATAGGTGTGAGGTTCTTGCGTGATGGGGCAGCAGAAGGGAGTCTTGAGCCAGGAGTGTAGAGGGTACCCCTTGTCATCCAGCAGCCAATCTCTGGTTTGTCGTAGTGGCTCAAGGATGGTGGGTACAGCTGACTACTGGTAGGATAAAGGCATCATGGCTGCTGGGCATTCATTTTTGAGGATCTTCTCAAGATGGTCACACACCAACTGGACGTTGATAGAGTGGTAGCCCTCATGGTTAGGGAACACCACCTCATTAACATATGGGGTCTGCTGGGCCACACGTGTGTCATCCATTGCACCCTGCACCATTCAGAATCCTGCAAAGTTGTGTGCTCTCTCCGCCTGCTCCCTCTGAGCAGTGAGAAGACAATGAGATTCATTCTCCGTACATACAAGGCCTCTGTCACCTCTGTGACAGAGCGATGTATGCTGAACTGTTGCTAATGCTGCCAAGAAGGATGTCATCTTTGGGGCCTAATTTTTATTTCCACCACAAATACAAAATTGGAGAAGAAAATTAGATAGCACACTGAATGGAATAAAATCTGATATAATACATTAAACCCCCCCTCCCCCATTTTTGCTGCTGATGTCCATTTAATTTCCTCTAATCAGAGATGACCATTTGGAAGATTTAGACTAATGTGAACGATTATATATTATATCAAAGTTAACCTTCAGGGAGTATGTCAAGAAATGTTTTCTTTGGTTGGTTTTGATCGTCTAGCTAAATAAGAATTGGCTTCCTGAATGTGATAGTTTGTGTTGGAGAAAGACAGTTTTTTGGCCTCTGTAAACGTCATCTTTATTTCATTTGAAGAATGATCAAATAAAAGCTCTCTGTGAATATCTGTTGATGCCTAAATTTGAAGAGCAGAAAAATCCATCCACCTAAAGAATTTTAAACTCAAAAAAGTCATTCTTTTAATGGCTCAGTGGATATAGAGCCAGAGTGACATCACTAATGGCAAAAGAAAGAGGAGAAAGTCACTCCGGGCTCCCATGTCATTTAATAACATAGAAATAGGGGTAGGCCATTGAGCCCATCAAGCCCACTCCACCATTCAATTAGATCATGGCTGGTCTGTACTTTATTAACCCGCCTTAGCTCCAATTCCCTTGTTTTATTCATTCATGGGAAGTGAGTGTCACTGGCTAGGCCAGCATTTATTGCCCATCCATAACTGTACTTGAGAAGGTGGTGTTGAGCTGCCTTCTAGAATTGCTGCAGTCCATGTGGTGTAGGTACACCACAGTGCTGTTAGGGAAATATCTCCTTGAAATCTCTTGATACATTAATTAATAAAGATCTATTGACCTCAGTTTTGATAGCTCCAATTTTCCCAGTAACCAAAAAGGAAATAATTCTAGCTTTCTACTAGCCTTTGTGTGGAGAAGTGTTTCCTGATTTTTCTCCTAAATGACCAGCCTAGTTCTATTTTAAGATTATGTTCCTTCATCTTGATTCCCCCACTAGAGGAAATAGTTTTTCTGTGACTACCCTTATTGAATCCTTTTAGCATTTTAAGCATTTCAATCATATCATCTTTCAATCTTCTTTACTATTGATAAACTCCTGTTGTAAAGTACATTGGCACGTGGACAATAGATTGTGCTCAGCTGTCATGTGCACACAGGTAGAATAACCACATAGGCACCATACGAAAAGGATCACAGTTCTGTGGGAATAGTTCCTCAGTCGTCAAGATCTACCCGGTGAACAAGGGGCAGAAAAATAGGAAGAAAATGACATTAGATTTCGTCCAGGTCTATCAGAGCAATTCAGTTCACAAATGTTTACAGAGTGCAAACCAGTTAGAGTGATGTCATCTCACCTAGATGCAATAGCACAGTGTTCAGAGCACCTGGCGATTAATTATTTTCATGACTAAATGTGGCGTTGTTAAACTATCGCTGAATTCCACCATCAATAACATACAGCAAAGCATGGCATCAGTCCCAGCTCCTAGTGAAAACCAATTCTTCTGTTCCCAAAAGACAGCAATGTAAACTTAAAAAGCACAAAGCATAATCACCTGAGCATACCGCTAGTTTAATCCAGTTCAATGCAACCTGATCAGAAGTGATTATTTATTTAGGCACCACTCAGACTTTGGGAAAAGGAAAATATATAATGATTAACTTGTTTAATTCTAGATCGCAAACTGATTTGCACTGCCAGACGAAACCAATAGCTTTTGACAGCAGCCTCTCTGTTACTTATGCCAGTAACTGGGTATTGTTTTATTCAAATTCATTTAAATTTTAACAATAGTGTTTGAAAGTATCACAGGAACTGGATCTTGAAAGTAGCCTAATTCAGAAGGGAGAAAAAATGATTGTGTCTAAATATGGTAGAGTAAAAAAGATTAGCTAATAATACCAGGGAGAGAATGAAGCTTTTTAAGCTCGGGGGGGGGTCTGACTGCAACTACAGAAAAACAGAATTTGGAAGGTGGTGACAAGGAATGAAAAGTTAAGATAAAGTATGAAATAACTTAAGGCAGAATAAACTTAAAGGGGTTAGAGAAACAAAAAACAAAAATAAATGGGGAAAAATTTGATAAGGCACAAAAATGGATGTGGGTATCGTGATGCACAATTAACCTGTGCCCATTGGCTGTGATGCAGGCAGCAAGCAAACTTTGTGCTGCCTGCTCATTATAATGAAGGCTGCATGCAACCTTGTCTGATAGAAGACAATGTACTACCCTCTTCTGGCATAAACAATCAGTTCACTTCTCTTACACAGCAATAGACAGCAAACTGGGAGATGTTACAGATGTCACCTGTTCCATCCTGGAAAGACCCCAGCATAAAGAAATTTAGGGCCATGGTCAGCTTTACAGCCAGTGACAGCAGCATCTTCACCCTGCTGTGAGGTTGCAGGTCTGTCTGAAAGAGGTGGTAGATTTCCATGAGAACCACCTTTCTACTACAGCATTGGTGCACACGTCACTCCTGGCTTTTATTGGGGTATGAGAAATGCTCTGGAAGACTTTGTATGAATGTTCTTCCTGCTGAGAGCCACTTTTCCCCTCCTCCTCCTCCTCCCTCTGCAAACAGCTTGTCATCTTCATGTTGCCTCAGCCCCACCTCGCTCTCTCCCTTCAGGTCAAGAGGAATAGTTACTATGGTACCATGACTGGGAGCAAGTGGCCTGACCAGAAACCTTGAAGTCAAAACCAAGCAGACTCTCTGTTGACTTTGCCAATTTTATTCAATTCTCCAAACCACCAATTCCACAAACTCAGACAGAGCCAATAGAAATGAGTCAGGAGCTAACTTGAGAATGGTTGATAATGCATTTAATAGTGCTAATAGGGTTGGGGGTGGAGGGGGAGTGGCGGTGCTTCCTGCTGCTGAACACATGCTCTACTGTGCATATTAAAGAGGTGTTTGTTTTGATTTACAGGACCAAAATGGCAGCCACGGAGCTAAATCTAATTGCAACTGTTGTCACAATCTGCCAATTCTGCACACTTCCTAATGTCCACACTACTGATCTCTTCAAAATGTCATCCAGCACATGAGACCAGAAGATTATGTGCATGGCGCAGCCGCCATGTTGGGACCAAAACAGCACCTGTAGCAACAAAACTTAAGGCATTACCAAGCCAACTCCCTTAATCAGGGAATCATTCCAAGTTTTGATCACTTTGTGTCTTCACAGTGAGGATACTGCCCATCATGTTGTGCGGTACTATCAAAGTGCTAAATGACTAATGGATTCAGAACAGATCTAGCAGCTTAGAATTGGACATCAATGAAGCAATATGGGTCCTCGGCAGCAGAATTGTATTCAGTCACCCTGAATATCCCTCAATCTACCTTACCATCAAGCCTGATATCAATCCTAGTTCAATGAGGAGAGCAGGAGAGCATGCCAGGAACAGCACCAGGCATACCGAAAAATTAGACACAAACACAGAACTACATGCATGCTAAATAACAGAAGCAGCATGCTATAGATGGAACTAAGTGATCTCACAACCAATTGATCAGATCTATAACCTCTGTAATCCTGCCACATCCAGTCATGAATGGTGGTGGACAATCAAATAACTAATGGGAGGAGGTGGGCCCTTAAATATCCCTATACTCAGCGATAGGGGAGCACATAGTTCAAAAGACAAGCATTTGCAAACATCTTCAGCCTGAAGTGCCGGATGGATGATCTATCTTGGCCTCCTCCAGAGGTGCCCAGTATCATGGGTGTCAGTCTTCAGCCAATTCGATTCACTCCACGTGACATCAAGAAACAACTGAAGGCACTGGATCTTGCAAAGGCTATGGGCCCTGACAACAGCCTGGCTGTAGAGCTGAAGATTTGCTGTGCCCAGAAATTGCCACGCCCTTAGCCAAGCTATTCCAGTACTGCTACAACACTGGCATTTACCAGGCAATGTGAAAAATTGCCCAGTTATGCCCTGTTCAGAAAAAGGACAAATTCAACACAGCCAATTACCATCCCATCAGTTTACTCTCAATCATCAGCAAAATGATGGAAAGTGTCATCAACATTGCTATCAAACAGTATTTGCTCAGCAATAACCTGCTCACTGACACTCAGTTTGGTTTCTACAAGGGCCACTCAGCTCCTGCCTTCATTACAGCTTTGGTTCAAATATGGACAAAAGAGCTAGGTGAGGTGAGAGTGACTGCCCTTAACATCAAAGCAGCATTGACTGAGTGTGGCATCAAGGAGCCCTAGCAAAATTGAAGTCAATGGGAATTTGGGGAAATCTCTTTACTGGAGTCATACCTAGCACAAAGAAAGATGGTTGTAGTTGTTGGAAGCCAATCACCTCAGCCCAAGGATATTACTGCAGAAGTTCTTCAGGGTAGTATCCTAGTCTCGACCATTTTTAATGGCCTCATTATTGACTTTCTTTCCATCAAAAGGTCAAAAGTGGGGATGTTCGCTGATGATTGCACGTGTTCAGTGCCATTTGAGATTTGTTAGAAACTGGAGCATTCTGTGCCTATATGCAGCAAGACCTGGACAACATTCTGACTTGAACTGATAAGGTAACATTCACGCCACACAAGTGCCAGACAATGACCATCTTGAACAGAGAGAATCTAACCATCTCCCCTTGACAGTTAGTGGCATTAGTGTTGCTGAATCTCCCAATATTAACATCCTGTGGGTTAACGTTGACTAGAAATTGAACTGGACCATTCACCTAAATACTGTGGCTACAAGAGAAGTTCAGAGCCGAGGACTTCTGCAGAGAGTAACTAATTCCCTGACTCCCCAAAGCCTGTCCACAATCTACAAGGCACACATCTGAAATGTGATGGAATACTCTCCTGGATGAGTGCAGATCCAACAACACTCGAAGTTCAACACCATCGAGGACTAAGCAGCGTGCTTGATCAGCTCCCAATTCCTCACCTTAAATATTCACTCCCTCCACCACCAACGCACAGTAGCAGCAGTGTGTACCATCCACAAGATGCACTGCAGAAACTCACCAAGGCTCCTTTGATAACATTTTGCAAACCCACAACTTCTACCACCTATAAGGACAAGGGCTACATTCACATGGGAACACCACCACCTGCAAGTTCCCCTCCAGATCACACACTATCCTGACTTGCAGCAACATGGATATGAAATTGGTTGAGTGACAGGAGACAGAGAGTAATGGTCTGGCGCACTGACCTCTACCTTGCGGAGGCTGAGCGTCAACTCGCAGACACTTCCTCCTACCTCTCCCTGGACAATGACCCCACCACTGAAAATCAAGCCATTGTTTCTAGGACTGTTACTGACCTCATCTCCTCTGGAGATCTTCCTCCCACAGCTTCCAACCTGATGGTTGCCCAACTCGGACGGCCCGCTTCTACCTCCTACCCAAAATCCACAAACAGAACTGTCCCAGTAGACCGATCGTGTCAGCCTGTTCCTGCCCCACGGAACTCATTTCTCGTTATCTTGACTCTCTTCTCTCTCCCCTTGTCCAGTCCCTTCCCACTTACATCCGTGATTCCTCTGACACCTTACGTCACATCAACAATTTCCAGTTCCCTGGCCCCAACCGCTTCCTCTTCACCATGGACGTCCAATTCCTCTACACCTCCATCCCCCACCAGGATGGTCTGAGGGCCCTTAGCTTCTTCCTCGAACAGAGGCCCGAACAATCCCCATCCACCACTACTCTCCTCCGTCTGGCTGAACTTGTTCTCACACTGAACAATTTCTCCTTCAACTCCTCTCACTTCCTCCAAATAAAAGGTGTGGCTATGGGTACCTGCATAGGCCTCAGCTATGCCTGTCTCTTTATGGGGTATGTGGAACATTCCTTGTTCCAGACCTACACCGGCCCCCTTCCACAACTCTTTCTCCGGTACATCGATGATTACTTCGGTGCCGCTTCATGCGACTTGGAAAAATTTGTTAATTTTGCTTCCAATCTCCACCCCTCCATCATTTTCACATGGTCCATCTCTGACAGTTCCCTTCCCTTCCTTGACCTCTCTGTCTCAATCTCTGGTGATAGACTGTCCACCAATATCCATTACAAACCCACCGATTCCCACAGCTATCTCGACTACAGCTCCTCACACCCCACTTCCTGTAAGGACTCCATCCCATTGTCTCAGCTCCTTCGCCTCCGTCGCATCTGTTCAGATGATGCTACCTTCAAAACCAGTTCCTCTGACATGTCCTCCTTCTTCCTTAACTGAGGTTTTCCACCCACGGTCGTTGACAGGGCCCTCAGCCGTGTCCGGCCCATCTCCCGCACATCCGCCCTCACGCCTTCTCCTCCCTCCCAGAAACATGATAGGGTCCCCCTTCTCCTCACTATCACCCCACCAGCCTCCACATTCAAAGGATCATCCTCCGCCATTTCCGCCAACTCCAGCATGATGACACTACCAAGCACATCTTCCCTTCACCCCCCCCGGTGGCATTCCGTAGGGATCGTTCCCTCCGGGACACCCTGGTCCACTCCTCCATCACCCTCTACTCCTCAATCCCCACCTATGGCACCTCCCCATGCCCACGCAAAAGATGCAACACCTGCCCCTTCACTTCCTCTCTCCTCACCGTCCAAGGGCCCAAACACTCCTTTCAAGTGAAGCAGCATTTCACTTGCATTTCCCCCAACTTAGTCTACTGCATGCGTTGCTCCCAATGCGGTCTCCTCTACATTGGAGAGACCAAATGTAAACTGGGCGACCGCTTTGCAGGACACCTCCGGTCTGTCCGCAAGAATGACCCAAACCTCCCTGTCGCTTTCCATTTTAACACTCCACCCTGCTCTCTTGCCCACATGTCTGTCCTTGGCTTGCTGCATTGTTCCAGTGAAGCCCAACGCAAATTGGAGGAACAGCACCTCATCTTCCGACTAGGCACTTTACAGCCTTCCGGACTGAATATTGAATTCAACAACTTTAGATCTTGAACTCCCTCCTCCATCCCCACCCCCTTTCTGTTTCCTCCCCCTTCCTTTTGTTTTTTCCAATAATTTATATAGATTTTTCTTTTCCCACCTATTTCCATTATTTTTAAATCTTTTATGCCTCCCCCACCCCCACTAGAGCTATAACATTGAGTGCCCTACCATCCATTCTTAATTAGCACATTCGTTTAGATAATATCACCAACTTCAACACCTCTGTGTTCTTTTGTTCTTTTGTCTGTGACATCTTTTAATTATCTGCTCCTATCACTGCTTTCTTTTCCCTACAACCACACCATCCCCCTCCACTTCTCTCCCCCCACCCAACACCACGCCCACTGCCCCCCCTCCCCCCACCCCACCCCACCCACCTCAAACCAGCTTATATTTCACCCCTCTCCTTGGATTCAACCAGTTCTGCTGAAGGGTCATGAGGACTCGAAATGTCAACTCTTTTCTTCTCCGCCGATGCTGCCAGACCTGCTGAGTTTTTCCAGGTAATTCTGTTTTTGTTTTGGATTTCCAGCATCTGCAGTTTTTTGTTTTTATCTCTAATGGTTAACAGTTGCTTTTTGGACTGGAGGAAGGTTTATACTGGAGTTCCCCGGCGATTGCTATTAGGACCCATGCTTTTCCTGATATATATACAAATGATCTAGACCTTGGTGTACAAGCACAATGTCAAAATTTGCAGATGAAACAAAACTTGGAAGCATGTGAACTGTGAGGAGGATAGTATAGAACTTGAAAAAAACATAAACAAGTTGGTGGAATGAGTGTTAAAATGGAAGATGAAATTTAATGCAGAAAAATGTGAAGTGATTCATTTTGGTAGAAAGAATGTGAAGCGACAATATAAAATAAAGGGTACAATTCTAAAGACGGTACAGGAGCAGAATATATATGTACATAAATCATTGAAGCTGGCAGGACAGGTTGAGAGAGTAGTTTAAAAAGCATATGGCGTTCTATGAGCTTTATAAATAGGGACATAGAGTAAAAGAGCAAGGGAACTATAAACCTGTATAAAACACAGGTTTGGCCTCAAATGGAGTATTGAATCCAGTTCTGGGAACTACACTTTAGGAAAGATGTGAAGGCATTAGAGAGGATGCAGCAAAGATTCATGAGAATTGTTCCAGGGTTGAGGAACTTTAGTTATGTGGATAGATTGGTGAAGTTGGGACTATTTTTCTTGGAAAATAGAAGGTTGAGAGGAGATTTGATGGAGGTATTCAAAATCATGAGGGGTCAGTACAGATAGGGAGAAGCTGTTTCCATTGGTGGAAGGATCAAGAACCAGAGGGTACATATTTAAGGTAATTGGCAAAAGCGACATGAGGAAAAACTTTTTCACACAGCAAGTGGTTAGGATCGGGAATGCACTGTCTGAGAGTGTGGTGGAGGCAGATTCATTTGAGGCATTCAAGAGGGAATTGGATTATTATCCAAAAAGGAAGAATGTGCAGGGCTTCAAGGAGACAGCACTGGGTGAATTTCTCCTTCAGAGAGTCAGCACTAACTTGACAGGCTGAATGGCCTCCTTCTGTGCTGTAATCATTCTATAATTCTATGGAACTTTAATACTGTTCCTTCACTGTCATGGGTTAAAATCTTTGAACTCTCTTCCTAACAACATTGTGGGTGTACCTACATCACGTGGACCACAGCGGTTCAAGAAGGTGATTCGCCACCATCCCTAATTGCCCTTGAGAGGGTGAGCAACGAATGTTGGCATTACCAGTGATGCTCATATTGCATGAATGAATAAAGAAAAAAAATTCTTTCTGATAGCAGCCCTAAATTTTCCACTAGTTCTAAACGATGCCTCTTGAATCCAGTATCCAGCCATCTGGAATAACCTTGCCTATGTTGTTTAGCATTCCATATACTCTTTAATATTCCTTCAAACTCACCTCCATTTTCTTTACTCCTAATTTAACCCTTTAATACCAAAGAACAACCCCCTTAACTCCTCTCTGTATTACTCCAAGTTTTGTTATTTTTAAGCTTATTCTTTGTGTATCAGTGATGCTGGCAAGGCTGCATCTATTACTCATTCCTAATTTCCCTAAAAAGGTGATGTCAGTTCTTCTCTTGAATCGTTGTGGTGGTGTTGGTGTTAGGCAGGATTTTGACTCATTGCCATTGAAGAAACATTGGTATGTATCTGAGTGAGGCTAATTTTTGACTTGGAGGAGAACTTGATGTGATGGTGTCTCCATACCATTGCTGCTCTTAGCTATCTTAGAAGTTAGAGGTCAAAGGGCTAAGGGAGTTCAGTTGAATTAAGCTCGGCATGTTGCTCCAATGCATCCTTTAGTTAATATCTACTGCAGACACAGTGCATGGGATGGAGATGATGGATAATAAGTTCTGTGTCATAGTGCCATCACACAAATTGCTCTGTCCTAGATGCCTTTGTGAAGCTGTACCCGTCCAGATCAGTGACAAGTATTCCATCAAAGCACACACTTGAAGCTTTTAAATGATGGACAGTGTTACAGACAGGAGAAAGAGAAACTGAACTTCTTTATCCTCAGCTGTCTGTCCATAAGCGCTTTTGAATTATTTTTAAAGTAGGCTGTGGTCTGTTTCCCTAATCCCTCGGTTTGTGTGATGCAATTTAATAATAACTCGCCAAAACTCGTGTTATAATTAACTCAGAAAGTTAGTTCATTCACATTCGGGGGAGGGGGAAGTGATCGCAACCTCACACACACACACATATATAGTGAGGGGGCGATAGCAAAGAGGAAGATTTACAACTATGGGCAACAACAATAAAAGAACCACATAAATTAATTTGAGTTCACATAATTTCCAAAGTCCGAGAAGTCAAAGTCCAGACGGTGTTTCTTTCATAGTGGTGTCCAGTTCAGATCAGCTGCTGGTTGGTGACAACAAATCAAGAATCCTTGAAACGACCGACATTGGGGCAGGATGGTGTTTCTCTGCTTAGACCGTTTGGCAGGTGATGATCAGAGACTTTTAAAAATCAAATAGGTTTCGAGGAGTTGAGAGATGGTAGCTGGCTGCATGCTCAGCCAGGCTGCTGGAGTCCTTTCCAGTTGGTGTTGAAGCTGCAGTCTGAGGGTTTCTTAGTTCTCAAAGGAATATAGAGATTTCAAAATGGTCAATCATATCATGTGACCTTCTTTCTCCACAATGATGTCAAAAGGGATGTTTATCTATTGTCTGGAACTGCTTTTGGTTTCAGGACTGATAATGTCCCAGCCATTAGCTTTTGAAAGTTATCATCTACATTGAGGTTCTTGTGTTGGGAAGCCATTGTCTAGGCAGACCCTCTGACTCTGCTAGAGGGGTAATCTTATCATGATGCAAATTATGTCCATTGTCCCATCAATGATCCCCCTTTGAAATGGACCTGGACAGTCCCAGGTGTGAAATGGATCTGCTAGCAACTCTGCAGGCACAACGAGTTTTGATCTGCAAGTCCCTTGGCTTCATGATTATAAGGTCCTTACAATTGGGTGTGAGATTCCATGATGATGAGAGGGGGATTCTTTCGTTATTGTAACTCCTGCTGGTAGCTTTGAGAACAAGAGGCCAATTATGTTGTCATGTGACTCACAGCAGCCATCTTTTTAGTTCAGCAGAAAGTCCATTTTAAAAATAGCAAAAAACAATAGTTTTGATATATACAGTTTTAGATTTCTGTTAATGCCTTATTGACCTAACAGAGAGGCTTTGAGGAGTGAGGAAATTAGCTATTCATTGCAGAGTGCCTCCACCCTGCTCTTGTAGCCATGATTGTTTGTCTAGTTCTTTTCCTGGCCAATCATGATTGCTTAACATGTTGTTTTTTGGAAAATTCAAAAATGGTGGTGCTTTTGAAGATGAGGAGTTATTGGTTAGGCTTTTTCTTTCTATATCATGGGCAGAATTTTCTGCCTGTCAGGCAGACTGTTCGGGAATGGGCGTGGAGCTGATTGCAGCCCAAGATCGGCTCCGCGCCACCATTTTACACGGGTGGGCTAATTAAGGCCCGGCCAGCATGATTTGCAGCTCCTGAGGACAGCAGGAGTGGGCGGGCACCGGCGGGACTGCAATGACTGCCGGGTCCAATGGCGACCCGGCAGCCTGTTTAGAGAGTGCACTGCTGGTCAGCAGGCCAGACAGGGGGGCACTGTGCACCTTGCTTCTCAGACGAGTGCCTTGCTGCCCTCCTCGAGGAGGTGGCAGCGGGCATGAAATCCTCATGCTGAGAGACGGGAGGAGGAGGCCCCCTACATGACAAAACGTGCCTGGGAGGAGGTGGCAGAAAGGGTCAGCGTGCACCATGTGGTGCGACGCACCTGGGTTCATTGCCACAAGCGCATCAATGATCTCTTGCCATCGGGAAGGGTGAGTACTGTGTTGGCATGGGTCACTTAACACAGAGGTTAAGCTTGCGCCCCCCTGCCTCCCAAAACCCAACTCTGAATGTAGTTACTGCATTGAAATCATTCATGGCATGCAGCCTTCGCTGAGTGGGCCAGCACTTTTTTCCCATGCCTAGTTCGCTCTGAGAAGGTTGTGCTGAGCTGGGTTCTGTATCCGCTGCATGTGGTAGACTTACACCCACAGTACTGCTTTGGGGGCTACCTCAAAGATCTGCACCTAGGCACAGTGCTAGAACTCCAAAACATGTCAAAGTCGGTCTGCTGACTGACTGGGAGGGGAACTTCCAGGTGGCGGGACACCCATCCATCGGCTGCCCTTGGCGTTCTAAGCAGCTGTGCTTCCTTGCTTTGGAAGATCATACAGTGTAGGTGGCAAATGTGATGGAGGCAGCATCTGGGCAAGGGGGTCAGCCCTGGCTGCTTGGAGTGAGTGTACGGCTGCTCCAGGATCACATTCACGTGAGCCCTCCGATGTTTCACTCAGGTGGGGGTGGCAGGGATGCGATGGCAATCCAGGTAGACGGTGGACTAATCAATGCTCCTCTCTCCTGTGCAGGAGAAGACTGCACACAATGCTGCCAAGCGGATGCGGAGGTCAAGCCCAGTTGGCAATTCTCACCAGATACAAGCAAGAGGCTCTTGAGCTGGAGAGGCGCCATGTGCCCAGGTCGACCGGTAGGGGTGAGGCTGGGGTGCCACGGGGAGGTAAGATTGCCGTGCACTGAGGTCATAATGTTTGCCTTGCAGCCATTCCAGTGTTGGCTGTTTAGTGAATTAAGCTTCCAACATGGGTTTTCCATTGATTATGGAAGGAGCGCGTACTGATCCGGGGGACAGGCATGCACATTGACACTATCTCGAATTCAACTAATCAAATGTCCTTGTTCTTCCTTTCAGCATCACCGGAGCAGGTCTGGGAGGAGGAGGCAGAGGGGCAGGCACTAACACCTGAGGGCCTTGAACATATCGACTCACCAGAGTCATGCCATCTCTGCCAGGCAGGCACCAGCGCAGATACCAGCACCTCGGTGGGGATTAGATCATTGATTAGTGTCCCGGGGCACAGCGGTGAGGGCACTTCACACTCACTTGAGGTGAAGGAGGAGACAGAAAGTGCCCATGGTGCCAGCAGTCGGAGAAATGCAAGGGACCAGGCAGATGCTCGGTCAGTGTCTAGTAAAGTGCCTCTGGAGTGATCCCTGAGGCAGCAGGCACTGGAAGCGCAGCAGAGTCTGCGGGAGGATCTGGTGGAGATACATGAGGCAATACGTGCCATGGTGCCCGTGCTGGAGAGGTCCATGCAGAGCATCAGCAATGCATTGACCCTTATGGCCGAGCGCCATGCTTCCTCCATGGACAGTGGTGACTTTCGTGGAGAGGCTCCTCCAGGAGAACAATCGGGGCTTCCTGGGGTTGCGCGCGGATCAGCAAGCCCTCACAGTGGCATTGACCTCAGCTGGTCAGTGTCAGTGTGGGAATCCCAGCTAGGTGCCCATCCATCAATGGTGAGCAGGGAGGTCCAAAGAGACCTGACATTGACACACAAGCTGCTTGTCATCTCTGTGGGCTCCTCTCAGGGCACTCTGGATGAGGGCAGCAGCTCTTTTGCCCGTCTTCCAGTGACCACGGGATCCGATGAGGCTGTGGCAACTGGGGAGATGCCAGCTGTGGCACTGGCCACTCCCTCCCAGGCGGGGCCAGCACAGGCTCCAAGGGTCAGAGGACGACTGCCAAGGTCATTGAGGTCAACAGGACAGCAGAGTGAGCAGGCTGTCTCGAATGCCAGTGCCAGCGAGAGGGGAGCACCAAGACATAACACCCGGAAACGTAAACTTAAGGCGCATTACCACGGGTTTCTCACTGGTGGTTTAATGTTGCCCCAGTATTAGTTGAATATAATTTGGTGTGCTGCTCAACACCTTTGAGTTAAGTTTCTTTTCTGTTTTATTTTGTGAATTCATTAAATGCTTCATCTGTGAACAAGGTTCAGAGTGATTCCTTATTTCTGTAGGTGGACGGGAACCCATGATGTTATGAGTGACTTGTTTGTCATTGAGCTTTATTGACAAGCTACATAGTTAATGTTCCTAACCAGGCAGATGTTGCTCTCAGGTATCGAGTATGGAGCCTGCAGCCCTGGCATGTGTTGAAGGTCCATCTGTGGTAGGCTAGCTGAAGGTTCATTGGATTAAAGCCTCCCAGGTGTGCCTGCCTCCCGGGAGGTTGCCTGGGTCAGCGTCTACCCCCTCAGCATTCTCCTATGTGTGCTCATCCTCGGACTCACTGCTGACTCAGCGTGTGCAGCGGGAGCAACAGCATTTACATCTTCTTCCTCCACTGTGTCACCCATTTCCAATGCCAGATTGTGGGGAGCGCAGCATGCAACCACTATCAGTGACACACGAACTTGGGGGTATTGCAGTGCGCCCCCGAATGGTCCAGGCATCGAAAGCGCATCTTGAGAAGATCAATGGCTCTCTCCACCACAGCCCTTGTGGAGGTGTGGCTCCTATTGTACCGCTGCTCAGCTTCTGTTCTTGGATGGCGGAGAGACGTCATGAGCTATCTTTTGAGGGGATAGCCCTTGTCACCCAACAGCCAACCATCCAGCTGGGCTGCAGCACCTTACCTTGACACCTGGGAGTGTCTGAGGATGTAGGCATCATGGGAGCTGCCTGCGTACCTTGCACAGATCTGCTGAATCTGCATCCTGTGATCACACACTATCTGCACGTTCATGGAGTGGAAGCCCTTCCTGTTGACAAAGGCACCGGGCTCACCTGCTGGTGCCTTGATGGCCACATGTGTACAGTCTATTGCACCCTGGACACAGGGGAAGCCAGCAATCGCTGCGAAGCCTCTGGCTCACTGTGTCTGGCTGGCCTCATCCTAGCGGTAGTGAATGAAAGTCAATGCCTGAACAGTGTGTCTGTCACCTGCTTGACACAAGTGTGGACAGCTGATTGGGAGACTCCGCAAAGATCACCCAACGACCTCTGGAAAGAGCCGGAGGCATAGAAGTTGAGGGCAACTGTGAACTTCAACACCACTGGCATGGGGTGCCCACCCACACAGATGGCGCAGATCTCAGGGTCTATCATCTGACAGATGGAGGTGACTGTCTCCCTTGACAGTCGGCGCCTCCTTCGGCACTGCACCTCAGACATATTGAGGTAGCTGCTTCACCGCCTGTAAACCCTGGCAGCAGGATTGTGGCATCTTCTGTGGCCCCTTCCGCCTTGGACTTCCTGCTGGTCATGCACCCCTTGTGCCTGCGCCTGTCGTCCCAAAAGTGGCTCCCCCTGGAGGGTGAATATGGACCGCTGGCCTCCTCCCCCTTCTGGACCTCCCTTCCTCCTCAGAGGAGGTGCCTCCAGTGAAGAGCAGAACTCCCATTCCCAGGGTAAGGGAAGGCTTCCTGAAACCTGCAGGCCTCAGAAATGATTTTTGCTCCAGGGTCCTGTCCTGAAGCCCATTATTCCTGTCCAAGCAGCTGTAAAGAGATTTGAAGTTCTCCTGTTCACACAGGCAAGTAGGAGTAAGTTTAAACATTAAATGTCTACCAAAGACCACTCGCGGCCCCACTCACCCCTCTTATCCTGCCCGTGGATGAGGTTTTTAAAACTGTGTCCTACTCCACAGGCTCCAAAAAATCATAGTCTATTAATGGCTCAAGGGCCTTAAGTGGCCCGTGAATTAATGGCCGGCGCATTCAGAGATCATAACGCGCCCGCCCACTGAAATATCAAGATGGTGCGCGGTTACATCAGGAGGCATGCCAGACATCACCGCGCGTCATTTTATGCATCGACATGTCAGGCCCACCCCCGCACAGTGACATAAAAATTCTGGCCCATATTATATAATCCTTAATCTGTTGACCTAGCAATTCATTAGCGCTGTGCCAGTTTTGCAGATGCTCAAGTATTTAATATGGTTGGCGTCAAACTCTTGTACATTCAGTGCCATACACATTGGTAAAGACTGAAAAAAAGGCATCCAGCGTCCATGCAGATTTAAGCTTTATACATCTGCTAACAAAGGGAAAATTCCTATTTGAGGCTCAATTTGCAAAACTGGTCTGTCTTGAACACAGTTGGCTTCACGCACTCAATTCACAAAAACATGGATCCTACGTAGCAAAACCAGCAATCATTAAAGGGACTCCTAGAGACTGCCACCAATAAAATAAGCTTGTTAAAAATACTTACCTGAATGTGGAGCAGCAGGGACCATTGCCATTTGGCCCTCTTCCAATCAACACCCACCAACCACCACCACCACCCACCCCCCCCACTCCCCCACAACCTCTATCCTTCTCCCTATCACTTTTAAAAAACACTTTGAATTTTATTTATTTTCATTTTGAAGAAATGCTGCTGAGAGGTCCCTCATGTTTTTGGAATTGATGTAATGTCTTTCTTAATTTCCCAAGACATTTCTTTTATTTAGTTTCTGAGGATATTTTTCTTTCTAGAGGTTATGAAGTTGCCTGTTCTTTTATGCTATCACGAGGAAATACCAGTGAGAAAGTTACAAAGGTAGAGTGTATGGGTGTTGTGTCCTTCAATGAAATAGATCAAGAATGTTGCAAGTTCAAATCCCACTGTGTTTTGAATTGGATTATTCCAGTCATGGTTGAGAAGGACTTACATTATTTTTGCACATACTGTCATCAATTTATTGATTTTTCTATTTTTTCCACTATTTACCTTGTCCATCATATTGTGGAAATCATATATGAGTGTCTATTATTTTATACACATTCCTCCACCTGTGTTTTTCATTTTTATCCCTTACCAGCACAGATTGATTTTTCTCCCCTTTACCTGTATATTTTCTCTCCGAAGTCTAACTGAATCATTATCCTGAAAAAATTTTCTTTGGACTGGAACAACTCCCCTGTAAGAATCGTTCAAAGAGCAGAAAAATGTTGGAATGGTAAAAAAGGAAGTATAATCTGTCATTGAACACTGTCACCATCAGAATATTATCAGCCCAAAAATTCTCTGTACAGTTGAAGGCGCAAGCGAGGGAGCCTTTGGTGATTTGGTGAGAGGTGTCCCACCTCTCCATCCAAAGCATCAAGTATGGGGCATCATCCAGATTCTGAGCCCCAAGCCCCGCTTCCACACCCACTCCCCCCCAACCCCCAGCACCCCACGTCTCACCAACCATCCTTGAAAGGTAACATTTTGTTCTCTGTTTCAGAGGGCTGTTTTAAAAATGAACAAAAAAAAATGGTACTGATATTCCAGAATCCAGGTCCTGATCCCAACCTGGACTCTCAGGTAGTTCCCACCTTCATCAGGTGTCAGAGATGGGTACCTGATGCATCCCAGGCATCAGACATGGCTCTGCTGATGCAACATCGGGTCCTGCCTGAGGGCCAGGGATAGGAATTCCCAATTAAGGGAGTCCCTGTACTCAGCTCGATTCCCTCAAAGCCACCCGAGATATTAAATCCCGTGACCACAACCCAGAAATGCCAGGCCAATCAGATTCGATTCCCACCAGAGTTCGCTGAGAGTAATGGAGTTTCAACTTGGGTAAGGGAAGAGAATTATTAGCCACCATAAAGGCTAATGGCACAGGTTATGGTCCCCCTTCTCACCCTGTTTGCAGCCAACCTCACTTGATTCTTGTACTGCAGTACACAGCTGATTCCTCTGGAGGATACAATAACATTTCAGCAGGTTATTTGAAGCAAACAAAGCACTCACTGCAATTTGATGTTTTCTGAATGCCAAGAATTTTTGAAAAAAACTTTTCTTTTTTGATGCAGTATTTATACTTCTGAATGTAGTGATGCCATAGTTGTGTTGTAATTCTGCTGCAACAACATGTGTCATACGAACAAGGAACAGGAGTAGGCCATTCGGCCCCTTGAGTCTGCTCCACCATTTAATAAGATCATGGCTGAAATCTGCATCCTGCCTACCCCAATAATCTATCACCCCCTTGCTTACCAAGAATCTATCCGCCTCTGCCTTAAAAATATTCAAAGACTCCGCTTCAACCACCTTTTCAGGAAGAGAGTTCCAAAGACTCATAATCCTCTGAGAGAAAAAATTTCATCACATCTCCATTTTAAATGGGCGATTCCTTATTTTTAAACAGTAACCTGTTATACACAGTGTCTGTTATACACAATGGGCCAGATTTTGCACTAGAAATAACAGTGAGACTAACAGTGCTCTCTGTTATTAATGTGTCAGTTAGACAGCCATATCCAGTGACTGCACTTGCATAATTAAATGCTTAATGAGGAAGATGCTGTCTAAGTTGCCCTGATCCTCCAAAGGCTGTGCAAGAATTGCATTTCCCCTTTGGAGAGACTCACCTTTGAAATACATAGAACAGTGCAAAGTTGTTGTACTTACCTCATATATATGCACTCGAAACTGGACATAAAAGGGCGTGGCTTATGTATTCTACTATAAGTGGTTATTTTTAATGATATGATTAGTTTTGAAAGTCTTAAAACAACTTCTCTGGCACTGAAAATTAATGTTACCAGAAATGGACTCTCGTTCCTTCAGATTTTAATTATTATTACAGATTTTAAAAAGCTTTTTTTTAAACTTTCTGTTTAATTTACCTCTCATTTAATTCAATCTTTCCTTCTTCTTTATTTTACTTTATGTGCATGATGTGACATTGAATTAGATCTACTAAGTGATCCTTCCTGATTCAGACTCTGCACGGCTCATTAATCTTTCTTCAATCTGATTGGTTAAGGAGACAGAGTTGCTTGCCCTATTCACACAGGTGCCAGATGCTCTGTAGATAGTGCTGCTATATTTTACCAGCTGGCTGACATAGACTTGCAGTGCAAAAGCCTGTAAAATTTTTATGGGCAAGCACAAGTGTAACATACAGCCAATGTCGTTTGTTCACTGCGCAGTGCAAAAGCCATTGCTTTTTATTCGTCACTAACAAATCAAGTGTTGTATTTTTCAGATTGATCAGAGGATGTGCTGTTTCATAAGAGGTTTTTTATAGCAATTGAGATAACATAAGGGTTATCGATTTACTGTGACCAAATAAATCAAATTCAATTCTTATTAGCAAGTATCCTGTGATTTTAACCAGTATTGAATTCTGCCATCCTGTCTATTGTTCTGTGTAAATGAATGGTTTCTTTTCATACACACCTTTAAAACTAAAGATACACATCAGAGTGATGTGCAAGCTGTACATGTTGAAACTAGATGCTTGTTATTAAGAAAAGCGGTGCTAGAGATAGGCTTTGCTTGGAGACAGTCTGGGGTTTTGGGCACTGAAAGTCATCTGCATTTCAAAAGCACAGGTTGGAATGATAACTTGGTAGTTTTGGAGTAAATCCCATGGGATTTAGTCATACATGACTGGAACTGGTTGTTTTAAGCCACAATCCATTTCTGCCCTGATGTTTCGTTTGCAATGTCCATCATTGGCTTGGTCATTTTATTATCCTAAAATGATCTAATTTCCAATCTACTCACCATCAATGTTTGTTCTTTCTATTTGAACTTGTAAATCTCTGTACCTTGCTCTCTAAATTTGTAACTCTTTCTTTAGATGGGTCAGCAGATAGGTCACTCATCTATTATGGCTTTTTCATTCATATCTTATAGCAAACAAACCTCATTGACTCCATCTTTGTTCCTCTTGACTACTCTCCTTTTAGGCTTCTCCTCTCTTCCCTCTTTTAGTTTAACTCTGATGTGTTCCTTTATTGGTTTTATTCCTACCTGATTCTCTCTTCTAATTCTTATCTCCTTTTAACTTGGCTTATCTCATTTATTTCACTTTGACACTCCTTTTCAACATTGCTTCTCTCCAATGTTACCCCTTTATCATTTACTTCTCTTGGGCGCTCCCTTTAAAAGTATTTCTTTCTACACTGCCCATCTTTAAAAAAAAGTACTTAAGGTTATTGATTCCCTTTCAATTCTTCCTTGTCAGTGAATTAATCTGGTTGTTGAGCCTTTACAATATTTCTGAAGCTTTAGAGAGTGAAGATCTCCCATGGTGAAGTGTTGCATCCTTTATTTCACCATCTCAGTTTCTTTTTGTTCTGATACTGATATCTCCCATTGCAGTCTTTCACTTATCTTTGCTTATTTTGGTGGATGATCCGCACTTCAACACTTTGATTTTGTGAGAATTTATTAAGAGTGCTGGTTCCTTCTTGAAACTCAGTAGCCATGCCAGTTGATTAGAAATTGTAATATTGGAACCAATTCATGGGTGTCTTTTATAAGTAATGAATAATCAATGTAGGGCACAAAGGGATATTGCAAGGTCTGCATCCAGAAAGGCCCAATGTTTTGCCCTTTACCACATAGTCATTAAAAATAGTTCACCCTGTGTTGCCCATGCTATGTGTTCTTGCTGTCTTTTGGATCCCTGATGTTGGTAATAATCACACTTTAAGCTTGGAAAGATGAGATCGTTTTGTGTTTAATATTTACCATGCTCCCTTGTACAATAGGACCAGTTTGAACTGGTTCTGTTATACATCATATGAGTCTCTAGTGCAGCTGTGTAAAGTGGACGCCAAAACATTTATGCAGCAATTAGTTCCTAGAGTTCCTAGCTCTTTATAGATAATACAACAGTCCAAGTCAAGACAATATTGACTGTAGCCTACAAATAGTTTGAAGGCATTTCTTCTGATATTACCTAGAGGACAGCATAACCTATTCAGACTGGGCTGCTTCCTGAGTGTCTGGAACCAGTTCCACTGCAATGGTCAAATAATCAGGAATGTTGCCAGTATAAGATCAAATTAAAGCTCGTATTCAGTGGTAGAAAAAAAAACAACTGTGGTTGTGATTAATGATTAACTTCATCGAGTAATGTGCCTAACCAAAAAGACTGCAGCATATCTCTTACAGTGGTTGTGTTTACAACCATGTTTCATATCAAGTTAACTAAATAGGATCTTCCTGTTTAATATTAAGGAAATTTCTGCTCCCAGTGATTCATCACATTCCAATCTATAATTAAAATGCTTGTGATGCTAATGGTATAAGGATAAGTCAGCTGCATGAAGTAATCAGGTGCTTCCCAAATTTTCTCCCACTGTGACTTCATTTTAAAGTTTGAAAATTGCCGTGACCCCAGAGTAAGAGTGATGAGGGGACGGGGTGGAGGGTTGAGTTGTGAGAGTGGGAGAGGAGATTTATCGAGGGGGGTTTGGAGTAGAGTTGTGAGAGCAGGGGTAGATTTGTGAAAGCGGTGTTGGGGAGGGGGAAGCAGTCTCAGCTGCATAATCACAATTGCTGCCATGGAGGAGAGGGAAATCATGACCCCAATTGCTCATCCCACAGTTTGGTAATCCCTTAACTAAGCTCAATACTGTAAATGCCATTTCTATTGTTTTTTCCAGAGTTTTTGTGGCTCTTCCACAGGCAAGTGTCTAGGTTCAGACACAAAGGGCTGAATTTTAACATTAAGACCCATTTGCAGCGGAGACCAGCAGTGGATCAGGAACCCAAAGGATCTAGGAGTGGACTTTGTTCTGGCATTTTAACTCAGCCACAGCATTAACATTCTGCTTCTGGGTCTCCTAAACAGTCGAAACAAGTAGGCGTGATGACAAGTTGCAGCTGTCAAAGAATTTCTATTTAAAGGAACCTAAGCAGGGATTACAATTCATCCACTTTCCAAGCAGCAGCCCACAAGCAGGAACTTCTGTACTGGAATGCCAACATGGGAAGGTCACCCCAGCCCTGGTTCTTGCACACATCCCTGGTGGTAATGCTACAGACATTAAGGGCCTGCAAAGACGTGCTATTCCCAGTGGATGGGAGGAAGAAGCCAGCATCTGTGAACAAAAAGTCTTGACAGGAAGTTGCAGAGGGAGTGAGCAGCAGAAATGTAATCCTGGATCATTGACCGAAAGAGGTTCAATGATCTCATCAGGGCAGGAAAGGTGAGTGTAATGTCAACTTCAAGTGCCAATCCCCACACTCTGACTTCACCAGCCTTCTCCTGCACAACACTCCTCAGACCAACTGTTACAGTTCCACCCATTCCTCTTTCTTGAGGCACTATTTCACATCCCCATTGAACAGCCATCATTGACACTAACCCTCGTCTAATGGGCGTCTCACACCCATCCCTCACAATCATCGTCCACAAGTGTTGTCATTCCCTCCTCTCCACACAGTCCATTTCCAACATTCATAATCCTCTCCTTACAGGAGAAGGGAGTTCAGAAGTCCAAGGAGAGGCAGGGAACAGGGGTGGGGGTGTATGGTTGACCCTCCTGTCATTGCCACACCAACTCCTGCAGAGGAGGGCGCTTTGAAAATCAATCAAGTACCTATCCATTGGATATGGAGAGATGGGAGTCACCCAGATACCTGGTGACAGAATTAGATTACATTGTTGTGTGCCATGTGGCAATCACTCATGTTGACATGCTGTCACCTGTAATAGAAAGATGATCATCAGCACATCCCCTTTTTCAGTTCTAATTCATGTTATTCATCTCCTCTAGGTCCTTCAAGCATGACACAGGAGGAGCAGGCGGCCAAGGAGTCCTCAGAGGAGAGCATGCATTCTGAGTAATCACTGTCACATGATTCATATGCATTTTCTACTAGTTCAGGTACAAACACTTCAATGGGGCTTCCGAGGAAGCTAGCCGGGTTGTCACACAATGAGGCACACATCACAAGAGCTGTACAGGTATCAAGAACAGGGACAGCACTGGATAGTCCTTTCAGAGGGCACAGGACATTCCAAGCTTTGCTCAGCTAGACAAAGAGGCTGACGTCAGGGGTCATTGACCGAAAGGACTAAAGTGGAGCAGGCAATGTGTGATGTTCTATCAACATTTCTTGAGCCATTCAGCACCTTTGGAGTGAGATTAGAGGAGTCTGTCTCCCATGAGTGGCAGAATATCTTAGCCTTTGAGCTGATATCCACCTCCACAGAAAGATGGCCAGCCACATGAAGCATCAGATGTAGCAGAAAGCCGAGTATATGCAGTCCAGAATTTTCCGGCCTCATTGGGGTTGGGCACTATGGCAGGCATGGGGGCGACAAAATGGCGTGACAGCCAAAAATCAGTTTCATGCTGTCGTGAAATCAGTTTGCAATCATCCGCTCCACCTGTCAATGACGGGCCACTTTTCCCACTACCTCACGTCAGGAACCTAATTTCAATACTTTAGCATCTCATTATAAGCTCTGCTCACAGAATGATCTTCCCATGCTGGATCATCCAGATACGTTGGTGTGATTGCACACTTATGCGTTTCACAACTATACATGAGTGACGTGTACCTGCCGAGCTGTGCTTCACTCAGTCTTCGAGGCTTGTTTGCCTACTTTGCTTCTAGCAGCACTCGCTGTCATCAGCACCAGGCTTCACAAGCAGCACCACACCACTTTTAGGTGGGCTCATTGGCAGGTCTCTACCTACCAGACCAGCCATTATACAGGAGTGACTTTTCAACAGCTGCAGGGCTAGGGCTTGCTTGAGGAAGGGAGAGAAGTGGCCTCAGGAAAGGGAAGAGGCTGCAGGGTGAGGGCTGCACTGGAAAAGGGGGGCAACCCAAGGGGGTACATTTTGAACTGTGCAAGTGGCCTCAAGATGGTGAGGGCTGAGGAGGCAGCCTCCAGAGGAGAAGAGGCCAGATGGAGATGTGAGGGTTTGTTTGAAAGATTGAGTGGTGATGTCCCTTGAGCTGGCAGCGAGTGAGATGCCAATGAATGTGTGGTGACATTTTGAGTGTGAGTGTAAGTTGAGAGTGATGAGATGGTTGCCTTATCCTATCAACACGGATGAGATCATTCATCGTTTTCTGCACTGGATGGTAAACCTCTTGTGTGCAGCATTGACACTGACCTCCTCTTCCAACACTTCCCAAGACAGGGTGGTGAGACTGGCGGGCCTCCTGCGGCCAGAGCGGGGGTGGGGGATATCATGGCAGGCCTCCACGGTGTCCAGTCGGTGTCCCAGGGCTGCATCACTGAATCAGGGAGCTGCACTCTTCTTGGCTTTTGGGGCTGCAAGCACTGAGAAGTGCACGGCTGCAGTTTAAACGTGGCGCCCTGCATGAGGAGCAGCAAGGTACCGGCATGGTGGGAAAATCGGAGGCCGACCCAGCGTGTTTTCCGAGGCTGCATAATTAATGAGGCAAGAATGGGATGATACAGTGCAAAAATGTGCCATTGCGGCTGGCGGGTAAAAGGACTTTTTTCCTGCTCATTACCACACTTTGTGCAAATTTGGGATGATTCCGCCCTCAGTCTCCCAGTTAAAATAGGATTGAGGAAAACCTCACTTTGGCTGTTCAGCACCTCATCTGACACAAAGTGCTCTTCAGTTCTTGGCTAGCAAGGAAGTGAGGATGGGTCATGAGAGGGAAGATGCAGAAAGAGCAATCGAAGTGCAACTCTGCTCAAGGTGCTCACACTCCTCGGCCCTTGCACCCATCCCTCAGCCAAAGTCCCTCGTGCAGCCTCCTGCTGTAATGGTCCAGACTGCCCAGGCACAGGTAAAGTTGGGCAGTCTTTAGCAGGCTCCAAAACCCAGAGGATGCCCACCACAAGCATCCGAGCAAGGGCTCAAGTAGCCTACCGACAACTCCACTGGAATCACAGGGATAACACCACACAGGAATAGTAAATAAAGGAAGATAAAAGACTTGTAGTTGTAAAAAGAAAATCACTTGGGTTTTTAAATGTCTGTTAGTGTGTCCACATTGTCATTTTCAAACATCAATAACTTTATTTCAAGTCTCCATTGTCCACTCATCTCCATTGTTACCGTGTACCTGCCAAGTGGGCATAAACTTTGAGGTAAATGGTATGGCAGGAGTCAAAAACGAGCAATGGGTGTCAGTGAATTGGAGTGATTGCTGACTGTGGAAATGCTTTATGTTGGGGAAGGACCATGGGTCATCATTGATCACCTATATATGGCTTCACAACCTCAAACTAGCTGAATCGTACCTGTATGAGGCCAACCCAGGCATCTCTGGCAGCTAGCTGTGCAACTGTTGGAACTTACACTGCATGAAGTTCATCCTCCCCCTATGCCTCCTGATGTTTCTCCTCTTTGTCTTCCTCCTCCTCTGAAGATGTAATGCAGTCACCACCTCCTTCCTTCTGCCTCCTTAGTCCCTTCTATTACCCTCTGTGTAAGGAAAAACACACTACTATCATTCAATGCACCGTTGCTGGTTCATTCTGAAGGCTGCCATCAGATTTGTCTAGGCATCTGAATCACATCTTCAGCATCCCAATGGATTATTCAATGACCACTCGTGCTCATGTGGCATCTGTTGTACCATTCCTGGGCATCAGTGGTCAGGCATTGGAAATCTGTGGAAATCTTCACTGGCACAGCATGAAGCAATCTTGGCAGCTTCCTATATTTCTTGCACAGACTTGAATGCCTTCTAGTTACATACTAGCTGAACAGTAATGGAGTGGACTCCCTTTCAATTGACAAATGTTCCCAGTTTGTTTGAGGATCCCTTGAATGCCACATGGGTGCAACCTATGACTCTGTCAACTTGTAGGAATCCAGCCACTGCTCCAAATCCAAGGGCCCTCTCAATCTGACTAGACTCATTGGTAATTGCAAAGTGGACAAAAGGGGCAAATGTGCCACCTGTCACCTGGGAGATGGACTTGTGGGTAGCAGATTGTGAAATCCTGTGGATGTCACTCGCTAGCAGATTTCTGGAAGGAGCTTCAAATGAAGAAATCCAGGCTGTGGGAACATTGACCACCACTGAAAATGCATGCTCACCTGGTCCATTGTGCAGGAGATCTTTAAGAGATGTCAGCTACTACCTGCTCGGAAGTCCTGAGTTCAGTCACATCCAGAAAGATACCCACCTGTGTTGTGGGTATCACCTCCTGGAACTCAAGGTCTATGATCCCTCTGTCCCGTGAGGCAGCAGGCATCTGAGGAGGCTACTCCAGCTGCTGATGCTGTTCATGTTGTTGCACCCTTTATTCCTCATTAAAGGCCTAAGGTAGAGCTGCATAAGCCGCTCCTCTGAGAAGATTGACAGCTGGGAAGTGCAGAACAAAGTCAAAAAAATGCAAGGTAGAAAAAATGGCCTCCAAAGTGTTGTAAATCACCTGCAAATCTGTGAAAGAATATATTTAGAAAAAGTCCTTTCATTTAGGCAAAGAAGCAGTGTGCTGGTTCAGTATTTAACAGCATTCCAGTCTGTCAATTTCACAGCCTCGTCAATTCCCGCTATGCTCTCACCTTGTTGGCTCCGGTGATTTTCACATATTGGAGGAACTAGCTGTTAAAGCTTGAGTGCAGTGTTAAATTTTCAGTCAAATGCATTGAACATATTTAAATCACTACCCCAACTGTCTCACAGAGGGGTGGGCAGTGGTTCCTGCATGCCTGCAAAATAAAAACACTGGTTAAATGTAGATATTAGCATCTGTTGAAGGGTGCTGGACACCATTTGGTTGGTCTTAATGAAGACTCTGTAGTCTTCATGTGTATTTACTAATGTCTATTTCTTTATTACTATGTAGAAATATATAAAATAAAGGGTTCAAGCTAGCAGCTGTTTCCATGCTTGCTTGTACACACTGCTCTGTCCAACACTAGACTGTGCCCTAGGTGTAGATCATGTGTTCTCTTACATCACTGTGTTGCTGGTACTGTACTCAGTCTCACATTTACCCTGCATGTGCCAGACCCTTATACTACAGTGATTTCCTGTCAGGTTCCTGACACACTGACACTGTTTGCTTCTTTAACTCACTGCTCGCACCAGCACCCATTTGCAAGTTTTCCCTCCAAAGCACAGCCACTTGGGTGAGACCCAAGGGCTCCTTGTCTCCATAGAACCATGCTCCAGTAAGGATTATCACCTTCAAGATAGGAAGAATAATAAAGAACGCAAACAATATTTTGACCTCTTGTCATGAGTCATTTGTTTTACTAACAAGTTTAAAAGCCTTTATTCGTCATCATACCACAAGAATCAACAGCAAATGAATTGTAGAAAACCTATTAAAAAACCATTAACATTTCATGCATCATATGATGTGCTTTGTTCTTACTCATCAGAGAAAGATCCCCTTTATACAATGATAGCGATGTGGTTTCATTCAGCGAAGACATCATCACCTATGCTGCATGAAATAAGATATATTCCTTTTAAGTATTTGTTCTGATTGAGCAAGTGTTCTATGTGGCATGGGATGTGTGTAAATAAATATATTTTTATGTATATACATATATACACATATACACATATATACATATATATATACACACATACATATAAACACACACTTTTGTAGCAGATTGTTGCAGCTATATTTTTCATTCCTCTTATAAAGGCAGCCAATGATGCTCTGTAATTACCTTTCCAGGGAGGTTCCACAGCACTTCATGACTGAACCCAACCCCATGGACAGTTTCTGGTCAGGAGTGGTAGATAGGGAGCCAAAAAGCATACTTGGTAGTGCAGGCACCCATCCAGTTTATGCTAACAGACTGACACCCTTCTGATCTAGCTAATTTTGTCCGGGACAGCACAGCAGGCACATCCTGCCTCTTCTGCCAGTAATAACATTGTCCTTTAGGCCCAGGGAGTTCAGTGTCTTCTATCACGTACATGGAAAAATGACAAATTTGTAGCTTGTTTTTAAAAGAGATAAAGGATGGAATCATTTAATGCCAGCAGATGAAAATTCTGTGGTTGCTTCCCTGATGTAAAGTCATTATCCGACATATGTAGACTTGTACAAAGTGGGAAGACAGGAACGGAAGCAGGTTCGGCCACATGTTGATTCCTTGTTAGGTAAGTCAACCACACCATCAAAAAACATTTCAAATGCCTCAGCAGTTTCCAAATGAACTAATAAAACTGGTTTACATGCGTATCAATCATTCCCTGCTGCCCATTTTTTTACTGCGTTTGTAAATGGAGTCAAGCTTAACATAATTGGTTGACTCAAACTGATTCACTCTCCAGATATTATCCAAAAAGAACCAACATATGTTAAAGAAATAAAGACTTCCATTTATATAAGTCAACATATATTCTCATAGTATGTCTCAAACACTTTACATGCAATAAGGTGCTTTGAAGTACATTTACTGTCTTATGTAGGTAAATTGGACAGGCACTCTTCTCATAAATAGCAGTCAGATGAATGACTAGTTTAGGTAAAGCTGATTGTGGGAACAATGTTCCTATGGGCACCAGGCTCATCTCTGGACTGTAGCATGGAATTTTTATCATAAACTTGTGAAGCACTGCTTCCAATAAAGACTATTATCCTGTGGAGAGTGCCATGTAATGTATATTCATGTGGCATGGGGGTCATTTGTCACATTAAACCATTGATAAGGATTACGTTTTCTGTACTTTAGAGTATTAGTTGCATAAGTGATGTTTAGTCATTGTTAGTTTTAGTTTGCATGTTACAGTGGAAGTCTTAAAACTTGAAATCTTATCATCTGATTGCTTTAAGTTGATCACTGGGATTTCAAAAATCTTCTTAAAAGTTATCAGTCTCTATGGGGATCATAGGCCCAGAAGTGGCCAATTAATGCTTATTTAAAAACCTCAACTCACCACCGCTGGTATTCAATCAGCAGCGGATTGGGCAATCACCAGATGGGAAGCCCAAAAAGCAAGCCCTGTCATGTTTGCTTGCCGGGTCCCTCATTCAAAGACACTAAGTGCCTGATCGAGGGACTTGCATTGGAAATGGGTGGCCCGCTGAGAGCCACCCCCATGCTTTTGCTTTCGACCTCCCTTCCCCTATCCCGCAACTGCCACCCTGCCCTCAACCAACTGTGGAATGGGTCCCTCGCTGATCCTAAGTCTCTAGTGGGTGCATTGCTAGCAGCTGCTGCTGCTCCCACTGGCACTGCTTACAGCAGACAACTGCCAGCCTCTGATTGGCTGGCAGCTCTCGGGGAACAGAATTTCCATCCTTGTGATCTTTGATCTCAGTAAAGGCCCACTGCTGGGTACTTAAGTGCCTGAAAGGCACTTGAGCCTCCCCCAAAGGATGTGATGTAAGAGCTCCATCGCCTGCATTTAATACCGCCCATGGTTACAGATTTTTAAAAAATTTCCTGGCTCATTGGAGACATGGCTGCTACACATGTAAAGAATTCACAACATGTCACATATAGTCTCAAATTCTGTACAGGTTGAAAGTAAAATTAGCACTAGTTAAAAAACAGCTCATTTGAATCTTTTTCCATAGAGATATCAATGTATGAAAATTTTAATCATAAGATAAATTAATTTTCAATCTTCTGCAGGATTCACAGATCAATTACCAGTGACAAATAAACATTTATTAGATTAAATTTTATGATTTATAATTTTAATTAATTTACAATACATTTTAAATTGATGGAGTATTAACATTTTAAGTTTCCTGATTGAGACAAAGATTACTCAATGTGGAAGATATGCTTCCTTTAAATAAAATTCATAATAGAATAAATTATAATAAACTCTGAATGATAATTTGTATGTTGGATGACATTTTAAAATTTATACTTTATTAAATTAGATATGTATTCTATGATGTTCAGATAAGGCCTTTTCAATGCAGTGAATAAAACTAGTTTGACAAATTGTTAATACTGCAGTGATAGTATTATTTATTGCCAACATCAAGCTAAAATACTGAAGCTGCTGAATATCTGAAATAAAAGCATAAAATGCCAGAAATACATGGTAGGTTAGGCACTGTCCATGAAGAGAGAAAAGGTTAACATTTCAGTTTCAAAGATTTTCAGCATTTCAGACTATAACCAATGCTCCAATTTTTTGGACAGCTGCTATTGCCATTTACACCACCTCTGGACTCTTTTTTTTCATGTGTCCCATTACCATCCTCTTTTGCTCTCGCATCCTTTTGTCATTTAATCACTTTTGCCCTCCACCCCATCACAGACCTTTCCTTTCATTCTTTCAACCACATCCCTCTTTCCCTACCTCTGTACTTAAAAACATATTTTTTTTTGCAATTCTGCTAAAAGGTAATTGAACTTAGACATCACCTTTGTTTCTCTCCCCTCAGATTCTGCTTGGCCTGTCAAGTCTTTCCATTTCCTGCATTCCCCTTTTAACAGTTCTGCTCACACATACAGGTACACCAGAAGGGTTACTTAATTTATTAAATGAAAAATCTTGTCGGGTATTTGTTGAACCTGAGAAAATAGTTTGAAGATCTGTGTTTCATTTCTTTCCACTGATAATGACATAAGAAGCGTTACAATAATGCACTTTGACGAAACTTACTTTATTTCAAATGCTGACAAAAAGAGAAAAGGCTATATCAAACATTGTTCATGATGACTACATACAGCTTAATACTTCAATTTCAAATAATACATATCACTTGTTTATTCTTGACTTAGTTTTTAAACTGGTATTTTACTTAAAATGTTGTTTCTCATACTTTCATCTTTTTGCAAGCATGGAAGTCCAGAAATGCTCAATCCGAAAGGTGCAAAGTGCTGAACTTCCTATAATAGTTTTACATGGAAATCGGAAAAACAAATTCCGATTGTCTCAAGTTATTTTCGCTTACATCTAAGTGCGGAGGAAGTAGTTAAGGGTATTTTGAATCAGCCAAAATAAAATCTCATTCATTCCCTTTAAAAAAGCTGGAAGAACTTGTGCAGCAGGTACGTCAGAAAAACCGGTTAAAGCAGTTCCCTCATTCCTGCTGCTCCAATTCTGGGAGAAAAGTTTTACGCTCTCCTCCGAGAAAGGGGGATTGGAGTTTGAGCCTTGACTACGCTGTTTGCTCGCGTGCTGTCTCCTTGCCAACCGGACGAGCTCCGGGTCTATTTTCAGAAGCGCTGCATTTCCCGAGGTTTATTCTATTCACCTCCTTCACCATTTCAAAAGTCCTGGAGTTTGTTTCCCCTGCAGCTGAAAGGAAAACAACACGCATGCGTTGTCTGGAGGACTCCTTATTGGGAAGTCACCTGGATAGAGAGTCGGTGCAGGTAAAACAGAAGCTGTATTATAAATCCCAGATTGTATAAAGTTTGAGAGCCCAGACTGTATAACACACAGGGCAAAGACTGTATTAAATAAAACGCAGGACAGAGACGGAATAAAAGTCAGGGGTCCAGACTGTATAAAACACAGGGCAAGGTATGTATAAATTGCATAGCGGGAGCAGTTTAAAACAAACACAGCAGGGCTGAGTCTATTTAAAATGGGGGTGCGTTAGTAACACTGGGTAGAATCTATTAGGGATAATCTTTATTTACAAGATGGGGGCGGGTTTCTCGGGCAGCAAGAAGAGGTTTTCTCGAGCTGACTGGAGTTAAAGTGACCTGAGCTGAGATGGAGACAGCCTCAGTTTGTAACCCGTTCACGTGGTGAGTGGTCTCGGACCGTATACGAGTTCTTATATCTTGTCCACGAATAGTATTTATATCGTGACCACAGGACGTCCCGAAGCGCTTTATTGCCAATAAAGTATTTTTTCAAGTGTAGCCACCATTGTAATGAATTCTGCTCTGCTCATCCAACCCTCAACTGATCTCCCCGCCCAATGCCTTGAAGCAGAATTTGTTGGTAAAATCAGTTATAGATTTTAAACAAATGTTTTATAGTGGAATTTTATTTTATTGGAAAACTCGGCATTGTTATTTCTGATGCAGGGACATATTTGTTTATAACCAAAAAAGTTTTTTATTTGAAACAAAAAATACTCAAATCACCAAAGCTGGACAATCACATTGCTCTTAACTTGAAATAAACTCGGCTGTGGTACAATGGATGAATACTGTGGTTTTGTATAGGTTGGGAAGGCCCCAGTTTCCATTATTGTCTATGATCTCAACTCGTGTGATGAGAGATGTGTCCCTGAGCTAGGCAGTCTGGTTGCCACTAATGATCACTGCCCAGTACTAATTACTGCTAAGTACATCTGTGTGGACATTGGTTAAAAGAAGGATCAGCTCCAACTGTGAAGATGGGGATTCAACATGAGGCTTCATATAAAAAGATTGGGCTGTCTATCAGTTGAATGTGGAATTTCAGAGATGCATGACCAGCACTTTCCCAACAATAACCTGATTTGTCACTGGACGCCTGTGTAGCACTATTGGTCTAGACACTTTGCCCACATCCTATGAAAGGAAAAAATAGACATTGCTGGCAAGGCCAGCATTTGCTGCCCACCCCTAATTTCCCTAGGCATTTTCAGGTTCAATCACATTGCTCTGGCTCTGAACATCTGAACTAGATGAGCAGTTGTCATTGATCACTTATATTCCAGATTTTCATTAATTCAACTTAAACAATGGTGGGATTTGAACTCGTGCCTGGGGCATTAGTCTGGGCCTCTGGATTACTAGTCCAGTAACATTACCACCATCTCCCCCAAAGGTTAAACTATTTAGATTAGGCAATAAATAATGCTTATTTCTCTGTAGTCCTTTGCAAAAGAGCTTAAGCTTCAACAATATTTGGTGGTAAAGATCCATGTTCAGAAATTGAGTTTTGTGTGTTTTATAACAATGATTGTACAGCAAGTAGATGATAACTCACTCATGAGCCGATCAGGCAACTCACAAATGATGGTCATTTGTAACGCAATCAGTGCCGTTGATAGGAAGTATATAATTCCTTGAAATACTCCATGGATTTTAAACTATGAAAAATCCTTCTGTAGTTAACATTAGTATTTCATGTTGGGTGGTAAGAGTTTCCTTCCCTGCCATTCCCCCAATTTTCTCTCCATCTTTGCAGTAGGCACTGATGGTAACTAAAAGCAGCCAATATGACTGTAAGGCTATTGAAGTTGACCCATATCTTGTCCTCCAAACAATGTCTGCAAAAATTCATTTCCCAAAATAAAGTTACTGGCTAGTGTTTAAGAACTGGAATTGTGGTGAGGAATGTATGGCAAGTCAAGATCACTGTGAAGCAGGGGGCTGGGTGGGGGAGTGTGTGTGAAGCAGGTCAGGATCACTGAAGCAGATGATGAGGCGTCAGGATCACTGAAGTGAGAGAAAATAAAATCAAACTCTGACATCACAGGAAGGCCGTGAGTTGATTGGCTGGTGAGCATTGTAGCTTTGCTTCTCTTACTCCAAAGTCAAGTTAGTTTAATAACTGGGAATTTTTTTTTATATATATATAAGGGTTAAGTAAAGCATTTCATTTAGCCTTATAAGTGATAATAGAAGAAAAGTGAGTGCCTGGTAAGTCTTCACTTTTTTCAGTAGTAGGTTTTATTATTTAATAAATAGAAGAATTGCAGGGCAGCTCCAGCTCCTGGTGTGCACATCCTGTTCCAGGTGGGAACTCTAGGACGTTTCCTGTGTCCTGGATAACTATATGTGCAGGGAATGTCGTCAGCTGCAGCAGGTGGAGGTCTGGGTTTCAGAGCTTGAAAACCAGCTGGCATCACTGTGGCTGGCACATTTGTAGACATGGTCAATCTACAGCTATAGAGTGTGCAGGGAAAGAGGAAATGGCAGTCCAGAAGAAATAGGCAGGTAGTGCAGGGGACTCCTGAGTGCATCTTCAGCCAGCATTCCATTCTGAATACTGATTAAAGTGATGGCACCACAGCTGTCTTAGCTGTACAGGGGGTGGGTGCGGGGGAGGAGGGTGTGGTGACTTGAAGAACACTGGAATAGTTATGAGATTTGATAATTAAGGGAAGACACAGGTGTTTTCCACAGACCACAGACATGAATCCAGGATTGTATGTTGCCTCCCTGGCGCCAGGATCAATGATATCGCTGAAAGGCTGTACAGCACCCTGATGGGAGGAGGGTGCACACACAGCAGTTGTGGTCCACATTGGTACCAATGACATTGGTAGAAAGAGGGATGTAGCCCTGTAGTCAGAATTTAAGCTTTTCAAAGTAAATTTTCCTAAGGAAAATGATTCCCATGAATTGAGATGTGATATGGTGACATCATCTCTATTAAAATGTTTTAAAAATAATAATTATATGGTGACGATATCATTATGTTGATAAAATGAATAATGTCTGGTAGAGACATGGCAATTTCCAACAAGTTTATCAACAAGTATGTAATTGTTGCACAGCAGAAGGAACAAGAAGTTTTATTTATATTAAGTGAATATACTCTAGGTGGAGGATTTCCATGTCCATCATCAAGAGTGGCTCAGTAGACCCACTGCTGACTAAGTTGGCCGAATCCTAAAGGACATAGTTGCTAGACTGGGCCTGCGGCAGGTGTACAAAAACCAACAAGAGGGAAAACCATACTTGACCTCATCTTCAGAGTAATATCCTTGGCCCAACCATCTTCAGCTGCTTCATCATAAGGTCAGAAGTGAGGATATTCGCTGATGAGTAGATCAGAGGCTAGGAATCCAGTGATGAGTAACTCACCTCCTGCCTTCCCAAAGCTTGTCCACCATCTCCAAGGCACAAGTCAGGAGTGTGATGGAATACTCTCCACTTGCCTGGATGACTGCAGCTCCCACAACACTAAAGAAGCTTGACAGCATCCAGGACAAAGCAGCCCACTTGATTGGCACCACATCCACAAACATTTACTCTCTCCACCACCAGCGCACAGTAGCAGCAGTGTGTACCATCTACAAGATGCACTGCAGGAATTCACCAAGACTCCTTAGACAGCATCTTCCAAACACATGACCACTCTGACCTAGAAGGACAAGGGCAGCAGATGGATGGAAATGTCACCACCTGGATGTTCCCCTCCAAATCACTCACCATCCTGACTTGGAAATATATCGCAGCTCCTTCACTCTCACTGGGTCAAAATTCTGGAACTCCTGTCCTAACAGCACCGTGGGTTTACCTACACCACATGGACTGCAGTGGTTCAAGAAGACAGCTCACCACCACCTTCTCAAGGGCAACTAGGGATGGGTAATAATTGCTGGTCCAGCCAGTGAAGCCCACAACCCGTGAATGAATAAAAAAAATACTTAATGGGCCAGAGCATAACATTGTATAATATCTGCTACAGTCTGAATGTGTCTATTGCTGAACATTTGATTAAAGCAGGGGTATACTATTGCCACAAAATCATCTTTATTGTAGGTGTCACAGCTGCACCTTGTTGCAGTGATTCTGTGCATCAGAACTGTATGTAAGAGGTTGCCTGGAAGCTGATATTTTGTGTACAGCCCTCCATCCCCTTCAACCCCCCCCACCCCCCACTCCCCATCCCCAATTTTTTATTCATTCATGGGATATGGGTATCATTAATATTAATTGCCCTGGAGAAGGTGGTGGTGCACCATGAACCTCTTGAACTTCTGCAGTCTTTGTGGTGAAGGTCTCTCACAATGCAGTTAGGGAGAGAGTTCCAGGATTTTGACCCAGTGACTGTGAAGGAGCAGGAATATAGTTCCAAACCTGGATGGTGTGTAACTTTGAGAGGAACTTGCAGGTGGTAGTGTCCCCCTGTGCCTGCTGCCCCTGCCCTTCTAGGTGATAAAGGTCGCGGGTGTGCAGGGAACTGTCAAAGGAGACTTGGTGAGTTGATGCAATGCACCTTGCAGATGGTGCAGACTGCAGCCACAGTGCACCACTGGTGGAAGAAATGAATGTTTGAGGTGGTGAATGGGGTGCCAATCAAGCAGGCTGCTTTGTCCTGGGTGGTGTCAAGCTTCTTGTGTTGTTGGAACGACACTCATCCAGGCAAGTGGGGAGTATTCCATCACACCCCTGACTTGTGTCTTGTAGATGGTGCACAGGCTTTAGGGAGGTGAGTTACTCGCTGAACAATTCCCAGCCTCTGACCTGCTCTTCTATACACAGTATTCAAAGGATACAATGGGATATAGATCAGTTGGAGACTTGGGCGGAGATGGGAGATGGAGTTTAATCCGGACAAATGCAAGGTAATGCATTTTGGAAGGTCTAATACAGGCAGGAATTATACAGTAAATGGCAGAACCCTTAAGTGCATTGACAGGCAGCGGGATCTGGGTTTACAGGTCCACAGGTCACTGAAAGTGGCAACGCAGATGGATAAGGTAGTCAGGAAGGCATATGGCATACTTGCCTTCATTGGCAGGGGTATTGAGTATAAAAGTTGGGAAGTCATGCTGCAGCTGTATAGAACCTTGGTTAGGCCACACTTGGAATATTGTGTGCAATTCTGGTCGTCACATTACCAGAAGGATAGGGAGGCATTGGAGAGGGTGCAGAGGAGGTTTACCAGGATGCTGCCTGGTCTGGAGGTTATTAGTTATGAGGAGAGGTTGGAGAAACTCGGATTGTTCTCACTAGAGTGACGGAGATTGAGGGGCGACTTGATAGAAGTTTACAAAATTATGAGTGGCATGGACAGAGTAGATAGTCAGGGTGCAAGAGTCAATTACTAGGGGACATAGATTTAAGGTGAGAGGAGAAAAATATAGAAGAGATGTATGGGGGAAGTTTTTTACGCAGAGGGTAGTGAGTGTCTGGAATTCGCTGCCAGAGGAGGTGGTGGAAGCAGGTATGATTGTGGTGTTTAAGAGGCAGCTTGACATACATGAATAGGATGGGAATATAGGGATACGGACCCTGGAAGTGCAAAATGTTTTAGTTGATGGGCAATATAATCGGCGCAGGCTTGGAGGGCCGAAGGGCCTGTTCCTGTGCTGTACTTTTTGTTGTTCTTCTTTGTTCTTTATTTATATGGCTGATCCAGTTCAGTTTCTGTTCAATTGTAGTCACCAGGTTGTTGATAGTGGGGGATTCAGCCATCGAATATCAAGGGGAGATGGATATACTCTCCTGTTGGATGTGGTCATTGCCTACATTACAATCAACACACTTCTGAAATTGCCTCTTTAAAATTATACTCAATCTTTTCAACCAAGCCTTTTGTCATCTTGCCTTACCTCCCTTTTTGGCTCAATGCCTGTTTATCTTTGGCCTATCCCTAAAACATCATTAGTGTATTCTTTTAATTAAAGGGTCTATATAAGTGCAAGTTGTTCTGCCTCCTCACTGATGATGCCATTGTTGATTGAAATTGTTACATAACATCCTTCATTAACCACGTGTGGAGCATTTTCCTCTTGTGCCCAGGCACTGCCTGACCAGACGTAATTGTTGCATGGAATGTTCTTTCAATGCTAGAAACAGCTTTTAAGTTGACAAAACTGGATTGCCACATGCTCTACATTTCGGAAATGTAATAACAGTTGTAAAAGTTAAGGGGCAGATGGGTCCTTGGTGCAAAGATAAACTTCACTTATGCTTTGAGTATTTTTGGTACTCTGCATGTCACTAGTTTAACCACCTGTTGCATGTTGCCTGAGTGCTCTTCAAAGACATTATGAACTCCACCCCTCTCTACCAACTCTTCTCAGCTACCATCTCATAGTCAATTTCCTTTTCTTCTCTGGTCATTGAGCATGTTGCCACCTTCCAACTTCTTGCTCAACTCTTCCACAAGTTTCTCTTCGAATTTCTTCCTGCCAACTTCTGCCTATCTCACAGCACTGAAACAGCCCTAGCCAAAGTCATGAATGTCACTATCTGTAACTGTGACACTTTTCTCTCCTCAACCTCTCTCAACTTTATTGACCATGACATCCTGTTCCAAAGCCTCCTCCACTGTTCAATTCCATGAAACCTCCCCAGCATGGTTCCACTCCTACCTATTCAAACATAACAAAAGACCCTTCAGCAATGGTTTCTCTTTCCATGCCATACCGTCATCTCTGAGTGATGCCCATCTGTAATTCTCCACCACCGCCCAACCCTTTGACTGCTTCTGTATTTATCCAGCTCCTCATCATCTAAATCTTTGCTAATTTATATTGGTCCTGCTTTCCCAATGCCTCAAGTTTAAAATCCTTATCCTTTAAATTTGTCCTATGGCTCTGTCCAACCCTGACCCTGAATCCCCTTCCAGCATTGTATTTACCCCAGTCCTCAAAAAAAGTCCCAATCTATCAGGCTCTGGGCTCTTGTGTTACATTTCTTCTATTTATCTCACCATTGACTTCAGTCCTGCAGTCTATTCCTAAAATTCCCTTTCTAAAATAACTTTTATGTGTGTTGCTCCCACTCCCTCACTCGCTCTCACTGTATTAAGGGGATGGAAGAGGAAATCCACACAGTAAGTATGAGAAAGAGACCAGAGGGACATTTAGGATGAGTGGGGACAGTTCCCAAAATTAAGAGTTGTGTATACAAATGTGCACAGCATAAGAAGTAAAACAAGTGAGTTTGAAGCATAAATTTAGCTTAGTATTATATAGTAGCCTTTACAGATACATACTTTGCTACATGCTGGGCATGACGGGGCACTAACTATTGCCTTGAATATAATCTTTAGAAAGAACAGGGAATTTGTCAGTTTGGCAGTGTTTTTATTTCCCCTCTTCGCCCTTTAAGATGTTGCTTCATATTCCTATGTTTACCCCAGGGCATCCCTTTTTCTTCAAGTGTGCAAAACTTGTAGAAGTGATTTTTTTTGTCTTTATTTTATTTCTGAATTATTGATCTCTATATATGGTCATATTTAGTCCTGAGCTTATTGCTACATCAGAAAATAACCTTATAAGAAATAGGAGCAGGAGTAGGCTATTCAGCCCCTCAAGCCTAGTGCAACGTCCAATAAGATCATGGCTGATCTGAATTGTGGCCTTAATTCTACTTCCCAGCTTGTCTTGCCCCTCTCCGCACACCCCCTCCCCAAAATAACCATTGACTCCCTTGTAGATTAGACTACTCAGCCTTGGATATATTCAGTGGCCCAGCTTCTGCTCCTCTCTGGGGAAGAGAGTTCCAAAGAAATTCCTCCTCATCCCCATCCTAAATGGGAGACCCTTTATTTTGAAATTGTGCCCTCTAGTTTTAGATTTCCCCCTCTCATCCTCTCAGCATCTACCCTATCAAGCCCCCTCAGAATCATATATGTTTCAGTAAGATTGCCTCTCATTCTTCTAAACTCCAATGAATAGAGGCTCAGCCTTTCCTCATAAGACAAACCTCTGATTCCAGGAATCAGCCTAATAGACATTTTCTTAACTGCTTCCAATGCAAGTATATCCTTCCTTAAGTAAAGTGACCAGTAAGTAAGTAAGAGTACGCAGTGCTCTAGGTGTAGTCTCACCAAAGCCTTATACAGTTGTTGCAAGACTTCCCTACTTATATACTCCATCTCCCCAGCAATAAAGGCCAACATTCCATTTGCCTTCCTAATTTCCTGCATGCTGACTGTGATTCATGTACAAGGACACCCAGATCCCTCTATACCACAGTACTCTGCAGTCTGTCTCCATTTAAATAGTATTCTGCTTTTCCTGCCAAATGAACAGCCTCACTTTTCTCACATTATACTCCAGTTTTTTGGCCACTCCCTTAACCCACCTATATCACTGTGCCATCTCTTTGTATCCTCCTCACAACTTACGGTCCATATGGGGAAAGGTAGGAGAGCAAGTTTGGCTACAATACAGTTAGTCTCTTCATCCATGTTATTAATATAGATCGTGAATAGCTGAGGTCCCAACAATGATCCCTGTGGCACTCCACTGGTTACAGTTTGCTATCCTAAAAATGACCCATTATCCTGACTCTTTGTTTAACCGGTCCTCTATCCATGCTAATATCACTCCAGCACCATAGGCTCTTATCTTGTGTAGTAACCTTCTATGTTATCTTATCAAATTCCTTTTGCCTTTCTATGTATTTTTTTACATTGCCAGTATTATTCCTTTTAAAGGTGTCCTATTCTTCTTTTGTCCAAGTCTTGTCAAAAAACCTCTTTCCCCCAACCCTCCCCCAGTCAATTTACTTGAGTTATCTTATGATACAATGCAGCAAAGAGCAGTGGGAAACCATGGGATTGGGAAGCCTACAAAGACCAACAGAGGACAACTAGAAAAGAAGTAAGGAGGGTGAAGATTAAATATGAGGGTAAACTAGCCAGTAATATAAAAGAAGATTGCAAGAGATTTTTTAGATATATAAAGAGTAAGAGAGAGGCAAAAGTGGACTTTGGGCCGTTGGAAAATGACACTGGAGAAGCAGTAGTGGGGAACAAAAAAATGGCGGAGGAACTGAATAGGTACTTTGCATCAGTCTTCACGGTGGAAGACACACATAACATCCCCAAAGTTCAAGAGAATCGTGGGGCAGAGATGAGTATGGTGCTAGGAAAACTGAAAGGTCTGAAGGTGGATAAATCACCTGGACCAGATGGATTACATCCCAGAGTTTTGAAGGAGATAGCTGAAGAGATAGTGGAGGCGTTAGTGGTGATCTTTCAGGAATCACTGGAGTCAGGGAGGATCCCAGAAGACTGGAAAATCGCTAATGTAACCCTCCTGTTTAAGAAGGGAGTGAGGCAAAAGACGGGAAATTACAGGCCGATTAGCCTGACCTCAGTCGTTGGTAAGATTTTAGAGTCCATTATGAAGGATGAGATTTCAGAATACTTGGAAGTGCATTGTAAAACAGGGCAAAGTCAGTATGGTTACATCAAAGGGAGGTCATGCCTGACAAATCTGTTAGAATACTTTGAGGAGGTAATGAGTAGGTTAGACGAAGGAGAGCCAATGGATGTTATCTACTTGGACTTCCAGAAGGCCTTTGACAAGGTGCCACACAGGAGGCTGCTCAATAAGATAAGAGCCCATGGTGTTAGAGGCAAGGTACTAGCATGGATAGAAAATTGGCTGTCTGGCAGGTGGCAGAGTGGGGATAAGGGGGTCCTTCTCAGGATGGCGGCCGGTGACTAGTGGAGTTCTGCAGGGGTCAGTGTTAGGACCACAACTTTTCACTTTATACATTAATGATCTAGATGAAGGAACTGAGGGCATCCTGGCTAAGGTTGCAGATAATACAAAGATAGGTGGAGGGACAGGCAGTATTGAGGAGGCGGGGAGGCTGCAGAAGGATTTGGACAGGTTAGGAGAATGGGCAAAGGAGTGGCAGATGGAATACAACGTGGGGAAGTGTGAGGTCATGCACTTTGGTAGGAAGAATAGAGGCATAGACTGGTTTCTAAATGGGGAGAGAATTCAGAAATCTGGAGTGCAAAGGGACTTGGGAGTCCTAGTCCAGGATTCTCTTAAGGTTGAGTCAGTAGTTCGGAAGGCAAATGCAATATTGGCATTTATTTCAAGAGGACTAGAATATAAAAGCAGGGATGTACTGCTGAGGCTTTATAAGGCTCTGGTCAGACCACATTTAGAATATTGTGAGCAATTTTGGGCCGCATATCTCAGGAAGGATGTTCTGGCCCTGGAGAGGGTCCAGAGGAGGTTCACGAGAACGGTCCCAGGAATGTAAGTCTTAACATATGAGGAACGTTTGAGGTCTCTGGGTCTATACTCAATAGAGTTTAGAAGGATGAGGGGGTATCTGATAGAAATTTACAGAATACTGAAAGGCCTGGATAGAGTGGACGTGGGGAAGATGTTTCCATTAGTAGGAGAGACTAGGACCTGAGGGCACAGCCTCAGAATAAAGGTAAGACCTTTTAGAACAGAGGAGAAACTTCTTTAGCCAGAGAATGGTGAATCTATGGAATTCATTGCCACATAAGGCTGTGGAGGCCAGGTCATTGAGTGTATTTAAGACCGAGATAGATAGGTTCTTGATTGGTAAGGGGATCAAAGGTTACAGGGAAAAGGCGGGAGAATGGGGTTGAGAAACTTATCAGCCATGATTGAATAGCAGAGCAGGCTCGATGGGCCGAATGGCCTAATTTCTGCTCCTATGTCTTATGGTCTTATGGTCTTTTGTGTTATCTCTTTGCATTCCCTGGTTCTCTGTCCTTGGAATTTTTGCAACTCAGAATCTATTGAATTTAATCATTTTGCGATCACTGACCCCCAAGGTTGCCACAGCATCCAGTTTCTGCACATTGTCCGAGCCATTTATGAATACCAATTCAAAATGAGTTCGTCTGGTGGTTTCTTTGAAGCACTAGGTCATAAAACAATTGTTCATTACATCTCCCAACTCGAGTCTGAACCACTGCAGTTTTCCCAGTTTATATTTGATTGAGGATGTCTATTAAAGTAACTTTCCTGTTCTTACATATTCTTCCTATCTCTTTAGTGAGCCTTGCTTATTACCCTTCCCTGCAGATCTATGGGATTCCCCGATTTCACAGTGTACATGTCTCACCATATCAATTCTTTAAGTAGCAATTTATTTCCCACAGGATCAGCTTCACTTGCATCCCAGATATCCATGGCGTATAGGACTACACTTACCCCATTTCTAGCCACTAGTTTTCCTGAACACGCACTACCCATGACCGTTACATTTATAACTATCCTCTTACAGTTTGCATTGTTTTGGATAGTCCTATTACGTTTACTTTATAGAGCTTCCAGTGTTGGCATTTTATTGCCAATACTTCTAATGATGTACATAGATATTAATGCAAATTTGCCACTTTCCTTATGCCCCAGTATCTGCCTTTTCCTAGCCTCTAGTTGTATTTGTCTCTAAATTTCTGTGTTCACACTATCCTTTTGCCCACTTTTTGCTCTATGAACAGTCTTCATTGCCAAACTTTTCTGCTCTTCTCCCATCTATCCAGTTTAAATGATTTGTAATTATAGCCTCAATTTTACACACAGGCTGTATCTGAACCAAGTATGAAAAGACCTATCTCCCCTGTACCGCTTATTTCTTTCTGAAAGTTATTTTTAAGGCAGCATTGTTATTTTCAATTATTTAGCTAATCATTTGTAATTTTATGACGGAAATGGGGAAGTGCTATGGTAACCAGCTGAGCACATGGAATTAGGACAACTGCTCACCTAAGGATAAACACCAAAATGGACTAGCTGGCCAGGAACAGCCTAGCCTGTTTCTAGGTTGTCACTTTTTTTTATCCTGTATTTTTTAAAAAATTAATGCATAATTCTGGTTCTCCTGCACCTGTTTAAACACTAACTTCAGATCATTTCTGAGAAGAATGAGGCCAGGCATATGTATCGTTACATAATTATTGGCTTTTGCTGAATGCTTGTAGCTCAGCTTTGTTGCACAATGTTTGAAGTACTTCATGTCTAAACAGATTGTAGAACTGAACCTTAGGGGAGCTGGCAGTTTCCAGCATTGCTAACATGTAGAAAATGATGCTTAAACTTCCCGCATTGATTGCTATCATTTAAATAAACCACAGCCCAACAAATCGCAGGGCTCAATTGATGCCTCTTATTTTAATGGCCTAAGGATTTTTCTTGGTAAATAATGGAATAGGCAGAACAAAGGTATTTGTACATGTATCATGTAAGCTGATAAGATCAGAGCTTTTTTAACTGTAGGAGATGTGGAAACGTCATAAAATTGAACATCCATGCCCAGTTCCCAGTGACAGTTTGTGATTCATTACTCACATGCTTATTGTGAATTTTGCTTTCAAATGAAATACAGTATAAAGTTACAGGAAATCGCATGCCATGTTTAATAGCAGAAAGCCTCTTTAAAGTGTCGGTGCTGTAAAGTGTTTTGCCAAATTTATACATCAAGCAGGGCACAATAATGAGACAACACAACATCTGTATTCTAATTATAGCACATGAGATGAAATTCAGTTTAATAAAATGCAAAGCTAATATAACGTAAGTAAGAGCAGATCTCCCAATTATACGAAGCACTGACCATTAGTGAAACTGGAGTATTACTCAACATCAAGCAAACTGGCTACAAATGCTGTTTAATTGAAGAGCTGTGGACAGCAGATGAGTGGTTAACTGTATCATTAACAGTTTTTTTTAATATAAATGATCCAATCCATAGAGACCTAATGACATTGAGGACCCACAGTTCAGCTATTATTTGCTCTGTATTTAATACTATAAGCATCATCCCTCCAGTCTAGCAGTAGTAATTCTGCATTTCTGGATTTACAAGTGCAATCCCTGTTTGAGCACTGTTCCCTGTTGACCACTTTCATGAGGTACTGTGTTTGTATTTGAGCTTTCACTGGTGGCAGCCTGACTTTAACATTGCAAGATAAATAAGGCAGCTGTATCCAGCTTCTACTGCCACAGGGTATCCCAGAAAATGGTTTTCTACCTCAAAGTGGAAAATTAAACGGCTATCACTTTAGAATGGGCATTTTCTCCCTGGTCTGTGCCAACCTTTGGGGAAGGTTCAGGGCTAAAAATGGCAGCTGTCTTCTGATTTTTAAACCATGTTCCACATGCAACCCTATACTTGTTTTTGTTTTTCTACTGATGTTCTGGAATCCATCTCCAGTATAAATGCAGTGAATTTTTGACTACTGGTAATGAAGATGCACGCATACACACAAGCTGTTCTGTAATATGTTGAGATATCAAAGTTCTTGGATGGTGTATTTCAGAACCTCAACCAGTAAGGATGGGTATGTGATGTAACAGGAGCAGGAAAAGGCCATTCAGCCCCTTGAGCCTGCTGCACTGTTTAACTAGATCATGACTGATCATGTACCTCAAAGCCATTTTTCTATACTATCCCCATATCCCTTGATGTCATTAATATTCAGAAATCTATCCATTTCTGTCTTGAACTTGACTTGAGTTGCCACAGCCCTCTGGGGTAGAGAATTCCAAAGATTCACTACCTTCTGAAGAAATTCCTCCTCATTTCAGTCCTAAATAGCTTACTCCATATTCTGAGACTGTGTCCTCTGACTGCTAAACCTGCCCTGTTTATACTGTGGAGTGTATTTGACGATATGGGGACTCTCAAGAATTTAGTGCAAATTTACATTTGCAATTTTGCCAATACTGAATTGTACAGATTGTACATTCAGAGCCCATAAGTCAAATGACAGAGTCTACCTAAATCGATTGGTAACAATGGTTTATAGTTTGCTGCTAGCAGCATGCAACCATTGTAGACACAAGATAAAACATTCTCTCAGGGCGTTATTTTTCTCATGCCTATGCCAGGAATAATGTTGCTTTGCTTTGACAGAACATATGCTGACTGAAGTGAACGTGTAAATTATAAAATTATAAACCCCCCCCCCTTAAACCAGCTTATATTTCACCTCTCTTCTATTTTTTCTTAGTTCTGCTGAAGAGTCATACGGACTCGAAACTTAACTGTGTTCCTCTCTGCAGAAGCTGTCAGACCTGCTGAGTTTTTCCAGCTATTTTTATTTTTGTTTTTGTTTTGGATTTCCAGCATCCGCAGTTTTTTGCTTTTATCTTTATATTAAATTTTAAAAAGGTTTGACTGCATAGATCGAGGTGTATAAGTCAATCTGGTGTATAAGATTAACCCTTTTTTTGGTGCCAAAAGTAATGTTTAGGCCTATAGGTCAACACCCTCCCCCTCCCTTTCCTGCTAATAAATGCTATACATTCATTAGGAGTCAGCCTCAATTTTTCACTTCAGAAATGTATGCTTTACTTGGCTTATAAGTCAGTGCATGGGATCGAGTAGACAATTTGGGCTGTTTTGCCAAGAAGATGCACAGGAGTTAAGAAGCACCCACACAAAGAAGACCTTGTGGTGAAAGCTGAACAGAAATGGAATGCAAAAAGAATGAAGTATGAAGCTGGTTTCAATCTAAAAGTCTTAACATTTGCTGACTAGGCAAATAACTGTCCTGCAGCTGGAGAATTTGACATTAGTGAAAAGCTGGTGCGAGAATAGAGAAAGGAGGAACCCACCCTGAAGATGCCCTAGACCAAATGTGGTATCAGACCCTTAGTCCGGCATCCCAAAACCCTGAAGGAGCTGAAAACTGGGTCCTGCCCTGGAAACTACAACCCCCATCAGGCATTGCTGTCTGTCATATCCGGGTCATGGTGAGCTGATCCTCTGCTCTTTTGGTCCAGGATTAATGGCTGAAGTGGACCTGATCCACTCCTCATCGCTTCCTTTTCCCATCCTGGCTTGGTCTAGGTCGGTGGAGAAATCAACCCAGCTTTAAATTAGCAGGTCTGGCAGCATCGGCGGAGAAGAAAAGAGTTGACGTTTCGAGTCCTCATGACCCTTCGTGTCGAAGGGTCATGAGGACTCGAAACATCAACTCTTTTCTTCTCCGCCGATGCTGCCAGACCTGCTGAGTTTTTCCAGGTAATTCTGTTTTTGTTTTGGATTTCCAACATCCGCAGTTTTTTTGTTCTTACCAGCTTTAAATTATCCTGTTTCCCCCACCTCCCCACCCCAGGACCCAAAATGTGGAAAATCCCCATATCTCAAATATGTCCAGTCCCGAGCTGCCCAGAAATGCGGTCGGATACTTGTACAGATACTTTAATTGGGCCAAATCAAAGCCTGAGTCCAAAAAGATTTCAGAGCATCAGCTAGTTGGCGTAGCCACTTTATGGAATGAAAATATCTAGAGTTGCAGCAGAAGAACAAGATCACTCAGAGACTACAAAGAGAGCTCAGTGCCAAAATTACCAGTTTCCAGCAGTTTATCATCAGACAGTGGCAAAAGCACGAGTACCGAACAAGGGTGAAATGCCCAGGAATTTTGACATGCCCAGCAACCAAACTGAGGAATGGAAAGGTTCGAAAACCGCTCCAGTGAAAACCACATCACATGAGAAGACAAGATTCATGGTAGTACTAGCTTGCCTGGCCGACAGAATGAAATTAAAGCCTATAGTAATTTTCAAATGAGAACCATGATGAAAATCAACTTTGCAGGTTTTTTGTGCATCTCTGTGACAATGGTTGGATGGATATGGATGGGATGAACTTGTGGATCGATTTAGTGTGTGGAATAGGTATCCTCGTGGCCTACACAAAGAACGCAGCTTATTAGTGTGGGATATGTTCAGATCCCATGCAACCAATGAGATCAAGAGACGCCAGCAAAGAAATAACACCCACATTGCAGTTATATCAGGAGATCTGACATCCATTTGAATGGCTTATGGAGGTACAAATCCAAGGATTGTGTTTGCACCGAATGGAATAGGCGGATAGTTGCTTGATGAAAAAACCTTCACAAAGAGCGGAAATCTGCGTACTGTCCTGCTTGTTGTTTTGCGTGGTTTCATCATTAAATCGCAGATGCTAATAATGCAGAAACTGTCATCAGATCATTCAAAAAATGCAGAATCTCCAATTCAGTGGATGGGGAGGAAGATGATTTGTTGTAGAGGGCTGATTCCGAAACCATTAAATCTGACCCAGAGTAAGATCCTTACAGTAATCCCATAGCCAAAGTGACTTCAAATGAATTTGATGAACTGTCTGCAAGGATGCAGAAGACAACGAATATGACAGTTTTTCAAATGTTTTGATTGTAGTTAAAGGTATCCTTGTAGAATTAATTCTATTTGTGTCATATTGATTTGATTTAATTTGATGTTTATGAATTTAATTTTTTTTTCTCCCACATTTCAAATTGACGACTGCCTACACCAACACTGGCGGCTAACATTTTATGCTCTGCACATAAGTCTGGAAGGATTTTTTTGAGACATTAAAGGTCGACTTAAATGCTGCAATCTACGGTACCTTAACTGTATTTCTGTTCTTTAGTTGGGAAGACAATCTGGTACCTATTATTTGCTGAAAGAAGAAACTATGTATAGTTTTTAATTTGTTCATTGGATGTGGGTGTCACTGGCTAGGCTAGCATTTATTGCCCATCCCTAATTGTTCAGAGGGCATTTAAGAGTTAACCACATTGCTGTGGGTCTGGAGCAAATTTCCTTCCCTAAAGGGCATTAGCTTTTATTAGATGAGCTTTTATGACAATCATTTTATGGTCATCATTATACTTTTAATTCAAATTCCACCATCTGCCGTGGTGGGATTCTAATTCGGGTCCCCAGAGCATTAGCCTGGGTCTCTGGAATATCAGTCCAATATAAATATCAGTTTGCCACCACCTCTCCATCTAGTATCCTCCCAGCCTTTCTTATAGATATAAAAATATATCAATTTAATATTTTCAAACAACCTCAATGCTTCTGTCAACTGCAGTGTTTCTGACCCATTATAAAGCATTGCCTGTTCTGTTAAGCTAAGGGTGTAATCACATTTATTTTAATATGTAATTTACTGATGTGTGCTAATTATTAATTATTTCCCTGACTCTGAGGGTTAGTTTCTTTTTCTTTAAAAAAAACAATTGAAATCTTGGTTAAACCCAAGTATTTTACAAGTATTGTAAATGCCTTCCTAGAGATTAATTTTCTCCATCAGGATTCTTTTTTGATTTTTAGCATAGGTTAAAAGAGAAAAAATAAACAAAACTATCAATGATGGTAGCATTATCAAAGAGTCAAGTTTACAGATCTTGCTGTACCTGGCAGCGTAGTACAACTAACATCAGAGTTGCAGTCATTATTAACTTGAAGTGTTTCTGCATTTTCTTGGTTATTAATGTGTAGATCTCCCAGATAACTAGGCTCAGTTACTGTTTCCTCAAAACTAATTTGATTCAACTATAACCATTAAATTAATTTATTCTTCAAATATACCATTTGATCTATAATTCAAATATATCAAAATGTTTTGGTATGGATTTACCTAAGTTTTTGCCACCATGCTTTGGAAGACTTTTGGCAACACATTAGTGAGGATTCACCATTATTAGTGAGGATTCACCATTACCATGCTGTCTTGGCTTACTTAACCTTGATGAGGTTTTGCTTCCCTCAGGGCAGACTTGAAATAATCAGTATGGTTTAACTTAAAACTTTTTATTACAAACTATTCACAAAGACCTCCACAGTAAGCACGTTGTATACCGGTCACAGTCTGTGCTGCTCCCAGCTCTCTTGGAGCCTCTTGGTCATCTGACCGCTGATATTAAAATTACATCACCAATAACCAAGATGACCCCATTAACATATTCATTAATCCATTACTCTACTTAAAACATCCATTTTTTCAATTAAAATAGATACTTAAAGATCATCTCAAATTGATGGCATTATGGGAGATGTGTGGTAGAATTGTTTTAATAAGCGCAGCCCCTGGGAGAGTACATTGATAAAGAGGGCTATCCAGTTTAGATTAAATAGTAGTACTAACCTCTCAAAAATTCTGTGCTCCAAAACATCACTTGGAGCTCTCTCTATTGGTTTCCATTTCCCGTTGGCTGAGGACAGGATTAGGCTCAGTTGTGATGCCAATGCAGTCAAATAACCTGAATATGGAACAGGGCCACTTGCTGATATGGTTGGCATCTTTGAAACAGCATGAGTCAGGGAATTGTAAGGCATTGACATATTATCTGATGGTTATTTTTGAGCCAGTAAACATTGAGGGCTGTGTCTTTCCTTGGCTTTGCAAAAAGACATAGAGTTAAGGATTTTTCTTGATGGGTTTTAAAAAGTGCAATTACTTTTAATAACAGGGAAATGTGTTAAAAGAAATACTTTTTTTAAACAATGTATTGTTTGCAAAATTAAACACTAAAAAGACTAATGCAAGTCTATTCGCAATATGGTTATATTATGCCAAATAATTGCTGAAGTATTATTTAATGATGGCAGATTAAATATTGCCTTTGAAATATTAATGCTGTAGTTTTTTTTCTCTCATACATCTCTAGTGACAGGCAATTTATTTATCTCCTATTGTGCTTCATAAAATCCATTTGAGGCGTAATCAAATTGCAAGCGAACTGCATTTTATCTCTGTGGCAACACAGTTTTTAAAAGGAATCCTTCAATTTAAAAACCAAAAGAGGCTCAGTGTTGTGAAAGGGGGCACAATGTGCAGTACATTTCATTTCCATTCTGTTCAGGCAAGAAAACTTAATGAAAGCTTATGATCTGGTATATCTATCAGAAGTGAGATGTGGCATTATCATGGAGGAACAGAAAATGCCACTTTGAAAATAAATCAATTTCCTGTGTTTTTTTCAGAATAAAATGTTTTAGCTTCCAGACTTCCTGACTTTTTAATAATATTTTGCATGTCACATACTGGACAGAGTTGTCTTTTGTTTGTAAAATCATTGGAAGTCTACGATAAATAAATATTCACTGGTGTTTTGAATGGTATTGGGGCCAGCTTAGTTGTTGTTCTCCCTTCCTGCCCCATGTGTCAGGAATTGATTTCAGAATTTGTCATAACAAGACCAACTACAATAAAAGTTCTAGCAGGGCTGTAGAGACATAGAATGTTGAATTCTCCTCCTGAGCGGGTTAGTGGTGGAGTGGGAATACCATCCCATCTAAGTTAATCTGCCACTAAAACGCTGCTATCGCTGAGCGATAACACTATATTCATGATAGGTATGTCATTGATGGGAGGGAGGGAAATTCAATTCTGGTGCTACCTTTTAAAAAGCTGCAGTCTGTTAAAGGTGAGCACCATTCTCTGAGCCACAGAAGAAGGGAAAAGTTTGAAGCAGCAGATGGAAGAGCTGCAGAGTTTGAGATGACACTCTGAAATTAGACACACAAGAGGCAGACTGTTAGGCACTGAGGGCAGAGACCTGCATGACAGAGTGATGCCACCTGTCTGGAGTGAGACAATAGAGGCAGTCAGTACAAATTACACTATTCCAAAAATTGCCACACAGTCTAAGAGGTTCACTGATGTCACAAGGATGGTCAACATATGACAAGGCAGCATTGCCAGTGCACATTCTCTAACCACTAAAGTCTTCTTTCAGTTCCTGATCTTTTACATTCTTTTTCTCAACATCTTGGTGTTGGAGACTTGCTCTCGCAAAAAGTAACCTCTGCAAACATTCCAACATCATCTTTACTAAAAAGCACTTGAGCAACTTTTTTTTACCTGCCTCACAGCCTCTAGTTACTGCTAGCCTTCAAGGTTATTTGATTTAAAGGAACACTGCACCTCCACATCACATCATAATGGAATGTATGTACTAATGGTGGGGGTGGGGCAGGGCCCAGGAGATGGGGGGTGCACATGGTGCTAACCCATCCATTCATTTCCCCCATCCATTCCGGGGGTGGGGGTGCTGGGCTTGGGCAGCATCTTCTCCCCTCTCAGATAGCAGCCTTACACCTCTAGTTGCTCGCAAACAAGCACGCGGTGGGCGCTGCACCCTGGGACAAAGTTCTGTAGTTATAAGGGGTTATTGCAACAAGAGCCCGAGTCTGTATGGCCATTTGTTTTGACAGCTGGAGTGCATTCTGGGTGATGTCTGCCCTTGGCCACATCCTTGCCCTCGTGTGCAATGCCAGCCCATTTAAAGGCTACAGGAGTCATCCTCATATTCAAGATGGTAGAGTGGGTGGAAGGCCAGGAGGAACAGCAGCTACAACAAAAGGGAGGCCCGGGGCAGTTTGGAGCATTAGACAGGGCCAAGAGGAAGCACATTTTGCCACCTTCACAGCTGCCTTGAACTCTTTCTCTGTGATATTAATCCCCAAACTTGTGTGTGTGCGTGTGTATAACCTAGAGACAGGGAGTGAGCTGGACACAAACAAGCAGATAGATGCTGGTTGGCGCGGGGTCACGTGCGCACACACACACACACACTCCCCCCCCTCCTCCTTCCCCAAAAGCCTATCCATACATTGGCCGAGAAAGGCTGAAAGGCAGACTACTTCTAACCCTCACTTTTGTATCAATTTCACTGAGACCAACTCAGAGTGTACACCAGCAAAGGCAAATGCAAAGTCGATGTTATTTAAACCCAACTCCTGAGATTGGCCCTGGTGACCTGGACTTGGGGACTAGTCTGTCTCTCTCTAGCTCTGCTTCTTAAATGAAAAGGCAGAAAAGGTTTTATTATTTAGCTCTACTGCTTGGCACTTTTTAATCATTTTATTAATTTTTTAAAAATTATCAATTTATTGCTTTGATGATATTTTATTTTGCTTAGCGAGTCATTTTTTTTCTTCCTACCTTGGGCTGAATGTTATGGGGAGGCAGACAGCTCGTCTCCTCCAGTAGCAATGTAGTGTGAAGGCAACTTGCTGCATGCCAGCCTGCTCCACAGCCATAACGTGCTGCAGGCAGGCTAAACCAGGGCCGAGTGAGACTCCTACCCCTCAATGAGGAGGAAGTCATGCGCCATCGGGAGCTGCCAGCCAGTCTGATTAGCTGGCAGCTCCAGCATTACTGGGCACTGCTGGGACTGCAAGAAGAGGAGGAAGGCAGCCCATGGTACCCCAGAAACAGGTAAGTTTGGGGTCTTGGGCAGGGAGGGTTTGGGTAGGTCAGAGGGAAGAGGGGGGAGTGGATTTAAGGCTCCAGGCAGATTGGTAGAAAGGTGCCCCCCCCCCCCCCCCCCCCCCCCCCCCCCCCCCCCACCCCCGCGCTTCCTGCCCTTTAAGGAGATCACTTTAAACTTGAGCTGCCTGCTTCTCCCAGTTTTATCATGTGGGCAGCGTATTACCGGGGTCAGTTAGTTTCGTAATAAGTCTAACTGAGCCTTGATTAGCTATTTAAGTATGACGGGTGGGCTGTCGATTTCGGCACCCTCTCCCTGCATTATGGGGGTGAGCTTGGGGGTGGGTGGGAAAGTGGTGGGGTGGGCACCTGCCCTATTTTACATGTCTTTCCCCCCCCCCCACAAGCCTGGCCAAAAACACACCCAGCAGGTGCATGTAAAATGCAGCCCCTTTCTTATTGAAATTGATGTTTAATGTTGTGCCAAACCAGATCTCTGGCAGTTGCTGCTGGGTTTCTTCCTCGAGGGGAATGATAAGCTCACAAAAAGCCTGATTACTCTTTGGGGAGCTAGTAAAAGGGGTTATTTTTGTTCCAGTAGGAACTGGAAGTGTTGGAAATGCTCAGCACATCTGGCAGCATCTGTGCAGAGAGAAACTGAGGTCAGTGACCCTTTTTTAGAACTAGTGAAGATTGTGGACCTGAAGTGTTGACTCTGTTTCTCTCTTCACAGATGCTGCCTGGCCTGCTGAGTATTTCCAGCATTTTCTGTTTATATTTCAAATTCCCAGCATCTACAGAACTTTGCATTCCTATCACATGCTCCATGTTGGGCATTTGTAAGTGTGATTAGTTTCAATTTACAATGAGAAAATATTGATCACTCAATGCAAAATGTAATTTTTCTGTTCACAAAATCCACTTGTGTGGATAGAAATAACACATTATTGCAGGTGAATTGATTGGTGTTAATCTGCTGGAAGGTTTTGCCATTTTTAAACTTGGATGTGAAACCAGGAGTCATGTGCCAATAGAGTATGTCACTGTTGGTTCAAGATATTCTCATTCACATGGGATTGGTGTTTGCAGTGCTTGTGAAGTTCAAACCTTTTGGATATTGCTGTCCAAATATTACATTGTGCCAAATTGTGTGTAATTATCTGATAAAGCTGTGGTTTTAAAGTGTATCATATTTGAAACCTGAGCTTTTGATGGGCTTTATAAATGGAGGCACAGAGCGCAAAACCAAGAAATTAAACCTATATAAACAGTTTGACCCCACTGTGACTATGGTTCCCGATTCTGGGCACCTGACGGATGTAAAGGGAGGGTTAAATTGGGAGGGGAGGGCATGGAGGAGGCTAGGAATAAGAGGCCCAGAAACAGGCACAGCACCAGGGCCCATGATTTCTCTCCCTGGCCCTGGGGATGGGGATGGAACAGGTGGTAGGAGAGCTGGAATGTTTGTGCCACTTGCATGGCCCAAACATTGTCACCTCTTCATTCAGGAAAAGCTCATTTAAAACCAACATCAGAGAAATATAACTGGAGGAAGACTGGAAGTACTGAAGTTAATGAGTACAAATGGAGAAAAGGTGCAGCAGGTTGTGGGCAAGCAGACAGGATAGCTTGCAGGAAAGGGAGAGGTGACAAAAAAAGGTTAGTAAAAGCCAGAAATTGTTCACTGTATGTGGTCTTAGCTTTATGTGCTTTCTCAAATTAATGTCCTGCCCTTACGCTGAACTGATACTTTAATGGGTAATGTTATTCTTTCTGTTTCTCACCATGGAGATAGGGTATCTTACAGGAAGAGGTTTGCTACAATGATGACCATCTTGGCAATTTCAATGGGGAAATGTGCTGCCAGATCCAAATCCATTTCCTCACCAACTTCATCCATGATATCAGCAACTGTTTTGAAAAACATTAATGACTTGAGCCTCAATGGCTCCACCAGAATCATTCCCAGCTACCCACTGTGCAACCACACCTTTATTAGTGTTCGTAAATTAGGAGCACAAATAGTAAGTTAGGTGTCATGAAGGATAAACATAGTATTGAGAGGTGATTGGAATTCTTGGTGGATATGTGTGAAGTAAATTTAGGTCGTGCACTTGAGTTCAGTACATTTCTGAGTCTGCTTTCACTTTTCTTGGGAATTTTGTCTTATGAAGAAACTTGGGGGATAGTAGACATAGTGAGCTAGGTGAGGAAAACAAGCAGGTGATAAATGGCTTTTATTTGGTGGTTCAACCTTTTATTTATTGAAATCACTGGACTATCAGGTGCACCCTCCTTTCTGCTAGCTGCTAGTCATACATTCTTTCCTTCCTCTGTTGTGGGATGGAGATTGTTGATGTCGTCGTCATCATCATGAAGTAAAAAGATTTTCTTGATAAGGCAAGCAGCAAGCTACAATGATTCTGGAGATTCTCATTGGCAGGAGTGTCTCCAGTGCAAATCAATATTTTAAACAAAGCTGACTAAAATTAGCAACATAAGTTTTGACTGAACTTCCAAAGTCACCAACTTTCAGTAGCAGCACACTGGTCTTGCCAGAGGCATTGCTACATTGAGCTGCTGAAAAAACTGTGAAGAATTGGTGATCTGCTCTGTTCAAAGTCTTATTTCTTCACCGAAATTTAGAAGTGAGGAAAGACAATTAAGCTCATCAGCACACACCTTTTTCCGTTAGATTGCATGAGAAGTTTTCTGTCTGCTCAAAAAGCAGCTGATATTGTTTCTCCAATATTAATCTAGCATTAATTCCTGAGACTTGGTGCAGATCAGTCCTCTGTTCGCCAAAGGAGCATACAGCCTTTGCATTGATTGCTCTGTATTATATTAAGCTGAGAGATGGAGTTTGGTCATTTTAATCCAAAGTTCTATGCCAATAGGAGGATGTCACTTTTCAAAGTATAGTTCTTTTAGTCTTGGGTTATGTGAAAGAGCACCTAATCATATAGATAATGTTGAATTACTAGCATTATCAACATCTAATAGTTCTATCTGAATGGGAACAGGTTCATGAAATAAGCAATAAAGAAACTAAATGAGTTTATGGGTGACTCACTAACTTTTTTGAGTCAAGCTTGCAATGAATTGTGACTCACAGCATATATGCTCATTGTTGGAGCAGAGGAGAAATCATTGAGATACATTGTTAGTCTACCAATGTGTTTTTAAAAATATCCATATTCCTTTTCAGTTTCTAACTTAATCAAAAGTTTTTTCTTCAATGGAAAGAGACGCTTGTACAACATTCAGTGTGATGCAAAGAGCTGACATGAACCTGGAGCAGTTGGCTGAGAAAGGTAAATGTAGATCAGGAGTAATGTTTAACTTTCAGTTCAGTTCTTAGGAATTTGACAGAAATGTTGGAAATTCCTACATGCCAAGCCTGTGAAGTGTGAAGCAATTAAGAGTGATTGGGACTGTTGTCATTACCAGAGCTTTTCACAAAGGCGTTCAGAGGTAATATTCGAGAAATCTTAAATAAGGACACTCTTGCAGTTGTTTTTAATATGAAGATAAAGCACAGTCTTTTTTTGAAATGTTAATTTCTTTCCATTCTCTATTTGCATTAATGTTCATTATCCCCAGCAAGAGATAACATGCTCCTTGACTTCTGTCAATGCAGTTGCTAAAGCGCAGAGCAATGAGCAAACATGATATTCCTTTCTCTCTTTATTGTTCCTCCCTCCCCACCCAGCAGTGCCTAGCAGAAGCTCAGTGCACTAGGATGGTAGCTATAAACATTTGCCCTGTTTTCCTAAGTTGGTGCTCCGATCTATCATGCACATAAATATGAAATATGAATCATGTAAATTTAGCTTCAGTTCAGCCAAATAAATTCCTGTTAACTCCTGTCCTAACTTCCAAAGGGAAACAGGCCTATAATTAGAACAAATGTTTGTTAATATGCAGCAACAGAAATAACATGCAAGTAAGCTTTTGAAAAGATAAGGAAAATGACGTCAAGCTGATGATTGAACAATGAACTCCCAGTACACCAGTGCTGCTGTGAAACTTTTCAGAAACAGTAGAGAGAGAGTAGGTGGCGGGGGTGGGGGGGGGTGGTGGGGGGGAGAATCTCCATATTCCTTCCCCTGTAGAAACCCGGGCAATATCAGAGAGTGTGATGATACACATTAATACGGTTTCTTTTGTTTTTTTGCCAGAACTTCGTAAAGATGAGGAAGAACAAAGGATTTTGAGTGGTGAAAGCTCTGTCTCTGTGCTTACTCCATTAGCTGGAGGGCCTCCCCTGGATCTCAACGACCCTTTTTATGATGTCGCAAGGCATGGAATTGTCCAAGTAGCAGGTGGGAAAATAAAACTTAAAATTGTCCTTACTGCTTTATTCATATTGTGACCTAGGACTTTTGAGCTTCCTATTTATTGACGTGCAAGTGTATATAGTATACACAATAACAGTTAACATAAAACAACACAACAAGGTTATGCTACAAGGAGAATCCTATTTGAGTTGAAGAAGCAGTGACAGATATGACCATCTATTATGGTTGGCTTCAAACTATTATATGTCTAAAATCATGAGTGTCACAATATTGCAACAATAATGTGCCTGTAGGTAATGTCATTGCTTTAGGTGGCCCCATTACATAACGCTAAGATAAATAACCAATATTTGAAATCATGTAAGAAGGGGAAAAGATTATAACAAAAATGTTGTTAATGTAACCGTCCCATTCTTCCCCCACCCCCAAACCCCCAACAAAATCAGTTACGCATAAAGAAAAGTGGAACTTGAGCCCATCTTTTACAAAATCAGCATAATCTTGAAAATCAGTGAAAAGGGTTATTACAGAGCCAGCTGGAAAACCATTCATGGCAGCAGCTGAGTGAGACCCACAAGAAGTTGTCACTGCAGATGCCTTGCCTGCTAAGGGAACCCACTGCCTGTTGGAGTGAAATGATTGGGAGAAAATATATGAGCCAGGGATTGGATAAACTGTGAACATCCATCCTGTAAGCAAGAAGTCATAAAGAAGAGGAAACCATGCAGCTGTACTCTAAATTATAAAGTAAAGATGTGAAAACCTATTGACCCTGCTCTTGCCATTCCTTCTCTCTCCTCCATGTTGGTCCGATTATCTCCTATCCACTTATCTCTATCTTGACACAACACACAGGAGATTAAGTCACTTTATGTCTGTTTGTACACCCTGCTGACTATCCATTCTAAATTCCTATATTCACATTATAATGAGCCTTGCCTTTGAAAAGTTGTTATGCTATAATTTCACTCTTGCCCATATACCCCTACCCTATGCCACCTCTGGCAGTGTGAGAAATTGACACAGGGAGTTTTCATTTAATATGTGAAATAGGAATTTAGATCAGAAATAACTCCAGACCCACAGCAATGTGGTTGACTCTTTAAAAAAGAATACCCTCTGAGCAAAGTCAATTAGGGATGCCCACATCCCATGAAAGAATTTTAAAAATAGAGAAATAAGGACATAATGGGCCAAATTTTCCCACTATTAGTTAGACTTGCCTGTTTAAACTTCATGATATTTTGCCCTGCAAGTTGCTGGAAGGTTGAGAAGGAAATGGTGCAGGATCCCCTAGAGAGCATCTGGGATCTGTGTGAATAGGGCAAACAGCAGTGTAACTCCTTCACCGATCAGATTAAAGAATTCTGAAATATAACTGCAAGTTCTGAATAAGTAAGTTTTAAATAAGAATGATGAATTCAGTATTAAATCAAGTACACCAAAGAAAAATAGAAAGGAATGGAAGACTGGATTAAGAGAAAAAGGGGGGAAAAGGATTGAGACTCCACACTTGTTATAGTTAATCTTCAATGGACACCAAGACATCCACTAAATTTGGTGCCATATTTAAATAGAAATGACAAGATCTTTGTGGACAGCTTTCTTGAGGTCAGCAGTGAGTGCTTTTGCTTTTCCTCAGACTGCAAAATGTGGGCCTATGTGTTTTAAAGTACATGGAGCTTTTATAAATGTACGTCCCTCTGAGCTGATATAAACAGTTCTACCACAGTAGATGTCAGCTGTGAAGGTGCGACTACTTTACTTAGTATAAGGATTAACAGAATGGATACACTAATGTATGACATAGATAATGGTGTATCGCTAATATTAGTCAGCCATGTGTTAGACTGTCGAATGAGAGGTTGGAATATGTCAAGCAACAGACCTGCTCTGTAATCTGTTTAAATGTAGCACTAATAAACAAGTGTTAAGCAAGTACCAAGAGTTTGACTACAGTCTTTCTCAGGGAAGATAGGTCACGCATACCAGTAACCAAGAACGACAGATCAAAGGGACCATCCAAAACCTGGTGGCAGCAGTAGAAACATCAATGTAAGAAATACACAGGTGTTATTGGTGAAACCACAGCAAGAGAGTGAAGAAAATCTTGGTAGCAGCTTGTACTTACAACTCTACGGAAGGAGGAAGCAAACTGGCGAGCAGTAACAATGACCGTACCCGATGAGCAGTCCCTGCCCCTAACCTATCCGTTTGAATGTTTTGAGGGCCTACAGTGCGGCCAATGTTGGGAGTTATGGAAATGACATTTCCTCTGATGTCGTTTAGCATCGTGCCTTCACGCAAAGTACTAAGTCACTTCACTTCTTTATGTTATAGGTCTGGTAGCAAATGTTTTCCTAAAGCAGGAGGTGGAGGAGTCCACTATGGACTTTGACACCATTCTCAAAGGCTTTGACACACGTTTTGCTCTGCCATGGAACCTTAATTTAGATCGAAGGGAGTGATGCATGATGCAGGCCAAACTCCGAGAAAGAAACCAGACCACAGCTCGGCACAACTCCGAGGCTTCGCATGACTTCATTGACTGGGTGGGCCCACATGAAGCGCCTCTACCCACACAAATGCCCGCCAAATCAGGCAAAAGGTGAGAAACTCCTTCCAGCCATTTTAAGATGCTTACGTTATGCTTGGTGCAAAAAGCCAACATCGACACCAGGACTTCCCAGTAGGGCTGCAAAATGCTTCTAGTGAGGGAAAACTGGACTTTTCAAGCGTTTCTGAAAATTCAACAAATTTAATTGAGGTAGAAGATAAAATATTTATGAGACACACTTCATCCAAGAAATTGTAATTTTGTCTCTGTCTTGATTTCCAACATTTCTAGGGGAAAATTAATGGTCTTAGTCCAGACTATTGGTCAGTTACAATGCAAGTTTAAAGGCTTCAATACCAGTTTTAAAATTGATACTGGAGTTAGCATTAACATATTAGCAGCTGATCTAGACTGGCTTTAGCCAATACACTTCGTCCATCAGACATTAAATTACAAGGTCCAGGCAGCACAGACCTTCCAGCCAAAGGCAGGATAACTACCCCTCTTCATTACGAGGGCAGACAGATCATTAATTCTCTCTGTTGTCCGCAATCAACTCACATCCTCGTCAATTGGAGAATTTGGCATACTTCTGGAAAAAATCAGATAATGCATAGCATTTCACAGAAAAATCTTCAACTTTTCATTTAGAGCCAGTGGAACTCCAGCTTTGAGCAGCTTGATTCAATCAGCGGTGATTTTCTTTTCATCACAGAGACATCACCCACTAGATCCCGTGCAGAATCTCTCAGTCTTTATGAAACTAGGCCAGAGTTGGTAGGTGCAGAAGGCATTGCTGCAGACCATCTGCATGAAGACCCGCTGGACCTGAGCCGGCTCATTCCTGAAGGAAGTAATGAGGGTGAAGCTGTTGCAGCACTGACAGATCTGTTGGAGGATGGGGTCCAAGCGATTAGTCTGTCTTTCCAATCAGTCGTGAGTCCTCTGATGCCTTTTTGTTTTTGAAGAGTTGGCTGTGTTCCTAGCACTTGAGCAGCATTCAGATCTTTATTCCACTGAACCTACCAATTAAATGCTTAGTCTATCGTTGGTTGTCCATGAAGAGTCTTCCAGAGAGAATGCCTTGCCTGATTCCATGTTAGTGTCTATGGATGATCACACTACCAAAGAGATGGGAGTACCTATTCCAGGGTGACAGACAGTCAATTGAAGCCCATACTTTAGTCCCAGCTAGAAATCTTTTTCCCTCCAGAGCTGGATGTTAGCATTTCTGAAGCCGCAGAATCCTGCACAGCAACCCTGCCTCCGAGTTGATTGTTTACAGGAAATTTGTCTCACCACAGAAAAGTTTCCTCAGCAATTCTTCCCATTGCCTGTGGTGGAGCAGTCTCATGGTGACTCTTTTATCACTGCCTACAGGAAGTAGACATTCCTTCCGAAATATCGTTAGGAAATCATCTCTTTTTTTTCCTGAAAGGCTTACTGGATTTTTTTTTTTCCTTTGTCGTCCAGATTCTTTGCAATCTCAGATGTTCAATATCTTTTCAGTTTTCAATGCAGCAGTTAATGATAAGGCTGTGAGTTAAAGATCATTGGAATTGAAGATCATTGGTCTCCTGAATCATTGGTTTCCATGAGCGCTTCGGGGGAGTAAATTCTTTTCTAGTCCCAGAGAATCGAAAGGTTGATACCCTTCAATCTTCTCTCTCGGACCAGTCATTTGTTGCAGAAGTCCTTGCAGTTCAGTAGTCCTGAAATCTACGCTCTGCTTACCAGCCATGCTGCAAAAGTGCTGTCCTATTCTGCTGCTGGTGATGATGATCTCCTCCAGGCCAGAGGAAAGCCCTCATGTCTCCAAGACGTCCTCACTAAGGGCTGAGAGTACTGTGAGAGACTGAATCCCTCAGGACTGTGACTTGGGTAGGGGAAGAGCAGGAGTTCGGTAGAATCTGTAGTGTAAAAAGGGAGATACAGGAATGCAGTGTAAATAGTTAAAGACATAGGGCAGAAGCGGGCCCCTTTTAAGTGAGCGGGCCAATTAAGGCCCGCCCAGCAGTCTGCCCATCTGTCAAAGTGCGCTCTTTCGCGCATTGCTCCCTGAGACTAAATGCTGTCTCAGGAGATCACTGACAGTGCTTCAAAGTGTCTAAATAGAAAAATTTTTTAAAATTAACGTCCCCCTCATGTGACAATGTCACCCGAGGTAGGATATGTTAATAAATATCTCATAAAGTTTATTTAAGATTTTTAAAACAGACATGAAACCTCATCCCGCCAGTGAATGAGGTTTCATGTTTTATCAGAAGCCCGCTGGGGCTCCTGGCCTGCTCGCCAGCCTTAAGGTTGGACAGGCAGGGCCTTTAATTACCTTAATTATCCTGTCAATGGCCTCAATTGGCCATTGATAGGTCGGTGGGTGGACAGCTGATTTCACTGTCCGCCCGCCTTCCTGAATATTTAAATGGGGCGGGATGACATCGGGGGTTCCTCCGAAGTCATCCCGCGTGATTTTCCCGTCGAGCGGGCCTCGCCCCCAAATCGCCGACAGGAAAATTCAGGCCATAGTTTCATACTGTTGTGAAAAAGTAGATAGCGTAATTGTGGGAGGTGTAGTGCAAGGGCTAACAGAATGGATATGCTAAAGTATGACACAGGTGATAATGTATCACTGACATCAGTCAGTTATGTGTTAGACTTTAGAGAGAGGGGTTGGACCACGCCATGCTCAGGAGCAACATGTCTACTCTGCAACCTCTTTTAGACGTAGTCCTAATAAACATGTACCAGAGTATGTCTACAGTTTGTCTCAGGGAAGATAGGTCTCACATACCACTAACCAAGATCCACACCATGAGACAACAGATCAGAGGGAACATGCAAAACATTTTGTAGTTTTTAATTTTGATGTAAAACTAAATATTTTTATATAAAAGAAAACTGTTGTAGGACAATCCAACTCTTTGTTAGCAGTTTTAATATAGATATACAATTAGCCTTTTTTTCTGCCATAAGGAATTGTATGCTTACCTAAACAGCTACACACCTATGTTCAGGCCCCCTGTGCTCAATACTTGTGGTTTAAATTAAATATTTTGTACGCTGCAGAGACCATACAGTGTGAAAACATTTCACAAACAGTGTGCAGCAAAGTAAATACCTTAAATTCATTTTTCAAGAGGGATAGTTCAGACATCTATAGTCTTTCAAAGACATGTTCTGTAGTATTTCCCAAAACAAAACTCGTGTATTAACCCATACCTGGTCAGCCAAATATTTTGCCTGCCGCAAATGTTGAAGGAGAGACCGTGGAATATGTTGAACACATCCCGTACCTTGGCAGCCATCTCTGCCAAAAGGCCACCATTGATGAGGAAATCCAACACTGGATCAGCTGCACGAGCTCAGACTTCTACACACTATGGCAGTGAGTGTTTGATAACAAAATGATCTGCAACTTAACTGAAGTCTGAGTACACAGCAGAGTTTTCTCACTACACTCCTGTATTGCAGTGAGGCCTGGACTGTGCACCAGCGACACATAAGAGCACTAGAGAAATTCCATCAGCAATCCCTCTGCTGTATCCTCTGGATTCAGTAGCAGAACTGTTGTACAAGTGTTGGTGTCCATCTTGAAACCAGCTCCACGAGCAAACAAGCAAAACTACAAAATCAACTGTGATGAACCGGACACTGTCCAGAGGGCCAAAAAGCATCTTTTTTATTATTCATTCATGGGGTGTGGGTGTCACTGGCTGGGCCAGCATGTATTGCCCATCCCTAGTTGCCCTTGAGAAAGTGGTGGTGAGATGCCTTCTTGAACCGCTGCAGTCCATGTGGTGTCAGTACACCCATAGTGCTGTTAGGAAAGGAGTTCCAGGATTTTGACCTAGTAACAGCAAAGGAACTGCGATATATTTCCAAGTCAGGATGGTGAGTGACTTGGAGGGGAACTTCCAGTTGGTGGTGTTCCCATCTATCTGCTGCCCTTGTCCTTCTAGTTGGTAGTGGTTATGCGTTTGGAAGGTGTTGTTGAAGGAGCCTTGGTGAATTCCTGCAAATGGTACAGACTGTTGCTACTGTGCTTCAGTGGTGGAGGGAGTGAATGTTTGTGGATGTGGTGCGGACCAAGGGAGCTGCTTTGTCCTGGACGGTGTCAAGCTTCTTGAGTGTTGTGGGAACTGAACTCCTCCAGGCAAGTGGGGAGTATTCCATCACAATCCTGACTTCTACTTTTGTAGATGGTGGACAGGCTTTGGGGATTCAGCAGGTGAGTTACTTGCTGTAGGATTCCTAGCCTCTGACCTGCTCTTGTAGCCACAGTATTTATATGGCTAGACCAGTTCAGTTTCTGGTCAATGGTGACCCCCAGGATGTTGATAGTGGGGATTCATTGATGGCAATGCCATTGAACATCAAGGGCGATGGTTAGATTCTCTCTCTTGTTACTTGCCACTTATCAGCCTAAGCCTGGATATTGTCCAGGCCTTGCTGCATTTGGACATAGATTGCTTCAAAATCAGAGGAGTTGTGAATGATGCTGAACATTGTGCAATCATCAGCGAACATCCCCACTTCTGACCTTATGATGGAAGGAAGGTCATTGATGAAGCAGCTGAAATGGTTGGGCTGAGGACACTACCCTGAGGAACTCCTGCAGTGATGTCCTGGAGCTGAGATGACCGATCTCCAACAACCACAACCATCTTCCTTTGTGCTAGGTATGACTCCAGCCATTGGAGAGTTTTTTCCCTGATTCCCATTGACTCCAGTTTTGCTAGGGCTCCTTGATGCCACACTCGGTCAAATGTAGCCTTGATGTCAAGGACAGACACTCTCACGCTACCTCAGTTCAGCTCTTTTGTCCATGTTTGAACCAAGGCTGTAATGATGCCAGGAGCTGAGTGGCCCTGGCGGAACCCAAACTGGGCATCAATGAGCAGGCTATTGCTAAGCAAGTGCACTGCTGATGACACCTTCCATTACTTTACTGATGATCGAGAGTAGACTGATGGGACGGTAATTGGCCAGGTTGGATTTGTCCTGCTTTTTGTGTACAGGACATACCTGAGCAATTTTCCACATAGCCGGGTAGATGCCAGTGTTGTAGCTGTACTGGAACAGCTTGGCTAGAGGCGTGGCAGGTTCTGGAGCACAGAGCCCATAGCCTTTGCAGTATCCGGTGCCTTCAGCGTTTCTTGATATCATGTGGAGTGAATCAAATTGACTGAAGACTGGCATCTGTGATGCTGGGGACCTCCGGAGGAGGCCAAGATGAATCATCCACTTGATATTCAGCCTTATCTTTGCACTGATGTGCTGGGCTCCTCCATCATTTGAGGATGGGGATATTTGTGGAGCCTCCTCCTCCAGTGAGTTGTTTAATTGTCCACCACCATTCACAACTGGATGTGGCAGGATTGCAGATCTTAGGTCTGATCCGTTAGTTGTGGAATCATTTAGCTCTGTCTATCACTTGCTGCTTATGCTGTTTGGCACGCAAGTAGTTCTGTGTTGTAGCTTCACCAGGTTGACACATTTTTTTGGTACGCCTGGTGCTGCTCCTGGCATGCCCACCTGCACTCTCATTGAACCTGGGTTGATCCCATGGCTTGATGGTAATGGTAGAGTGGGAGATATGCCAGGCCATGAGGTTACAGATTATGTTCGAGTACAATTCTGCTGATGGCCCACAGTGCCTCATGGATGCCTAGTCTTGAGCTGCTAGATCTGTTCGAAATCTATCCCATTTAGCACGGTGGTAATGCCACACAACACAATGGAGGATATCCTCAATGTAAAGGCGGGACTTCATCTCCACAATGTGCAATGGTCTCTCCTACCCATACTATCCTGAACAGATGCATCAGTGGAAGGCAGGTTGGTGAGGATGAGGTCAAGTATGTTTTCCCCTCTTGCTGGTCCCCTCATCACCTGCCGCAGACCAGTCTAGCAGCTGTGTCCTTTAGGACTTGGCCAGCTTGGTCAGCAGTGGTGCTACTGAGTCACACTTGATGATGGACATTGAAGTCCCCCACGCAGTGTACATTCTGCTCCCTTGCCACCCTCAGTGCTTCCTCCAAGTGGTGTTCATCGTGGAGGAACACTGATTCATCAGCTGAGGGAGTGTGGTATGTTGTAATAAGCTGGAGGTTTTCTTGCCCATGTTTGACCTGATGCCATGAGACTCCATGGGAATCCTCAACATGAACTCCGGACCCCAAGGCAACTCCCTCCTGACTGTATACCACTGTGCCGCCACCTCTGCTGGTGGGATAGTGGTGATAGTGGTGTCTGTAAGATATGACTCCATGAGGATGACTATGTCAGGCTCTTGCATGACAAGTCTGTGAGACAGCTCTCCCAATTTTGGCACAAGCCTCCAGATGTTAGTAAAGAGGACTTTACAGAGTTGACAGGGCTGAGGTTGTCAATGTCGTTTCCGGTGCATGGGTTGATGCCAGGTGGTCTGTCCAGTTTCATTACTTTTTTTGTGACTTTGTAGTGGCTTGTTACAATTGAGTGGCTTGCTAGGCCATTTCAGAGGACAGTTAAGAGTCAACCACATTGCTGTGTGGGTCTGGAATCACATGTAGGCCAGTCCAGGTAAGGATGGCAGATTTCCTTCCCTAAAGGGCATTTAGTGAACCGGATGGGTTTTTACAACAATCGACAATGGTTTCATGGTCATCATTTAATTCCAGATTTTTATTGAATTCATCTACTGTGGTGGGATTCGAACTTCTGTCTCTAGAGCATTACCCTGGGTCTCCACATTACTAGTTTAGCGACCATGCTACTACGCCATCGCCTCCCCCCACCAGGTCCTATTTTCGAAACTCTCCGATGACTAGCATTCCAGGGGAGGACAAAGAAAATGTTCAAAGATACTCTGACGCTCTCCTTGAAGTGCAACAGAATTGACAATGACAGGGAGAAGCTTGCTACTAATCACTCAAAATGACAACTTGTCCATCAAGCAATATCAGGCTTATTGATGAGGCAGAGAGGCAGCAGAGAAGGGAAGAAAAAGAAGCAAATCCTGCGCTCCGGATTCCACTACTTCCATGGGACATCCTGCCCAGTGTATCCAAAGGTCTCCAGGCCGAGAATCGGCCTGTTCAGTCACATGATGACCCATGGTAGAAATGTGTAATCCTCGAATTGAAGCACGACTGATGACAGCGACAAGTATTTCCCTTTTTTCTTGGAATCCCCATGTAGAATTGATCACAGCCAATCACTGGCTGTGGACGTTAGACAGCATTTCATCATCTCATCAATCTTCCAGGGAGTTCTATGCATTGGAAGTGTCCCGAGTTTCTGTACTGGTTATAGAAGCTTTGGATATGTTTGGTTTCTTCAGTAGACTTTTAAAGAGTGCTGACATTTCATTAGATGGTGGCTGCACTCCTTCACTTCATTCCATTAAAATTGACAGCACTGAAATTAGGAATTTATATCCCGTCACTTGTATTACCAAGCCATTTATTTCTTAACTCTGCAAATGGAATGTGGCAATAAGAGGCCCAAAGGGACCTGGATTGTTTAGCAATTTCGTGTACTGGAGTATTTTCTTACTATGGGTTTTGAGCAGGATGACATGGAATGTTTACAATGACAATTCTTTACTTTATTTCACGTTGGTCACAAGTATATGCTTTTTGTACCCTGATGACAATCACTATATAAATGTGTTTAGCACTACAGTACAGATAACTCATGGGGGTAGTCATTCCCACCGCCCCTTCTCTGTCTCTGTGTCTGTGTCTGTCTGTCTCTCTCTCTCTCTCTACTTATTACCAACCAAAGAAAAACTTGGATGATTAATTGCATCAAATGCAAATGTAATCCGTAATCACTTTATAAATAAAATTGCAATATTGGGCAGCAAATAACTTTATACATGCTAAGTGCATAAATTTACAGATGACTCACAGCACCAAATCACATGATCCATTGGTGCTGTAACCTGATCAGGGTGCAAAATGTTACTATCCAGAGCATGGGTATATTTTGTATTAAATCAAAGCAAGGCTCTTTCCAGTACAGTGCAGGAATTATAATTGGCAGTATTCTACTGACACGTAATGTATATCAGCTGAAAAACCCAATCATTGTGTCTCCTGGGTGTACATATTCCTCTTTCTTTCCTAGCATTTTAATGTAGAAAATTGAGTTTTATCTGGTTTCTTTCCAATTAGGTGATGACAATTATGGAAGGAAACTGGTTATTTTTAGCTGTTGTCGAATGCCTCCTTCCCATCAGCTTAACCATCGGAAGTTGCTAGAGTAAGTTCCAAATAATCTCCCATAACAAAATCTTTCATTAGTGATCCCAAGGGTCATGTTGGCATTTCCGTACACTCCTTACTAAGTGTTATACAGTTTAGCAGCTTCCTCTCTTGTTAAGGGAATTTGTTTGCTCTGCATTGAAGAAACCTCTTTTAACTTTCTAAAACTAATTTGATACGGAGATAAAATATAGTTTTATACTTCAAAAGATTAATTGCCCACAATTTGTAATTTAGAGAAATAAGATTTTGTTAAATAAAGCTGAGTTACATTTGCTTTGGGTAAATCATAGCTTAGTTGCTCGAGAACACCCCAACCCAGGTAGACCCCTCCCAACACATTAGCTGCTCTGATGCTTGGAATCTGTTGTAGTCTGTTGCATCTATGGGTGAATTGATTTATTGGAATTTTCTAAGCTTGACTGCAATTTCTCGCCACTCATTAGGATTAAAATTGATCTGACAGTGCCACCTTGTGGTATGTAACATATGGGAAATTGGTATTCTGATAAATCTACCTTTGGTTCTCATTTTAGTTGGTAGTTGCTTCATCCATCCCACACTTATACTTGTTCCCAGCTAAGGCAGGTGGGAAGATCAGGTCTGCTGTCACCGTTTTTCTAATGTTGTACTTTCAGTCCACACTGTTTCATACTGGTTGTTCATCTCCTCTGTCCAATCGTCTGGAAAAGCCAGCAGAAATCAGTAACTTTCTAGGCAAGGGAAGTAAATTTCCATTCCTTTTGTTAACTGGTAGTCTGTGTTAAATTATTTTTTAATGGAATATTTATTAAATGTACCGGAAAAAATTTATTAAAACACACCAGTAGCTCTGCCTAAGGAATGAGTTCTTTCTCCATCAGAGTTAATTCTGATTTCTATCTTCCAGCAATAGATTATTCTTATTTACTTCCACAATTTTATCAAATTGACTTGAAATTGGTTACCTGAGCTCACTTGTGTGAGAAGCGCTGTCCTAGCTTTACGACATTTGGTATTGCAGGAAGTAAGCTACGTTTAACAGAATTTGCTTTCAAACTAAAGGTCCTGGCACCAGCTATGTTTTCAATTGCAGTCTTTAATATCCACAGATATTCTTTTAGATAGAGGAAGGAGGGAATAGTTTTTGGTTGCTCACCTGGTCATTATTGGCTGATCACTATTGGATCTGTAGATTTGGTATTGTCCTTTATAATACATCCAACCAGACTCTTCCCCCACTCAGTTAAATAACAGTTTAGGATTGTCCACTGATGTGAAGTACCCCCAGCATCTGTCACTACTGTCAGGAGAGAGGAGGAAGATATTGGAATGGCAGGTAGCACCTCCTAACAAAACATGGAGTGGAGAATACAAAAGGTTATCTGTTTAGATTTTGCTTTCAAAATACTTGCGTATTCAAAATTACCCATCTGTGATTAAAACCTTACCGTTCCCTCTCACATTCGAAAGGCAAATTTACTTTTATTTTAGATTGACCTTTAGAACGTTGCCATTCGGTGCCTTGTAAACATATCTGTTGAAATGTGCATTCTCCTCTAATTAAAATCAGTCTCTGGCAATGCATTTCTGGTCAAAGTGAGAGTTGTGCAGTGGTTTAAATTTCAAACATTAGCAACAGTAACAATGACCTTTCATTGCTAGTTAAATAATTTGCTTTGCTTTCCCTACCCTATCCAGATACCTGAAGTACACACTGGACCAGTATGTTGAGAGTGATTACATTCTTGTTTACTTTCACTATGGGCTCAGAAGCAGCAACAAACCATCTTTAAGTTGGCTACAGAATGCGTACAAGGAATTTGACAGAAAGTAAGGCAATGTCTTCCAAATTAGTCAAAGTGTGTCGCCAGTAAATGACCCGGTATTAAGGTCCGGTATAAAGGTACCAATTTGTTTGTCACTGCATTCCAAAGCATTTACTTGGATAAAGAGAATGATTTGTTTCTTTTTCCATTCTGAGAAGGTAAACATTTATTATCATTCTCCCAGATCTACACTGTTGCCTGGTTTTGATCTCCATGTCAGCCCATTGGAGAACACTTTAGCAATAGGCTTGTAAATATCACTTTGTGGCACAATCCCACACAGTGGGCTTTCCACAGAAATTAATGCTGATCTAGGTGTGTGTATCGCCATGCCGATATCATGATGCTATCTCTTTGTCAGTGAAAGTATGTTGTCCTATTAAACCGAAGCAGTGGTTTCAGCAGAGAAACACAGGTCTTTTTTCCAATAGCAGATCAGGAGCTCAGTGGAAAAATTGAGATTTCACTTCTCTGGGAACGTGGTAGGTCAGTCAGGCTGTTACTATTAACAACTGCAGGAGAAATGTTCATTTGTTGCCAGCTGCAAAGTAACACTTTTAACAACACCTTAGAGGCTTTGAATGTAGAACAGCCCAGAAACTTTTTAATTCTTTCACGGGATGTGGGCGTCACTGGGAAGGCCAGCATTTATTGCCCATCCCTAATTGCCCTTGAACTGAATGGCTTGCAAGGCCATTTCCAAGGATAGTTAAGAGTCGACCACATTGCTAAGGGCCTGAAATCACATATAGGCCAGACCAGGTAAGGATGGCAGATTTCCTTTCCTAAAGGACATTAGTGAGCCAGATGGCTTTTTACAACAATCAGTGGATTGTTGTAAGAGAGACTACTGAGACTAGCTTTATATTCCAGATTTATTAATTGAATTTAAATTCCACCGAATGCCATGGTGGGATTTGAACCCATGTCCCTAGAGCATTTGCCTGGGTTACTAGTCCAGTGACATTACCACTATGCCATAATCTTGTCCTTTATTGCAGATCAAATGTGTAACATCATAAAAGAGAAAAATGAAACAGAAGGAACTTTCATTTATATACATCTTCTCTTCCATCCCATAGAGGTGCCCAAGTACTTTGCAGCCAGTGAAATGATTTTAAAGTGCAGTCACTGTTGTTTTGTAGACAAGCACAGCAGCAAATTTGTACATTGAAAATAGGAACGTAGGAACCTGAATAGGCCATTTGGCCCCTTGAGCCTGAGAACGTATCCACATACCTGCCTTTGCTCCACATCCCTTAATAACTATGGCTAACAAAAATCTATCAATCTCAGATTTAAAATTAACTATTGATGTAGCATCAACTGCTGTTTGCAAAGGAGAGTTCCAAACTACTACCATCCTTTGCATGTAGAAGTGTTTCCCAATTACACTCCTTAAGGTTGGGCCCTAATTTTTAGACTCTGACCACTGGTCCCCATCCAGCAAAAGTAGTTTCTATCCACCCTGTCTGTTTCCCTTAATAGTTTGAAAACTGATCAAATCACCACTTAACTATCTAAATTCCAGATGGGAGGATCTTCCCCTCATCGGGCAGGCCCGGAGCGACCGCGCAACAGTCCGCCGCCCGCAATCGGTCCCCGACTGCGAATTCACACTGGCCGGCCAATTAACAACCAACCAACATGAATCGCGCACTAAAATGCTCAGCGTCACCTGGGTGGGTGGGGGGAGGAGGAGGGCAGGCACGGAACTGAGCAAATGCGCACGGGTGGGCGCAGTGAAAGCTCCCTGAAGGCACAGAGCTGTCTCGGGGAGCTGAAGATTTCTAACATTAAAAATAAAGATTTTAAAATTACGGTAAACGTGCCCTCATGTGACTCTGTTTAAAAATTAGATTTTAAAATGCTTACTTCATTTTTAATTAACGTTGGAGACCCGTGGATGAGGTTTCCTCCAAAATCCAAAGGCCGCTTGGCCTTTTCGCCCACCTGCCAACCGTAAGGTTGGACGAGCAGGGAAGAATTGACTTTAATTAATTTATTAATGGGCTTAATAGCCCTCTTAATTGTCGGCGGGTGCACTGCCGACTCCCATGCACGTCCGCTAACCGAAATATTGCACGAGTGTGTGTTGAGTTCGGGACGCTCGCCCAACGTCATTGTGCCCTATTTCACGCTTGTGCATGTCAGGCGCGTGCCTGCACGTCAAGGTGAAAATTCAGCCCTTGAGTGTGCAACCTCTCCTTGTAATTTAAGTCTTGAAGGCCAGCCATCATTCTGGTGAATCAATGCTGCATTCCCTCTAAGGCCAATGTATCCTTCCTCAGGTGTGGTGCACAGAACTGCTCACAGTACTCTGGGCTGTGGTCTAACCAGGGCTTTGTATGGCTTAGGCATGACTTCTAACCCCTTATATTCTAGTCCTCTAGATATAAAGGCCAGCATTCCATTAGCCTTTTTTTTGTACCTATTCATGATATTTAAATAATCTATGTAACTTGGACCTCCACTGTTTGTAACATATCTCCATTTAGAACATACACTGCTCCATCTGATTTCGAGCCAAAGTGGGTGATATCACATTTGTCTACATTGAAATCCATTTGCCACAGTTTTGTCTGTGCACTTACTCTATCAGTATCTCTTTGAAATGTTATGCTTCTATCTATGCTGCTTACAATACCTCCGATCTTTGTGTCATCTGCAAATGTGGATATGTGACTTTCTATCCCATTATCTAAGTCATTAATGAATAGAGTGAATAGTTGATATCCCCACACAGATCCTTACAGACATCGCTAGTCAAACCTTGTCAATTAGAGTTTCTGTCATTTGGCAAACCTCCTGTCTGTCACCTGCCATCAGCCGATTTCCTAACGAAGTCAATAACTTGCCTTCAGTTTCATGAACTTCAACCTTGGCCTGCTTTCTCTTCTGAGGGGCTTTATTAAAAGCCTTATGGAAGTCCATATACGTAACATCCATAGATATTCATCTGTCCACTACTTTAGTCAACTCTTTAAAAATTCAAAAAGGCTCATTGGGTATGACCTATCCTTTTAAAATTCATGCCAGCTCTCTGATCAGCTGAAACTTTTCAAGATGTTCAGTCATTTTATTCTTAATTATGAACTCTGATAATTTATGACAACAGATTAGCCTAAGTAGTCCAGTGTAAAGGAATGGCTCCTGAATGGAAGAACTTTGGAAGATTGTAGATAGGGCATGTTGCCACCTACTTTTGTTTAAAACCCTGGGATGGAGACCTGGCATGTCACACATCATTATCATTGTGCTTAACATTATTGTTATTTTGTTCATGTTCATTTTGGTGAGTCCCTATCCCTAAGTCAATAATAATTTCCTTGGGATGTCTGGCATGCTGACCTCTTCTTCTACTCTAAATATTGACATTCACGTCTGCCATTTCCTTATTTTTATTGACAATATCACTGTGAAGAGTTTCCAAGGAGCCCACATTGCTTCGTATTGTAATTATAAAATGCTTTGTGCTGCTTTTGCTATCACTTACACATTCCTTTTCATTCTTCCTTTCCATATTTCTAAGATCTCTTTTCTCATCCTTTGCTGCTCTTTTTCTCCCTTGTGCCAGGTTTTATGTTTTCTTTAATGGATTTTTGTATGCTTTTTCATTTAATTTTAATGTTGTCTCTACCTCTTTGGTGTTGTCCACGATGGTATCCATAGGCAAGAAGTGATCTTGCCCCTTGGGTATAAGTTACTTCTGCATCATATTAAATTTTGTTTTGAACATCTTCCTCTGATCTTCTGCCTTTCATCCATTAACAGATTTGCCCAGTTTACTGTGGACAGTCGCTGTTTCATTGCATTGAAGTCAGATTTAGCTAAATCTAGAATTACAGTAGCTGCTTTGGGTTTTCCCCTTTCAAGCGCTACAATGGTCTCAATCATATTATAATAGTTATTAGGTAAATATTTCATGCACATTTTGGTTGTTATCTTAATCTGACTCATGATTCATTCCTAAATCTAACAGCAAGGTCCCACAAAAAACAAGGACATAAATTACCATTTAATCAATTTTTGAAGGTGTTGATTGAGGGATAAATGTGCACATCACTGATGGAACTCCCCTCTTCCTTGAAAAGAGCTTCAGGATCTTTCTTGTCAACATGGAATAATAAGACAGGACCTTGGTTTATTGTTTCATCAACAAGGCAGCATCTCCAACATTGGTACACTCCCTCAATACTGCACTGTCAGCCTAGGTTATGTCCTCAATTTCTGGAGTGGGATTTCAACCAGCAATCTTCTGACTCACCTAAGAGTTCTATCAGGAAGAGGAAGAAAATAAACTTTGAGGGTAAAATAGAACGTAATATAAAAACGGACAGTTAGAGCTTCTTTAAGTATATAAGAAGGAAGAGACAGACCAAAGGAACATTGGCCCCTTACAGAATGAGGCTGGGGAAATAATAATGGGGAACCAGGAAATGGCAGAGGAGTTGAATGAATACTTTGCTTCAGTCTTCACAGTAGAAGACACTAATAGCATTCCAAAAATACTAAATAATCAAGGGGAAAAAGAGGGGGAGGAAATAAATACAATAACAATCACTAGAGAAAAAGTACTAGGGAAACTAATGGGGCTAAAGGCCAATAAATCCCCTGGACCTGATGGATTACACCCTAGGATATTAATAGAAGCAGCTACAGAGATAGTGGATGCACTGGTAATAATCTTTCAAGAATCCTTTAGATTCTGGAAAAGTCTCAGAGGATTGAAAAGCTGCCAATGTAAACACCCTTATTCAAAAAGGGAGGGAGACAAAAACAGGTAACTAAAGGTCAGTTAGCTTAACATCTGTAATTGGGAAAATGTTAGAGTCTATTATAAAGGATGTAATATTGGAGCATTTAGAATTACAGAATCTAATCAAGCAGAGTCAGCATGGCTTCATGAAGGGGAAATCATACCTGACAAATTTATTAGAATTCTTTGAGGAGGTAACTAGTAGGATAGATAAAGGGGAACCAGTAGATGTAACATATTTGGATTTCCAAAAGGCAATCGATAAGATACCACACGTAAGGCTACTTAATAAGATGGTGTTGTGGGTAGTATATTATCGTGGGTAGAGGATTGGCTAACTAATAGAAGACAGAGTTGGGATATGGGGGCCATTTTCAGGATGGCAACCTGTAATTAGTGTACTGCCACAGGGATCAGTGCTGGGGCCTCAATTATTTACAATATAATTAATGACTTGTATGACGGAAGTGAATGCAGTAGTGCCAATTTGCAAATGATACAAAAATAGGTGGGAAGGCAAGTGGTAAGGATGACACAAGGAGTCTACAGGGGAATATAGACGGGTTAAGTGATTGGGCAGAAAAAGATAGCAGATGGAACATAATGTGGGAAAATGTGAGGTTATGCACTTTGGCAGGAAGAATAGAGGAGCTGAATATTATTTAATTGGGGAAAGACTGCAGAAAGCTGCAACACAGAGGGATTTGGGAGTCCTTGTGCATGAATCCCAAAAAAGCTGACATACAAATTCAACAGGTAATAGGGAAGGCAATTGGAAAGTTGGCCTTTATTTCAAAAGGAATGAAGTATAAAAATAGGGAAGTACTGCTAAAACTATACAAGGCACTAGTTAGACCACACCACTAGTTAAACCACACCTAAAGTACCTTGAACAGTTTTGGTCCCCTTATCTAAGGAAAGATATACTGGCATTGGAGGCAGTCCAGAGAAGGTTCATTAGGTTGATTCTGGGTATGGAGGGATTTTCTTATGAGGAGAGGTTGAGTAGGTTGGGCCTGTACTCATTGAAGTTTAAATGAATGAAAGGTGACCTTATTGAAATATATAAGATTCTTAGGGGGCTTGACAGGGTAGATGCTGAGAGGTTGTTTCCCCTTGTGGGAGAGTCTAGGACCAGAGGGCATAATCTCAGAGTAAGGTGCCACCCATTTAAAACAGAGATGAGGAGGAATTTCTTCTCTGAGGGTAGTCAATCTGTGGAATTCTTTACCACAGAGGACTGTAGAGGCTGGGTTATTAAGTATATTCAAGCTGGAGAGAGACAGATTTTTAATCAGTAAGGGGATCAAGGGTTATGGGGAAAAGGCAGGAAAGTTGAGTTGAGGATTATCAGATCAGCCATGATCTCATTGAATGGCGGAGCAGACTTGATGGGCCGAATGGCCTACTTCTGCTCCTATGTCTTATGGTCTTACGGAACAATTGTAATGACCAGTCTCCACCCAAAGTTATTAACCTAACTTCCCCTTTCAGCTGCTGATGGATCAATTATACATTATTATTTTTCCTTATTTCTTGTAAAGCTCCAGTTTAAAATATGATGAATATAAGCTTGTAACTTGGACAAGGACCCTAAAATCGAGAAGAAAATGTTGCCAATTGGCAAGGTATACAGAGTTTTTTAGTTATAGAACAAGGTGTCCTTTCATGCCAAGTGTTTTGAATTATTTGTCTCTACCTATTTTGAGCAGAAGTACAGCTTGTACTGTTGCATTTTGTTTTCCCACTGGGGCCACAGTAAGAGTGTTCCTGGTTTGTGTTTTCTAACTTGCATAATAAAACTTTCTTTTCCACCAAAATTGGCTTTTTAATGCAAAAGCAAAGTGGCAGAAAATTATTTTAGAGGCTGATAGTTTGAAGCAATCGGCCGGAAAGCACTACAAATAAGTTTGTGTTGTCAGAGCAGTCCAAGCTGTTTGTTTGGAAAACTTTCCAAAGTGGCTCTAATTGGCATTTTTGTGGAGTTTGTTTTTTGTTTATTGATCTTTATTTTCTGTGCCTTTGACCATTTTCAGTCCAAAATTAGTAATATCACCAACCTGTTTGTATCAATGCTGGACCTCAAAGATAAATCCTTGACTTTGTTGCTGTTTCATAAATCAGAAGTCGGCTAAAATAATTTATTTTCTCCTGGGGTAGAATTTTCCCCCGTTGGGGGGGTTGTGCGGGGACCGACGTGGATCCGATCAGCTCCCCCAACTGGGTCCAGGCCGCCATTTTATATGGGCCGGCCAATTAAGGCCCGCCCAGTGTGATGCGTGCCCGGAAGCGCTGAGCACTCCCTGTGTGGGCCGGGGGGGGAGGGCGCAGAGCTGCCTCAGGGAGATCAGTTTTAAGTTTAAACAGTTCAATGAAGTGTTGAAAAAATGTTTGACATGTCCCCTCATGTGAAGCTGTCACTGGAGCTGGGACATGTGCATTAATTTCAATAAAAAATTTTTGAGAAAATTTAAAATCATTCATGAAGCCTCATCCCGCCCGTGGATGAGGTTCCATGAAAAATGTGAAGGCCGCCTGGACTCTTCACCTGCCCGCCAAACTTAAGGTTGGACGGGCAGCTCACTTAATTATTTTAATTGTTAGTTAAATGGCCTTAATAGGCATTTGACAGTTCGGCGGGCGCTCAGCCGAGTCAGCTGCGTGCCCGCCAAACTGAAAATCTAAATGATGCGCGTTGACGTTGGGACGCACGTCCGATGTCACCCTGTGTCATTTTACAACTCAGCGAGCAGGCCCCACCCCTGCTCACCGAACCAAAGATTCTCCCCCTGAAGTCTGTTATATCAAACAGCAGCAGCCTGCAAACAGGAAGCAGATGGGGAGCTGACCATTGTCAGCTGAAAAATGATGAGCAATGAAGGTCCAATATCCTTTTTTCTATTGGGAGTTTTATGCTTGAAGTTTTGAGGAGGATCTTTAATATTGACAGATGACTGTTTCTTTCCTTGTATCCTATGATAATAGGGTGATCATAGTCAGATCATATGTTGATGACAAAGTTCACCTGTATTTGCCAGTGGTTAAGTTGTGCTACTTAGCTTTCCAATAGTTCAGTTGGTAAATACACACACTCTAGTATGCAACTAACCCATACAGACCTGGAAAATCTAGTTCCATCGATGACCTGGGCTGAATTACCAAAAATTGGCCATGATGCCTCTGGATTATTTCTCCTAATGGCTGCTTGGTGGTATGGAATGTGCTATTTAATTTTCACTGAATCTGGGAACCCCTTCTCTCCAAGTACAACAGGGCTAACACAATGATTTGACACTTTCATAAGATAAGTTAACTGGTATTTTTCAGCTCCTTTGATTCAAAATTAGTTTTTCTTTTCTCCAGATACAAGAAAAATCTCAAAGCCCTTTATGTTGTGCACCCAACAAACTTTATCCGAATTCTTTGGAATATTTTCAAGCCACTTATAAGGTATGTGTTATGAAATGGCCTCTAGTTACACTTGGTCAAGCCTGTAAGAACACAAAGGAAAGGTGGAATAGTGGAAAGCTTATTGCTAGGATTTCTCAAAGACAAGAGACTATGCACTCCACTTTCACCAAGGATGTAGTTGAGTGTGTACCCACTTTAGATTTTTGAAGCCAAAATGTTAATTTTCTGGCTGCTGTCAATACCATCATATACTTTCCTCAGCCATTTTTATGATGGGGTCAGGTGATGATTGCTGCCAGAATCAGAAGCAGAAGCAGCAAATTGCTGATGCAGGCTTGACTTTTAAAATAAGTTTGAGTTAATCCAACAGTGCTATGGTAGCAGGAGAAATATCACAACCTTAAGTATTTACTCAATTACAAAATTCCTAAAGCAACTGAGTCAGCTGACTGTGTCCTTTTTCCCCTGGTACAGCTGTCCCTCCCACTCCTAGTTCTGTTATCTCATGTTTTTGAGCTTTTTCTCCCCATCCTGTTCCTTATATCTTAACTCACTTAGTTTTTCCCTTGCACCCATTCATGACTTTCAAAACTCTGGTCTCCTCTCCCAGCTGCCAATTCTTGCAGCTCTCTCCTTTTCTACCCTTCCCTTGATTTTGGCACGTTGCTTTCACACGCCTGTCCTTGCTCTCATTCCCAATTCTGGCATTTCCATGTCTCTCCACCCCCACCGCCCCACCACCAAACCTCACCATCTTGATTTCTACTCTGTATTTCTCCTATTCTGTTTTCAATTCTGCAGGCTTCTTTTCTTGTCCAATGTCTGATATTCTTGTAAACTGGGACAGTTCTGTCTGCTGGTCACTGGCTTTAAACCAACCACAGACTGATAGATGGGTGGCTGTGCATTGGTAACTGGCTGCAGGTTGGTTTGAAGAAAGTGGCTGTCTGACTGGCTGTTAATTGTACATGGGTGGCTTCTGATTTTCGATGGTGGCAAGTGACAGGCATCTGGTGATTTATATCTTTTGGTGGTGACTGACTGACTGGTGCTGGCTGGCTGTGGTTTAGCTCGTCACTGGTTGTAATCAGTTGGTTTCATAAGATTATAGGAAATAGGAACTGGCCATTCAGTGCATCTGATTTCCTTGTTGATCAAAAATCTAACTTGGCCTTGGATATATTCAATGACCCAGCTTCCACTGCTCACTGGAGCAGAAAATTCCAAAAGTTAATGACCCTCAGAAGAGATTCCTCCTCATCTCCATCTTAAATTGGAGACAAGCTGTGCTTCCTGGTTCTAGATTTCCCCCATGAGGAAAAGCATCCTTTCAACATCTACCGTATTAAACCCCTTCAGAAGCTTATGTTTCAGTAAGATTACTTCTAAACTCCAATGAATATTGCTCATACTTCCTTCATGAGGCAACCGCTTCATCCCAGGAATTGGCCTAGCTAACTTTCTCTAAATACTTCCAATGCAAGCGTAACCCTCTTTTAGTAAGGTATCCAAAACTGTACACAGTGCTCTAGGTATAGTCTTACCAATGCCCTGTACAGTTGTAGCAAGACTTCCCTACTTTTATACTCCATCCTCCTTGCAATAAAGGCCAATGGTCCACTTGCCTTTCTAATTTCCTACTGTACCTGCATGCCTACTGTACCTTTTATGACTCATATACAAGGACACCCAGATCCCTCCGTACTGCAGCATTCTGCAGTCTCTCTCTATTTAAATAATATTCTGCTTTTTATTCTCCTTGCCATAGTGCACAACCTCACATTTTCCCATATTATGCTCTGTCTGCCAAATTTTTGCTGGTTTAATTAACCTATCTATATTCCTTTGCAGATTCTCCAACTTGCTTTCCCACCTATATTTGTATCATCTGCAAATTTGGCTATAATACAGTCTGTACCTTCATCCAAGTCATTAAAGAGATCATAAATATTTGAGTCCCAGCACTGATCCCTGTGGCACTCCACTTGTTACAGTTTGCCAAATTGAAAATTATCCATTTATCCTGATTTATTTCCTGTGGTTAGCTAATCCTCCATCCATGCTAATATATCACTCCAAAACCATGAGCTCTTACCTTGCACAATAACCTTTTATGGGGCACCTTGTCGAATGCATTTTGGAAAGCCAAATACACTAGATCTACTGGTATTCCTTTATCCACCCTGCTTGTTACATGCTCAAAGAACTCTAATAAATCTGTCAAACATGATTTTCCTTTCACAAAACCATGTTGACTCTACTTGATTGTATTATGATTTTCTAAGCATCCTGTTACTACCTCCTTAATAATGGTCTCTAACATTTTCCTCATGACAGATATTAGATGGTTTTCTAATCCACTGGAACCTTTCCAGAATCTAGGGAATTTTGGAAGATTACAACCAGTGCATCCACTATCTCTACAGCCACTTCCTTTAGGACCATCAAGTCCAGTGGTCTTGTAAACCTTTAGTTCCATTAGTTTTCCAAGTACTTTTTCTCTAGTGAAAGTCATTGTTTTAAATTCCTCCCTTTCTTTGCCTCTTTATTTTCTACAATTTTTCGGTTGCTTTTTGTGTCTTCTATTGTGAAGACGGATACAACATACTTGTTCAAAGCCTGTGCCATTTCTTTGTTTTCTATTAATTCCCTAGTCTCACCCTCTAAAGGACCAGCACTCACTTTAGCTACTCTTTTCCTTTTCTTATTCTTGTAGAAGATTTCACTGTCCGTTTTTACATTTTTGCTTGTTTTCTCTCATACTCCAGTTTCTCCCTCTTCATTATTCTTTGCCATCCTGGGCTTGTTTCTAAAGTTTTCCCAATCTTCTGGCCTACCACTAATCTGTATGAAGATTAAAATAGCCCATGATTATTGCAGTAGCTGTCTTATAAACGTGCATTATTTCTTGATTTATACTTACTGTGTAGCTACTGTCAGGGGCCTATAAATTATTTCACCAGTGACTTCTTTCCTTTGCTATTCGTTATCTCCACTCAAACACTCAAACTGATTATACATCTTAATCCTCTGAACCAAGATCATTTCTCAATACTGGACGGATCCTCATTCTTTATCAAAAGAGCTAGCCCATCTCCTTTTCCTTTTCTACCTGTCCTTCCGTATATCAAATACCCTTGAATGTTCAAGCCCTAGCCATGGTCAGTTAGCCCTTACAAAGATATGGTTACCATCATATCATGCCCATTTATTTCTCTGTGCTATCAATTCATCCATCTTATTACAAATGTTGCTTACATTGAGATAAATAGTCCTTCATTTTATCGTTTTACCATTATTTCCTACTCTGACCTTATCTGCTGGGCACTCTTATTTGTACATTCTGTTCCTTGCTGGGGAGAATTTTCTCCCCATTAGGGCAGGTTGTGCGGGGGTGGGCGCACAGCTGATCGGCGCCCCCGATCGGCTGGGTGCCGCCATTTTATGTGGGCAAGACAATTAAGGCCTGCCCAATGTGACATGTGCCTGGAAGTGCTGAGCGCTCCCTGTGCGGGCAGGGGGAGTAGGCTGAGTTGAGGCATAAGCGCGAAAGAGCGCAGAAATCTCCCTGAGGCACCGAGGTGACTCGGAGATTAATTTCACGTATAAAACATTGAATAAAGGGAGAAAAAAATTTTAAGGACATGTCCCCTCACGTGAAACTGTCACATGAGCTGGGACACGTCCATTAATGTTAATAAAAAATTTTCCAACATTTTAAAAACGTTCATGAAATGTCATCCCGCCCGTGGATGAGGTTCCAATGAAAAATACGAAGGCCGCCTGGGCCCTTCGCCTGCACGCCAATCTTAAGGTCGGATGAGCAGCTCAGGTCAATGATTTCATTGATTGTCGGCTGCGCGCCTGCCAAACTGAAAATCTGAATGACGCGTGGTGACGGGACTCATGCCTGACGCCACCCCATGCCATTTTACACATTGGCGAGCAGGCCCCACCCCTGCTCACCAACCTGAAAATTCAAGCCCCTGTCACACTCTGGCTACCATTACCTGTAAAGGTGCCCTTCATTATTGCCTTGTCCTTTCTCTTCAACTGTCCAATTTTCCCCTCATATAACCCCTCCCCTCCACTATTTAGTTTAAGGTCCTCTCTACAACCCTATTTATATGATTCACCAGTATCCTGGTCCCAGCACAGTTCAAGTGATGATCATCCCAGAGGCACAGCTCCTTCTTTCCCCAGTACTGGTGCCAGTGTCCCATGAATCAAAACCCATTTCTCCCACACCAATTCTTGAGCCACACAATATGTTAATTTGCTTATGGCTCAGGTAGTAATCCACAGATTATTACCTTTTGTGGTTCTGCTTTTTAATTTAGCCCCAGGCTGCTCAAGGAGAACTACATGGACAATGACCACTAGACCCTATCCCTCCCCCTCCCAAGTTCCTCGCCAACCCCAAGGGGCTGTCCTTAACCCTGGCACTGGGCAGGCAGCACAGCCTTTGAAATGCAAGCTGTCAGCTGCAGACAACATATCTAACCCCTTAACTATACTGTATCTACTACAACTATGTTCCTTTTTACTCCTCTTGTGCCGCAGTGCTGTGGGTAGCTGGTTGGTATCAATTGCTAGGTGGCTTCTGGTGGTTGATCGGCAGTAGACTGGCTGGCTGAAAGTCGGCTGGTTTACCTGTTCTTTGGCTCAGCTACTCACTAGGTAAACTCTCAGAAGCATCAGAGGAGCATGTTTTGCATTTTTAATTATTCTGACATATCATGAAACTATATATATAACCATAAACAATTTCCGTATCTGTAAAACACGTCTACTCAAATGCTGTAAGTGGAAGAAATGAAGTATATACAAAAAACATTTCTGGAAATGGCAAGCCTCCAAACACTGCTAGCAAAGAAACTTGCTGCATGATCTACAGTGTACCATTTTCTAAAATCGCCCAAGTCATAAGTATTTTTACTAGAATAAAATTATTCCTATCTCCAAAAGCATTCTTGATGGCGCTGACCAGTGGAAATAAGTACAAAATATTGATTTGCAATGTATAGATGTTGAAATAATTTGTAATCTTCTGGAAAGGGCACTTTTTAAATTTTCTAATCCATTGTCCAATTTTCTTTCAGTCATAAATTTGGAAAGAAGGTGATATACGTAAATTACTTAAGTGAACTGAGAGAACATTTGAACTATGATCAGCTCATCATCCCTTCAGAAGTAATCCAGTATGTATCGAGATAATGTTCAGGGACACTGATTTGTTTTATATAAAATGGTGTATTTGACTTCTTTAAGTTTACATCTCGCACTATTAAAAGGAACTTTTGTTATTGCATGATATGCTAACAAGAGACACTCTACTTGGAAGGGGGATTTAATCTCATAAGCTTTCCGTTCCTCTCTTGCTGTTGTCACCTGTTCCTAAAATTGAAATATTATATTGCTGGGGTCATTTCATCCAGCGCCCAACTGAGAATGGACAGAACTCTCGCTCAAGGCAGCTGAGTTCAAATGGTAGACTCTCAACCTGTTATACCACTGGAGCAACTGGCTCACTGGTATACAAACTTATACATAATGAAATTGTTGAACTTAAATGCAGGAGAAAAGAGCAATATAATTTGTGTTATTCTTCATCTTTACAGTTCTCCAATGGTAAACTAATCTTTTTTTATTTAATTACTATGACTTATCCCTTCACTGTTTCTGCATTCCCTTCAAGTACGCCATATTAACTTCGTCATCACAGATATTATAACATCTTTATTTTTCCTGCTACAAATTGTAATTCAGTGATGTAACTGTCAAATCTTTAAGTTCTTGATCTTAAAACAAAACTACCTTGTGCAGTGCTTATTTTGAAATTGACTATAGATATTCCCATTGCCAGCAGAAATAGTTTCTCTACCCTTCGTCTGTGCTGAATTAGGTGATCGCATTTCAGCTAACGGTGAGGCACAGAAAATGGTCTTGGCTATTCTAGGCCAGAGAAGGGCAGAGCACAGGATTAAACTCAGCTATGGCACCCTTCACAGTTCAATTGTCTGATGAAGCTTTGCTTGTACATCCTCTTATCTACTAAAGGGTAACACTTGGACCCATACCACAAAGTAAATCAGCACCTTTGGGAGAGAAAAAAAAAATAGAGAACCAAATATATAAAAAATCCTATTGAATGGTGTCAAATATACATGGACCATACTGTGCATGATAAACTGTTGTTTTTCCCTACTTTTAAAGCAGAAAACAAAGGTATTGAGTGGAAATTTGAACTCCAGCAAGGTTTTAAAGCTAGTAGTTTTGGATTGGCAGTTCACTATACGACCTGTCTCATCTCCTTCCATTGAAAGGAGGTTGTATTTATGAGTGGCCAAGGTGCTACTGATAGTTTTATGTCCCTACCGAATGTTAACCCTTTGTCCCATTATCATTGTCAGTCAAAAAACCTAAGTGAGCAGACATAAAGTGTTCCAACTAAAGGCATTATAAATTGCTGTAAGACATCCATATGACTTGTGTAGCGAAATTATAACAATGGGATGAGTTTGCTATTTCGATTTCTCCGCCCTCCCCCCCCCCCATAATTTCTAATATTCCTAATATGCAAAATATATAAATTTTCTGATGTGGTAACACTTTTTTATTTTTGAATGACCTAGTAAGGTGGTTAAAAAAGCATATGCAATCCTTGGCATTATCAGTAAAGGAATAAAGCACAAAAGCAAGAAATGTATGCTAAATCTTTATAAATTACTGGTTAGGCCTTGGTTGGAGAATTGTATATGGTTCTGGGTACCATATTTTAGGAAGGATGTTGAGACCTTGGAGAGGGTGCAGAGGAGATTTACTGGAATAGTACTGGAGTGAGGCACTTCAGTTATGAGGAAAGACTGCAGAAGCTGGAATTGTTCTCTTTGGAGCAGAGAAGGTAAAGGGAAGACTTAGTAGAGGTGTTTAAAATTGAAGGGTTTTGATAGAGTACGTAGGGAGAAATTTTTCCGCAGGCAGAGAGTCAGTAACCAGACAAGCTAATTAGCAAAAATACCAGAGGTGACATGAGGATTTTTTATGTAATGAGTTATGATGACCTGGAATGCATTACGTGCAAGGATGGTGGAACCAGATTAGTAGTAACTTTCAAAATGGAATTGGATATATACTTGTAAGGAAAAAAATCTGCAAGGCTATGAAGAAAGAGAAATGGAATGGAACTAATTGGAAGCTCTTTCAAAGAGCTGGTACAGTCACAATAATGGGAATGACCTGTGTTGTATGATTCTGTGATAAAAGTTCCTCACCCTCTTATAGCTGCCTAAGTTATTGTAAAGCCATTAGAGACAGTAGTTTGATTTAACTTTGTTCCTAAAGATCTCCTACATGCGCTTCCTTGAGGCTATCAAAACCAAATAAGATGTAGTAACTACCAAGTGGAATTTGAACAAAACTATAAACATTTCATAGAATCTGGGAATACTTTTAATAAAGTGATAAATTCTGTTACGTGATATGACATGAGCCAATAAAATCTATCTGCCAGACTTGCACCAAATTTATTGCTACTTTTACTGGACGTTTTAGGAAGAGAAAAGAAAGGCAATAATGTGCTTTATACACAGGCAGAATAGGTGCTTGTTCAGAATCAACTAGATTCTGGATTGATGAAAGCTTGAACTTTAGTCTGAGCCATTGATGTAGAGTAGCCATTAATCACAGTGTATGAAGGACATCTAATCACAGTTTACATCGAGACTACAATTGAAATATTTGTTTGTGTATAAAATTGGAGTGTTTTGGAGATGGATATAGAATTTACCATGTGTATAATTCAAGTACCGCTAGTAAATATGGGTGTAATACTGTGATTTTGTTTGTTTTTCACAGAAGGTTAAGTTGCTTACATTTGCATTCATTTTGGAGTCTGTCAAAGTGAATTGAATTATTTGTTTTAACCATTTGGAAACAAGGCAAGTGTTCTTGAAACCAGTAAGAGTGTACATGGTTGTGATACAATCATCCAGCTGGCTTTGACTTCCGGGTGCAAAATCTTTGCATTTTTCCTGTCTGTTTTGAGGCTGTGGAGAGGTATGAAATGTGGGGAGTTGTTCTGTCAGCTTACTGGCCCCCAACTCTATTATGAAGCTTTTTTCAACTAATGGTGAATATCTCTGTTCATCCTGTCTCCCTTTCTGCTCTCTTTTTTGCTCTCTTTTTTGCTCGCTCTTTTTGCTCTTTCTTCTGCCTTTTGTTTCTCTTTTTTTTCTCCCTCTCTCTCTCTCTCTCTCTCTCTCACTCTCACTCTCTCTCTCTCTCTCTCTCTCTCACTCTCACTCTCTCTCTCACTCGCTCTCGCCATTACTATGCTGCTGACCGCAAAAGGTACATCAGACCCTGAAGTCTGTACAAAGGGATCTTGAAAACAAGAACAAGGAAGCGATGTTGAATTTGTAGAAGACATTGGACAGACCAGATTGTGAGTATTGGGTGTAGTTGTGGACACCCAATAGAAATGTTATCAAATGTGTGGAAGTGCTGCAGCAACAATTCATCAAGGTGGTAGCAGGAAAGGGCAATTGTAGCTATAAGGAATGATATGAAAAAATCCAGGCTTTTTCACTGGAGCAAGGAGGGTAATGGCAGATCTAATAAAAACTTTCAAGATTCTAAAATGTTTTGAATTAAAAAGTTGTAAAGAACTGTTTTTATTAGTTGACCAGACATAGCAAGATGGGCTAGATTCAAGACTACTGCTAGGAAAGAGCAGGAGGAAGTCAGAAGGACTTCTCTTTACCATCGCATCCCCTGCCCACACACACACACACACACACACACACACACACACACACACACACACATCCAAAATGGAGTACTCTACAAGAAATTATTTAAAGTGGAAGTGGATAAGTATTTAAAAAGAGAGAATATAAAAGAATACAGGATCAGGGCAGAGAAATTGAATTAGGGTAAATAGTTGCAATTGAAGAGCTCACACTGGCACATTCACAGATAGATACATATATGATTAACATATTAAGCTTTCATAATTACCTCACCCACAATCTTCCCTTTTGAGTCATGGATTAAGTTATAAAGAATAGAAAAAATAGAATATTATTTAAATGGAGCGAGACTGCAAAATGCTGTGGTACAGAGGGACTTGGGTTTCCTTGTATTTGAATCAAAAAGTCATAATAAACAGTAATTTCTGTGATTCGAGTAACTTCTTACCATTTTAAACTGAAGTGTTTCAAGCAGATAATGAACTCCTGTCATTAGATCATGAGGTTTATATTGCAGTGCTGTTACTTTTTCCGCACCATGTAACAGAAATAGTTTCCTCTGTTTTAATATAACTACTGTTCATTATAGTGTTGTTTCTAAGGCACAGGCTTGTTCTTCTGGTCTAATTATGTTGCATTTGAATATTACATTGCACGGCAGTTCACTGGAATGTCATTTTTTTTTTAGAACAAGCAATATGTTCACTTTTGAGAATACAGTTTATTGAATAAATCACATATGCACGGGCTAGTTTGTGATCTTGAAGTAATGATGGTGCATTTAAAAGGCAATGCTGATTTTACCTTTGGAACAGTTTAGTCATTTTAAGTCTACAGGTGTATTGTTGCATGAAAGTGGAATTGGAGCTCACTATATCCATAAAAGGAGAATGGTCACTGGGGCAGTCCACTGTTTATGGAGATGCAATTTTTGGTGGCTGAGTACATACAGCAGCACTGAGTGGAATTCACTGTACATCTTCCTTTCAGAAAGTGTAATAATGGGAACTTAGATAAGAACATAAGAAACCGGAGCAGGAGTAAGCCATTTGACCCATTCTGCCAGACTATAAGATCATGGCTGATCTGAGTATGGCCTTAATTCCACTTTCCTGCCTGTTCCCCATAACCCTTGACTCCCTGTAGATCAAAAATCTGCCTAACTCAGCCTTGAATATATTCAATGACCCAGCCTCCACTGTTCACTGGGGCAGAGAATTCAAACATTAATGACCCTCTGAGAGAAGAAATTCCTCCTCATCTCCTTCTTATGGGAGATCCCTTATTTTGAAACTGTGTCCCCTAGTTCTAGATTTCCTCATGAGGGAAACATCCTCTCAACATCCACCTTGTCAAGCCCCCCTCAGAATCTTATATGTTTCGATAAGGTCACCTCTCGTTCTTCTAAACTCCAGTGAGTATAGGCCCAGTCTTTTCAACATTTCCTCATGACACAGCCTTTTCATTCCCGGAATCCGCATAGTGAACTTTCTCTGAACTGCTTCCGACACAAGTATGTCCTTTCTTAAGGTGACCAAAACTGCATACAATACTGTAGGTGTGGTCTCACCAACGCCCTGTACAGATTAGCAAGAATTCTCCACTTTTATACTCTACCCCTCATGCAATATAGACCAACATTCCAGTTGCCTTCTTTAATTACTTGGTGTACCTGCACGCTGACTTTGTGATTCACATACAATGACACCCCTGGTCCCTCCATACTGTGATGTTCTGCAGTTTCTCTCCATTTCAATAATAATTTGCTTTTTTGATTCTTTATAACTTAATCTATAACTGGAAGGGAATATTGTGGTGGAGTATTTACGAAAGCCTAATCATATCTGTATCTTTCTGTCAGGTATGATGAAAAGCTGCGAGCTTCCCAAAAGGGAGGACCACCTCGACCAGCAAGGACTCGCCCACCCCGACCTCCACTTCCTCAGCAACAATTTGGAGTCAGCCTGCAATAGTAAGTCTTTGCCTGTTTCATTCCTGCTTTTATTGTGATTAATTTTACGTTATATTAGAAGTTTACTTTAAAATATTTTCTTAACTAAACATCAAATCACTTAGATACTTGCTAAGTTGATTGCTCAACTAGGAAACTCTCTGGCAATGCTCAAAGGAATATTATAATACGCTCAAATAAATGAACAAATATGATCACTCTTTTGCCGTTTTTTTTCTCTTGGAGACACTAAAGCTCCAGTATTTATGGGAAGTGGAATGGGTGAGGCTGAAATAGTCTGAAGAATCCGACAAGGACGCCAATGTCCAGTTTGCATCTTGTAGCTCTACTCAGAATCGCAGTGCAGAAGAGGCCCTTCGGCCCATCGAGTCTGCACTGACACATGAGAAACACCTGACCTACCTACCTAACCCCATTTACCAGCACTTGACCCAGAGCCAAGAATGTTATGATGTACCAAGTGCTCATCCAGGTACTTTTTAAAGGATGTCAGGCAACCTGCCTCCACCACCCTTCCAGGCAGTGCATTCCAGACCGTCACCACCCTCTGGGTAAAAAGGTTTTTCCTCACATCCCCACCTAAACCTCCTGCCCCTCACCTTGAACTTTTGCCCCCTTGTGACTGACCCTTCAACTGAGGGGAACAGCTGCTCCCTATCCACTCTGTCCATGCCCCTCATAATCTTTTTCACCTCGATCAGGTCCCCCCTCAGTCTTCTCTGCTCCAACGAAAACAACCCAAGTCTTTCCAACCTCTCTTCATAACTTAAATGTTTCATCCCAGGCAACATTCTGGTGAATCTCCTCTGCACCCCCTTCAGTGCAATCACATCCTGCCTATAATGTGGCGACCAGAACTGCACGCAGTACTCCAGCTGTGGACTCACTAAGGTTCTATACAACTCCAAGATGACCTTCCTACTTTTGTAATCTATGCCTCGATGATAAAGGCAATTATCCCATATGCCTTTTTCGCCACCCCACCAACATGCCCCTCTGCCTTCAGAGATTTATGGACGCACACGCCAAGGTCCCTTTGTTCCTCAGAACTTCATAGTGTCATGCCATTCATTGAATACTTCCTTGTCAAATTACTCCATCCAAAGTGTATCACTCACATTTTTCAGGGATAAATTCCATCTGCCACTTATCTACCCATTTGACCATCCCGTCTATATCTTCCTGTAGCCCAAGACACTCAACCTCACTGTTAACCACCCGGCCAATCTTTCTGTCATCCACAAATTTACTAATCCTACCCCCCACATAGTCATCTATGTCGTTTATATAAATAACAAATAATAGGGGACTGAGCACAGATCCCTGTGGTACGCCATTGGACACTGGCTTTCAGTGTCCTTCTGTCATCACCCGCTGCCTCCTACAACTAAGCCAATTTTGAATCCACCTTATCAAATTACCTTGTATCCCATGTATATTTGCCTTCTTTATAAGTCTCCCATGTGGGACCTTGCTGAAATCCATATAAACTACATCAACTGCATTACCCTCATCTACACACCTGGTCATCTCCTCAAAAAATTCAATCAAATTTGTTAGGCATGACCTCCCTCTGACAAAGCCATGCTGACTATCCCTGATCAAACCTTGCCTCTCCAAGGGAAGATTGTTCTCTCCTTCAGAACTTTCTCCAATAGTTTCCCTACCACTGACATGAGACTCACTGGCTTATCTCTACAACTCTTCTTAAATATCTTACAGTCTTGCTGGTTGAGATGACCCATGATCAGGGGGCTTGTGGAGGAGGCTTGAAATCCCTTCACGAACTCCATTCCATAGCTACTGATTCCACCCCCATTCCTGTTCACTGTTGGAGAGCGAACCAGATTATTTGACTTTGATCTGAATTTCTAGCCCCCTATCCTGCCCATTATCAAGATTGCTTACTTTCCCCTGCATCATACTGCCCATCTACCACTGCCTGCACCCACCCGCTCCCACATCCCCATCCAGGCCCAGCTGCTGCCAAAACTCTCATCTGCATATTAGTTACTTAAAGTCTCAATTATTTCAAAGCTTTCCTGGCTAACACCCCCCATAAAACTAAGGTAATCCAAAACTCTGCTGTTCATATCCTAAATTGCACCAAGTTCCTTTCTCCAATCACCCATGTACTCGTTGACCTTTCATGGCTTCCGGACCAGCAAAGCCTGGATTTCAAACCTTTCATTCTCATGTTTAAATCTCTCAGTGGCCTTGTCGTCTCCCCCAACCCCCCTCCTCTCTCTCTCTCTCTTCTCTCTCTATGTAACCTGCCCCAATACTACAGCCATCCATAATCCCTTCATTTCTCCAATTCTGACTCATGCCTGCCTCACTTCTTTTGCCCCACGAGAAGCTGTCTGGGTGTTATGACCAATGTGGCTGGTAAAGTGGAGTTATTTTAAAAACCCCAGAGGGAAACTTTAAACAATTGTCATAACCTATAATTTTAAGTGTTATGTTTGGAAAGCAATTCTAAATTCAGGAATCAGACACCAGTTCTTGAGGCTTTACATTAAACTAAATGAAATATTTTATTAATTTACACAGGTTAAAATATATATACACATGGCTTCAAATTACTACTATCATAACTTTTAACAAATTCCCAAACTAATCTCCATTAAGGCAACAGCAACTCATAGGCTTAACCAGACACCAGGCAAAGCAGTTTCACCTTACAAATTGAAAGTGAGGTTCTTTTCACTTTGGTTCCTGTGGAGACTGTTGGTGGCTTGCAGCTGCCTTTTGATTTTATCTTGCCTCTGCTCTACACACACAACACTGCTGAAGTTATACCTCACCCATACAATTGAATGTCCGAACTAAACCTATCTAACAAAACCCCTTTCTTAGTACCAGTTTTATTAGCAATATAAACATTTTGCTAGATAGATGTCAGTTTTCACTTCTTGAATGCTGTATTCAAAAAATGCAAATGCATGCTATCTCTCTTACATATCAAAACTAGTACACATCAAAGCACCCAGACTAGCTGGCTTTAATCCAATTAAGACATACCCACAGACTAAATCTCTATTTTAAAAGAAAGATATTTTCCTATAATATAATAATAGCTTCATGACACTGGGCCTTAAGCTCTATACTGTCTACATAACAGTTTCTTTACCACATTCATTGCAGCTCACCAGCAATTTCTGCAGGGCAATTGGAGATGGATAATAAATGTAAGCCTTGTTGATGACACTGCATCCCCTGAAAACAACTCTTTGCGAACCCCCCCCCCCTCCGCCCCGCCATTGCTGCTAAAAGCCTTAAAGCCTTCCTCTCTGACCAAACTTTTGGTCATCTAATGTCCTGTCAGTTGGCTCAGTGTCACTTGTTGCCTGATTATCCTCCTGTGAAGTGCCTTGGGATATTTTACTGTGTCAAAGATACAATATTAATCCAAATTCTTCTTGTAAATGGGGCCTTTCACAAAGTAAACATTGTAAGATATTCGAATTAAATTGATTTCTGTGCAACTAACCTACACAATGTGACACTGCATTACTTTTTTAAAATGTTAGTCTGCGGGACAAAGGAAATGGTGATCTCATTCCTCTGGTAATGAGACAGACTGTGCTGTTCCTAAAGCAGAAAGGTATGTTTAATTCCTCATTTCTGTGTTAAGAATGTTGACTCCTAATTTGATTTAAGCAATTTTGTAGCCTTACCTCCTCAGAGTATGAATTTGAAAAATATCTACTTTGCTCTCTTTTGCAAGCCTGACCAGCTACTACCTCTTGCCGTTGGCTCCACCCTTTGACCTTCATTCATCAGCTTCCTGGCCTTACTATCTCCTCTAGCCTCAGGTGGAAGTTGCATTTCTTTTCATTGCTTTCGCTGCACCAAGAAGATTGATTCACTTTTCAACCATTCCACTTCCTGCTGACGTGTCTTCATGGGTTTGAGTTTTGTACAGAATTATTATATACTGTCCCCCATGTTGGATGACTTCTACCATGTCTTTAACACTCCTGGATAGGATGCAGATGAAAGCTGGTTCTCTGATTGGTGTCACTCTTGCTCTTGCCAACAGCCTCTCTAGTCTCTATTTTGTTAACACTGTAATGGTTATTGTATCTCAATGTTGCTTGCATATCTTTTCCAAACTTCAAATATGGCATTCCACATACTCCTGTCCCTCTGTATCATGATCTTCTGCTCTAACTCATTCTTTTCTAGCACCTCAAATCTGTAAAATTTTTTATCTCCCTGTCTTTCCTTCTTGCTAAGATATTTTGATTCTACAGCCATTGTTTGACATCCCCTAATCATTATTATAGGATTTGTCTTTCAATTTCTTTAACTCTTCAACCTGGGGAGCTTTGATCCCGCCTCAGTTTCCCAACTTTACTAATAGGGGCCAATTTTAACTTGACCTACCCAGTACAAGTGGGGTGCTAAGAACACTAAAATAGCTTTGCTGCACTCAGCATCTCTTTCCTGTACTGATCCCACCACTACCATATTTCCTGCAGTGTTCCACAATGCATCTGCCTGGAGTCCAGCTGATTTCAGTGGGAGGCTTGAGGGTCCTATGATGCGAGTAGAATCTGAATATGATTTATAGAGATAAAGTTGTAAATGCCATCTTTGGAGGAAATAAAGATAAAACTCTTACAATCTCTAAATTATGCTGTTCTCTGGATTGATGCCAAGGACTAATTTCTTCCCTGCACTTTTAATGGGTTCAGAATTGTGTTACTCTTTCTTCATGTGGTTTCTTTACATGGGGCATTTTGGCTACATATTGACAGCTGCTTAAGATTAATTGGATCTTGTTGTTGATCATTAACCTCTCCTTACTGATGGGCAGCTCTTTTCCACCACACACCCCATGCCCTCCACTCCACTCCATGCATCTTTCAGTGTTGTGCACCTATAACCTGAGGGGCAACGTAATTCCAGGCATCATCCTTCAATATTACTCTAAAGCGATATTAAAAAAGACTAGAGATGATCTCTTACTCTACCTTTCTCTCTCTCTCACTCTCTCCCCATTTCTCATTTCACATTACTGTTGGGACCTGATCACTTTTGCTCAACTATTCCCCAAAATGATGCAGCTGAACCAGAAATGCAGCAATGGATTGTGGATAAAATCTGCTTCATGATTACTGATGTTGCTTTTCCTGCAAATCACTCACATTTGCAGTGATGATGCCACTGTTGCTCAGGCTATAATCTCTCCAAATCTTGGGATTCAAAAGACGTATTTAAACATTTTAAAATTCTGTCATTGTTGATTTCCCTCTCCAGTATCCATCATTCTCTATTTGAAAGAACATTGAATTTATCAAAAAGTATTTTGGTGAGCCCTTATTTCCTGTTTCGTACACTGACTCCAGTATTGTTAGAACACATCATCCTTTGTCCTATATGTAATTTAAATTCTAAGATCATTGTGCCTCCCAAGCAAGAAAATTGAGAAGGGTAGCTTTCTAAGTTTGTGCTATTGGTGAGGAGCCTCACCCAGTCGCTACACATATTGGGAAGTTGAGGATGCATTGTTCATGACTTCCTGCTTGTTAACATGAATGAATGCTGAAGTGTGGTTGTGCTATCATGGTGCCACATATGTGAGGCTCTTGACCAATAGGAAGCTCTTAGAAAATGCCACCATGTCTTTTTCACGAATTGCATTTAGCAGATCTCAAGTGTAGTTATATTATCTGTGTGTGAGAGAGAACAATTGCCTGAAAATTTCAATATTTTGGTTACAGCACTTAAAACTGAAGGTTTGTTCAGACGATCAGCCAACACCCAGGTCATAAAGGAAATCCAGAAACAATATAATCTGGGTAGGTGTCCACTTGACTATGTGTCAGAAAATGCTGGAAAAACTCAGCAGGTCTAACAGTATCTGTGGAGAAAAAAACAGAGTTAACATTTCAAGTCCGTATGACTATTCTTCAGAGGAAGATAAAGAAATAATACTTGCAATGTTCAGCATTCTGTGACCCTTTTTAGTTCCAGGAACATATTTGATAATATCCATTGTTGCTGATAACTTGGTACAATAATATTTCTGTTCATTATTATTAGAACTATATTCACATACAGATGATGAGGGATTTCACAATTATTGGTTTATTGGTTAGATTCTCCCCCATGAGGCAACAATGTTAAAATATAATTTTATACTGAAGCTTGTTTAGACAAAATGCTGGATGACTGGGGTGAGTGTACTGACCCCTATCTTTTATACTGATAAATTTGACCCTTTTTTTATTCATTCATTGATGTGGGCTTCGCTGGCTGGGCCGGCATTTATTGCCTATCCCCAGTTTCCTTTGAGAAGATGGTGATGAGCTGCCTTCTTGAACCGCTGCAGTCCATGTGGTGTAGGTACACCCACAGGGCTGTTAGAGAAGGAGTTCCAGGATTTTGACCCAGCAATAGTGAAGGAACAGCGATATATTTCCAAGTCAGGATGATGGGTGACTTGGAAGGGAGCTTCCAGGTGGTGGTGTTCCCATCTATCTGCTGTCTTTGTCCTTCTAGATGGTAGTGGTTGTGGGTTTGGAAGGTGCTGTCTATGGATCCTTGATGAATTCCTGCAGTGCATCTTGTAGATGGTACACACTGCGTCGGTGGTGGAGAGAGTGAATGTTTGTGGATGTGGTGCCAATCAAGCGGGCTGCTTTGTCCTAGATGGTGTCAAACTTCTTGAGTGCTGTGGGAGTTGCACTCATCCAGGCAAGTGGGAAGTATTCCATCACACTCCTGACTTGTTGCCTTGTAGATGGTAAACAGGCTTTGGGGAGTCAGGAGGTGGGTTACTCGTTGCACGATTCCTAGCCTCTGACCTGCTCTTGTAGCCACAGTATTTATATGGCTAATCCAGTTCCAGTTTCTAGTCAATGTTAATCCCCAGGATGTTGATAGTCGGAGATTCAGTGATGGTAGTGCCATTGAATGTCTTGGGGCAATGGTTAGATTCTCTCTTGTTGGAGATGATCATTGCCTGGCATTTGTGTGGCGAGAATGTTACTTGCCATTTGTCAGCCCAAGCCTGGATATTGTCCAGGTCTTGCTGCATTTAGCCATGGATTGCTTCAGTATCTGAGGAGTTGCAAATGGTGCTGAATATTGTGCAATCATCAGCGATCATTCCCGCTTCTGACCTTATGGTGGAAGGAACTTCGCTGATGAAGCAGATGGTACACTGATGGTTGGGTCTAGGATATTACCCTAAGGAACTCCTGCAGTGATGCCCTGGAGCTGAGAATACTGACCTCCAACAACCACAACCATCTTCCTTTGTGCGAGGTATGACTCCAACCAGTGTAGATATTTGCCCCTGATTCACATTGACTGCAGTTTTGCTAGGGCTCCTTGATACCACACTTGGTCAAATGCGGCCTTGATGTCAAGGACAGTCACTCTCACCTCACCCCTGGAGTTCAGTTCTTTTGTCCATGTTTGAACCAAGGCTGTAATGAGGTCAGGAGCTGAGTGGCCCTGGCGGAACCCAAACTGAGCGTGAATGAACAAGTTATTGATAAGCAAGTGCCGCTTGATAGCATTGTTGATGACCCCTTCCATTACTTTACTGATGATCGAGAGTAGACTGATGGGGTGGTAATTGGCCGGGTTGGATTTGTATTGCTTTTTGTATTTAGTACATACTTTGGCAATTTTCCATAGCCAGGTAGATGCCAGTGTTGTAACTGTACTGGAACAGCTTGGCTAGGGGCATGGCAAGTTCTGGAGCACAAGTTTTCAGCACTATTGCTAGAATATTGTCAGGCTCCATAGCATTTGCAGTATCCAGTGCCTTCAGCCATTTCTTGATATCATGTAGAGTGAATCATATTGGCTGAAGACTGGCATCCATGATGCTGGGGACCTCCAGAGGAGGCCGAGAAGGATCATCCACTCAACACTTCTGCCTGAAAATTGCAGCGAATGCTTCAGTCTTATCTTTTGCACTGATGTGCTGGGCTCCTCCATCATTGAGGATGGGGATATTTGTGGAGCTGCCTCCTCCAGTGAGTTGTTTAATTGTCCACAAACATTCACGACTGGATATGGCAGGACAGCAGAGCTTAGATCTTACCTGATGGTTGTTGGATCACTTAGCTCTGTCTATATCTTGCTGCTTATGCTGTTTGACACGCAAGTAGTCCTGTGTTATAGCTTCACCAGGTTGACACCTCATTTTTTGTATGGCTGGTGCTGCTCCTGGCATGCCCTCCTGCACTCTTCATTGAACCAGGGTTAATCCCCTGGCTTGATGGTAAGGATAAAGTGGGGGATATGCTAGGCCATGAGATTACAGATTGTGCTCAAGTACAGTTCTGCTGCTGCTGATGGCCCATTGTGTCTCATGGATGCCCAACCTTGATTTGCTAGACCTGTTTGAAGTCTATCCCATTAGCATGGTGGTAGTGCCACACAACACGATGGAGGGTATCCTCAATGTGAAGGCGGGACTTGGTCTCCACAACGACTGTGCAGTGGTCACTCCTACCAATACTGTCATGGGCAGATGCATCTGTGGCTAGCAGGTTGGTGAGGATGAGGTTAAGTATGTTTTTCCCTCTTGTTGGGAAGAACATACTCCGTTGCTAAGGAGAACTGGCAATGAGGTTAAGGGATAGGTCACCAGAGATACAGTGGTAAACTTTCAAATGGATATTGCAGAATACACAGAATAGATATTCTCCAATGAGAAAGAAAAATTCCAAGGGAAGGACCCACTATCCGTGTTTAACTAAAAAAGTTAAAGATAATTTGAAACTTAAAGCAAAAGTATATAATTATGCAAAGACAGGTGGCAGGTCAGAAGATTGGACAAAATATAAAGAACAGCAAAAAATGACAGATTAATAAGAAGGGAAAATTAGAGTACGAGAGAAAACTAGCTGGAAATACAAAGACAGATAGTGTTTCTATAGATATATAATAATGAAAAGAGTTAACAAAGTAAGCATTTGTCCTATAGAAAGTGAGCCTGGGGAATTAATAATGGAAGATAAAGAGATGACCGATGAATTGAACAGGTGTATTGTATTGGTTTTAATTTTCCAAAATTCCCTGGTTCGCAAAAGTATCCTTTAGATTGGTAAATGTAGCAAATGTAGCTCCTTTATTCAAAAAGGGAGGGAAACAGAAAACACATAACTACAGGTAGTTAGTTTAACATTTGTCATAGGGAAAATGTTAGACGTTATGATAAAGACACTATAGCAGGGCACTTAGATAAATTCAAGGTAACCAGGCAGAGTCAACATGGTTTCTTGAGAGGGAAATCATGTTTAACCAATGTATTGGAGTTTTTTGAACAAGTAACATGTGTTGTGAATAAGGAGGAACCGGTGGATGTACTGTACTTGGGGAGCATAGTGTGGGTTTCTGCTGAGGAAAGCACGGTGGTGAGGATTTTATTGGCTTGGGTCAACATTGGCAGATTGTAGGAAAGACCTGGATGCTCAGCATGGAGTAGGAGCTGGCACTGATGAAGAATCAGAAGGGAATGAGTGGTGGTGTGGTGTGGGGGGAAGGAGGTTGGGGAGCAGAGAAAAGGCAGCAAGAGGAAACTGTGACGCTAGGTAGAAAACACTTGAAGAATTAACACATTCAGGGTGTGGTCAGGACACTCGCTGTTGGGATTGCCCATTGGAACCATGATTGCAGCAGGGCTAATGATATAAAAATCCAGGAGACCCTTCCCTCCACTGCCATTAGGAATGCTGTGCCATGCATCTTTGAGATAACAGTGAGCAGAATGTAAGAAATCAGCAACTGAGAGCTCGCCAAACAATCAGCTGTATGTTTGAATGGGAAGCAAAGGTAGGGCTATATAAGGACAGACAAACATAAAAGCAAGTAATTAAGAATGGCTAAATCCGAAGAGTGCACTATCTGTAAGACTTTTGATATATCATGTATGTATTTTAATGAGAAAAGACATATATCATTAATTGTATCTTTTTCAGGTAAACCAATTGAATTTGAGGAGTATGGAGATGAGCATATTCCTGCTGTTATCTTGAAAACTTTCCTCCGGGAGCTTCCACAACCACTTCTAACTTCTCAGATTTACGACCAGATCCAAAGTATTAGTGGTAATCAGAAGTTTGATTTTTATTTTCCTTCACACTTTTTATACCTTAATTCAAGTGCATAATCTGATGTATGGGATGTTCTCCATTCTCCAACTGATTTAATATCCCCAAATGTTAGTGCAAACAGTCGATTAGGAATTATGCAGCTGTAACAGAAATCTGGTGCACAATCTGAGTTTGCATATTTTACCTCCAGCTTCAGTTTGTTGGTGTAATGCCCAGCCAGTGTATCCTGTGCACATTGTAATGATGTAATCTCCATTGTGAACCTATGTATTTACTTAAGATTGTAAATCAAAGGTTCCTAAATTTATTGTATATCCCCTTAGCCCCTTCCAGATCTACCCGCCATCCCTGTACCCCTGTCACCCTGCAGGTTTGATATTTTAGCCCCTTTAATGTCCAAGCATTGTACAAAATGTAAAATTTGTTATGCACATATGCAACTTAAACAATGCCTTAAAAGTACCACTTGTTATTCTGGTGACAGATGTGGTTGTTTGTTTGGGGTGATAGTTTGTAAGTTGCTTTCTATACAAAGGTGCTGTTGATAACTTTCAGTTCATTCTAGTAAATGGTGAAAATCCACTTTTGAGAAGGCAAATTGTAAATAACAACAGTATCAAAATTTTGATAGTCCTGTCTGGCAATTCAGCCTCACATTTGGACCCGAAAGTTAACAAGTTCCTTTTGTTGGAACTCATGTTCTTATATTCTGAACCTTGAGATGTCCAGAATGTTCTCTTATTGGCAAATACTGTAGCATGTACACTGCAGAGAAATTGATGGAAGAGTAGCCGATTCAGCTGTCTGTGTTTCCCATTGAGGGCAAGTACTCACATAATTGCCTCACCAGTTCAGTGAGATGTTTCTTAATGTCACTTTTAACAGCGTTCTGTTATCAGGAATTCAGGCATGTTTGAGAACATTTCAGTGTTGTTTTCCTCCACAGTGCGAGCCCAGAATTCCAGCTTTTTAAAAAAAATCATTGCCCCAGACATTGGAGTCCTTGAAGTCCTAGATGTAGCTCATTCAGGCAAGAGAATATATATCACAAGTAGTCCAGATGTGAGCACCAAGCTGTGTAACCCAGACAGTGAAAGAGTGGGAATGTGTGGTCTGTAAAGGATACATAGCCTCAGAATGGAATTCAAAGTCATGTGTCATGGAATGGCCATCGAGTCTCCTATCATGTGGAGTGATAGATTGATATGTTTGCTTCCTACCTCATTAGATGGAGCAGAAAAATTTTGGAGTTCAAGGATTGAACTTTTATAAAGTTTACCATCTTCACATTATTGTTCAGCACCTCCTTCAAGTTGGTATTCATACTTTTGACAGTAAGTCCTTCCCTATATATACTACAATGCACTCCTATCACCTTGGGAGTGACTACTCTGATACCCTGTCACTACCTCCACTGTTCCTACCAGTCACTGACTTTGTTTCATTGGTACAGGTGCCAATACATTGTGAACAGATGACGATACCTCAATTTCAATGAAGCTGTCAAGCAAGTGCAAAATCTCATTTCCTGTTGTTCTAGTTGCCAGTGACTAGTAAAACAAAATACCCTCCTTTGTTGACCTTTGTAAATATACTGCACGTACAACAGAAGATAATCTAAGCCTGCCACACCTGTCGATTTCTCAAGCTGCAGAGCGAACTACTGGCTGCTAGTGACACAGTTCATGACTGAGTTAGGACATCACCGGCCATGTCATTAAATCAATGTGATGCAGTTGCTTGTTAATGGCATTACTTGAATTAATTTTTGGGCCTTCTCTCTGAGCATGGTGTCACAAACATACAGTTGTGATATTATAGATTTTGTTTTTAAAAAAAAAGCTAATCTTTTTTAAATGGACACAAGAAATCTTACCGATGGCTGCTAAAAGTCACCTGACCTTTTCTACTGCAATGTGGTCAAACTTCCAGCAAGCTCTAAGTGGATTGCAGGTAGACATATCCAGACATGCAAAGACATTTGAAGCTCAATTCACATTCCTGCCAGGGTAAGCAGAAACTCATTGTGGCTTCCCTAGCTCCCATCTTTTTTTTTTTGCAAAAATATTACCTTATTCAAAAAGAGTTATCCAAAAGAACATTACAAAATGCATTTCAAATTGTCATAATAGAAAGTGAAATAAACAATCAACTCTTACCTCCCACTTTTACTGAGTGAGCTGGTGTCGGGCAAGGGGCTGGGGGTGGGGGAGGAAGATATGGCCTCCTTTGCAGGTCCTCTGTGCCCATTGGAGACACTTCCCCACAAGGTCATACCCCTCCTTTCTAACTCTCCCACCTGGCCCCTCACCCCCTCTGATACCCGGGACTTATCTGAAGTCCAACTTCCGTTTGCTCCTCTTCTGGCTCACTGCTCAAACCTGATGCTGCTGAGACTACAAAGTTGTCAGACAGTTGGATTAACCAACAGCTGACTAAGGTGGGACTTCTTCCGCAGATGGGGCAGAAGTCTCACCCTTAGCCAATTAGCACCTCATTCAGCATTAAATGGTAGTGGGGCAGCCAGTATCTCCCCTGTCAACTCTTCAGGTAGAAGGGTAGGAAACTCTGCCATCTGAAAAATCCTGCCCATGGTTCTTGGGCTGTTATTCGACAGGACTTCACTACGTAACACAAACTGCAGCTAAGAATATTCACTGGTTGTAGTCCAAGTTTCAAAGCACTGTTTATCATATCTATGGCTTTTTGATATAGACCCTGTTTCGTGTCTTGTGTCAGCGTTTTGCTTCACAGGCTGAGATTTGCATGTTGAGTCAGTAGTTGTCTCCAGCAATTTCAGCAAGTGTCCTGGTACTAGCAAAACAAATTTCATTACTTTACGTCTTATACCTGATACGTTGTGTGTTTTTCTTAATGCTAGCAGTCTTTAGCCATCTGTTCATTTTTCACTGTTACACCCTGACAGATATACAACTTAAAATAAAAACAGACTTAATCCTGAGCTCAGTTCGGTTGGACTGTAGCTGGGCAACTGAAACCATGCTGTAGGGTGATTGGAGGAGAGGGCTATGTATACCATCCTCTCTGTTTCTGTGTTCTCATTGGTATATCTTGAAGTAAATTAACTATTTTATACAACAAACTCCCACAGAGTTTTGGAACTTTGTGTAGCTTATTGTAACAAACCTATGAAATAAATAAAGCACAAATAAAATTCACCCATGGACAATTGCTTCCACATAACCCTCCCTCACCCCAATCCCACAGAGATGTCTCAAAGAAGCACAGTTTAGGAATCCCCAATGTAAACCAAAACCTACCTACCCATGGCAGAGCAGTATATGTGAGAACAGCATCTTATTTGCATTAATACCATTATTTAACTTTTTTATTGTTTATGTAATTGTGTGGCAAACAAGCAAGTCCAACTTAGCATTGTACACTGGGGCCTCCGTTTCCTCAGATATAGAGCAACACCAGGAATCCAAATACCTAGCATTTAACCGATAGAACTACACAAGATTTCATGTTTTTACCAAAATAAACAAACTTTATTGTATATGTGAAGAGAAATTAAAACAAAGCAAGCACCACTAACTTAAAACTGTAGCTGATAAAGAATTATGCTATAAACTCAGTTCTTTTTTTTATTTCTCTGCTAGAGTTCCCTTATCTTACAAAATCTTGAAGGTCTATTCACTTTTCCTGGGGCCAATCCAAAAGGTATGCCACAGCCCTTCAGAATTTACTTTAACTTTCCTTAGTATCCCAGCTATTCCTCGCATTACAAATTGCATGGGGATCCTTCCACTAGCTTTTGACTAAGCGATCCTCCAATTTTCTTTAAAGATATCATGACTGTGGAATTTTTAGCTCCTTGTCCTGTGTTTGGACATATATACTGCTTTTTCCCAGTCAGCTCTCTCAGCTTCTGTGCAGCTCTTTCCAAGCTAACAATCCAAGCTGACTGCTTTCTGCCACAAGGTTCTGTGAGGACCACTGTGTAGATTTCTTCCACTAGTTGCAAGCTAGAGAAATCTTCCAGGTGTTTTTCCCTCGTGAAACCCAGACTGAACTTTCTGCTTCTGTCAGCAAGTGCACATTGATAAATTTAACAAAATAACCTTCTAAACCAGGGCTCCACCCTGAATCACTATCTGTACAGCAATGTGGCATACTTTGTGCTGACTCAAACAGAAGGACTTATTTTACTTTCAACACAACTGTTTGATTTTGCAACCCATGTGAATGATTTATATTGTTAGTGGAGTTTTACCTTCTTTCCCCAGGATCCCTGGCTTCAATACAAGCTTAGAGATGGGTCATTCACTGTTTGGCTCTGATGTAAATGCAACCCAATTTTACCAGTTTCTCAACCAGATACCCCATTTTCTACCTTAATTCCTAAAACTACAAGATATATTTTAAAACATGTGAATTATGAACTAAATATTCACAACATGTGCATGATGTGACATTCAACATTTACATGTGCATATGTTGACACTGGAAGTTTAGAGCTGACCCAATCAGCCAAGATGTAACAAGAATGCTGTCCTAAAGTCAGGACTCGAGCCAAGATAATAAAACTTACTGTTTTACTGCATTCATTTACCTCAAAAGATCTAATGGTTTCTCTTGTAACCCACAAGGTTAAGGCAGTGAGGAGTGAAGCCATAGTCACTGGTACAATCTGAAATGTGTGCTGGATCTGCTGTTGCTTCCTAGATTTATGCATGAAGAATGGATATTTGAATGAGGCACAGCAAGTTGCTTAGCTTCTGTGCAAAGATTGAGAGGAGTCTTATCATTTTGTAGGTTTTGGTGTCACAGTTTCTGTACTATAGACATGCCACCAATTACGTTGAGAACTGCATCAGTGGAGGGAATTTTATATACCAGTACCAAGGCACTGATGCCAGTTGCAGCACCTTAGCTTTTACCTCGGCTGAGATCAGCAACTTGGCATAAAGCAGGAATCAAAGCTGCAATAGCTCAGTATTTTGTACCACACCCAACAAACCAAAGCATTTGCAACAGTTGCTGTTGAATCCGTAATATATGTGACTGTCTTCACATGGATTTTTAGGTATGCTCCTTAATCTTTATGATGGATATGGAAAAACTGCACACGTAAGGGGAATCAGAGATCAGAACTGAGAGAAAATGTTCACAGGCATATTGTTTAACCTCAAAATGAATTGATTTTGAAGGTTTGATGAATACTGGCAAATAGCTTTTTTTACCTTTACTGGCTTCACTACTACATTTCAATAATTTAAAATGTAGAAACTCCTCTGAAGTTTTGTTGTATACTTACACTGCCTACAATGGGTGTATGGATCAGAAATTATCTAACTTCAATTGCTGCCCTATGCTGTATTTGCTATTAGTGGCCTAAACAGCAGTCAAGGATGCCACAGTGGGGTAAAGAGTAGAAAATTGGCTGAGCTTCTTCTGTTTGCTATCTAATGACCACCTTTGGAAGTGGATGTTTACATCTGTATCTTGTCAGCTGTGGCCCAGACTGAGCTTGACAGTATTGCCCTCACAATCACCCAACCTGCCAGTACACATTCTGTGGGTCATACATGAAATGAAGGTACTGAACTCTGACTCTGAATAATGAAGGAATGTGTGTGAGGAACTGCACACCCCCCCCCCCCCCCCACCGAATGTAAGAGATGGTTACTTAAGAAGAGTGCTGAAGAGCTGATAGTGCCTCTGGAACTGTATCCCAGTGTGAGACTCTTTCTTCAGGAGAGGTAGAGTATAAAAACAAAAATATCTGGTAAAACTCAGCAGGTCTGACAGCATCTGCGGAGAAGAATACAGTTAACGTTTCGAGTCCGTATGACTCTTCAACAGAACTAAGAAATATAGAAATGAGGTGGAATATAATATTCTGATGAAGAGTCATGCAGACTCGAAACGTTAACTGTATTTATCTCTGCAGATGCTGTCAGACCTGCTGAGTTTTTCAAGGTATTTTTGTTTTTGCTTTAGATTTCCAGCATCCGCAGTACTTTGCTTTTATCTCGAGGTAGAGTATAAAATCGGGTGACAATCAAAAGTTATTGTAAATATTTTCATGATGCTCTTGTCTGCTGTGCACAGAACCTCTTTAGTTGATGCCTACCATTCCACTGCGAAACCCTGTAAGGTATTTTCCCTTGATGAGAGAGAGGAGAAGCTTGATTTTTCTTTCCAGCAAAGTGGAGCATGATGGGCTTCCTCTGCTAAAACAGTCCAAAATGTTTCTAGATTCTTCTTGGCATGCTGGACCTACCTGGTCATCATTGTCTGAAGTGATGCTCAAGTCTCCAGCAACATATGGAGGTTCAGAAGATGATAAGCTGAGATCCGGCCACATGTAAAAAGCAGTTTAAATGTCAGGCAAAGGGACAAAAAAAAATTAATGAAATAATGGATCATCTCCCAGCCCCCGTAACTACTGAGTTAAGCCAATAAAACATTTACATTTTGCTTGCAGCATGTTGCATTTAATTATGTGCACTTGTTTAAACATTATCATTCTACAGAATCATAGGAAGAAAACACTGCAAAATATATTTAGATAACATTAGTACAGAACATATATTGACTGTTGCACATAAATTGTTGCAAATTATTTTTTTCTCTGGAAAATGTTCATTTTTTGTCTCAAATCCATGGTTACTCTCTGCCAACAGTATCTTGGAATTCTCTCTGTTAGCCAACTGTCTGCATTTAATCTGGGCAGTTCTAAATTTAAAGCTCATTTCATTTCTGCAGTCCTAATCTGCAGTAAATTTTGTCCAGGTGTGTTTTTTGAGAATTTTGCATCAATGATGTTTAGAACTCTCAACCTGTTAAGGGTTTGATGAGCTCAGAGCAACTGTAAGACAATAACATTTGAACTCAATATCAGAAAGGGAAAAATAAGTTCCCTTGACCACAACTAAGTGACCTCTATCCAAAATGCACTTATGAATTTGCTGGGTTAAAATGTGATGTCCCAGAGGTTAACTAGCAGATTTGTAATCGCAGTCTGAGCTCCCTAGATGAGGTATCGGGGAGGATTCTGGTGCTGACAAAGAGAAGGGGAAAGGAGCAAACAAGAAAAAGACTGTACAGGACAATAAAAAGACAATGCAACTTTTTATGTTTGACTGAAAATTGGAAAATTATGGGAATAGATGGTGTATTCTGCAATAGATATTGAAGAGAATGCTCCCTTTAAAATGCAAAACCTGCTGGCTTGATTCAAGGATCCAATTTCTGTGCTCCCTCCCCCATCCAGATTTTCTTAAACAAATGTCAGCAAGATGGCTCCTGAAAAATTGTTTTGCAGTGAATTGATGGCGCCAGGGGTAGAGAGTCTGTGATGCTGGCTGAGGCACTCCTTTTTAATTTAAACAGTTAGTGCTGCAGACAATTGCTGGATAATTTTCATTTGTATTTAAACTATAAAATACCTTAAAGTTGAATGAGTTATAATAAGATTCGTTGTTGACAATCAGTAAATAGGAAATCTGCCTTATTAAAGTGATGAAACTTTTTTATAAAAGAAAAAGCACTGCCAATGTTACTTTGCTTCATCGCTCCATACGTACAGAAATAAGTAATCACATGGTGAATGTGGTAGATGCAGAGATGTGTCTGTTGCATTGGTGTGAATGAAGTGACGTGACATTTGCATAACAATTGAGTATGCCAGAAACACATTTACGGGGGTTGTCTGGGGATGGAGAAGAGCTTTGCTGTGCGTAGAACAATACAAAATCAAAGATAGTCTGGGTGTTACTAAAAACAATGGGAAGGAATTTTCACAAACAAGGGGAGGTGGGTTTGTTGGTGTGTTTAAACCCCCTGAAATTGATGTCAGATCGGGATCATCCTGCCCTCCCAGGTTTCTGCAGGGTGGGATGGAAGGCAAGCGGGAAACCTCCTTTGGTCTGTTGGTTAGTTTATTGAGGTAATTAAATATCAACTTAGAACTGCTTTAATCCTCATCTCTGAATTTCCTAGCTGGGGGACCTGTTTCCCAACAATCCAGCAACTCACTCGGCTGCACTGTGAGAAGACCACCTTCAGTGAAACTGACAAGCTGGGAAGGCTTTGATTGGTTATGCTGTTGAGCTGAAGGCATTGATTGGTTACTCTGACGAGCTCCAGCCATGGCCACTGGGACATTGCTGTTCAAAGCACGTCTTCTCTCAGAGAGCACTTTCACTGCCTGACAGATGATTGCCAACTTGTTAAAAGGCGCTTTACCTGCCCAACAATTTTTCACACCTTCAGCTACATTTACCTTCTCCCAGCCAAGGGAGCAGTTTGTGTAGCTCCACTTTGCACCTCTGATGAGGGGAAAAAGCCACATCATCACTAGCAGGAGCAGCAGCAGCTTCCTTCTCCCCAGCTACATGCTCCTCCCCAGCAGATCCAGCTAGAATGAGGTGCCAGCCCCAACACAGGGACTAGAGGCAAACAACCAGCTTTCTCAACATGTCTGAACACTGTGCATCAGGAGGCTGAGGCTCTCATGGCAGGTCATTGCTGATAACCTGCAGCTTCTTGGAATAGAACCTCCTTCCCTGTAGAGCAAGTTAGCTGACAATGTGCTTGTCACTACTGTTTTTATGCAGTTAATTTAAGATCTAACTGATGCATACACTTTACTTCTAGCTGTTGAAAGCAGCCTACGAGTAACTCGATGCAAGCAAATAATACAGGAACTTCCAGAACACAACTATATCATTGTGAAGTACTTGATATGCTTTCTTAACATGGTGAGTATGTCATTTACAAAGATCAACATTTTGTCAGACACGCGTTTATGTGCAAAGGTTTGTGGTTTACAAGTACAGTAGTATCTCTTGGGAGGAGGGGAGCTTAAATGGTTTTGAATAAAAATTTGCAGAAATTGGTGAGCTGGCACAGTCCCTGTGGCTGATGAAACTCATCCACACTATAGACAGTGTTTTACCTACAGCACCAGGTATCTGGGCATTGAGCAGCTTTGTGGCTGTCCCTTATCTTCCCTCCCCTGCCCCCTGAAATTTTCTTCTTTCCTATTCTGAAGTGCTTAATTTTGTTAGAATATAGTTCCTCTGAGACTGGCAACCCTCTTAAGTACTGCGCTCAAGTTGCCAAGCCTTGAATATGAGCTTGGACAGCGGATATTCGTGGCCCAATCAAACATGGACCGAATCACAGGTGAATCTGATCTGTCCCAGTCTGAGGACCACGTGTACAATTTCCAGCAGAGGTCACTAGATGATGATTAGGATTGGGTACCTGACTAATTTCTTCCCCCCCAGCACAGAAATGTGTAGCCTATTCTGTTAGTATTAGTGAACTCAACACAAACGCGGGATTAAACCTGGGACCTTCAGTACCTTTACATTTTAGGCCATTGATAGATGCATTACTCTTGCACAACTCTGTAGCATGAATGTGCTATTCAAGGAGTTGCTGATGCTGTTAGATGAAAGAACTAACTTAGCATACATTTGTAAGACAATCATTGAAATGTCCAAACTTAATGTTGACATCAAATCGGTTCCTAAGCATAATTCTGTCATAATTCTAATCCTTTGGACTGTTGACTTTTAGTACAGATCCTGATGGTGAAACTGACACTTTCAACTGGGAAAGTATTTGAGATCATTTAGAGGTGCTGAATTTTATACTGATCTGAATTAATGGGCTACAGTACCTCAGCTGAAGCTGTTAGCCAACATATTGTTTCAAATATCTGGCTGCCTAGGGCAAATGAGCTCCTATTTGAGCCCAGTCATAATAGTTACTTCTTCAATAAACCAGCTCTGATGTCAAAATAAATGGATATAATTTAAGGTTGAATGAAAATGAAAATGATGCATTTGAAACTAGTGGAGAGTGTGGTAGCACATTATATTGGACAATCCAAATGTAGTAGGCGTATTGTTGTTCATTACTATTCTGTAATGTAAAATGCTTATGATGTAATTGATTCTTGATGGGCTGAAAAACGGTCAATGCCGCATTGGCCTGTAGAATTCCATTTTTTTCAAAGAACTGACAGGTCCCATCACTTCACATCTTTCATATAAGGTTTTATTTTTGGATTAAAAAATTGCACATTTGGAAACATTTCTGCCAACATAGTTCAATGCTGGGTAATAGAGTCAGGGAGATACACATGGTGCATAGTGAGCCCCCTGGCCTCAAAGTGTCCAGTGCTGTCATCACGCTGCCATCCTGTTTGATGCATAACTACACAATTTACTGGCAGTAGTTGATTGGAAAATTACATTCACTTATTGCGAGCAATCAATGAAGTGCCAGGATTAATTTTCAAAAGCTCAATTTGTCCTGTGCTTGTTTTTTTATATTTTGTTCATGGGATGTAAGCTGCAATGACAAGGCCAATTTATTGTCCAGCCCTAATTGCCCTTAAGAAGGTGATGGTGAGCTGCCTTCCTGAACCGATGCAGTCCATGTGGTGTAGGTACACCAACAGTGCTGTTAGAGAGGGAGTTCCAGGTTTTTAAACCAATGACAGTGAAGGAATGATGATATAGTTCCAAGTCAGGATGGTGTGTGGCTTGGAGGGGAACTTGGATGTAATGGTGTTCCCATGCACCTGCTGTTTGTGTCCTTCTAGGTGTTAGAGGTCATGGGTTTAGAAGGTGCTGTCGAAGGAGGCTTGGCAAGCTGCTGCAGTGCATCTTGTACATGACACACTGCTGCCACTGTGCATTGGTGGTGAAGGGAGTGAATGTTAACGGTGGTGGATGGGGCATCAATCAAGTGGGCTGCTTTGTCCTGGATGGTGCCGAGCTTCTTGAGTGTTGTTGGAGCTGCACTCATGCAGCCTAATGGAGAGGATTCCATCACACTCCTGACCTGTGCCTTGTCAATGATGGAAAGGCTTTGGGAAGTCAGGAGGTGAGTTATTCACCACAGAATTCCCAGCCCTGACTTGCTCTTGTTGCCATCTATTTGTGACTGGTCCAGTTTAGTTTCTGGTCAGTGGTAACCCCAGGATGTTGCTAGTGGGGAATTCAGTGATGGTAATGCCATTGAATGTTGATGGGAGAAGATAAGATTTGGAGACAGTCATGTCTGGAACTTGGGTGGCATGAATGTCACTTGCCACTGATCAAGCCTGAATGTTGTCCAGGTCTTGCTGTGTGCAGGCATGGACTCCTTCAGTATCTGAGGGGTCACAAATGGTGTTGAACATTGTGCAACCATCAGTGAACATGCTCACTTCTGACCTTGTGATGGAGGGAAGGTCATTGATGTAGCAATTGAAATGGTTGGGCCCAGGGCATTACTTTGTGGAACTTCTGCAGTGATGTCCCAGGACTGAAATGATTGGTCTTCAACAACAGCCATTTTCTTTGTGCTAGGTATGACTTCAACCAGTGGAGAGTTTTCCCCGATTCCCATTGAAAATCACCATTTAAGTTATTGACTGTTTATCCATCAGGTGACCATGTGATATGAGCATTGTAAAATCTATAGCCTTAAACGTGTGAATAACAGGAATAAATACCTAGAATAGTTCAGATACCAAAATCAAAAAAGAAAAACTAATTATATTTAAAACCTATTCCTTGTTTTTAAAAAAGGTGCAGAATTTCCCAACCAGCTAGTAGTCATTTCACAAGGGTCACAAGTTCCGGACTGCCCCTAAACTAGATTGAAGCTTCAGCCACTGTTACAGCAAATCATGCTGCTCTGGGGACATAATCTTTGCCCTGTACCCCATGCCAGTACTATAATCAGACTAGCTTAGAGCGATGGAGGCTCTTAACTAGTCAGGTAGGTAAACCTTTATTTTGCTGATCCAACTTGCTTTACATATTGTTAAAATCTAATTAAGTCTATTGTGTCTTAGGTGTCCCAGGAGAGTATTTTTAATAAAATGAACCCATCAAACCTGGCGTGTGTCTTTGGAGTGAACCTGATCTGGCCCACGAAAGGACCTGCAACATTGCATGCCCTACCGCCAATAAACATGTTTACTGAGCTATTGATTGAGTACTACAGCCAAATCTTCAGCTCCAGGATTCTGCCCAATGAGGTGCTGCCATAAACACTGCTTCAAACACTGCAGCTAACCTCAGTAAGTCAATGGACATAATGGATACGTCTGATACTGATGGAAAAGCCAAATGCTGTAGTTGGTTCTGTATTAAATTGCATTGGCCACAGACTCTTTCATGTGTGAATATCACTTCATGATACTTGAAGCTTGTTTGTCACTTGCTGATACCAAGATGACGAAGAAGGAAGTGATATAAAATGTTTTTTAAAATTTTGACTGGAGATTTATAAAACAGAAAAACTGATGTAAAAATCAGTGTTTGCTTCCATAATGCCAGTGGCATTGTTTGTAAACATTGTAGACTTTTGACATGCCAGCTCCTTTTCCTTTCATTTATCAAATTCTAGTTTTGACTGTGTAGTAGGGAGGTAGCAGATTGGACCTGGAGCCTGTTTTCCTGCTGCACCATTGGTATGTGTAGTACAGAGATTAAAACATGGAAATAAAATTACTTTAAAATTGTGAAAAATCTACAAGGCCAGTTTCTTTTATATGTGGTGTGGATAGAACCTTATTATGAATCATGCACCAGTGCCTTAAAACAGTATTAATCTTTTCCACATTGTTGCTAAATGGGTATGAGAACCGCCAAAGTTGATGTTTCTCTATCCTATTTCATTAATTTAAGGGAGAAGTGACTAACGAGTTAATAAGCCCAGATATAATTAACATCACTTATTATTGAGGACAACACTCAGGCAAATTTTGCGTCCCTGAGGTAAGAGAGTGGTAATTTTTACCATTTAGTCTCTGCAACAAGTAAGGACAGACTGATGATAGATCTGTTTAAAGTGTAGAAAAAAGTTTCAGCTCAAAACAGCTTTTTCCTCTGTACTAGTTTTACTTTACACATTCTGTATGTGAATCCATCTTCTGGGCTCTGTGGCCATTAATGCTAAAAAATTAAGAAAATGAAGGTCTTGGAACATTAGCAGCTGGGTTGATAGGACCATGGCTTTTTACCACTTTGGTCTATTGCAAGTGTTGGAGGAAGAGCTTCAACTCATCACATGGGGTTTGCTTCAGTCTTGGGTGCTAGTGGTGAAAAGAGACTAGCCCACTTGTACCACAAATTTACAATTTATATTTAACAGTGAAAGGAGTTTATTTTTCATCCACTATGTATTTATAATTTTGTTAAATTAATAAAATGCAACATGGACTATGTTGCCTGGCTTTGTTAACATTAATATGCAATTATTTGAAGAATCTTTGTTCTGATTGCTCTTCTGCCAAGGTCTTGTGTTTATTGTTGCTGTGGTGATCATTGCTCCTGGTGTAAACAGTAGTAGTAAAATATTTTATAATAATGTTATACAGCAATAACTGTGTAAAATACAGCTTACACCAACCAATGCAAAAATTGATATGGTAGCTAAGACATGAAAGATGAGAGCCTTCAAGTCCTATCTCCCTGTAGGAAACCACTGATAAATCAAACTTTACAGCCCAGTGACAATGGTGCACATAAACCTGTGGCTGATCAAATCTATCATGTATCCTGAAATTCTGATGAAAGAACTTCCCTGCCTATGTGCTGAATGTTAAACTGATGAATGAGTGGCTCACCTGAACATTTAGAAAGAATTTAATGCTTTATGTGCAGCACATCAAAAGAGTCATGAGGCCTCATGCTCTTTTTGGGCAGAGTTAGAAAAAAACACTAGGCTGTCAGATTCTAAAATTCACATAAAAGGTCTTTTGATCTGCAATTTTGATAATTATTCCTAGGTTTTGTCATTGCTTGTTTCCTATGAATTTATTTTTTAATGTTTTGTGTTTGTGGAAAGGTAACATAATCTTTGTATCATTCTTTTGTATGCAACAAAGGAATGCATTATAAGTTCGGTAATGGAGTGCAATCTGCTTGACTGGTCTTTTGCTGCTCTTTTAAATTTTAACTCCTAATAAACTGATTTGCATCTTATAGCACAAGTCACACAAACTGATAAATTTTCCACTAATAGGAGAACACAAAGGGACTCATGTTAGTCCCTCAGTTCCAGACAGCAAATTATAAGGAGGAGGGTGTCCAGTTGTTTTCAAATCTGGGCACAGATACATTAACAAATATTGTGCGTAAAAGGTTGCCGTTCAGTATTAGGGGAGCACAGATTTATAGGAGGGTTCCATGATACTGGACTGAACTCTGATCCTTGGTCATCACCACAATCCTTCTATATGCTCATGGTGCAAGTTGTAATTGTTGTTCATGGCTCATCCTTGAGTCCTTTTCCCATCAACTGGAGGCTTCCTCAACAAATGGCTGCTATCTTCCTAGATCAAAACCCTCCTGCGTTCATCATCCAATTCTCCTGACTCTTGCAGATAACTACACTTTACAATAATTCTTGCTGCTTCCTTTTCCTGCATCTTCATTGTGTTGAAATCAACACTCACCTCAATTTTCTGGTGTAACTTGTTCCCACCCAGAACCTTGAATCTTTTTAAAACTTTCCCTCATTCCCTTCCTTTGCAGGTTTTTCAACTTCAAGCTTGATGTCACCTAATCACTGCTGCTTGCTTGATCTTTTTTCTACTGTTTTCAACTTTGGTGGTCTGCACAATAGGTAGTCTTGGCACTTTCACCACACTACTCAAAAAGCCTATTATCAAGAAGCAGCATATTGGCGGCTGCTTACTATAATGACTGCTCAGGTGGTGTGAATTAGGGATTTTCTCGCCAACTTGTCCTCTGTTGATGAAATTAAACATGAGCTCTGAAATTTTGCTTTAAAAATTAAAGTGGACACATGTTCTCAAAGGTTATACAAGTGATTTCAGTTAACCTAGAGATTTTGATCATGAAAATGACCTCTGATATTTGCCCAATTTTTTAAAATTTCAAACACCATTGCTGTTTGCATGTTCATGAAGTTTGCTGGTCATTACTTCTGGTACTGATTCAAGCGGTACATTTGCCTCAATAACCAAAGTGACCTTGAAAGGTCGGACAGAAGCGTTACTAGATATTATAGACATCACTTTGCATCTTCAACCAAAGAAGCAGTGCGAGCACAGGAACTGTGGGAGGCAGAGTCTGTACAATGCCTGTACAAGGGAAGTTTCGTAATTGGATATGGTAATGGGGAATGAACCAGAGAAGATGAGACGAGTAAAAATAGCATAACATTCAGGCAATAGTGACCATGTGACAGACAAGGATGTAAGTATGACAAAAACCAAGCTAATAGACTGAAGGAAAGTAGATTTTTGAGGGGCTGAGAATAGAACTTGAGAGACTAAAATGGGCAGCAATATTGGCAAATAACAATCTATAACAACAATTGCAGGAAAAATATATTCCACTAAATGGAAAGAAAAACACTAGTGAGGTTTCATGGATGAGAAAAGAAAAAGAGGGTTAAGAAAGAGGTGTAAGTTAAGTACATGGACAGCAGGAAAGTGCATGATAATATGAAGAGATTAGGAGAGAAGGAAAAAAAACACTTAGGAAGATGAAGAGGAATTATGGAAGGTGAAGAGGAATTATAAAGTTACATTATCAAGGAACATAAAACAAAATAGTAAAATATTTTACAGGCATATCAATAAAAGGCAAGGCTGTGATGGAGATAGGAACATTAAGGGATAGACAAGATAATATGACAGGTAATGATAGATGGCAGAAATATTAAATAAGTAGATATCACATTGAATGATAAGAGGAGTAATTTGACAAGTGTATTTAAATAAAAAATGGATGTTTTAAACAAACTAAAATGCAAGAGGACAAAGCCCCTGATGCGGGCCAATTTCATCCACATATTTTAAAAGAATCTAGGGAAGAGGTAGCAGAGGCATTATGATTCCAATTTAATAATTGGTTAGGAAAAAGTGCAGTGCCAGAGAACTGGGTAGTTTAGTTCCTATATTTACGAAGGGGACTGAACATGTCCAGGGAATTATAAAACAGTTAGCTTGATATTGGTGGTAAAAAAATAATTGAATCCTTACTAAAGGAGCAAATAGAAGAATATCTGGAAATGAGAAATATTATCATGAATAGACAGCATGGATTTCAAAAGGGAAGATCTTGCTTGACCAACTTTATTGAATTTTTTGAGGAGGTAGACAATGGGAATGTAGCAGATATAACTTATCTGAATTTTCAAAACACCTTCCTTTGATAATGTTATCCCTAATAGAATAATGAGTAAGGTCAGTGAATGTGAAGTTGGGGACAGGTGGCAGAGAGTGGGAGTTGTGATGGACAGAATTTGTATTTTCTTTCACTGCCCATGATTAGTATGTTTGTATGTAAGAGGTGTTTACTTTCCTTCAGAATGAGTGTCCCAATTAAATAATTCCAGCAGCAATCTTTTCATGAGTTTAACAGTAAAGGTTATTTATTATTGCACATTTACCCTGAATTTGACACAACGTTTCACTCATTCATCTCACACACTCTTACGCATACAAAGATTAGATACAGATGAAGATACTATACGGTTACAGCTTCTAATTATCTCAGTGACTTTCATGGAAGGCCTGTAGTTTCTTGGATGAAGTTGGTGCTTTAGTTGAAGTGAAGGGCTGGTAAGGTGAGAGATTTGTAGTAAGCTGTGAGGTTTCCAGGAGGTTTGTTCTCAGATGAACTTTATCTGGGACAGGTTGGAGAGTCCTTTTTGTTAGGACCTTCCACTTTCAAGGTATTGCTGTTTATTACCTTAGCTGCTCGGATGACTTGCAGCTAGTTCAATGGCTTTCGGTGGATTGTCTGCCTGCAAGCATCTTCTTGCTGGTTTTAAAAGCAGACAACAAAAATAGTTCCCTCATCATGTGACTTCCACAAGTTTGGAGTCCATTTTCCAAATAAAGGATGCTGTATGTGCTGATTCCAATCATCCCGAGTTATCATTTGGCACCTTGAGATTCACCTCATTTGGATGAGGGAAACCATAATAGTATAATGGAATGTTGATAGGATCCATTCATTCATCTTACACACATTGGCCAGGATTTTCAAGTCATTGGGTGGGCTCGGCCGGAGCAGGCGTGTGCAGCTGCGAAGCACCGCAAGTTCACATGGGTGGGCCAATTAAGGCCTGCCCTGTGTGGATCATGAGCAGTAGTGCTGTGCGCTACCTGTGCGGGGAGGAGGGAAAGTTGGGTCCAGCGCGCACAGAGCTGTTTCAGGGAGATTGAAGCGCTTTTTAAAAAAATAACTAAAGACATTAAAAATTTAATGAAACATGATCCCTCAGGCGACTGTGTCACATGAGATAGGGCATGTTTTTATTTTCAACAGGAAGTTTTTATTTAATTAGTATTAGCTTCAGGAAACCTCATCCAACTTGTGGATTAGGTTTCCTAAAAAATGTAATGGCTGCTTGGCCTTTTTGCCTGCTAAGGTTGGATGAACAGCGTAAAATTCAACTCAATTTCTTTGTTAATGGTCTTAACAGGCCTTTCAATTATCAGCAGGTGTGCAGCCAACCCTGGCACGCACCCGCTCGCTGAATGAAGTATCGCGCGAGTTCGCAATGACATCGGGATGCATGCCCAACATCATCGTGCGTCATTTTACGTTCCGGCGTGTCAGGCATGCACCTGCACACCTAATGTAAAATTCTACTTGAGTTTTTATGTTTTTTTTGTCCAGGGTGAAACAGAAGATGGAATCACCCCAGATTTGTACTATACATGGTAGCGCGTGGGAAAAAGGATGTTTTACCTGCTGGCTGCAATGGTAGACTTTCGTGTCATTTCATCCCAATTCTGACTCCTTAATCATGCATTCCGGGAAACAGGCCATTTCGATTGTGGGCAGGCTGTCAATCATTTGGCACACCATCACCTCACCGCTTCCTCACACTGGGCGCCATATTTAAAGTGCAAATGTATGGACAGCGCTCAGTACTTCCAGCCCAGGGCTGCCTTACACAAGACATGGCCCCGAAAGGCAAGAAGACTACAGCCCTTCAATTCAGTGATGCAGCCCTGTGACGCCTTCTGGACATCATTAGATCCTGTTGCAATATCCTCTACCCCAGCTCTGGCCATCAGTGTCACTATTCTGGCTTGGGAGGCAGTGGCAGTGGTGGTCAGTGCCAACTCTACACAGAAGAGGTTGGCCATCCTGGGCAGAAAGAGGATGAAATATCTCATCCGTGCTCCCAGGGTATGGCAACTGTCTCATCACTCTAAACTCACACTTACAAGCCCATCACACATTCACTGGCATCTCACTCTCCGCCAGCTCAAGGGAAATCACCACTCATCCTCACATCTCCATCTAGACTCATCTCCTCTGGAGGCTGCCTCCTCAGCCCTCACCCTTTTGAGACTACTTGAACAGATCAACATGTGTACCCACACACCCTGGGGTATCCCCCTTCCCCAGTACAGCCCTTGCCTGAAACCACTTCTCCTTCCCCAAGCAAGCCCTAGCCCTGCAGCCATTGAACGGCTACCCCCACCTTATGGCTGGTCTCATAAGTAGAGACCTGCCCGTGAGCTCCTCTAAAAGTGACGTGGTTCTGCCTGCGAAGCCTGCCACTGATGACCACGAATGCTGTCTGAAGTAAGGTAGACAAACAAACCTCAAAGTACCGAGTGAAATGCAGCTCTCCAGGTGTGTGTCATTTATGTTCAGTTGTGAAACACATCGGTGGGGTTTGCCTAAATGGGCGATGATTCTGGTGAGTTGGGCTTATAATGATTTGCAGATGTATCACAATGAAGTTCCCACTGTGCAGCGGTGGGAAATGTGGCCCACCATTGATGGGCGGAGTGGACAATTGCAAAAATGGTTTGCCCATTCACACCCACCATGACACCTGATGTCAGCGGGCACGGAAAATTCTGCTCAGAGATTCAGGTTGACTGGAATTCCATTGAACTTTTGTGTTGATCCATCCTTAAACAAAGGGCTATGTGAATTCCCTGGATGGCTGTGATCATCCATAGTTAATTAGGTATTCAATGACTTAAGACTCAGAACTGTCTGAAGCTCAAATTGCACAAAGGTCACATGATTTGCTGTAGCCATTTTAACATTGTGTGTGTGTCCAGTTTAAAAAGTATTGACTTGAAATACATAATATACTGGGACATGATAGTGTAAAGAGTAGTTATTCAGAGTGACAGATAATGGGAAGTGGTGTTCCCTAAGGCTGCTGTTTAGAATTTACATTAATGATTTGGACTATGGTATCAAAAAGACAATTTCTAAATTTGTAGATGACACCACATTAGGACAGATAGTGACTATTGAGAAGGACTGCAACAAATTACAGGACATTAATAAACTTGTAGAATGGGCAAATAATTGGCAATTGAAATTCATCACAGATAAATGAGAGGTAGTATGACAAATATGGACATAAGTAATTTCTTGGAATGAGCAAGTCTAGGTGGGATAGAGGAACAAAGAGATCTCAGAGTTGTTCCACAGGTTAGCAAGTCCATAAACAAAGCAAACCAAGCACTAGGCTTTATTTCTAAATGGAAGGAATTGATAAGTAAAGAATATATTTAAAAAGAATGTATTCACCATATTTAAAAAAGGATAGGTACTGAAGAGGGTGCAGAGAGATTTACAAAGATGATGCTAGAAATGTGTGGATATACATATCAGGAAAGGATCAACAGCCTGGGTCTCTTTATATATGTAAGAAGGCTGAAGAGTGACCTAATAGAGTCTTTAAAATTATTAAAAGTTTGTTAAAATGGGTACAGAGGATGTTTCCTCTTGTGGGGAAGGCAATTGATATAAGATAGTCACTAAGAGATCCAATGGGGAATTCAGAAAAAATAGTCTTTACTCAAAGAGTGGTGAGAATGTGGAAGTCGTTACCAATGGAGTGTTGAAGCAAAAGTATTGATGTATTTAAGGGAAAGCTAGGCTAACATATGAGAAGGGAATAGATGGTTGTGATAGTGGATTTAGATAAGAAAATATGAGAAGAGGCTTGAGTGGAGCATTAACACTTGCATGGACTGGTTGGGCCAGATGGTCTATTTCTGTGCTATGTATCCTATGTAATATTAACAGCAGAAATCTGTGTGAAATTTGATGGCTCAAAAATAGGTTGCACAAGAATCAAGAAATACTGTGATCCATCCCATGCAGGTTCAGCTATTCTCAGAGTTCTATGTTTTTTTTTAAAGTGTTGTCATGGATATTTGGTTTTACTACATACCATTTTTACCTGATTGGAAATCAGAAATACATACTTTTTTGATATACGTGTGACAGGAATTTTTGGGAAGTTCCTGTCATTTTACAGGTTTTCTGCAATAGTTGCCAGCATTGTGTTGAACAACTTAATCTAGTCAAAATGGGCACCAGTTACCGATATCTGTTGCTGGTCAGATTGAACAATACAGGTCTACACAATTACCTTATGTTTGCTCTCACCTGTTAATAAGCAGCCCTGTCCTCAAAACAGAGAAAAGGTGAAATTCAACTTGTTAGGACATGCAGCTTGCAGCTTAATGTCATTACATGTGTGTGCAATCTGCATTACAGATGGAGGAACTGGTTTAGAATGAGTCTCAAAGGAAGAGTCAGTGCAGGTTGACTGTCTGAAGTGTACCCACCTGCTTAGCAATTGAGTTTGTTCAGTGTCTGGGTCTCTGGGGAGACTGAGCACGTCAGAAAGCATCTGCAGAGAGAATAGATGGGTTAACATTTGAGGTGTAAACTCTAAGAAGTGGAGGATATTATATTGAACAATATTTACAAATGTACAAAACAATGAGGGAGAGGACATACACATGTAAAGTGATTAGTGGAAAACAGGTTGTTTAAATGGCTGAAATGATGTTACTATGAAAGAAACTGAGGCACAGAGGACATATTATCTCATGGGGTGGGGAATGAGGCAGAAGATATAGAAGCTTGTAAAACTAAAATGTGGAGCAGACTTCAGTGACCACATCTAATCAAAACAGAAAATGCTGGAAATAACCATCAGGTCAGGCAGCATCTATGGAGACAGAAGAAACAGGGTTAACATTTCAGGTTGATGAGCTTGCATCAGAACTCATGCAGAATTCATGACTAAAGGTCATCAGCCTGAAACGTCAACTCTCTTTCTCTCACCACTGATTCTGCCTGACTGCCTGAGTATTTCCAGCATTTTTTGTTTTTATTTCAGATTTCAAGTAGCTGCAGAATTTTGCTCTATTTTTTTAGTGGTCAGTGACTGAGGAACCTGGGAACAAAAAGCAAGTCAGCACTAAGGCTGCAGATCCTCTTATGAGCAGAATATTCTGCTGCAGGATTCCCACCTCAAATTGGTGGTACACACATTTCACAGCACTCAAACTTCCTGATGAAGAAGTGAGGGGGCTGCAAAATACCTCTGATAGAGATGATGCTATTGCATGAGGTTGCCACAAGTTTCATTGAAACAGTGTAAAAGGTCATACAGAGGCTAGAATTGGGGGCTGAGTTATGTTTCATTTCAAAACTGTTCATCTAAACTATCTTTGAGTTCTAATGAAATGTCTACATCTTAAACATGAACTCATCAAGGTAAAAGCAAAATACTGCGGATGCTGGAAATCTGAAACAAAAACAGAAAATGCTGGAAAAACTCAGCAGGTCCAGCAGCATCTGATTGATCACACAGACTCAAAACATTAACTCTTGCTCACTCCACAGATGCTGCCAGACCTGCTGAGTTTTTCCAGCATTTTCTGTTTTTGTTTCATTAACGCATCAATGCTCTCCAAAGACTCTTAGTTCAAAAATTCATACCCTTCCTGAACTACAAGAGCTTCATTACATCTTTGTGTAGTTGTTGATGACCGCTAAGACAAGACCATGCAAGTGCATACCCACTTCCAGGCAGTAGGCTGAAGGAAAGCTGCCACTTTTTCTATAAATCCTTGGAAAAAACTAGATGCATAATACAGGCCCAGCTGTTACAATCTCAGTCAAAAGCAGTAACTTTAAAAAAAAAATTCAAAGTCACAGTTATTACCTGAAGGAATCTAGTGGCTTCATTCTATGATTTAAAACAAAAGAGTTTTTACTATACAAGAGTCAAAAAAATCAAACACTAAACACTATCTTAAATATCCTCAACATAAGTTAAACATGATTTAAAGGAAAAATTGGGGTCCTTTAAGTGGCAGATATAATTAAGACCGATTTCATGAATTGGCTCAGCAGTTCACTCATTAGCAAATAGGTCATCAGTCTCAGTCACATATTCCTCCAAAACTCTGTCTTCCTCGTAAAGAATTTCAGCTCTTCTAGAATTTAACTTCATCCTCAGCCAACAGCAAATCACAACCAAGTTCCACGGGCATGGCCTTCACCAAAATTGGTGCATGTCTGCAGGACCTCAACTCTGTTTACAATGGTCTGGATAATGTAGATCCATCAATGTTATCTTCAAGTAATAGAAACAGCTGCAACAACTCTATCTTTGCTTATTCTCAGCTTCTGTCTTCTTCAGCCTGCCTGTACTACACCACTGAACTCATCGATTTCTACTGGACTCTGATGGCTCTGTCTCATTTTATTGTTTCAACCAGAAGTTTTGGTTTCCAATTCTCACTTTCAGTCTTAGTTTTCTCAACAACTGGGAGGGTAGGTTTCCTTTCTCAGTTTCCCTTTCCAGTTTCCTTTTTCAATTAGGGCCTGTCTCGAAAAATACAAGTTCTGCCCACAGATTTCAACACACTGCTGGCAGTGTCAGCCTTGTTTCTGAGCAACATCATAACTCTGTCACTACTCCCACAGAGAAGTAATGCCTGTGAAGTCAGATTTTCTCATTGGAGAAACAATACCGTAGAAAAACAATACAAGTCACTCTGCAGGTCAGATTCATCAAGCAGATGACGAATCTGTTGTTTGCCAGCGCAAATAATTCTACTTTATTAGGATGCAGAATGAGGGAGCAGTGCAGTATTTTTGCATCACAAGCTGGATAACATTTCTATTACTCATGGAACCCTTAAAGAAAAGCAACTTTGAAGTGTCATCACTGTTGAAAGGCAGGAAGCTAATTAGAGCATAGTAGTGCATAATAACCATCAATAAGATAATAACCAAATAATTTGCTTTTTAATGATATCGCTTGAGGGGTAAATGTTAGCCAAGTGAAGAAGAGCAGTGTATTCTCCCAAATAGTGTCCTGGGGTATTTTACATTCATCTATTAAGAGTGAGACCTCACCTTAGTATTTAATCTGAAACACAGAACCACCAACATAGCAGCACTCCCTCATCACTGCACTAAAATGTTAGCTGGGTTCATAGGCACAAGTCTCTGGAGTAAAGCTTCTACCCAAAGCTTTTAAGGGAGAGGTAAATGCACTACCACTGAGCCAAGATTGACAATACACATACCTTAAACGCACTATGATTAACCGTTTTGAAGCAACACTTAAGATATCTAATTCAGATTTGTCCTATTATACAATATAGTTCCATCCGAATCTCCAAGATCTTAAGTGCTCCAGAACTTTGTCATGCAAAGGGATGTATTCATGGAATAGGCGGAATTAATACCTCCCCATGGCCAAAGCAATGCAAAATGATGTGGCATGAAAGATTCCTGTTCAAACACCTTTGTAAACAGCAAGAGTCATATTGCAGGCTCTGATTGATGACACCTTCAGCTAAAACTAAATGTCCTATCCACCAATGTACTAATTGCGTAGAGAAGGTAATCATATTAGCATGTTAGCTTCTGTGTCGCCTTGGGTTTCATAGACGCCACTAATTTTATGTTATTACCTATTCCACATCATTGTGTTTTAATACCCTAAAAGGGTCTTGTATATGTACTTAGTATTTGTTATCCGACTGTATTTCCACATTGGAGTGATTATAATGAGCCCAAAGCAGCAGGTAACTGACAGGATTGGATCAGCTGCCAGTTTACACCACACCTGATTCAACCTTGGGTTCTTCCTGGGAAGATTGACCAGAAATTTCCCCCCTTTGGGTGGGGGAGGGCACGAACGCGATCGGCGCCTCCGATCGGCTGTGCGCCGCCATTTTACATGGGCGAGCCAATTAAGGCCTGCCCATCGTGATGCACACCTGGAAGCACTGTGCGCTCCCTGTGCGGACGGTTGGGGGGCGGGGGCGGTCCCTGAGTGGTTCCCTGCGTTCTTTCACACATGCGCACAGAAGAGCACAGAGATCTCCCTGAGGCACCTCCCACCTCGGGGAGATTTGTTTAAGTTATGGAAATTTGAATAAGGGTGGGAAAAAAATTTAAGGACATGTCCCCTCATGTGAAACTGTCACATGAGCTGGAACATGTCCATTATTTATTTCAAAAATTTTTATTTAAATAATAAACCCTTCATGAAAACTCATCCCGCCCATGGATGAGGTTTCATGAAAAATGCGAAGGCCGCCTGGGCTCTTTGCCGGCCCGTCAACCTTAAGCTTGGGCGGGCAGCCCAATTAATTACTTTTTAACCGGCCTTAATAGGCCTTTGACAGTGTGGCGGGCATGCCACCGAGTCAGCCGCGCACTGAATACCTGAATGAGGTGCGATGACGCCGGGACACCCGCCCAGCGTCACTAGGAAAATGCTGCTCATTAAGTTAAAATTAGTCCCTGTGTGTTTTGGGTGCTGTAAAATCTAACTAAGTGCTTCTTATAGGTCCTCCCCAGGAGATAGATAGCTACTGAATATCATAAGACTCAAACAATTTGTATTATCAGGCTGTCAGCAGCCCCCTTCATGTCAAATGCACCCACCCTCTTGCTGGGCATCAAAATTCATCTGTGTAGGAGTAGATCTCTGGATAGCTAAGTTCTACATAATGGCTCTCTTCTTCTGGCATGTTAATACTGGACAAGGCAGTCTCATAAGAATACACATAAGGCCCCTGAAGCTACAGTTTGCGCATTCATGATGTTCTATGTTTTGAATCTTGGTGATAAAGGGCTGTGCTGCTCGATTGAAGTTGTATAAGTCATATGAGTTGTCATACGTTCCATGGACTGTATCTCTGTTTATTCATAATTTCCCATTTGTAGTTACTGGATTTCTTCAGCTGTTACCAGACCTTTAAGAGTGCTTGGTACACCCTCCAGTGACCGGTAAAAGTGCTGTTCAAGTCCCTGTATTTAAGTGCAGGCCATTTGAGGTCCAGATCCCTGAGCTCTACAGTTGAGATAAGATGTGAGCTGTCCATCTAGCCAGCTGTACTTTGCTGTGACTCCACCACCTGATCTTGTTCACCAGTCCTATGGTTCACTTGGTGTACCGACTTTCAATTGACCATCTCAAGAATATCTACAGAAATGGAAGAGATGTAAAAATGGTAGCTGAAATGATAATAATAGTGTCATTGTAGACTCAACAAAATTTGTGAGGTGAGAAATAAGAATAAAAAACGCTCTTAGTCCGAAGGTCTGGGGCCACCTCGACATTTATCACATCCCACTATGTTCTTAGATCCCATAAAATTCAGCATGGCCTGCTCAAAGTGACTGAGGAGTCTAAAATAAGGAGGAACTGCACTAGTTATCTGTACCTTTATATGTGATCATTTGTCCTGCAAATTGAATCATGCAATAATATTGAAAGTTTTCAAGGAACATTATTGACAGCCAAGTGGTCGTTCATCTTACGTGCACATGAATAAGTGAACATGTATCATACAAAACATGCTTTGTAGGATCAATTTTTCAAATGATCATGCAACAGCCACAGTGTTAAATAGGAGTAATAAATTGCGGCCAATATGGACAGAGCTATTTTCCAAGTATTTAGGGCAAATTCGTTCCATTTTGCACAAGGATAAAACTTGTTTTACCCAGCGGCCGCAATGGTGGGCTTTCACGCCGTATCGTCCGCTTCTCACCTCCCACAGCCACAGGAAATACATGCCTCGCTGGTGGGCGGCCTCCAATTTGCCCACCATGCCATTATCTCACCACTTCCTCACACCATATTTAAACTGCAGCCACGTGCACACTTCACAATGCTTGCAGCCCAGGACTGTTCCGTTGAAGACATGGCCCCAAAAGCCAAGAAGAATGCAGGCCCCTGATTCAGTGATGCATCCCTGGGACACCTTCTCACCTTCTGGATGTCATGGAGGCCCGCCACAATGTCCTTGACACCCACTCTGGCTGCAGGAGGCCCATCAGTCTCACCACTCTGGCTTGGGAGGTGGTGGTAGAGGTGGTCAGCGCCAATGCTGCACAAAAGAGGTCAGCCATCCAGTGCAGAAAATGAATGAATGATCTCATCCGTGCCACCAGGGAAAGGCAACCATCTCTTCACTCTAAACTTACACATTCACAAGGCCATCACACATTCAGTGGCATCTCACCTGCGGCCAGCACTCTCTTTCACACACCCTCGCGTCTCCATCTGGCCTCATCTCCTCTGGAGACTGCCTCCTTAGCCCTCACCCTCTTGATGCCACTTGCACAAATCAACATGTGTCCCCACACACCCTGGGATACCCCCTTCCCGAGTACAACCCTCACCCTGCAGCCTCTTCTCTTGCCTGAGGCCACTTCTCCCCCTCACACAAGCCAGCCCCAGCCCTGCAGCCATTGAAAATCCACCCCTGCCTTATGGCTAGTCTGGCAATTAGAGGCCTACCTGTGAGCCCCCCTAAAAGTGATGTGGTGCTGTCTATGAAGCCTGGCACTGATGACAATGAGTGCTGCCCAAAGCAAGGTAGGCAAACAAACCTCAAAGTCCCAAGTGAAGCACAGCTCGCCAGGTGCACATTGCTTATGTACAGTTGTGAAACACGTTGTTGTGCAATCATGCTGACATGCCCAGATGATCCAACTTGGGAGGATGATTCCAGTGAGCAGGGTTTATAATGAGATGTTAAAGTATTGAAATTAGGTTCCCGATGTGTGGTGGCAGTAACTCGGCCCTCCATTGATGGGTGGAATGGGCAATCGTAAACTGGTTTCATGACAGCGTGAAAACTATTTTTCCCCTTCTCAACACATTGACCCCCCCCCACCACCTGCCATGATGCCCACGCCAACGGGGCTGGGAAATTCCCACCTGAGTGTTTCATCATATGTTCGGAGTCTAAGCAGGATTCTTTAGGGTAGCCTATTCTCCCAAAGTAAGCTGCTCAAGACTGTAATTTGTTAAAACCATTACTCCTTATTTGCAGCTATGATATACACATTGGGCACTCTGCACAATGTTGGAACTTCTGCCGCCTCCACATCTTTGTTACTCAACCCTGTGGTGTTACATCAGTATTACATCAGCATCATGTGCTTTTGATAATAACCCGTTACTCTACATCTCCCCTAAGTCTTTATACCTGTCAATATTTTCATCCTACTACATTTCCCCCAAAGTCTCAGACTTCACACAGTTAGTCTCTGAGGTGGCTTGACCAATCTCCCTGATCTTGTTCTCTCTGAGGTCAAGGATACTCTGTATGCTCCCTTCTTTCTGTGTGAATGTTTTTCTCCTGGGTGGCTGTAGGGCTTTGCCTTACTTATTCTTTCTCTTCAGGATCTGAGAAGTAAGCCCAAATATCTACTGACTTTCTTTCCAAGGATATTAAGGCGCTGTGGTTTCTCTTTATGGTGCTCTGGTCTGTCGCAATCCTCTAGGATCTCAGCTGTGGAGTTCTTTCAATGATTGTTCCTTCTCCCTTTTGGTCTCAGACCTATACTCTCTCCCTGGGCTTTAGCACCGGTAACTCAAATGTTCTGTGCTTGTGGTTAAAGTTACAAGCTTATTTGTTTCTCTGTTCTTCCTCACACTCTTTTACCCTCTCCTGGTCATTCGAGGTGATATTGGGTTTAAGTTTCTGTGTCAGAGATGGAATTAGTGTTCTCAATCTCCTTCCTATCAATAATTCAGATGATGAGAAACCATTTAGCAATGGTGAGGTTTGATAACTCAGAAGAGCTAGATTAAAGAATTTATTCTTCTGCAGCAAATATTTGATAGTCCATACACATCTTTCAGATTCTCCAGCTTTTCCATTAGCTCAAGGATAATGAGTGAACTGGTTGTTTGAATGAAGCCATTTGCAAAATTTTGGAATAACTCATTAACAAATTGCGGACACTACAATATCCGGAATACCATGCATTGCATAAATTCTCTTCAGTGATTGAGTGACTGCTTCCGCAGTGATGTTACACAATTTATTTTACTTCCATCTATATTGAATAGTAATCAATGACAATAAGGAATGTTTATCCTCTTAAACTCAAATAAGTTCATTCCCAGGTGCTCCAACACCTTTATGGAAATGTAGAAGGTGATAGCGGTTCTTGGTTGTTTACTGCATACGTAGGGCAATTAGAAATCAATTCTTCTATAGAATGAGTAATGCCTGGCCACCAGGCTGGTTGCTGGGCTCTCGCACAACATTTTGCTATCCCTAAGTGACCTTGGTGAAGTCTTTGAAGAATATCAAGCAAAGTGCTCTCGGTATGACTATTCTCTCATTGAAGACTAGCAAATGATCAATGATTGTTAAATACTTGCATTGTTCAAAGTATTGGCATAGTATTGGATTACTGTGGATATGGTCTGGCTATCCTTCCAGACAATATTCTCTTATCTGGAGATATTCGCTGCTGTGCTTGTTTTAGTTCCTGCAACTTTTTTGCAGACACTGCTAAGTGTTGAGGAATTAGGGGTGTATATGCTTCCATCTCCTCAATGAAGTGTAAATCCTTTGCTTGGTTCTTTCTGATGGTATCGGTGACAGTGTGCCTGTTGTCATTTGAAACTTTCCTTGAACATACTCTGCTTTGGAATCATATCTCATTAATATTAATCTGAATCGCTGGATTCTGGGTGGCATCTTTGCAATTTCTTTCATGTTCAGAAGAGTGACTGGTGGCCTATGGTCTGTTTCAATTTTGAACTGCAATCCCATCATGTAGTCTGAGAATATTTTACACCCCAATTTTGCTGTCATTTCTTTTTCAATTGTGATGTATCTTTGTCCAGTTCCTGATAATAACTTTGGGGCATAGTAAACTGGTCTACATTTATTGTCTCTCTGTGCTTGAAATAAAATTGCCCCCAGACATGTGAATGATACATCTGCTGCTACTATGGTCAGTAACTCTGGATCATAATGTGCCAAAATTTCAGATGATGTTAAAAGTTGTTTAATCTTTTCAAAAGCATTTTGCTGGTCTACATTCAAGCTCCACTGTTGACCCTATCTCAACAGCTCTCTCAAAGATTCTTTGATCTCTGCCAAATTTGCTATGACCTTTCCCACTTGGTTGACCATCCTGAGGAATCTCGGAAGCTTAGTAATGTTTCTGAGTTGTGGGAATTCTCTAATTACTTTTGTTTTTTGTGGATCCACTGTGATTACAGCAGCTTGTACTATGTGACCTAGAAATTTGATCATAATTTTGGCAACATTCCATGTTAGGCCTGCAACCTGTAAGACTCTCAGGACTGCTCTACCTCTGTGGGCATGCTCTTCTCTCATGGAGCCATATGCAATTAGTCATCCATACGGCATATTACTCCTCCCATGCCTTCAATGATTTGAGGCAATGTTCTCTGGAAAATTTCAGGAGGGGACACAAATCCAAATAGTAATTTATTGAAACAATAACAAACAAATAATGTTATAAATGTGGTCAGCAATCTGGATTCTTTATCTGGAGGCAACTTCCAAAATCTGCTGTTTGCATCCAATTTGGTGAATAGATACTCTTGACTATATTGGCAAGGTTCCACACACTGAGGCCATTGAGTGGATCTCACTTTCCACTGATTTGTTAAGTTGAGCTAAATCCATGCAGATTCTTATGGAGCCATTTGGCTTTGGGTGTGACCATTCCTGAACACCATTTTGTTGGCATGGTGACTGGTGACATAGCCCCTTGCTGCTGTATCTTCTCAATTTCACCCTTTACTTTGTCCAAGAGTGGATGAGGGACATCCCTCTGTAAAGATTCAAATTGGATTAGCATCAGCTCATAGGGTGATATGCTACTTGGTCTTTAGTTTCCCTAGGCCAATAAATAATTTTGGAATTTCATTCCTGAATGTGTTGCTGTGATGCTCATCAGCAACTTCATCCACTTTATAGATTTGCTTCAATTTTAAGCATGCCTTTCTGCTTAATAGAGAGTATTCTTGATTTTGTATGATATAGGTTCAAAGATTTCTCTATCTTTATACTTCAACTTAGCCATGAGTTGACCTTTGACTTTCAATGTAGTCCCACCAGGACCCTGTAATTTGATAGATAAGACTTGCAATGTAACCTGCTCATCTGATAAAACAGAAACCCCTGCTCCTGTGTCCATCCGTGTTTAAACTCCGTGGGGTGTCCATCCATTTTGAGTTTAACACTTCAGTGTTTATTCACAGTATTATTTACTTCTCCTAGGAAGGTTACTTGCTTTGTTTCTGGTTTTTCCACTTCCATATGTGATTTTGGTTTAAAATTTTCTCCTTCTTACAGGCTGTTGACAATTTTGAACAACAGACAGTTTTGAAGTGGCCTACTTTTCCACAGTCGAGGCAATCTGCCCCTCCTCCCCACCACCCCCACCACTGGAAATTCTTCTCACTTATGCAGATTGTTCCCGCCACATCAATAACATTTCAAGATGGCAGTTGGCGTAATTTTCCCCATTTTGGCAGGCTTAGACTTGACACACTTTCTTTCTTATGGTCTGCATGCTGAAAGGTCTTACTTAATCTTGTCCATGGGGCTTCACCTTCTCTGCAAGCAAATGCCCAATTTTGTTCCCTAAGCTCAGTTTGCCTCACAATTTGTACTGTTAAATTCTCTCGTCTGTAAGAGATCTGATAATGCTTCATTTAGCACCCCAGCTACTATTCCATTACAAATCAATCCCTCTCTTAAGATTCCATAATTACGATTTCCTGCCAGCCTGTATAGATCGTTGATGACCAATCCATGCTTTCACCTGATCTTTGTTGTCTCTTGTTAAATTTTGCTCTATAACTAAATTCCTGCAAACACTGAAATGTGGATCCAATGCTTGCAGAACTTCTTCTAAAGAAGTTGAAGTCACATCGACTCCCTGCCTTACTATCATATCATCAGCAATAGATCCAACTGCAAAAAATAATGCACTGACTTGATCCTTTTGATCTATCTTTGTTCAAATCAAAAGCAGATCTATACCTTGTGAACCTCTTTCTCCTACTGTCCAAATTCTGGGCCTGTTGCAAGCCTTCAGTGCTCTAAAATGGTTCTGGGAGTGGTAGTGTGGATTCCATACTTGTACCAAGCCCTGGAATTGTTGCTGCTTCACTGGTGTTGCTTGTCACTTCAGGTCTGTGTTCAATGCAGTCTGGACTCTGGGTCTGTGTCTCAACTTGCAGCTGCTGCATCTGCGGTGCTCCAACTTTTTTGGTGAGTTTTGAATCTGTTCCTTTCATCTCGACTTGCCAGGTCTGTGAATGTTTCTTAAAGTTTTCTGGCTTTTTTACTCACTGTCCACAGCCACCATGTTTCATGGTGGGTCTAGATGGAGTTCTTTGGGCCTGGTTTATTCTCCCAAAGAAGTTGCGCAATACTGTAATTTGTTAAAACCATTACTTATTTACAGCTACTATATACATATTGGGACCTCTGTGTGAGGTTGGAACTTCTGCTCCCTCCAGATCTCCGTTACTCAATCATATGGTGTTACAGCATTACACCAGCATCATGTACTTCTGATGTTAACCCTTTGCACTTAGCACATTGCCTCGGTCAGGGTATAAGATACAAATACACGAAGTAGGATCAGAAGTAGGCCATTCAGTCCCTTGAGCCTGCTCCACCATTCATTTCAATCATGGCTGATCTGTTTGTGTTTCGAATTCCACATTTCCATCTACTCCCAGTAACCTTTGATTCCCTTGCCTAACAAGAATCGATCTACTTCCGCCTCAAAAATATTCAATGACCCCACCTGCACCGCCTTCTGAGGCAGAGTTCCAAAGTTGCACAACTCTCTAGAGGAAAATTCTCCTCATCTCTGTCCTAAAAGGGCAACCCCTAATTTTAAAATAGTGCCCCCTTGTTCTGGACTCACCCACAAGAGGAAACATCCTTTCCACGTCCACCTTGTCAGTACTGTTCAGGATCTTATATACTTCAATCAAATCACCCCTCACTCTTCTAAACTCTAGTGGAAACAAGCCCAGGCTGTCTAACCTTTCCTCATTAGACAACCTGCTCATTCCAGGCATCAATTTAGTAAACCTCCTCTGAACTACCTCCAACGCATTTGCATCCTTCCTTAAATAAGGAGACCCAAACTGCACATAATATTCAAGATGCGGTCTCACCAGTGCCCTCATAACTAGAGCATAACATCCTTATTTTTATGTTCAATTCCTCTTGTAATAAAGGATAGCATTCCATTAGCCTTAATTACTTGCTGTATCTGCATACTAACTTTTTGTGACTCATGCACTAGAACACCTAGATCCTTCTGCACCTCAGAATTCTGCAGCTGTTCTCCGTTTAAGTAATACTCTGCTTTTTTCTTCTTCCTGCCAAAGTGAACAACTTCACATTTTCCCACATTATACTCCATTTGCCATATTTTTGCCAAGTCACTCGACCTATCTATGTCTGTCTGTAACCTCCTTATGTCCTCTTCACAACATACTTTCCTATCTTTGTGTCATCTGCAAATTTAACTACCATGCCTTCACTCCCCTCATCTAAGTCATTGATATAAATGGTAAAAAGTTGAGGCCCCAGCACAGACCCCTGCAGGACTCCATTCATCACATCCTGCCAATTAGAGAAAGACCCATTTATGCATATTCTCTGTTTTCTGCCAGCCAGCCAATCTTCTATCCATGCTGATATGTTACCCCATGCACCATGAGCTTTTATTTCCCACAAAAACCTTTGTTATGGCACCAAGGTGACAAGGAATACTTATTAGCCTGCATATGTTCCCCAGATAATTGATCAAGTGTATTGCTGCATAGCCTGACTTTAGTAGTCTACCTGAAGCTACTAGCTTCTCTTTTCTTATTTGCATTCATTCCGGTAGCTATCCTCTAACATACAATCTTGATGTCTCTTCTATAAGGTGAGTGCCATGAGCTGTCAGAGGGTAATCCTCTTTTGTTGCAATTCTGCACTTAGCATTTTCATCACTGTGTTTGCAATGCAGGTGCTCTTGTTCAGTTATGATTTCTTCTCTGCATAGCAACAATAAAACCACCCCCTTAAATAGCAGCTTGCAGCTATTTTGTACTGCCACAGCTAACCAGGTTTGGTACTTGCTCTTTGTAAATGAGGCCAGACTTGACAATCTCATGAAGGCAGCAAATAGGAAGCTCACTACTGTGTGTTTTGGTTTATTATCATAAAATTCATGTGCTGGAGTCCAGGTGTAACTGGTGACTGATTATCTGGTTGTTCAGCCGGAAGTCAACTTAAAATTCAGAGCCAATGCTCCAGTCTCCGCTTGATGCAACTGCCTGGAAAGTGGACCAATACTTGCACCTTCTGATTTGGAGGCAGGAATGCCACTACAGAAACAAAGGCTTGCTCCTTAGCTTGGTGCAGACTGCTTAGTCTTCCTGCAAGCAACTGAGTACTAGAGCAACTCAAATGTAACATACTGTTGATTATCATTTCTCAGGTACAATTTATCAATACTATCAACCCATATATATATATGTATGTATATATATATATGTGTACACTTCACCCTCCATATCTATCAGACAATAAAATCTGAAATTCAATTCTCTGACATTTTTGCTCATTGTGTAATGGAATTGTCAGACGATTTGATCTGACACTCAGGTCACATAGTTACCACCTGGGCTAGGAGAAAGCACCTTTGTATTAGTTGAGGCTTTCAAATGTTTTCATTTGTGTTAAATTTGTTTGAACATTTCATTTTGCTTAAATTACTTTAAAAAATCACAAAATTTGAATAGGGAAGTTAAAATAGCACCTTGGAAAAGTAATGGTATGCTGGTGCAGGTGGGGGTTGGGGGTAAAGCTAAAGATCTGAAAGTGACATCAATCTGACATTGTCCTGCCAACTTCTGGCTTTAACCCAGGCAGGTTTGCAGGCAAATAGGGAACTCCCATAGAGCTGCTATGTAAGTCATTAAAATAGGCCTACAACCTCGGATTTAATCCAACATTCTGGCTATAACAGCTAGCTCAGAGATTTCCCAAGCTGTGTAGCCCCTGGCAGGGTGAACAAGGCAAGAGCACAGTGGGAAATACACATTTAGTGAAAACTGATAGAAGCACTGTGAGAGGAAGCCTGAGAGTGCACTCTTACTGCTTGACCAGTGACCTCCAATTCCTTGGATATCAGTTCACCTGTCTTGGACTTCCCTCGCAGCTGGCTGCATGTCCTTGCTGCCAGCTTTTGCTGTGGCATGGGAACAGCTTACGCAGTCTCTACCCTGCACCTCTGATGAGAAACAAGAGCAGCAGCATGGGGAGCATCAGCTGCCTTCTCCACTGCCCCATGCCAAATTTCCCACCATCCTGGGCGTTACCATCAATTAGAAGCTGAACTGATTGGACCTGCCACATAAATAGGCTGGGAAGCTGCATTGAATAACTCACTTCCTGACTTTCTAAAGCCTGTCCAATATCTACAAGGCACAGGTCAGGAGTGTGATGGAATACTCTCCACTTGCCTGGAAGCAGCTCCAATGACACTCAAGAAGTTGACAACCAGGACAAAGTAGCCTGCTTGATCAGCACCCAATCCATCAGGTTAAACGTTCACTCCCTCCACCACCACACGCAGTGGCAGCAGTGCGTACCATCCGCAAGATGCACTGCAGCAACTCACCAAGGCTTCTTCGACAGCACCTCCCAAACTTTACCATCATTGATGGGCAGCAGACACATGGGAACACCATCACCCACAAGTTCCCCTCCAAGTCAGCACCATGTTGACTTGGAACCAAATCGCTGTTTCTTCATCACTTAGCCAAAATCCTAGAACTCAACCCCAGATAGCACTGTAGGTGTTACATACATGGACTATAGTAGTTCAAGAAGGTGATTCACCACCACCTTCTCAAGGACAACAAGAAATGGGCAATAAATGCTGGCCTTGCCAGTGATGACCACATCCTGTGAACAAATACAAAAAATGGACTGAGGGGATGGAAACCAGATCCTGCTCAAAAGAGGTGAGCTGCCCAACATAAGGTCTCCAGGCAGAGAGAGCATCAGCTCTCAACATGTGTGAATTCCAGTGCCTAAGAGGCTCAGGTTTTCCTGGAAGATTGTTGCTGACATTGCAGTCTCCTAGAACAAGACCTCCTTAAGAGTGGGCAATGTAGGCGTGCATTGCTAGTGGCCGTCTAGGTGGCTATCACTGGAGGGCTCCCACCCCTAGTTCTCTGCCTCTCCCTGGAATTCTGCATTCTTTTCTGCAAAGAAACAAGAGAGTTGTGAGTGTGAGAAGGGATTGTGTGGAGAAAAGGGTATTTGTGGAGGGTGCCTGAGATGCATAGCACAAAGATGAGAGAACTTTGGCTATTGAAATGGGGATATGAGGTGATGCCTGGAGAGAGAATGAGTAAACCTACAAGGTGTGTTAGTCTGAGGAGTGTAGAAGAGGACAATGGGGCTTTTTACCTGAACATTACATGCTATTCATCTTTCTTGCCCTCCTGAGCACCTTGAATCTTGTAGGTTTGAGGGACCACATTTGCACTGGTCACTCCCTCAGCCATTTCCATCCACACCTGCTTGGTTCAAGAAGCTGGCTTTTTCCTTGACTAACATCACCTCATTTCAATCCCTCAGATGCTACAGGAGAAACACCTGTAAGGGTCTGAGACTCAGAGGGCAGCCTTCCCAGATATCTTTTCCATTCCTGTAGCTGATGAAGCCACAGCCATCAATGGACAAGTTCAGCAATTCTGACCCCTATCAGGATCTCTTTCACTAGGAATCTTTCCTTTGAGAGATTCAGTGGGGAAGGTAATGTTACTGAACTAGTAATCCAGAGGCCCAAGATATTGCTCTGGGAACTCGGGTTCAAACGCCACCATGGCAGCTGGTGGAATTTAAATTCAATGAATAAATCTGGAATTAAAAGCTAGTCTCAGTAATGGTGACCATGAAGCCATTGTCTATTGTTGTAAAAATCCATCTGGTTCACTAATGCCCCTTTAGGGAAGGAAATCTGCCATCCTTATTTGGTCTGGCCTTCAATGGCACATTGGCACCCTGTCGACTCTGCAAAATCTCCCTTACTAACATCTGGGGGCTTGTGCCAAAATTGGGAGAGCTGTCTCATAGCCTAGTCAAGCAACAGCCTGACATTGTCGAGAAGGTGTGATTCCATGAGTATGACTATGTCCCACAAGGTATTCCTGTTCTACCAACAGAAGATCGATGGCACAATGGTATACAGTCAGGAGAGAATTCAGCTGGGAGTCCTCAACATTGATTCTGGACTCCATCAGGTCAAACATGGACAAGGAAACCTCCTGCTGATCACCACCCCCTGCCCCCATCCCTCAGCTGAAGAATCAGTACTCTTCCATGTTTAACACCAATTGGAAGAAGCATAGAATGTACTCTGGGTGGCAGACATCAATGCCCATCACCAAAAGTGGCTCGATAGCACCACTACAGACCGAGCTAGCTGTGTCCTAAAGCACGTGGCTGCTAGACTGGCTCTGCAACAGGTGGCGAGGGAACTAACAAGATGAAAAAACCTCATCCTCATCAATCCACCTTTTGCAGATGCAACTGTTCATGACAGTATTGTAGGAGTGACCACTGCACAAGTCCTTATGGAGATAAAGTCTCACCTTCACATTGAGGATACCGTCTGCATCATGTTGTGTGGCACCACCACCATGCTAAATAGGATAGATTTTGAACAGATCTGGCAACTCAGGACTGGGTATCCGTGAGGTGCTGTGAGCCATCAGCAGCAGTAGAATTGTATTCAACCACAATATGTAACCTCATGGCATAGCATTATCCTCCCTCTACCATGAGGATCAAGCCGGCGGATCGACACTGGTTCAATGAAGAGTGTAGGACGGCATGCCAGGTACCTGACACAGACAGGGACTGTGGTTAGGAGGATTGTCAGGGGATTGTATTTTAATGGGACTTTGGCCTCTTTCGAGGATTCCGATTTAGTGTCTGGCTCAGGCGCTAGTACGGCTGTGGTGGTCCAGTTCCTGTTGCTAGGTGCTTTAGGTTGGCAAAGCAACGGGCGGCAGTCTGCTCTTGAACTTGGGCCAGCCTTTCTGGGACTAGATGATAAGAAGACTGCCCTCTGGAAGGGACGTCTCCTATATCCATACCAGGCAGGCCTACAATGCTGTAGTCTGGGATGTGTTGTTACAGGTAATTTTAAATGCAGTGGATGACCCTTTCAGGTCGCCTCACAATTCTGCATTAAGGTGAGTGGATATGGGATTCAATCTGGTTGAGGTCTCTCTGCTTGGTACTCGGGTACCGTATCTTTTGGAATGCTACTGCCCTCTGATGGATGGTTAGCGCTTGTTGTACCTCCTGGTGGCTTATAAACTAAGTGAGGCATCACCCTTACATTTTCTGGGCCAATTTGGGAACTTTCCTGGTCTCCATTTAAATTTGCTATAAAGCTACTGGCCATACCAATCAATGGCTTCTCAGCTAGTGTCTTTGGCTTGGGAGTGGTCGCTCTCCTTACTTGTTCCATGTCCCCTGGAATACCACTGCCTTCAGGTGGAGGTGCAGCTCTAGCTACACTCACTTGTGGCTTTTCAACTGGGAGAATCATCTCACTCCCCATCTGCTCATCGATTTGGGAACTCTTTTTATCACTAGTTAATATTGGAAAGTAGGTTCTGGCAGCCATACTTGAGCAATTCCTTAACCTTTGTCTTTCCTGGTTTAATAACTTGCCTTCCTTCAGGTTCTTTGACTACGTGGGGCATCTCCCTCACTATCTCTTTCCTTGCACTAGGGCTTCTCTGGCACCTATTTCATTTCAGGACATTCTGTGAGGCTGTTTGCTCTTTTAACTTTACTGGTCAGTGCTTCGGCCTTGCTACACTCAAGCAGCCCTCACTCAATGTTTATGGATGCTCTCTCACACTTTTGGGCCTCTGGAACTTCTCCAGCTTTCCACTTTCCTGCAGGTTTCTGCTGGATGATGTGGGCCCCCTTTCTTTCACTGGCTAACACCTTGCTGCCAGCAAAGTTGTTTCCAAAAAGGAAATTGATTCCTGCTACTGGTAGTTCAGGGACAATTCCGAGCGTGACAGGGCCTGAAACAAGGTCACGCTCTAGGTGGACTCCAAGGAGGGGTGCAAACACAGATCCTCCTCCCATGCCACTGATGAGTGCTTTGGTCTTCTGGGAGGGTTCGTGAGGTTTTGGGGGGGTGGGGGGGGGGGGGTTAGGTTTAGATTTCCCTCCAACGTCAAGGACTGAGTGGCCTGTGTCCCAGGGCAGTACAACGGACTTGCTCACATTTTGAGACAGGTAGAGGGACACTACCCCTGAAAGGACAAAACGCCATAAACTCTCTGGGAGTTTGTCCGCTCATTTGAGTGCCGTGCCCTCCAAAGGGTAAGTTTTGGTAGCGAGAGTCTCTACCTGCTCTGCTGCACTACCCATAGGAGCACCCTTCGGGGACCCATAAGCTTTCCTTGCAATCCCCAGTACTTAAGCCTGGAATAGCTTATTTTATTACAATGGGAACACACCAGCCTCTGGGGGCTCTCCTTTCAGGCTGCGGGAGGGCTTCTCGTACCTGTCCTTGTGTTTTCTTTTCTGGATGAGGGGGGCAGGGGGCCTTTCCCATCTAGGTCCTGCTTATCTTTCCAATGTTCATGGGAATGGTTTGTAAAAGGTCTGCCTTAGTTTCCAGGCCTATGGGTGAGATCATAGCTGTCTGCTGTGACTGCTGCATCTGGGCTGTGAGGATTCTCTGCTGCTCCAAGTGCATCTGCAGGCTGGAGGGTAAGCAATTTTGAATTCCTCCAACAATACCAACTCACGCAACCCCTCATAGGTGCATGGGATTCTTATGGACCTTACCCAACGCTTAAATGTGACTTACTTCAGCTGTTCAAACTCGATATAGGTTTGGGTGAGCTTCTTATGAGCATTCCAGAATTGCTGGCAATATGCTTCTGGGATTAACTCATAGGCACTGAGGATGGCAGCCTTGGTCTACTCATAATTAGTAGATACATCAGGAGTCAGCATGGAGACCTCTTGGGCTCTCCCTGACAGTTGCCCTTGAATTAAAAATATGCAAATATCCAATAGCCATTTTAGCTGTCCTGCTATTTTCTCAAAAGTGGCAAAAAATACCTTCATATCACTCTCTTCAAATTTGGGAATGAATCTAGCATATTTGAGGGCCTCAAATAGTGGTTCTGAGTTAGGGAGATAGGGGGTGCTACCAAGTGGCGAGAGATTTTCCCTCGCAGCTTCCAGCTGTCCGGTCTCTCTCTCTCTATCCCCTTGAGCTGCCAGCTCCATTTCCAATTTTCAGAGCTGGAATCCTCTTTCCTTTTCCTGTTCCATCTTCTGTGCTTCTCTTTCCCTCTCAAATTCTAGCTGCATTCTGAGCTTTTCCAGCTTGAATTGGAGTAGGGGATGGGACTCGGAGTCATGATTGAACTCTGCACCTAACTAACTACTCTATCGGTAACGAGATCCAAAAGTTCTATCAACAACCAGATTAGTCCACTTCTCTTCACTTTACTAGGCAATCTTAACTGTACCTCCCTAGCCAGTTGTTCTGTGCTATGAGGCACTAAAGTTTCACCATTCAAATTTCCTTGCTTGACCCACATCTTCTTAAGTGTTAGGAAAAAGGAATTTGCTGTGGTACATTACTATGTTTTAAAAATTGTTCAAGCCACCAAGTTTTCCCCTTTTGGTTTCCATTTGGCTCTTATATTTCAGATTTGGCTCGTGTCTTAATTTTGACTCTGGTCAAATTCAAAAGGGTGATCTCGGATTTGAGTTCCCAATTTCTGTTATGGACAAGGGGTGGGGGGGTTAATTTAAACAGCACTAATTTCTCCTCTCACCACCTGTCCATAAACAGAGAGGTGTTCTTGATTTGCTTCCCCCTTTATAAGCAGTAGTGTATCTCCCAACCCCTTGGTTTTGGTGTGATCCAATTTCTATTAATAACCCCACTGCAAACTCGAGATTGGATGAACTCAAAGGGTTAGTTTATTTGCACACAAAATGTGGGAGAAGGTTGCAACATCACCTCCTTTGCATTCATACAGTAAAAGAGAGATGGAGAAAAGAAAGATTACAATGCAGAGACCACAGAGAAAATAATTATTGTTGCATATGTGTTCCAGAGTCCAGAATAAAAGTCCAATGAGGTATTCCTTCATGGAGGTTGGTGAGCTGAAAAGCGATGCTGGTGTTGACTTCACACGATAAGATAGGCATGCAGAGATAAATTAGTCTTCTAGAAAATGGTACAGAATTTCCAGCAGAAGCAGTGTAGATGGGGACAAGTGTCCAACATGGATCAGAGCTCCTCGTGTGAGGCTGCTAGTCAGATGATAAAAGAGCAGACAGACTTTGCAGTTCAACAAGCCAATATTACTGGTTCCACAAGCTAGAGGTCCATGTCATGTAACTCCCACCTCTCCACTCTGGCTTTGACAAGGAATATGTATCCCCTCATCTGGGTCCCCGAGATCACTGAATGTCTCAACTATTAGGAATTGAAAGGCAGATTGCGAGATATTTGTCGTAGCTTATGGGCAGCTTCTTACTGGCCAGCCTGGGTTATGAAATACAGATGCCCTTTGTATAGGTCTCTCTGAATTTGGTCTGTGCAGCCCACAATGTATTGTTTATGGCTCTTCAGAGATGATGATGCACGAGTTTCCCTGATACTGCCAGGTAGCTCCTTTTGTTCAAGGGTCACAGACCCAGATTCAGCCATTTTAGGTCTTTGTCCAGTTTTAAATTTTTAGACATAGCAATGAGCATATCTCTATATATAAAAAATTACAGGGTGAGGTCTTAGTTCCTCACACAAGACTGAAACATTTCCAACCATCTTCAATGGAGATCTTCATCTTCAGTGGATGATCCATCGTGGCTTCTTCCTGAGGTCCCCAGCATCACAGATGCCAGTCTTCAGCCAATTCAAATCGCACCATGTGATATCAAGAAACAGCTGAAGGCATTGGATACTGCGAAGATTATGGGCCCTAACAACATTCTGGCAACCGTACTGAAGGCTTGTGCTCCAGAACTAGCTGCATCCATAGCCAAGCTGTTCCAGTACAGCTACATCATTGGCATCTATCTAGCAATCTGGAAAATTGCCAAGGTATGCCCTGGCCACAAAAAACAGGTCCAATACAACCTGGCCAATTACTGCCCTGTCAGCCTACTCTCAAACATCAGCAAAATGACAGAAGGCGTTGTTGGCAATGCTATCAAGCAGCACATATTCAGCAATAACCTGCTCATTGACGCTCAGTGTGGGTTCTGCCAGGGCCACTCAACTCCTGACATCATTACAGCCTTGATCCAAAAATGGACTCAAGAGCTGAACTCAGGTAGTGAGGTGAGAGTGACTGCCTTGACATCAAGGCAACATTTGACTGACCATGGCATCAAGGAGCCCTAGCAAAACTGGAGTCAATGGGAATCAGGGGGGAAACTCTCCACTGGTTGGAATACCTCGCACAAAAGATGGTTTGGTTGTTGGAGGTCAATCATCTCAGTCCTGGGACATCACTGCAGGAGTTCCTCAGGGTAGTGTCCTAGGCCAAACTATCTTCAGCCACTTCATCAATGACCTTCCCTCCATCATAAGGTCAGAAATGAGGATGGTCACTGATGATTAAAGTGTTCCACATCATTCACATCTCCTCAACTACTGAACCAAACTGTGTCCATATGTAGCAAGACCTAGACAATATTCAGGGGTGGATAAGTGACAAGTAACATTTATGCCACACAGGTGCCAGGAAATGATCACCTCCAACAAGAGAGAATCTAACCATCTTCCCTTGACATTCAATGGCAATGCCATTGCTAAATCCTCCACTATCAACATCCTGGGGGTTACCATTGACCAGAAACTGAACTGGACTATCCAAATAAATACATTGGTACAAGAGCAGGTCAGAGGCTGGGAATTCTGTGGAGAGTTACTCACCACTAGACTCCCAAAATCCTGTCCATCATCTACAAGTCAGGAGCATGATGGAATACGCTACTTGCCTGGATGAGTGCAGCTCCAACAATACCCAAGAAGCTTGACACCGTCCAGGACAAAGCAACTCGCTTGATTTGCACCCCATCCCCAACTTAAACATTCACTCCCTCCACCACTGATCCACAGTGTGGCACTGTGCACCATCTACAGGATGCACTGCAGCAATTCACCAAGGCTCCTTCGACAGCACCTTCCAAATCCATGACCTCTACCACCTAGAACAAGAATAGCAAATGCATGGGAACACCACCAACTGCAAGTTCCCTTCCAAGCCACACACCATCCTGACTTGGAAATATACTTCACTGTCACTGGATCAAAATCCTGGAAGTCCCTTTCTAACAGCACTGTGGGTGTACCTACACCACATGAGCTGCAGTGTTCCAAAAAGGCAGCTCACCACCATCTTCTCAATGGCAATTAGGGATGGGAAATAAATGCTGGCCTATGCCAGTGATGCCCACATCCCATGAATGAATAAATTTAAAAAATCATCCTGCCACCCTCTGGTCACGAAACCCAGAAGCAGGGTGGTAATGCCATGGCTGAGTTAAAAAGGCAAGGTAAAGGCTGCATCAATTATAAGTGAAATCCAGATCAACTACCACCCTCCCTATTGCATGCAGGTTTGCTTAGATAAAATCATGCCCTATGATTTGATAAATACATCCAAGTCACTTGCACTTACTCAGTTGGTTCTTTTCAGTCAGTTTGGACTATTGATTCAAAAGAAGCACTCTCGCTTGGAAAAACAGAATCATAGTCATTGCCAGTAATCTCCATCTCAGTCCTCCTACTCGATTTATTATGCACACTGATAACAGTCGTGGACAAATTCACAGTCTAAAGCAACTGTACTACAAGTTAGAGAATGGCTAACAGAACATATACTATATAAGTATGAGGAAATCATGGAAGCTGGGTGAAGAGTGGAAGAGAAAAAGAATCTAAAAGTAAGTAGATTATATTTATGATAGCGAATTTGACCTTGTGCTACCATAATCCACCTCTCAGTATTTTAATCTGAGGTTGGAACAGGGATACCTATATAATAAACAAAAAACTTTTTTGGGTGGGTGTGGGACTAAAAGAAATACAAATCAGAACAGAAGGGGGAAAAAATACAATAAGCACCAAATGTCAACAAACAGCTTGTTTTTCATTCAGAATATTTTGCCTTTACATGAAGCATCTGTAAATACATGGATTTTTAAAAAGAAAACGTAATTCATTTACAAATTTGTCATCCAAACATTTTCTGCGTCTTGTTGTAAGCTTTTTTTTTTTAAATGCTTTTTGTTTTTTTTTATTGCTACACTACCACACCTTAGAACAAAATGCTCACAAATCCACTCAACATATCATTTGTACTTTGACCATGGGCAGAGCCACACAGATATCAACAAAGTAGTAGAACAGTATAATACTGACTTGTTTTCTTACAAATGTGTAACAAAGAATATTCATTCAATAGTGATTACTTAAGAATTATATATATATTTTAAACTTTTTGCTTTAAGTAGAGCACCCATCCAGTGGTTAGTGTGCACCTTTGTCATATTTTGAGAGGAAAAAAGTAAAGCACTAATGCCCATCTAAATATTTTGTTCCATGCATATAGGTAATGAGCAATGTAAGCAAAAATTTCAGATACAGCTGGTCTTCTATTTTAGGTAAAGAGTCAGAATAAATCAAAATTAATAACCAGGATCAGCATGCAATACCACAGAAAGGTAGCACAGGTTGGATTTCTCCACTCAACTGAACTTCTGAACTCAGATGTTACTTTAATAAATTAAGTGAATAGAAGGTGTCAGGAAGTAGTGGAAAAATTAATGGTAAGCCTATTTGTACAAGATAGAGGACTGAGAGTGGTTCCCATTTAGAAACTGACATATAAAACTACAGATAAGATACAATGCCTAGGTTAAGATTTCTACTTCCAGCCATGAACTATCATGGTAAAACACATTCAACAGCGTGACAAAACTCAAAGTGTAAATAGAAAAAATAAAAAGACCATTTGTGTGATACAATGTTGATTTTTAATTTTTTTTCTCTTTTTCTCTTTGTCCCAGTTTATTTAAGACATTTCTTTTACACAATAAACAATTGTGACAACGTTTCTCAGTTCCATTAATCTGCTTAGCACTGCTCTGCCAAGTGAACCTTTTTAAACGAGAAGAGCAGGCATCCTACTCTCTACTGTATTTTCTGTACATCGATTAACCTAGTCACCCAACCAAGTGTAACATGATCACAAGCACTACCATGTTTTTCTCTAATTGTATTTACAATGTACTATGAGGTGGTGTGGCTGTGCTTTTCCGCCCTTTTTAAATTTCTGCCTTTAAAGGCACTCTGCATGCTTGTTGGCTAAGGGATTTAAAAAAGGCCCATTCAGAAGAAAAAACATCAAATATATCTACAGCACAAATTAAATACAGTTTCTTATTTTGCATCTTTTAAAATAAATCTGCTGTTCATATATAGCAGTTTCTGCATAAGTTGTGGGTTACTTATTCAGATAACTCACTTATCCAGCAAATAGCATTGAAATAATGTTTTGTAGGATTTGTGGCAGAAACGTGAAGGCTGTACCATGAAAAAAGAATAAACAGACGATGAATACAAACTGTTTCTTCTAGTGGAGTATTCTGTGAAGTCTTATCATTTTTCAACATAACAGAAGACATGAATATAACAATGCTTCAGTGATATCCTTGACCATCTTTCAGTCATACATGAATATATAACGGGATATTAAAATAACTGCAACAGAAATTTGTTACTTAAGGCTCTTACATGTATGGCACCTAAGGATATTTAGTGCAAGATTGTTCCGCTACTGTGGTAACAAATCACGCATTCAATACACTACTACACATTTGGAATGCTGTCAAAATCTTTGCACTGAACGCAGTGTGCTTTTGAGAAGCCTGAGTGTTTTTTATGCATGCTTGTAGCATGTTGAAAATACAATGCAACTGATTTCCTTCAGATTCTTTCTGCTTTATATCTGTAGTTGACTTTTGTTATCTTAGCAATTCGTCCTTAAGGAACATTCCAGCAAAAAGTAAAGGTTTTAAAAACCTGAAACTACTACACTGAAGCATTTGATAAAGATCCACTCAACCACCCTGTAATAATTTAGAATCTGATATTACTTGTGTAACAAACTTTAGCACACAATGAAATCACATAAAACTACTTTCCCACCTAACTCCTCCATACTAGACTAACTACTCTTAAAAATAAAAACTATTCATTAAAACTTTAGTAAAATTAAATTGTGGCACTTGCTAGAGAGCTACAGTCAAAGTACAAGAATTGTTTAGAGTACAACTTGTGATTGCTCCTTTAAAGTTTGAAATTAGTTGTAATAAAAAGAAATAAATACAGCTTTTTTTTTAAAAAGTACAACTCCACGTTAGCTATTGGGCCTAAAACACCATGCACTCCAATCATCTATTTTGGTTCGTCTCTACCTGAGAAATGCTTCTGATTGGAAAATGGGAGAATAAGGGCAAGGCCCAACACATAGAAGGTATCCAGACTTAGAATTGAGCAAGTTAACTTTTTTTTTTGGCTTTCTCACTTTCGGAATTCTTATCTTTTTACAAATTCCAGCATGTAGTCAAATATCCCTGGAGCTGTAGACCATTTAAAAAAATTCACCCACAGTATGGGCACTGTATAATTCTTCAATGTCTCTACAAACAAGGGCCCCACTATGCTTGTACAGTATATTGTATTTCACCCTGAAAACTATGAAGTGCAGCTTTATTATTTATATTTTAAAATTAAATGTTTCACTTTTTTGAAGTGGAGCCTGAAAGAACCCTGTACAAGTAAAATACTCATTTATTTCACATTAGATAAATTAAATTAAAAATCACCAGCAGGTTATATACTTCACCTACACGCATTCAATTTGGTGCATTGTCAGAATGGTCGAAAAATTCCTGTGAGATTTTTGAGGTGGCTGATACTTGAAATACAATAGTGCATGCATGTGCAACTGAAAATATCAATTCATGGGTGGGCTTGAATAAAAAGGAACTCTGTGGGGACAATTATATTCATATGTACACATATTTGCTCTTTTCTTCATAAGGGGGAGGAGGGAAGAGTGAACCTTGCTGTTAACAGATATGGCACACTGAACATTTTATTTGGAGATTCCAAATACAGAGGTTTAAGGAGCCATCAGGGCAGGTGTCTTTTTTAGTCTCCTCTTTTATCAATATATAGAAAAAGACAGGCTTGATAGCTTAATATTTTTTGTATATCCAACTGTGTTTGCCTTTTCTGTAATACTGCAATGAAATATTAGTTAGAACTGAATTCAGAAAGCTAGGGTATGCAAAAGGAAATGCTAAATGACTTGATTGTTCAGATATGCTTTGAAGCTACACCTTATGAAAGTCAATGCACCTCTTTTATTGGAGCATGGGATGCAGTTACCTGACAACAAATTGTTTCATAAAAGCATGTACAAGCAGATTTCACAATTCAGTTTTAATTTTTTTTTAAAAAAGAACTACATTGGCAGAATTAAGATGAATTCAGTTTCAATGCACACTATCCACTGGACAGCTCCTTTGAACATCTATGCTAACAGGCCAAGACTTCTTTCCACCCTCCCCTCCCAAAAAAAACTCAACCGTTTAATATTTTATAACTGAACAATTTGTTTTCTCTTTAGTCATCAAAAAACATTTAACCTGAAACATTTACATTGCAAGCCACATTGGAATGCATACTGGCATTAAACCAGTAGCATCTTGTGGTTCTCTTTATTTTTGTTCACCAGTAAAAGAATATAAAATCTTGTTCATTGAAGTGTTGACTGTAATAAAATAGATTTGCATTGCACTGCACAGTTTTTCCCGGAATTGTGAAAATGGTTGAAGGGACCATGCACTGCCAGAGCAGGCCTAAAGCTTCCCATGCCAAATAGCTGTGGCCTCCCGAGGTGCAGACCCTTTATTATCAGGAAGACTAGCTAGTGGATCAAGTAGCTGTCCTAAATTAATCAAAGCCTACTGGAGTATCATTTACTAAATAGGAAAGGAAAGAAGGTCCACAAAAATCTGTAGACCCTTTTAAAATTTGTGTCCCTTGACTCCAGCATTGACATTTTCAATGCCAATTATTTATTATGATTCTGAGGCAGATTCATGTACCATGTAGCAGATATTCCCCTTCCTCTTTCCCCCCCACCACCCGACCCCCCAACTTTATCACTGTCCCAGGGTTTGCTAAACTGTCACTTTTCTGTGATACAAATACAGTACTGGAGGAGGAAGAAACACATTTTTGGCATTTTTTAAAATATAAATCTGGCAAACCAATACAGTACTTCAAAAATAAAATGAAATAAAGAAAACATGGCTTCCCTAAAATACCCACGATATGGTTTAAGAAGTGATCTGCACAAAAATGTCAACAATAAGAGAAGTTGCAAAAAATGTTTTGCATCTGTATCCTTTAAATACTTGATAAAACATGTTCCATAGGCATTAGCAGGAAAATACTGTACTTATTATCCCACCTTAAATACTAACCTCATACTTTACTTTAAATATGTGTTTCTTACCTATATTAATACTGAAAAAATTAAACTTTGTTTGAATGCTCTGAAGACTCATACATACACAATAAAACCATTTTTTGCGCGTCACCTGAATAAATATGTCAGACATTGTCTTGCATGTTTGGATTTAGTTACAGTAATGTACAGTCCTAAAAAACAGATCCCCATTTCACAGGAAAACGCTTTATATGTTACAGCTTTGTTGCGTTTATTGTCAATCTACTGCAGTATGTTCCATTGTTTTCTTCTCTCTCTCATGAGGCAAACTGGTGTTCAAAACACCTGCTTGGAGAAGTCAAAAACTCTTTTTTCAGTGGCCATTTTCTGGTTCCAGAATCAGTAGGTTAAGGCCAACATAAAAATAAAATAAAAAAATTAAAATCTCTTCAGCTCTCAATGTAGTGGCTTAAAGTATTGCGGTCACAATACAAACTGCCTGTATGGTGCATTTTTTGCTCCAACAGTCTCTGCATACTGTACTGCATCGCTCAGTTATCAAACCCCACTGTTTCCACACATAAAATTGTGTAAATATTCCCAAACGACAGTAATTAAATATGGAATTGTCCAGTTCCTTTAGTTCTTTCCTTGCGATTGCTGCTTCAAGGTGGTTGGAGGGGTCACTACGGCAGCTGAAGGCTTGATCCATGGGAGGGAAACCAATGGGGATGCTCGAGAGGTGGCTGTGGTTGTCATCATTGTAACCTGGATCACTTGCTCGCTCTGCATCAGTCTAATCAGGGTTTTCACACGTTCCAAAGAGGCCTGAGTTCCTTTCTGTTTAGCTATGAGATTTGTTTTCAGTTCTAAACATTTCTGTTAAGTAAATAAAAGTTAGACAACAGTTTTTCAGTTGGCATTTTCATTGATTAGAAAGCTGCTCAACAAACACTGTTCTAGTCTACATACATACATAATAATCTGACCGCAGAACAGACCATTCAGCCTTTCAGGCCAATGGTAACTCGTCAGTGAAGATTACTACTCAAATCAAAGTCCCCTAAACTTTCCTTTACCCTTTTCTTATTCTTTTGAAAAAAAAATCAGGGTTTTTCCTTTTAATATTGTAATCTCTGTCTCAACAGCCATTTATGGTAAAGCATTTCATACTCTAATAACTTTTTGTATGAATAATATTCTTCTAACTTGCCCCTCCCTTTTTCTACTGGTAATCTTGAGTCTATTTCCCTTAGTTACCAATTTTCAAAACAGTGGAAATAATATTTATTATTCATCTTTTCAAGTCCCTCAAATATCAACATTTTTCAAGCCTTTCTTCATAAGTTATTACCTCTCATTGCTAGTGATATTCTAATGAATGTTTGCTATTTCCTTTCTATAGCTTTAAAATCCTTTCTACAATAAATTGCACCCAATATTCCAACTACAGCCTAACCTCTTGGAAAACTGAAACATCACTTCCTCCCTTGATTTTAATGACGCACTCCCGCCCCGCCAACCATCCTCAAGAATTAAAACTCAGAATCCTGTCTGCATTAGGATGAGGTAAGACACTGAGACTAAATTAAACTTGCGTTGACAGCACAATATGGATGATATTCTACCTGTTGCTCACTATACAATTTATTTTGTTTGAAGTTTGTTGTATAATAGAACTACTATTGCAAAAAAAAATTGGAAGACGAGAAAAAGTTAGATTGGAAAACTAAATGGGAAATGCTGAAGTGGGAATTTATAATGGGAGAGTTTACACAAAATGATGACCCAACAATGTGACAACCAGGTTGTTAGGGGAAAAATAAAAATGCTAAAAGAGAACACTGTAAGAATTTACTGACGAACACTTAAAATCTCCAGGCAGACATGGCTGCTAAGCACATTAAGAGTTGACGATTACCAGATGAACATTGCACAGCCTTGAGAGTCAGGCTGAAAACACAAGCAGGACATAAAATAAATTAAGTGCACTCCTCTCTCACATAGGGAAGGGGCAGATGGTTTTAGCTTAGATATGGGAAGACATACAATGGACAAAGAGGGGCTTTGATGAAACACAGTCTTCAGCTGTGAGAACCAAGGTATTTGTGTATGTGTTTTAATTTTGATTGGATAATATAATTATGTATACCACCTTTAGAATAATTGGTCAGCAAAATCACATGTTTATGTACTCAATAGTTAGCATGAGATCGGTGTGTCGGTTTCTGATTGGATGTATTCAAATGTATTATGATAAGAAAAAATACAAAAGTAATGAAATGTAATCAATCTGGGAGCTGTGTCTTCATTCTTAGGAATGATTGCGGCTCCCTTGCATATGCTTGAATAAAACCAGTTAAAGGAAGCCTGAGTCTCTGTGGTCACTGTGTGATCGGGGATTGTAACTTCTCCTCTTCAACTGACCTATGTGATAGTTGCTGGATTGGAAGGGATACCCTCTTCACAGGTATAATGTTTGTAAACAGCATTGTGTGCTGACATGACTTTTAATATAACAGCAGATATACAGTACGACTGAACTGAAAATAATTAACATGTTGATACACAAAATACTTTTCTTTGTTCTTTGTCCAATGTTACTTAAACATGCTTTCAGTTGCTTTTATAACTCTCAAACCAATATGTTTACTGATGTAGTCTTGAATTACAATCTACTTTGACAATGGAACTAGGGCTGTATTCTTGAAATGTCATTTCATCTTTATGAAATTTTAATAGAATTATGTATGATTAAGAAATCACAAATTCAAATTGTTATTTCTAAAAAGGTTGCATTACTATTCACTGTGGGCTGAATCGCAAGCAATTTTATTTTTTTCTTTTGTCAGTTTGTTCCACACCTGTTTTGATAGTAGTCCATCCTACTGGAACACACTGCAACAGAGCATTGCCTGATGTTCTATATCTGAAATCTTTGTAATTGAAACAGAATCTTACAGAATTGTTTGAGTGTAATGTTTAAAGATTTCAGCAATTATACTGCAATATACTCCTTTCTCCAAATACTTTGAATTTCACACAACCAGCATCTCATCTACAGCTATACATGAGAGATGTGTGTGTCTTCAAGTAAGCTCATGCAAGCAAGAGTAGGGGCAGTATTTTTTGTCCTGTTGCATTAGCTCTTCAAAGTTTGCCAGTCATAAATGATAAAAACTTTAAGTTGGTTATTGTAACAAAAAAGCACTTGAATGAGCTAGTAAGTCAAATTTGAACTTCCAGCTAGGTGGTTGCATGCTTGATGAACTATAATCGTGATGGTACTGGAACTTATCTTCATTACCAAAGTTTAATCACATTTCTGACAGGCTGCTGGATAGAAAAGTCTCATAAGAACAAGACTCTTTGGGGATGGGGAGCTTGGGGGGTTGGAGGGGAATGGGGGAGTAAAAAAGAAAATTATGTAAATATGGTCTCAGTATGCAAATGCACATGTTCTTTTTTGTCACTCAAGGTAGTGGTTGCAGAAAATCTCGTAGCCTCACTGCTTTCTTACCTGCATTAAGAAATGGGCAATGCCATCCTACAATCACTGGACAGTGAAGAGAGGAGAAAGAAAAAGGAAAAGAGAAAGGAATGGGAAGGAACAAGTACATAATGGATTCTTTACCCATTCAACTACTACCAATATACATAAGGGATTGTTATAGTTATGTAATCTCACCGTGACAGCATTACTGAGCAGTCTGTCCTTCACCTCCAGCTGTTCATGTTCACTCTTTAACTCGCTCCCTCGTTTTAACAGCTTCCTCTTCTCCTCTTCTTTCACTGTGAAAGTAGCAACAACTTAAAATGGTACCTATTTTCTAAACCTAAACATTTGAATGCTACATTTTTTTTTGCAGCTACATGTAACTACAAACAACTTCTGTTTCACTGCAGTGTCCTACAGACATTTAGATCAGATATTCAGTCCAATGTAATATCAACTATCAACATCCTGGGGCACGGTTGGTTACCATTGACCAGAAACTTAACTGGATCAACCATATAAATACTGTGGCTACAAAAGCAAGTCAAAGGCTGGGAATCCTGTGGACCTCCTGACTCCCCAAGGCCTGTCCACCATCAAGAAGGCACAAGTCAGGAGTGTGGTGGAATATTCTCCACTTGCCTCAATGAGTGCAGCTCCAAACAACACTCAAGAAGCTCGACACCATCCAGGGCAAAGCAGCCAACTTGATTGGCACCCCATCCACTACCTTCAACATTCAATCCCTCCACCACCGATGCACAGTGGCAACATTGTGTATCTTGCACAAGGTGCATTACAGTAACTCACCAATGATCCTTCAACGGCACCTTCCAAACCTACAGCCTCTACCACCTAGAAAGACAAAGGACAGCAGGTGCATGGGAACACCACCATGTGGAAGTTCCCCTCCAAGCCACACACCATCCTGACTTGGAACAAAATTGCTGTTCCTTCACTGTCGCTGGGTCAAAATCCTGGAACTCCATTCCTAATAGCACTGTCAGCGTACCTTACCACATGGACTGCCGTGGTTCAAGAAGGCAGCTTGCCACCAGCTTCTCAGTGGCAAACAGAGATGGGCAATAAATGCTGGCCTTGCCAGCAATGTCACATGAACGAGTAAATGAAAACTGAGTTTTAATCCTTAATGCATTTCTGTCAGCTGTATTATTTTATGCTTAATTGAATTTCAAAGTACTGATCAGAGATTCTGAAGAATCATTAGGGCATTATTTTAAATAAAAAAGCTACAAGAAATTGTCAGTAAACATTATATTGTTATGCCGTTTTTATGTTAATGTTTGAAGATGTTTGCTTAAAAAATGCTGATTACATTATTGAAATACTAGCCTGAGGAATTTCAGTCTTGACTGTTGGGAGAAAATTAAATTATATCAAGAAACAAAGTAATTAAGCCAATACTGTCTTGGTTTCAGCTGTGCATGTTAACTAAACTCTCTTACACTTACAGGTTCAGCAGCCATTCCAAGTCAGCACTGCTACCCCTATTCATCAACTTTCTAAAGTTTCAATTCAGATTCCATATTTCACTGCCATTAAGCTGATTTGCCTTTATTTGGTGAACATATTTATTTTCTGGAAGAGAGTATCGTGGGAATGTGGATTTTTCAAGTGCATGAGGAACAACTGAAAAGAACTGTTACCACCTATACACATTTCCTTGATCAGTATACAATGACAGTAACAGAGGCTATGAAGGTAGATGTGGCCTACATTATTCAGCTCTTCTTGATAAAGAAGCAGTCATGGTGACAGAGGCAAAAGTAGGATACATAATAAGAACAAAGAAATTCCAACTCACATCCCTAATATCATTTTATCAGTATTTACGAAAATTAAGTTCAGTTTTTGTTTATCAAAGTGCTAATGCAATCTTTTACAGATTTAATGCATTCCTCTTCTTCCCCACACTCTCCATATCAACACATGCTCCCTTTGGAAGCTGCGATGTTCTAGTTAATAGATAGTTTCAAGGTATAGCCAAATTACTAGGATGTTCAATTTTGCCAAACGTGAAGGAATTCCTCACAGGTTTTCCTCCATTACTGCAGGCTGCCCTTTCAAGTATAGTAGAAACTCACTGGTGCAGACATTCAACTTGCTGCCAAAGTGTAAAACTACTATTAAGGATTAGCGACCTGTAATAGAAATTGCCCAATTCTTGGTTTCATTTATTTAAATGGAAATGAAATTCAAACACTTTCTGTAAAAGGCAGCTGATCGACAACGTAAGCTTTATGTCTCGGTGGCAAGTTGAAAATCTGCCCATTCTCTGGAAAGATGGGAAGGCAAATGTCAGTCAGGTCTGGGATTTGAAATCTGGTTATCTTGACAGTTATCCAGTAATCTAATGTTGTATCAATTTGGCTGTAACTAAAAAGCCATTCCTAGTATCTGATGTGCACTGTGATTTCATACCCGCTTTATGGGCAAGATAGGAATGGACGATAGCGAGGGTTCCAGGCCACGACACATTATCTTCCTTCTTTAATACCTGTATGGGCAAGAAAGATACATTTTTTGCACCAAATAAAATATTTACTAATCTTAAATAAAGCCATAATTAGGTCCTGGGAATATTGATTGAAATAATAAATTATAAAAGATAAACTGGCCCAAAAAAAAAGAGCTTTCTATGCTGACTTGCCCAAAAGAAAATATTTGGATTTACACTTTTTTAAGGTCTTTCAGGAACATCTCAAAACACTTCTGCTACAATGAGTTACTTCAGAATAGTGACTGTCCTTATGGAGGCAAACATGGTAGCCATTCCATCAATGAGAAGTTCATCTATTTTTGGTGATGTTGGTTGAGAGGCAAACATGGTATAAGAAAACTCCCCATTCTTGAGATGAATCATTTCTAATGGGACCCTGGTGCTTCAGATGCTTCGAGCACAGGATATGTGGGAAGTGTTATCACAGCGTGTTGACCAGTAGCTGGTGGTGCACCAGGAAAGAAACAAGAATAAGATTTCAAAGAATTTTTCCTGATTCAGAGCATTATTTGGGCAATTTTCTACAATATTTCAAACTTCATTGATCAGGTTTGAGAGGGGATGTTCTTCCAGCTGACATCTTAGAGGGTAAGTATTGATAAGCGACTTAGGAGGAAACCCAATAACTTAGCCATACTGAAGGTGCCAGATCAGATTTGAAAGTGTGCTTAGTGATTTCTTTGGATTTCCATTACACCTTTTGATAGATAGGCCGAATCTTTGGACACAATCAGAAAATATGTAACAGTAAATGCTAGAAATGTACATCAGGTCAAACAGCATTAAGAGGGAAAATAGACAAGTTAATGTTGTAGATGTAACCCTTCATCAGAACCAAAAAAAAAGTACTATTATTTAAACAGAACCAGAATTAAGAAGAAAAGCACCTCTGACCAAGGAATAAACTGTGATCTGTTGAAAAATAACAAGGAACCTTAGATGGTTGAGATAATCTTTCCATCAGATGTTGAGAAGTGGGCATGTTAACGATCATTCAGGGGGTCAGAGTTGCTGTGGCAATTTGCACTTTTACATGTATGCTGCAGTCTAGAGCTATGGATAATGATGTTAGAAGCTCCAACTTTCTCTCTATCACATGGTTAAACAGGAATCTCACCCACTTTTGCAACCTACCACTGCCATGTATAGGAAAGATTAGCAGATTGACAATCAACATATTTGGTCATGTTATGAACAAACCTTCCTTAGCTATTAAGTCTTGGGGTGGGACTCAAAACAGGAGCTCCTGACTCAAAGGTAGGGACGCTACCCAATGCCCCACAAGACCTCCAATCCGAGAAGCAGTGTAAATAAATAACAACAAATATGAACTGCTGAGGCAACAATAGGTGAACCAGGAGAAGTTGGCAAAAATCTGAAGAAAACAGGCCTGCACTATGATCAGGGGCTCCTTTGCCACCAAACAGCATTCTCATGGAGGGACTCCACTACAATGCTAATCCACTTTGCTCTCTTTCTCTCCACCCCATGCAATGAATTCAATCCCAAATCTCTAGAATCCCCATTTTGAAGAAAGCAGAATTTGTAGTTAAGGTCAGAAATGATTAAAGTGAATTTTCAGGCCAAAGGACTGCAGGAGGTCCTATGAACAGATACAATACCATTCCTGGAGCTTGCATTGGGCTTTATTAGAATAATGTAGAAGGCCTAAGATGGAGAGGTCAGAACAGGCATAGAATTGAGACAGGAAATTAAGGCAATTGATAGGGAGCTAAGGGTCATCCTTAGAGACAGAATGCTCAACAATATGGTCACTTAATCCACTTATGGTTTTCTCAGTGTAGAGGCGACGTCACTGAGATTAGCAAATACAAGTGCTACAACACCTACCTATTAACCTCCTCCGACATCACTGTCCAGTATCCAAATTCTGTGCAAGACAACAATTTACTCGAATTTCCTCTAATCCAGGCATTCCCAAACTGTGGGTCGCAAACCCCAATGGGGTCACAGAAATCTCATTTGGGGTCAGGAGCTCCCCCTTCTCTGAGGTAGCAACTGTGAAGAGGAGACTTCCTAGTCCAGAGGCTATGATGGGTCCACTGGATCAATGCCACCAAACAAAAAGGGGCAGACAGTGGCCCCAAAGCGTTCTTCAAACTTAGAAAATACATTTGGCAGAATGTGAGATTGGGCCTGGCAAGTTTGTGCACCGTCCTGGTGTAGGCAGCAGCCGGCAAATGTAACTCAGTCACTGACTGCGGGAAAACCGGGAGGTCATATGGTTAAGACAGGAAGGTGAGTGACAGCTCAAAGCACCGCTTTACTGTGATTCTGCTCTGTCTGCCGGTTGTTCAGACTCCTTACCCTAGGATATCATCTTATCTATCTGTCTACGTTTGTTTTAACTGGTCCTAAGTCATATCACAGGTATGTTTTAATCTCTCCTCCAACCTTTGTTTTGAGTCTGTTTTAATGATAACCATCTTATTACCAGTGCTGAAGGATTACACTGGAAACATTAACTTTCTTGCTCTTCACATATGCTAACAGTCCTTCTGTGTTTCTAATATGTTCTGTTTTTGCTTTAAATTTCCAGCATATTTTCCTACTCTTTAAATCAATAAATGTGAAAGTTTGTACTCTCTCTTATCAGCTTTTCAAGCACTCTGTTGCAAGTCTGATTCTACCTGTACAGATGGATATTAGTCTGATATGTTCCAAGGTTAATTTACTCTCTTCAATTATCACAGATCAAGACTGTATGCAGCTTTGTAAATGGAATCCAAATTGTCATCAAAGGGAATGTGCTCCAGATCTTTCACAAACTGTTTTGCTTCATTTGTACTTTCTGGATACATGGTTCCATAATCACTCAAAATGTGGTTTGCTCTGTTTGTTGGGAATAAAGTTTTCAAAACTATTAACGCGTAAATCTCCTGTGATGACATTGGTGCACAAAACAAAAAGAAGTATGGACTACATGTTGCAGGCTTGTTTAGGTGGCCAGCTGCCACTGTGGAGTAAATCTGTAGGCACTTTGAATAACGATCTGTGGGTGTTAAAGCTGTTTTGGAAGTGATGTTCAAGTTCAAGACCAATACAACAACTTGCACTTATATGACACCTTTAATGTACAAGATCCAGAAAGGTAAACAAAAAAGTAATTCACAAAGATGTACTCCAAAAAATTCAATTAGAAGCCGAACGAAATATTAAGAGGAAGGGGCCAAATGCCAAAGAGGATAGTCTTTAAGGCAGAGAGAGAGGTGGAAAGGCAGAAGGATTTAAGTGGTGAGGCCACAAATGGATTTAAACATGAGGATAAGAATTGTAAATTTAAGGTATTGAAGGACTGGGTACCATTGTGGGTCAGCAAGGACAAAGGTGATAGTTTAAGGTCAGCAGAATTTTGGATAAGTTCAAGGTTTTCAAAAGGGATTATATAAAATTACCTAAAGAAGGAAAAGGGTTGTCAATGTCAGAGATAAGGCAGCTTAGGTAGTATAGTTGAATTATCAGGAGCATCACACAGATGGCCATTCTTTGCGTGTAAGCCTATACATCAGCAGGCTATTCAACCATGCAGAACATTACAGGTGAGCCCAAACTTATCCACACCTGACACATACACATGAACACTTCCAACAGGGGATGCTGGATTGCAATTGGAAGCAGAACTGTCCTTCCTAAAATAGGAGGACTAAGAGCTATTTGATACTCCAGTTGAGGTTGGCTAACTCAGGCATAATGATTCTGGGACTTTCCAAGTATAGCTGAGATACTCACTTCCTTAACTAACTCTGGCAATGTTAAAGTTCTATCATGCTTTAAAAATGTGATATTTTATCCGTATAAGCAAAGTCTTTGAACAATTAAAAGCTGAACCTGTACCTTTTCTTGGCACCTGGGGCAGACCCACACCCCCTTGGGAATGGTCTTGAGAGGGGGCTCTAAGCATTCCAGATGATAGACACGAGAGCAAGTGTCACACAGAAGTAGCTGACCACTACGTTTGCACACTGTACAGTAATCCTCATGGATATCATCCTGTAAAATCAAGGAGAGACAAATCACTATATTAACTGAAATGAACTTTAGCAAATTGCAAACAGTGTTACCCCTAAGGAAGTTTGGAAACTTTGAGCTAAGACATTTGTAAACCCTAAAGCCCTTCACAACTCCACACGAACTTTCCTCCATCTACCAAACACCTCTTCCCCTTTGCTCCCATAATGCAATCTGAAGTGACTGCTCCCTCACCCTGATCCTCTCCTCTATCACCTTCAACATCTGTTCCCCTTCCCACGGCTGCTTGGAGCTTGCTCCCATTTTGCTGGTGTTACTTCGACAAAACTATGGCAAACCACCTCTGCCTCACTTACTTGCCTCTGCTGAATTTTTCAGCCACGATGGGTGGAATGTTCCGTCCCCGTTGGTATCAGGTATCATGGCGGAGGTGAGCAGACAATATGGTGGGAGGGCCAAAAATCGGTTTCATGCTGTCGTGAAACCAGTTTGTGATTGTCCACTCTACCCATCAATGGTGGGCTGCGTTTCCCACCACTGGATGTCTGTATATCATTACAAGCCCTGCTCTCCAGAATCATCCTCCCATGCCAGAATCATCTTCTGGGCATGTCGGCATGATTGCACACTGGTGTGTTCCACAACAGCATTTAACAGGCGTTCACCTGGAGAGCTGAACTTCGAGGGGAACTTGGAGATGAGTATATGCTATCAGCGCGCAGCGTTCGCAAAGGATGCCCACTGGATTTCAAGTTTGAGGCGCCACAAATTCAGGTGAGGGCACTGGCAAGTTGCTTTTTATTGGCTGGCTGACAGTGCGGTGCCGGGGCAAGGGCTGCACTGCGGTTGAGTTGAGTTGGGGGAGGCAAGGCAGCATGCTGTGGGGCAAGTTGTGGGGGAGCGGCGGCAGGGAAGCGGCCACCTTGTATGAAGTGCCTTTCCTCTGCAGCTCAGACAGTTCAGGTGCAGCCACATTGACATGCTTGGAGTCAGACCTCAAGCAACACAGAGGCATGTAAGTGCCACCAAATGCACTTTTCGTGCATTTTTGCCCCTCAAGCACAGACTGCAAACTAATGAGCATTTTAGTGGACTACAGAACAATTGGACAACTGTGCATATTGTACAATCTCCTTCTAAAGCTGGCCTTGGAGCAGTCACTGGTGGGGGCATTCACAGTCCCTTAAAATGTCATCATTCAGGTTTGGACCAGACTCCCCCCACCAAGGTTCAAGCTAACAGTGCAGCCCTGCAGTGTGGGTTAGGAGAATGTTGTCGCCTGAGCTGAGGGCACAGCATGCAGTCCAATGGGCGAAGCCGCCGCCAAACAGTCAGATGGAGTGGGGCAGAGGCAGATAGGGTTTTGAGCAGTCATGCAGCGCACTAAACTCTGGCCATCCAAGTGGTGGCCAGCGGTCTACAGGGTGCATTAAAGGGCCTTCAGACATAACTGAGAGAGGTCCTTCGTAGACGCATGCTAACACACGCATCTCTCTCTTTCATCCTGCAGGAGGAATACATAAGGAGCTTGGAAACTGGTGACCTAGCTGGTTTACAGGGAGCAGAGACCAAGGAGAAGAGAGCGACAGAGGTGTCAGGCTGGACAGAGGGAGGAGCAACACCCGCAAGGAGAAAGGGTGGTGAGAGCTCCTGCACACGCCACCGAAGCGCCATGGTGAGCCATCGCTGGTCGACTCCTAGCTAGACCCAGGGTCTATAGATGGCATTTGTCGTTCCTGCAGATGACTGAGAACCAGTGTCGCTGATGACTGCGTGTGTCCAGGGAACTGGTTGGTCACATCTGCTGCCTGCTGTAGGATTTGATGCCACGAGGTCATGGAGGGCATCCACTGCCAGTGGCCATTAAAGTAACTGCAGCACTCAATTTTTACGCCAGGGCTCAACAAGTAACCTCTGTGGGATATCACAAGCCTCCAAACACAAATGCATCCACGAGGTCATGGATGCCATATTTGCATAGGTACACAGCTTTATGCATTTCACCCAGGATCAGGAAAGCCAGGAAAGCAAGAGCGCTGGGATTTGTCCAAATTCAGGTTTCTCACAGGAGCAGGGTGCCGGTAACTCCATTCACATGCTGTTCAGATCTCTGTGGCAACAAGCAGTCAACTACATCAATCGCAAGGGCTTCCACTCAATGAATGCTCAGCTGGTATGCAACCACCACAAATGCAACCTACAGCTCTGTGCACGGTTCCCAGGGAGTGTTCACGACTCCTACGCTCTCAGTAGGGCTCAGATCCCTGACATCTTCTAGGGTCCAGGGAGGCTGCAGGGTTGTCTCTTCAGGGGCCAGGTCTACAAGCGCAGGACATGGCTGATAACACCCGTGTGACTGCCACAGAGCGCAGCAGAGAGAAGGTACAATGAGGCTCATGCTGCATTTCACACCTTGGTTGGCAGAGCAAACCATCATAATGTTGAAAGTGAGGTTCCAGTGCCTCAGCTGGTCTGGAGCCCTGCAATATAGTCCACAGAGGGCGTCATGCATCATTGTCACCTTCTGCGCCCTTCACAACCTTTTCTTTTATTCGTTCACAGGATGTGGGCTTCGGTGGCTGGGCTAGCATTTAGTGCCCATCTCTGGTTGCCGTCAAGAAGGTGGTGGTGAGCTGCCTTCTTGAACCGCTGCAGTCCATTCGGTGCCAGTACACACACAGTGCTGTTAGGAAGGGAGTTTCAGGATTTTGACCCAGCGACAGTGAAGGAACGGCGATTTATTACCAAGTCAGGATGGTGAGTGACTTGGAGGGGAACTTCCAGGTGGTGGTGTTCCCATGCGTCTGCTGCCCTTGTCCTTCTAGATGGTAGTGGGCATGGGTTTGGAAGGTGCTGTTAAAGAAGACTTGGCATTGCTACTGTGCATTGGTGGTGGAGGGAGTGAATGTTTGTAGATGTGGTGCCAATCAAGTGGACTGCTTTGTCCTGAACAGGGTCAAGCTTCTTGAGTGTTGTGGAAGCTGAACTCATCCAGGCAAGAAGGGAGTATTCCATCACACTCCAGACTTGTGCCTTGTAGATGGTGGACAGGCTTTGGGAAGTCAGGTGGTGAGTTACTCGCCGCAGGATTCCTAGCCTCTGACCTGCTCTTGTAGCCACAATGTTTATATGGCTAGTCCAGTTCAGTTTCTGGTCAATGGTAGCCAGGATGTTGATGGTGGGGAATTCAGTGATGGCAATGCCATTCGACATCAAGGGGCAATGGTTTGATTCTCTTTTGTTGGACATGGTGATTACCTGACACTTGCGAATGTTACCGGCCACTTGTTAGCCCAAACCCAGGTCTTGTTGCATTTGGACATGGACTGCTTCAGTATCTGAGGGGTGGCAAATGGTGCTGAATATTGTGCAATCATTAGCGACATCCCCACAGCTGATCTTATTATAGAAGGAAGGTCATTGATGAAGCAGCTGAAGATGGTTGGGCCAAGGACACTACGCTAAGGAACTCCTGCAGTGATGTCCTGGAACTGGGATGACTGACCTCCAACATCCACAACCATTTTCCTTTGTGCTAGGTATGACTCCAGCCAGTGGAGAATTTCCCCCCTGACTTCCATTGACTTCAATTTTGCTAGGGCTCCTTGATGCCACACACTGTCAAATGCTGCCTTGATGTCAAGGTCAGTCAAACTCACCTCACCTCGGGAGTCACCTCACCTCTTTTGTCCACATTTGAACCAAGGCTGTAATGAGGTCAGGAGCTGAGTGTCCCTGGTGAAACCCAAAGTGGGCATCAGTGAGCAGGTTATTGCTAAGCAAGTGCCGCATGAGAGCACTGTTGATGACCCCATTCATTACTTTACTGATGATCGAGAGTAGATTGATGGGGCGGTAATTGGCTGGGTTGGATTTATCATGCTTTTTGTGTACAGGACATACCCGGGCAATTTTCCACAGAGCCAGGTAGATGCCAGCGTTGTGGCTGTACTGGAACAGTTAGGCTAGGGGCACTGCAAATTCTGGAGCACAAGTCTTCAGTGCTATTGCCAGAATATTGTCAGGGCCCATAGCCTTTGCAGAATCCAGTGCCTTCTGCTGTTTCTTGATATCATGTGGAGTGACTCAAATTGGCTGAAGACTGGCATCTGTGATGGTGGGGTCCTCTGGAAAAGGCCGAGATAGATCATCCAACTTCTGGCTGAAGACTGTAGCAAATGCTTCAGCCTTATCGTTTGCACTAATGTGCTGGGCTCCTCCTCATTGAGAATGGGGATATTTGTGGAGCCTCCTCCTCCAGTGAGTTGTTTAACTGTCCACCACCATTCACGACTGGATGTGGCAGGACTGCAGAGCTTAGGTCTGATCCGTTGGTTGTGGGATCACTTAGCTCTATCACTTTTTTTGCTTAGGGCTACTTGCATGCCAAGTAGCTTGCATTATAGCTTCACCAGGTTGACATCTCATTTTTAGGTATGCCTGGTGCTGTTCCTGGCATGCCCTCCTGCACTATTCATTGAACCAAGGTTGATTCCCTAGCTTGATGGTAATGCCGGGTCATGAGGTTACAAATTGTGCTCGAGCACAATTCTGCTGCTGCTGATGGCCCACAGTACCTCATGTATGCTCAGTCGAGTTGCTAGATCTGTTTGAAATCTATCCCATTTAGCACGATGGTGGTGCCGCAAAACACGATGGAGGGTATCCTCAACGTGAAGGTGTGACTCCGTCTGTACAACGATGGTCACTCCTACTGACACGGTCATGGACAGGTGCATTGGCAGCATCTGCCGCTATAAAGGGGAAAGGAGCTGCGCATCTTCTCCGATGAGGACGACGTCATCGGGGATGAGGCTGAGGAGGTCCTCGAAGGCCATCGCCTTGTCCAGACAAGGCAGTCACGCTTGCGAGGCCCTCATTACTGCTAGAATCGTGGAGGATGATGAGGACATGCAGTGAGAAGAAAGCATAGATCCTTACATTGCATCTGTGAACAGTGGACTCTTGTCTGGCTTATGACAGCACACACACCCTCTATGATAAGGCTCCTGTCATGGAGATGCAGCATATGTTCACAGTCCCTACATTCCAGGAGGATGCTGACAACATGCACTGGGGACGCTCCATAGATCCTCACATAATGTGAATGTCTGACTCCTGTCTGGCTGATGGCAGATTGCTTGTGCTCTGTGAACAGAGTCATATCATGAAGATGCAGCAGGGAAACTTTAACTTCTCCTGATCCTATGGCATCCTTCGTGAGCTGAACCCTTCTGGACCACACTGTCACTGGATAGACGTGCTGATGAGATGGGGCTCGCCGCACTTCAAAGGTGCTGGGAGCACACAGGGAAAATGATGGAGCTCTGTGCTGCTGGCCAAGGACAGTCTGGCAGCAATGATGAGCCTCATCAAGGTGCAGGTATGGCTAATGTGTCCGGTGACTGTGAAGGCGCACCATCAGTGTGCTGAGAAGGTGTGCACAAAGCACAGGGAAGAGGCCCTGGACTGAGACACCTGCATTTATTTTGTGCAGGAACCAAGGTTTGAAATCTGATGGACACGGAGGAGTTACACACACTGCTCATCAGATCAAGGAGCCATAGGCAAGGAGACGTCCTTGGGAACAGTACGTACAAGTGATTACCACAGTGCAACTACATCTTCTTAACTTTCCTAACCCTGCCACTACATCTTGGTGCTCCCCCAACATGCAAAGCGGAGGTAGAGGAAGCCTGCTGACTGCTATGTCCCGTCTGTGATGACCTTGACGGGCATCTTCTGGAGGCCCAAAACCTAAAGGGCCCTGACCTGCTTTCGGGGTCCCGCTGTGTGGCAGTGGCACTCTCCTCGGCCTGTGGAGCTGGAGCTGCTTGGGTCACATGACGAGGGGATTCAGATTGGCTGGACACTCCCGGAGTTACCTGGGTGAATGGTCATGAGGTGTACACCTGCTGCTCCTTCTCCCTATGGGTGTCTGAGGGCTCCTGACTGAACCCTTGAGGGGAAGGGGAAGCTTGAGTAAGATTGAGCTGTCCTGCACCCCCTCTCGCATTAACACTTTGGAGGCCAACTATGGTGTCAGCGATGGAATTCAGCCTGCGCAGCAGTGCAGGACCAAGGTTTCCATGGTGGCCGCCATCCAACCATTGTTGACCTTGGTGCATTGGTATGCCGGCGCTATCACCTCAGACTGAATGCAGACGAACTCCTCTATCGTGCCTTGCAATCTGAGGAGTGCAGTGGATATCACTTCCTGATGTTCCTGAGCTTGCTTTTGCAGCTCCAACAATTGAGGTATGACCGAGTCCAGAGACTCCTCATTTGACTTGGACTCAGCAGATTTCTAGCCTCCAGCAGTCATCTGAGTGCTGGAAACCTGGGAAACCCCTGCCACATCAGACAGTGTGATGTGCTCAGCAGATTGTGACCCTGAGGCTAATCTAAAGCTAGGTCCCACAAAGGTGTGTCGTTCTGCGCTGGTGGAGGGTACGGGCGAGAGCTGTGGTGGGTCATCAATGAGGCTGTCATCAGATTCTTCTTCTGCGGTTTCCTTGGGGCTTGAGTTGAGGACTTGGGTCGTGTTTCCCCCTCGGCTGTTTCCTAGATGTGCCTGCAAAAGCAAGGGAAAATTATTAGTGCATATCAGGGGACTGTGCAACAGGGGGAGTGACTTACAGCATGGTTGTCTGATGGATGTTGCACTGTTGGATCCTTACTTGGTTGAGCACCGCCAACATCACTGTCAGCACAGGAAAGGTCCAGGTCACCGCCAGCTAGCTAGATGACTATTTTCAAAGTCCATGAGGACCTTGATTTCAAACATTCCTCCACTAATCTATGAGCTCTCCCTTTTGTTGTGTGCCAACTTGTCCTCCATTAATACAGATGGAGGGAGTGTAAGCAGGACACCTGCCAGGCCAGATGAGAAGGATGCCTGACATGTGTGGGTGGTGAGGATGGATTGGACAGGATGAGGGCATGATTCACAGGGCAGATGAAGGTGTGTGTGTGTGTATGAGTGACAATGATGTTCCTTGCACAGGCAGTGAATGAGATCCCTATGGATGTGTGATGGGTTTGAGAGTGAGAGTTCAGAGTGATGAGAAGAGTGACTTACCCTGGTGAAACGGAGGAGATCATTCATCCTCTTTAGGCACTGGGTGGATGTACTCTTTTGTAGGACGTTGGTGCTGACCCCCGCTGCCACTGCCTCCCATGCGGGATTGGTGACCTTGCTTTCTGGCCTTTGACCAGAGCAGGGTTAGAGGACATCGTGGTGGCCCTCCACTGCATCCAGTAGGCGCTCGAGGCAGGTGTCGCTAAATCGAGGCAGGTGTCATTAAATCTGGGGCAGCATGTTTCCACCCTTTGGCAGTCATCCGTTCCCAGCAGATTCCTATCCCTTGAAGAGTGCTAGCTCTTTGAAGGGCGGCCTTTAAATATGATGCTCGGTTTACTTAAACCCCGAAGTGACAACAGGGTGGTCAAATCGGAGGATGCCCCACAACCGACCCAGCACGTTTCCCAAGAAATCATAATTAATGAGATGGGAATGGGACAATGCAGCGTGAAAACCCACCAGTCATGTCCTTTATCCCATCTGCTCCCACACTTAGTGCAAATCTGGGATGATTCCACCCAATATCTTTACCAACTAAGCCACTGAAGAACTTTGCTCAATAAAAAGATCAGTAGTCATATGGTGGTAACTTGTCACATTTTAGTAATTTTATCAACAAATCCTGTTAAGCCTCACTAGTGAGTTTGTTGTTTTCTTTTTAGGTGATGACAAAGTCATTTTTTTATAATGCACATATCAGAATTAATAAATCTCATTTGTCATATAGAGTTGTATACTTGGAAAGTACATTATGAAAAACTTTAATTTAAATAACATTAATTTAAAAGCAGATGTTTGTTAAAAAGTGGCTTGAAGAAATGAAAGCTTAGAAAGAAAGCCTTTTTTGTAGGAAATCAATGTAGACACAGTCCCCAGAATAAAGAGATCACAAACAAAAATAGAGACAGCTTGACATTTATATTCTGAGATTAAACCATGCTGGAGTTCAATAAAGACTGTCAATTATAACCAACTATTACAAGATTTGTGTCCCTCAACCGATGTTCTTGAAATTCTGATTTTGTAAATATGGTGGTTTCCTAATAAACCTTACAGATTCACTCAATGTAGCTCCAAACCTCTCCAGAATGCTGCACTAAGGGATTGCACTAACTGATAAATGTGACATTTTAAAAGCAATAATAATTTTTTTGGATATATCACACTAATGCTTAAATACGAAGATAGAACTTGTACTGTACTGCTCATGTTCTGCAGTAATAAAAGTCTCACATTTTTGAATGCCAAGAGATCCATACAGAAAAAGCCACTGAATGTAGGAGACATACCTTCCAACAAAGGTCCTCATTGGCTTGCGTGTTAAGGAAAGAGGCAGAAACACGTTAGTAAAAGCTGGTTTATAGAATAGCCTGGGTTGAGGATTTTAACATGGATTCAGTGAGTAGACCAATTACAAGAGGCATCTGGATCACCAGATTACATCATACTATGAGGACCTTGAAAATTAGACACCATATACAATTTTGTGGGGAAGTTGGGGGGGGGGGTGTAAAGAGAGGTGGAAGAACAAAACTTTTTTTTTTGGTGGAAGGAGCTTACAGAAATCCTGCCCTATTGTCTAGTGTTTCTTCCACAGATGCACCAATTTCAAACTTAATGAAAATTCACTAATTCACTAATTTAAATGATATCTTTAGCTAAGTACCGAAATATCTACATTCAAAATATCTAAGTCAGAGAAGAGATTCATTTGTGTCTTTAGAAAAATGAAATTTGCACTGACTCCCATTACTTTCACAAAAAATAGTTCACTTATAACTTTTAAGTTACTTCTTTGCCCATGTACTAATATGTATTGCTCTGTGCTGCCAAACAATTTAGTAGGAATTGGGGCAGTGAAAGATGTTAGTGGTTACAATTACCCAAACACACTGTTCAGATTGTCAAGGAAGCATTGGATGGATGACCATCACCTACAAGAGAGAATCTAACAATCTCCTCTTGACATTCAATGCCATTACCATTGCTGAATCCCCCCAATAAACACCCAGGGGGATTCCATTGACCAGAAACTGAACTAGACCAGCCATAAAAATACTGTGGCTACAAGAGCAGGTCAGAGGCTGAGAATTTTGCAATGTGTAACTCACCTCCTGGCTCCCCAAAGCATGTCCTCCATCTACAAGGCCCAAGTCAAGAGTGTGATGGATGAGTGCAGCTCCAACATGACTTAACAAGCTCAACAGCATCCAGAATAAAGCAGCTCACTTGATTGGCATCCCACCCACCACCTTAATCATTCACTCCCTCCACCACCGGTGCACAATAGCAGCAGTGTGCACCATCTACAAGATGCACTACAGCAAGTCGCCAAGTCTCCTTTGACAGAACCTTCCAAAACCCGTGACTTCTCCCATCTCGAACAATCCTGGACAAACTAAGGCTCATGGGCCACATCCAGCTCATGGCTACAGCAGGGGAAGCACGCAAGGTACGCCAGCAAATGCAATGCAACCCAAAAGTGCATGCGTAACTGCTCCTGGTGCCTGGTCAATAGGTGTCAAGAGCTGTGAAAGTAAATCGCAGATTGTGGAGAGCTTCAAGTGAAGTACTTCAAGGCCAAGTACTTGCAGGTAAGTTGGAGTTGGCCAATGAATGGAGTTAGGAGGTGGGTTTTTCCTGGAGAGCGCAGCCACCATGTTAAATCAGGAAGTGCACGTGGAGCAGCAGCAAAAGTACAAAATGTACATTTAAAATTACTCACTAGATTACTGCAGTTTTGATTTGCTTTTTGGATTTACAGATATATACTTTCAAGTATATTTTCAAAATTTATTTAACAGTTAGGTTTTAATGTTCTTTATGAAAAGTCAAGTCAACTCTTTTATAGTTTTGTGTTTCCATTTTTCTCATTACCTCACTGAAGGTGCTGATACTTGCTGATGTCTTGTGCTATGGGAACTGGCAGCCAAGGATTTGAACCTGGGGCCTTCAGGTCTACATGTCGAAAAGTAATCCACTGAAGAGTGCCTTCGTCTACTGAATTGGTTATACATCTATCCATAATCTACTCAAAAATCTTGCATCCGCGTGTATGTCCTGTCAATGTTTTATATTATAAATTCCTATGGTCACATTTGTAATGGTACCACGAATGTGAAACTTCAGTTTAGTGGGATATGAAAAAAGCTGGGGCTATTCTCCTTAGAGCAGAGAAAATTAAGGGTTGATTTAATAGAGATGTTCAAAATCATAGATGGTATTAATTAGGTAAATAAGGGGAAACTGTTTCTGGTGGAAAAAGGGTTGGTAACCAGAGGACACAAATTTAAGGTAATTGGCAAAGGAACCAGGGGGTTGCAAATTTATAGATCCAGCAAAAACTTGATCTACAATTCTGCTGGTGGACAAGGAATTAAGATATCCAAGCTTAGATGCTGCCACCAGCAGGGAATCTCAACATATGTATTCCTTAAAGTCAAGCTATCTTGGTTTAACATTTTGTGATGGGCATCTCAGAGATTAGTTGTTTATGCACATCCAAAAATTAGAGTTAATAAAGCATCTTTGGTGCATACCTGAGGTGCTGCTGTTCAGATTTTTAGAAGGATGATGATGAATGTAACAGAATGTGAAGAGTATGTGGTTTTAGGTTAGGGTTTTGAGAAAATTGAAAATTAGAACATGTTTCCTAACAGGTGTGGAAAAGATTACACATGTACTTGGTAGCACCTCCTTTAAAATGTGCTGTGAGGATATTAAATCCCAGCTCTAATAATGAAAGGTTCAGAGAGGATACAGATCACTGTACTCCCAACATGTGGTGAGTGCCTCTAAAATGCCTTTTGGTCTCTCCATATTTTCTTTCTCTTTTCTTTACTGTTTTCCCCTTGGTGATTCTTGCAACACCATATTATGGATTACAGAAAAACAGCAGTTATATTGGCAAGACAAGCAAACTACTGTGGATAACGTAAATCTGAAATAAAACATAAAATGCTGGTAGTACTCAGGTCAGGCAGCATCTGTAAAGAGGGAAAACGAGTGACACTGGAATTTGATGCCATTGTAAAGAGGGGTGACCAACTGCATTATTAACATTAAGCCAAAAGGGTGTGAAAAAGAGGGTACAAGCCAAAAGGGTGTGAAAAAGAAGGTACAGTTGGTTTCATTACTATAAGCAATGCAACATTATGGTGGTTAAATTATCACAATAATAAAGGTTTTAAATTTACTTGTACCAAAATGTACCTTTATTATAACTATTCATTTCTTGGGCAGTTATGGCTGGCACCCCCATGCAATTTCTATACCTAGATGTGGTCCTCTATCCGAAAAGTTTGACCTCAAAAGACAAGGGCAGCAGATGCATGGGAACACCACCGTCTGCAAGTTCCCTTCAAGTGGCTCTAGTGACGCAATTGTTAGGGATGGGACTGGCCAAAGATGAAAAGGTCTGAAAATTAGTGACTAAAGGTAAAATGGTTTGAAATTTTTTTGTGACAAGGAATCACGTACATATTATAGCACAAAGTGGCAAAGTCACTACAGCGTGAGGGGTCAGAAAATTATAGCACTTTTTATGATCTGTAGTGAAATGGAAATGTTCCTGGGCCACTTCATCAAACTCAGTTTCTAACTGTAGGGTAAACAAGTAGCCATCACATCCCTAAGAGAGATACTTGGTCAGATAGGCAAGATAATGGTGCATGTTTAAGTCCTAAGCCACAGATTATTTATCTCAACAATGTATACATTATAAATTATATATTGTAACTTGTAAATATTAACCTGCACAGAAACCATTGAAAAGACAAAGGGAAAGATCACAGACCCCATCAAATCATCTGAGGGCACAGTTTGTCTGCGTTGTAAGTAAAGGTATTTGTGAATAAAGCTTTTTTTATATGAGTGCATTTTCATCTGTATTAAAAAGAAAATACTGGAAAGCTCAGCAGGTCTGGCAGCATATTTGGAAACAGAGTTAACGTTTCATGTCCACGTGACTCTTCCGAGCTGAAGAGGTGTCATAAAGACTCGGCACATTAACTCTGTTTGCCTCTCCACTGATGCTGCCAGACCTGCTGAGTTTTTCCAGCATTTTCTGTTTTTGTTTCAGATTTCCAGCATCCGCAGTATTTTGCTTTTCACTTCCATCTGTATATTTGTTGGTGGTTAAAGATAATTTCTAGTCAAACTGCTCAAAATGTTTTCTCAATGTACAGTTGCTCAGGAGGACAAAGTATTTTACGAACAACTTCAGGCCAAAAGTAGAATCAGTGAAATTATGGGAAATTTTCGTATCTGACCACATTCCACATGAGGATAAGTGGCTAGTCTGCTCTAAATACTGGCACCAACCATTTAATGAGAACTGCAGTTGCTAGTGATTTAATTACTGGTTTTGTTCCCATATTAACTACTGTAAACTGGTATCTTTGGATTGATAAACCATGATCCAGAAGTCTGAATCCTGCCAAACAGCAGAAATTTCTCATCCTTGGTTAGGCTTGTGCAATGCTGAAGTTGAGAGTTCAAATCTCACCTAGATCAGCCCATGCTGTAGATTGGCCGAATACCCTCCTTCTGTAATGTAATGATTCTGTGACCTTTAAACAGAAACGATTAATGATTTCAAAAGGAAACTGGATGTGTACTTCAGGGAAATAAGCTTGCAGAGCTAGGGGGATCCAGGAGGGGAATGGAATTGACCGGATTGCTCTTGCTCTACAGAAAGCCAGCATGAACTCGATAGTCGATGGCTCAGAAGGAAGCCATTCAATAACTCTATGTCTCTATGTCAAAGTCTTTCTTAAAGTCAGGATGGTCAAAGTATCACATAGTGTCTGGTTAACAAAATTAAGGCTCATGGAATAGAAGGGTCAGTGTCAGCTTGGATAAAAATTTTAAGGACAGAAAACAGCGAGTCTTGGCAAATGAAATAAAACAAAGTGCTGGAAAAACTCAGGTCTGGCAGGATCTGTGGAGAAAGAAACAGAGCTAATGTTTCGAATCCAATATGACTTCTTCTGAAGGAGTCTTATTGGGCTCAAAATGTTAACTCTGTTTCTCTCTTCACAGAGACTGCTAAACCTACTGAGTTTTTCCAGTGCTTTATGTTTTTATTTCAGATCTCCAGCATCTGCAGTATTTTGCTTTTAGTCGTGGTAAATGGGTTGTTTTCCAGACTGGAGGATGGTAGACAGTGTCAATGCTAGGACCACAAATATTTTTTCATATAATTGACTTGGATATTGGAATACAAGGTAAAATTTCAAAATTTGGCAATGATTCCAAGCTTGGGGATGTGGTTGACATTGAGGATGATACCAATCGACTGTAACGAAATATTGATAGGCTAACAGAATAGGCAGACAAGAAACAGATGGAGTTTAATATAGAGAAGTGAGAGTTGAAGCATTTTGGCAGAAAGAAAAGGGAGAAGCAATATAGACAAAATGGCACAGTTCTACAAAGTGTACAGGGATAGCAGGACCTGGGGGGTGAGGGGGGGGCTTCATACACATAGATCTTAGAAAACGGCAGCACATATTGAGACAGCAGTTGGCAAAGCATATGGGATCTTGGGTTTCAAAAGTAAAGGTATCAAATACAAAAGCAGGGAAGTTATGCTGAACCTATATAAAGCTCTGGCTAGGCCACAACTATGCTATTGCTTCCAGTTCTGTCACTATACCTTAGGAAGATTGTGAGGGTGCAGAAGAGATTCACCATAATGGTTCCAGGGATGAGGGATTTTAGCTACAAGGTTAGGTTGAAGAAGTTGGGGTTATTCTTCTTGAAGCAAAGGAGACTGAAGGGAGATTTGATAGAGATGTACAAGATCATGACATGTTTAGCTGAGGTAGAAAAAGAAAAACTATTCCCATTAGGAAATAATACAAGGAATAGAGGACACAGATTTAAGGTTTTGGGCAAGGAATGCAGGGGAAATATAAGGAAGAACTGTTTTACGCAGCAAGTGGTAATGACCTGGAACTCGCTGCCTCCAAGGGTGGTGGAAGCAGAGACAATGATTTCAAAAGGAAATTGTCTGGGCACGTAAGCAAAATAAACTTACAGGGCTACAGAGATAGAGCAGGGGACTGACTGGACTGCTCTACAGGGGGCCGACGTGCACTCTTTGGCCAGATGGCCTCTTTCTGTGAGGCAATACCTCTATGACTTAAAAATGTATCATCATTCCTTCACTTTTGTTGAGTCAAAATCCTAGAAATCCCTTCCTAACAGGACTATGGATGTGCTTACATCACATGAACTGCCTTAGTTCAAGAAAACAGTTCACATTTAGTGGGTGAGCTGGTGGTGTAGTGATAAGGTCACTAGTAATCAAGAGGCCCAGGCTAATGATATGAGGGATAAAAACAAAAAAACTGCGGATGCTGGAAATCCAAAACAAAAACAGAATTACCTGGAAAAACTCAGCAGGTCTGGCAGCATCGGCGGAGAAGAAAAGAGTTGACGTTTCGAGTCCTCATGACCCTTCGACAGAACTTGAGTTCGAGTCCAGGAAAGAGCTGAAATATAAGCTGGTTTAAGGTGTGTGTGTGGGGGGCGGAGAGATAGAGAGACAGAGAGGTGGAGGGGGGGGGTGTGGTTGTAGGGACAAACAAGCAGTGATAGAAGCAGATCATCAAAAGATGTCAATGACAATAATATCACCAACTTTAACTTTAACACCTATGTGTTCTATTGTACTATTGTCGTTGACATCTTTTGATGATCTGCTTCTATCACTGCTTGTTTGTCCCTACAACCACACCCCCCCACCTCCACCTCTCTGTCTCTCTATCTCTCCGCCCCCCACACACACACCTTAAACCAGCTTATATTTCAGCTCTTTCCTGGACTCGAACTCAAGTTCTGTCGAAGGGTCATGAGGACTCGAAACGTCAACTCTTTTCTTCTCCGCCGATGCTGCCAGACCTGCTGAGTTTTTCCAGGTAATTCTGTTTTTGTTAATGATATGAGGGCACAGATTCAAATCCCACCATGGCAGCCAGTAGAATTTAAATTCAATCAATAAATCTGGAACTGAAAGCTAGCCTTAGCAATGACATCAATTGTCACTAATGCCCTTTAGCAGAAAGAAATCTGCTATCCTTACCTAGTCTGGCCTACATTGACTCCAGACCCACAGCAATGTAACTTACAGGGCTTACAGCAAGCCACTCAGTTCAAGGACAATGAGAGATGGCCCCACATCAAACGAAAGAATAAAAATAAATCTTCAAGTGTAATTAGGGATGGACAACAAATGCTGCCCTTGACAGCAACACTCACACCCCATGAATGTATAAAAAAATTGTACAACAAACAGGTAATATTAAATACGTGACATCAAAAACGCAGAAACTATCTTATAACCCACAAGTGGTGGTAGAGAAACGCAGCTGAGCTACATCATGGTTAGAAAAGAACATGCAAAGAACTGCAAAGTCTTCCCAAGTGAATCACTGACCACCCAACATAGTGTTGATGGCAGAGCTGATCGCAAAGAAAACAAAACGGCAGTGACAATAGGCACACAGAACATCAGGTAGAAGCTCAAAAGAGCCATGATAGCAGATGGAGGCACAGCTAAGAGAAATAGAAGTTATGACAGGCACCAAGGAAGACTGGTGGAACATGGTGGCAAACTTTATTAGGAAGACTGGTGAAGAAGTGCGTGAAAGATCATCAGGGAAGAGAAGGGTTGGAAAAGAAACTTGGGGCAGGATTTTACCCCCGTTGGGGGCGAAGTTGAAGTGCGTGCATGAACAGGTGCGCCTCAGATTGGCACCCCCAATCGGGAGCGCAGTGCCATTTTACATGGGCAGGACAATTAAGGCCCGCCCAGCGTGATGTCCGCACAGAAGCGCTGAGCGCTCCCTGTGCGGGCGGGGGGGAAATCCCTAAACCTGAGAGTATATTCTTTTGTGCATGTGCATGAAAGAGCACACTCATCTCCCTGAGGCTAAGTCCTGCCTCAGGGAGATCGGCTGTACGTTAAAAAATATTAAAAAGAGAAAAAAAATTCCCTAACACGAGTTGGATCATGTCCATAATTTTTAAAAAAAACTTTAATAAAATTTTTTTAAACCTACATGAAACCTCATCCTACCTGTGGATGAGGTTTCATGTTTTTTCTAATTCCCCAGGGCTCCTGGCCTGCCTGCCAACCTTAAGGTTGGACAGACAGGTCTATTAATTAGTTAAATGACTGTCAATGGTCTCAATTGGCCATTAACAGGTCGGTGAGCACACAGCTGATTTTGCTGCGCCCCCGCCTACCTGAAAATTTAAATTGGGTACGGTGACGTTGGGAGTTCCACCCGACATCACTGCGAGTCATTTTGCGTGTTGGTGAGTGGGCCCCGCTCCCCCAACGGGAAAATCCTGCCCTTGGTGGTGGAATGAAAACAGTAAAAGGGCATACGAACATACAAATTAAGGGCAAGAGCAAGGCCACTCCACCATTCAATAAGGTCATGGCTGATCTGACTGTGGCCTCAACTCCACTTTCCTTCCTACTCCCTTGTCAATCAAGAATCTATCTAATTGAGCCTTAAAAATGTTTTTTTTCAATTAGAGAAAAAATATATTTTCAGATCTTTACAAAAAATTGGAACAGGAAACATATAAAGAGGAGCAGACACATGTATACATCAGTTTATCTCCATTTCTGCTAGCTCAGAAAAATAATTAATATTTTTCTCGTTTCCCCTGCGCCCCAAACTATCCAAACTGTTTCTAGAAGCAAGTATAGAATTCATCCTTTTACAAAGTGTGCAAGTAAAGAATTTTGGAAAACTTCACAGAGGCAAGGATTCTTATGTGTAGAATATATTAAAATTAGGTCCCTTGTTCAACCTTGCATCTTCTTTAAAATTACTGAGAACCCTAAATCCATGATTGTCTTTTCACATAAAGCGCATTTGTCCAGTAGAATAGAAGCACTGGCGGCTCAAGCTAGATCTCAATTCATGCAAACTTCAACTTTCCATATCCACTGTATATCCCTCAGTGAACCAAAAAGAAAAGCTTGTCATTACTAAGATCAAAGTGTCTGACTTTATCACAGGTCATACAGTAGTTCTTGTGGTCCATCGCATGTACCATGCACCCCAAATCTAGCTTAGCTACCTGTCTCTTTTTGCAGTGGTGCTCATGGAAACTATAATGCAAATGAGACAACAAATGCCACTGCTGGAACTGTTAAGGACGTGAAAACAGTCAGGGCTCAAAGATGATAAAGAACAGTATAAAAGGCAAAAAGGAATGCAAACAAAGTGATTGCTAGAGAAAGATCCCTGGCCATGGAAGAAATATATGAAAGCCTGGATATCAATGAGGGGCAAAAAAGATATCTTTAGGGTAGCAAATACTAGAGGTAGGTTTATAAAAGATATGGGAAATATATATATAAAATCAAGGATGCTGGTGGAGTAACCTTAGTGAAAGAGGATGAAATCAAGGAGAGGTGGAGCCAATACTTTAACTGGCTTATGAATGAATAAAACCCAAGAAAAAAGACAGAAGTGATAGGTGCAAATCAAAGAAGAAGGACAACTAGCATTAATTTGGAAGAAATCAGGGCAACATTGAAAGGAATGAAAAGCAGCAAAGCAGTAGGACCAGATGAGATAACACTGGAAGTATGGACGTGCCTAGGTGAATATATGGGGTCCAGGTCCTGAACAAGCTATTCAATTGTGTTTTGATAGGAGAGAAAATCCCAAGAGCATGGAGGCATACCATTTTGGTACTGTGATTGTTTGTTGTTTCTCGATTCAAGGATGACAGGGTCGTAAGTTTCTGCCATGGGTCTTCATGTGATTGAATGGGCCGATTCTTGACCCACAGATCTTTGGGCCTATGGGACAAGACATCCCACGAGGTAGCAGGATCAAGGGTGCAGGATTTACTTCCTTTTCTTTCCTTCTCTTGCGCGGGTCTGCCTCATCATCGAGGTGTTTGGACTAAAAGCACAATGCAGCTCAATGGTTGTCACCATTTTGAACAATTGGTAGCACGCTCCTCCCAGTCATTTTGGTAACAATATTCTAAAAGAAATGGGGACATTCAAAATTGCAAAACTACTGAGCAATTAAATTCTTACCACATACTTTCAAGATATGCAGGAGCGTCACGGACCAGAGACTGAGAAAAATGGTGGAAATCCACGAAGGTCAGTTTGATCCATGCCCAGAAACAGCACCCCTGATGCCATTTTTGTTTTGAGACAAGTGATGGAGAAATATCGGAAAGATTGTTTTCATCCATCTGGAGAAGGTTTAAGATCAGGTGCCTCGGGAGGAAGTCGGGAGATGTACTAGAATTCATGCAGTACCTGAGAAGTACGTTGACTATTACAGGACATGTGCAAGGAGTGCCAGACAAGAGTAAGAGGCAGTGTGCGGAAGAATAAGAGTTTCAAAGCCAAAGTTGGGATACACCAAGGATTAGCACTGAGTCCCTTCCTCTCCCTGACTGTCATGGATGTTCTAATTGAGCAAGTAAGGCAGCAGGTGGTATGGTCAATGATGTTTACAGATGACATTGAGCCATGGTTGGGGATGAAAAGGACATGATTGAATATCTCAGAATCATTACGGTGCAGGAGGCCATTCGGTTCATCGTGTCTGTACCCACTCTCCAAATGAGCAATTCACTTTGTGCCGTTCTCGTGCCTTCTCCCCATAATCCTGCACATTCTTCCTCTTCAAATAACAGTCTAATTTCATTTTGAATACCTGAATTTAACTTGCCTCCACCACACTCACAGGCATTGCTTTCCAGACCTTAACTTTTTCACACAGCGAGTGTTTATTTTCTTCTTTTGTAAAGTACTTTAAATCTGTGCCCTTTCGTTCTTGATCCTTTCACAAGTTGGGACAGTTTCTCCCTATCTACTCTGTTCAGACCCCTCATGATTTTGAATGCTTCTATCAAATCTCCTCTCAGCCTTCTCTTCTCCAAGGAAAGCAGTCTTAACTGTCTTCAGACCTGAAGTTTCTCATCCCTGGAACCATTCTCATGAATCATTCCAGCACTTGCTCCAATGCCTTCACATTCTTCCTAAAGTGTGGCACCCAGAACTGAACACAATACTGCAACTGAGGCCAAATCAGTGTCCTATACAAGTTCAACATAACCTCCTTGGTCTTGTACTCTATGGCGCTATATTAATAAAACCTAGGATATTGTATGCTTTATTAACCACTCTCTCAACCTGTCCTGCCACCTTCAATGACTTATGCACATATACACAAAGGTCCTTCTGTCCCTGGAACCCCTTTAGTGTTGTACTCTTTATTTTATATTATCTTTCCATGTTCTGCCTAGCAAAATGAATCACTACATTTCTCCACATTGAATTTCATCTGCCATCTATCCACCCTTTCCACCAACCTGTCAATGTCCTTTTGAAGTTCTACACGATCTTCCTCACAGTTCACAATGCTTGCAAGTTTCATGTCATCCTCAAATTTTGAAATTGTGCCTTGTATATCAGGGTCTAGGTCAATATATATCAGGAAAAACAAGGATCCTAACACTGACACCTGGGGAACTCCGCTACAAACTTTCCTCCAGCACAAAAAAGATCCTTTAACCACCGTTTCCTGCTACTCAGCCAATTTCAGTTCCATGTTGCTACTTTTCCTTTTATTCCATGAGCTAAAACTTTGCTCACAAATCTGTTGTGTGGCACTGCATCAAATGCCTTGTCCACGAACACCACATCAACAGCATTACCCTCATCAACCCTCTCTGTTACCTTTTCAAAAAACTGCAGCTAGTCAGTTAAATGTGATTTTTGCTTAAGAAATCCATGCTAGCTTTCCTTAATTAACCAGCATTGTTCTATGTGATTATTAATTTTGTCCCTAATTATTGATTTTAGAAGTTTCCCCAGCACCAAAGTTAAACTGACGGGCCTGTAGTTGCTGGATTTTATCTTTACCCCCTTTTTTGAACAAGGGTGTGACATTGCAATTCTCCAGTCCTCTAGCACCACCCCGAGTCTAATAACAAAAACTAAAAAATTACGGCCAGTACCTCCGCAATTTCCACTCTCACTCCCCTCAGTATCTGGTCCTAGAGCCTTATCAACTTTAATTGCAGACAACCTATTCAATACCTCCTCCTTATCAATTTAAATCCTTTTCAATTCTGAATTACCTCCTTTTCACCATGGCCTGGGTAACATCTTCCTCCTTCTTAAAGGCAGATGCAAAGTATTCATTTAATACCTCAGCTATCCATCTACCTCCATTCATAAATCCCCTTTTTGGTCCCTAATCAGCCCTGCTCCTAGTTTATCTCCTTTGTACTATATATGTACTTTTGTGTCTGTAGAGGACTTTAGGATTTCCTTTTATGTTAGCTGCAAGTCTTTTTTTCTATCCCTCTTTGCTTATCTTATTTGCTTTTTCACCTCTCCTCTGAACCTTCTATATTCAGCCTGGTTTTCAATTGTATTTTCTACCTGACATCTGTCAGAAGCACACTTTTACTTCCCAATCTTAATTTCTATCCCTTTTGTCTTTCAAAGAGCTCTGCATTTGTTGGCCCTACCTTTCCCTTTCGAGGGAATGATGGTCTGAACTCTCTTTTCTTTGAAGGTTCAGATACCCTTTCGCCTGCTAGCCTGACTCCAGTTTGTTCGGCCCAGATCCGTTCTTACCCCATTGAAGTTGGGTTTCCTCTAGTTAATTACTTTTACTCTGGAATTGTTCTTTGCTCTTTTCCATAGTCAGCCTAAACCTTATGATACAATGATCACTGTCCCCTAAACGTTCTTCCACTGACACTTTATCTGGAGTGTCTGGAGAACTGGGAAAATGCACTGGAAGACAGGGATATGAAAATCAGTAGAACAAAGAACCAATTTATGGGTTTACTAGGGAAGAGGATCAAAGTGAAGGTTTAAAGATTCAAAGAAAGTGAATGGTTTTTAGCACCTGGGGTCGGTAGTAGCAGAAGATGGTACTATGTAAATGGAAACTAAGCAACGGATTAGTTCTGGTTGGAGTATTTGGAAGAAGTGCATTGGAGTGTCATGTGAGAGACAAGTATTGCTGAAAGAAAGAACCTACAAGACAGTTGTGAGACTGGCCTTGCTATATAGTGCAGAAAGCTGGGCAACATCAAGAAGAGAGGAACAATGACTGGATGCTAATGAGAAGCAGATGCTAAGATGGACCTGTGGAGTAATGAGAAAGGACAAGATCAGGAACCAGCACATCAAGGGATCAGTGAAGATTGTCGGAGCATAGAAGAAATAGCCAAGAAAAAATTGAAATAGCATGGTCATCCGTTGCGGAGAGAGAGCAGAAATGTGGTGAGGCAAGCGGTGGGAGATGGGACTGCCAGGAAGAAGGACTAAGACCGGATGGAAAGATGCAGTAGCAAGATAATTAAACTCAGCAGGGTTGGAAAGGGTGACTGATGGGAGGAAATTGAGAAGGATGATCAACAAGCATTGTGGCGACTCCAAGTAAAATGGGAGAAGCCAAAAGAATAAGATGGTATTGCAAAACATATAGAAAGGCAAAATTGGAGAAAGTCACTCAGGTCATTCATGTACTTTCTGTAAAGTATAGCAAAGGGTTGTTAACGCTATGTAGTTATTAATCAGAAACATAAAATATATACCATCCAAAGCTCAAATGATCAGAGCAAACCAAGGGGTTGAGTGGCAGCTGCCACTGCAATAGAGGGAGTGCAGCAGAAGGAGTGCAGCAGTGACAAATTCCTGGGATGACAAAACTGTCCTATGGGGAGAGATTGAGGAGACTGGGCCAGTATTCAGTAGAGTTTAGAAGAATGAGAGGTAATCTTGTTGAAACTTAAACATTCTTAAGGGGCTAAACAGGGTAGATGCAGAAAGGATGTTTCCCCTGGCTGGGGGATCTAGAACCAAGGTACACATCTCAGAATAAGGAGCAAGCCATTTAGGACTGAAATGAGGAGGAATTTCTTCACTCAGAAGGCAGTGAATCCTTGGAATTCCCTACCCGAGAGGGCTCTGGGGCATCATTGCTTATGTTCAATAGATTTCCAGATACTAATGACATCAAGGGATATGGGGATAGTGCGGGAAAATGGCATTGAGGTATATAATCTAGTTGAATGATGGAGCAGGCTTGATGGGATCAATGGCCTACTCCTGCTCCTATGTTTCTATGAACAGTGAAGAGGTTGGATGGGCAGGTAGCTACAAAACCGTTATTGCAAAAGTAACCTATAGTTAATGGGAAAAAATGCTGTATCATAGATGGGCAGGACAAACATATACTTTGGAAACTCCTCTCAACTTTCACACAACAGGGTAAATATAGAAACACAAACTACATTGTAGTATCATATTCCCTCTTTCCAAACTGTTTATTTTTAAAAAGATACAGATAGATCTAATTAAGAATGTCCTACATTGGGCCAAAATTCCAATATCCAAACTTTGGCTGCTATTGGAAGATGTTATGGAGTAGTATTCAAAAACATGATGATGTAGGTGAACATGGAAGTATATTTCCCCCATCTCTATTCTATTTTCCTTCTACTATATAACTTGAGAAAGTGGTTTCAAGCCCTTCCTCAGAAGGAACTAGCAACTGTTAATAAAACATAAATAATGGATACTGACATGACAAACCTCACAGACTCAAATCACATAAAAAAGGTGAATATTAGAATGTTTTAGTTATGCAGACATTTCCAGTTGTACGTGTACCTGTAAGTCAGGTTTCATATCAGCTATCAGAGTGACTCCAAGTTTTAATCCCATCATTAAAATGACTGGAGACTTAATACACAATCTTCTCTGATGTTCAGCAAAGAAAGCAGTTATTTTCTGAAAACACTATGTTCCAACATACATTCCACTACAATACAGCTGGATTAATTGGCTGGTATAAGGGACCATCATGTCACTCGCTTGCTGCTCAATTAACATAAATATGCAAAAAAATTATGACTATATAAAACACACAAATTATACATTAAGGGCAAGTGTGTTCCTGGGTTCTCCACACAAACTTACCAATCACACCAATGAATGGCAACAAATACTTTGGGGTTCTTTTTATTGAAGATTCACAATACTATATACAAGTTACATGCTCTGCTAATGACATCAAGATCATCATTATTAGGGCATCAGCACAACTGCTACTACCATGTCACTTGCTGTATAACATCATCGACTGCAGTGATGATGCAGTCACAATTTATAATTCCATTAAAGCAATATCACAACATCCTCCTTTGTCCTCAAGTGGAACTTTACATAATAATAAATCAACAAAACATAACAGAATTGCTGTGAACATTATTTCCATAATGATTAGATCTCCACTCATCATTAAAGAGTCCCTAAAATGTATTGATGGTTTACTAATACGTCCAGACCTCGTAATAGTAAAACTCTTTTTAAGTTTAAGAATCATCACTACTGTGCGCTTGACTTGTCAATATATATGTCAATATCACTGTGTTGGTTGTCTTCTCAGTGGTCCTCCACAACTTAACTCTCAGACCTCACCCACCAATACGTTCTCAACGTTATCAGCGTATTGGATAAGATGCAGTTGGATAATTCCCTTAGCTGACACCTGTTCCTCCTCAACATTGCTCCGTTGGATGTTGTGACACTATATGATCCTGACTTATTGCAAACCTTAGATACCTCTGCAGGAAACCATGTTTCTTCTGCTGGATGAATAAATTGAACCTTTTGCCCCGCATGTTACTTAGGCAATTCCACACCTGCATGCTGATCATGTGTAGATTTCATCTTCTTCTGCTTCTCCAATAGTCTTTCCTGTACTGATGGCAAGCCTGGACAGATGACTTGAAATGTTATTCTGATCTGCCTCCCGAACATGACTTCTGCTGGTGATGGTAATCCCATGTCTAACATTTTTGCCCATAAATGCGACATAGCAACTTGGAAATCTTGTTGTGCTTCCCTGCACTTTACCATAAGCTATTTAATCATGTGAACCATCTCTTGGCAAGACCACTGGATATAGGATAATGTGGAGAGGCTGCTACATGGTTATGCTCCACTGAATATCCCAAAATGGTTCGCCTATTTTGACTTACCAATAAGCTACATGATAATCTCTGGAAACAATACCTTCCAAGTAGTGTTCTAAAATGTTTTTGCGATCCTTCTGATAAATGCATGGACATTTCACAACTAATCTGGAGAAAAGCTTTGTTCCAACGAATCTTGAGTTTAATTCTTCCAATGTCGAAATTTTATATGGACACCTCTTATGCACACGATTCAAACATCTTGGGTCCAAACACACCCAAATTATATACTGAAGAAAGATGGTACAAGTAATAGAGCTACACTTGTCAGTTTGGTGTTTCCACAAGACAAATAGTGCCATATCATCCAGCTCAGCCTTCAGCTTTTCCTGAGTGCACATTGAACCACCTAGGTGAGTCAATTGAAGGAGTTGCATCTTCTCTTCAATGCAAAACAGAATCACCTTTGAAACGTCCCGCAGCATGGAATCTATCTGGGTACCTCATCTAAGTCTAAGACTGACTTGATGTGGAAAGCCTGCTTGCTTTCAAGTTGAAAGGCATTTTCCTTGGCATCTTCCATCTGGTCTGTCCCATTGCCAACTGCATGCATGTGTTTGTGCTTACATTGATTTCTGGCACACTCATTGTTGCTGCTGCCAGTATGCTGCGCACACATTTTATATCACAATAGCTTATTCTAGCCTTTGATCACACTATTATAGCCAAATTTCCTGCACTGACTCGCCCAGTGCCCTTTCAAGCCACAAGCCTTGCAGTGTCTTGAAATGCCGGACAATTCAAATGCTCGTGTAGGGGACCACATTGCCCACTGGATTTATTCTATTTTGGCATCTTGGCCACTTTGCTAATAGATGTAGCACACTAAATGCTTGCAAACGTTATTTTCCTGCAACAATGGTTTCATACTTCCTACTGTCTTGCAACACAATGTCAATATCACGCCCTCTACTTCTAATAGGTCTCTTTGGAAGGCTTCAATTGCTGTTGAAGCAATGACGGGTTCCATGATTCTCTCTGACAACTTGGCTTCAGAGAAATCACAATCTCTGTCCTTATGACATCAATGGCTTGCAAGGATCAATTAACATCTTAGGCTGTTGTCTGAATGCCACTATCTCTAAATGGTGGAGCCTGATATTCGCCTTTAAGCAGAGTTAATAGTCCAGTGTGTTCCAGAGTTTCACCTGATCTGTTTGATCATCGTCAGATGGCTCTGATGTAATTAATTTGATAGCGTCCCTCATTTCCAATGGCTACTTTGATCTTCACTGCCTGTCAGGTTCAGCAACTGATAAATCCAAAAAGCCTTCCATTCTCTGGTGAAAAAGCTTAAACTCGGAAAGGACACATGGCCTTCCAGGGTATGATGGGAAATGTGATAGTCATTGTCTGATTGCTTCTCAAGGGTTTTTCTGGTTTATTGTGAATTGGGTTTCCTTCAACAGAAATAATAAACAGTACTGCAGAGCTGCTGTGCCTGCAGCTTGATGCTTTGCCATGCCCAGCCATGGGCTATGTTTCACTGTGGTTCTGTAGCCTGTATCGCATACTTTTTGCCCTGCCCATGGAGCGGTTTTCGCCAGAAGCCGTATCACAAAATCCAATGGCTTTGCAACCTGTCAGCTTGATTCCAAACCAACTTAATATTATTACTGACTACCCATCCAGTTATCCTCCTAATCAGTTACTCACTGTTTTTTCAAGCACCGATCTCTAAGGGTGCTTCTGCCCCTCGGTATCTCACTGTATTGCATCTGCTTTTGTAGTAGACCACTTGTATTGTCCCAATATCTTTTTTCTGGCTTCTCCCGATCTTCAGGCTGGCTCCACTCTATGAACTCTGCACTGAAGCAAATCACCACAATTCCAATCTTCACTGTTGAATTTCAACTTTACTTCTGCAACATGGTCTTCAAAAATACACAGCTGCCACTATGCTATGCTACTCTGTTCTTCACACAAGCTTACCAATCACACTGTTGAATGTTAACAAGTACTTTGGGTTGGTTTTTTCTGAAGACTCTCACAATACTATATACAAGTTACTGGAGAGTTCTATGTGCACATCTTACAAGGAAATCATCACAACCCCTTTTGTTGTGTCACATGGTGCATGACATCACTTCCTACAATGATGATACGCACTCATTATTTGCATTTTCCATGAAAGCAATATCACAACAGCGAGTACCTAAGATGGGAAGGAAAATCCAAGGGGAGTGTGATTGTTCAAAAGTGAGTACTAGTTGCTTATGGTACTGGACTAGCAAACCAAAGTGCAAGATCAAATCCTGCTAAAGCAAGCTGTAAAACTGAATTTGAAAATCTGGTAATGCGCAGGCTGGCACCAGAAAACAATCATGAAAAATACAGATCGTCTTAAAATCCACAATAGAATCATAAAATAGTTACATCATAGGAGGCCACTCAGCCCTTTGAGTCCATGCTGGCCCTCTGCAAGATCAATTTAGCCAGCCCCACTGCCCTGCCCTTTCGTGGTAACCCTGCAAATTTTCTCTCTTCAGGTGTTTATCTAATTCCCTTTTGACAGTCACAACTGAATGTCTCCACCACCCTCCCAAACAGTGCATTCCAGATCCTAAACACTCACTGTGTAAAAAAGTTTTTTCTCATGTTGCCTTTGATTCTTTTGCCTTAAATCTATGTCCTCTGGGTCTCAATTCTTCTGTCAATGGGAACAATTTGTTTCCATCTATTCTGTTTAGTGTTCAAAATCATGAAAGGTCTAAGGTCCTTTAGAGAAGGGGACCTGTCACCCATACATGTTCAGGTCTAATGCAATTTCAGTGCCACATTATGTAGTTCATCTCAGGGTAAGAAACTTTGCAGGTGTAACCCAGATCTCAAGCACAAACAAAGCCATTCAAGATTGAGCTGTTAAAAAAAAATTGTGAAAGTATTTATTTTCGCCGAAAACATTAAATTTTCTGCCTCTATGGACACTTTTTATTTCTGATCCTCTTGATGGTCTGATGTGTGGTAGTGCAGGGGGCAGAAAGAATATTCACTTTAGTGCTGTAGTTACAACTTCAAACCATCTTAGTGTCGAAATGGAGTTGCTCAAGAATAGGACATGTAAAGGGCATGAAGTACATGAATGGAAAATTGGTCTTCCGTCCTTTCCATTTATCTGCTTTGAGGCTTGTTGCTCCATCAGTATTTCTCTCTCCAAGAAAGATAGGGCAGAAGTTTGCCCTCGGATGGTGGGCGGGCCCCACTGGCTCGGCGGCAGGTGGGCAGCTGAACTCCGCCGCTGAAACGGGGCCGGCTGCCATTTTGAGTGGGCGGGCCAATTAAGGCCCACACAGTGGCCTTCCCGACAGGTGTGGGGGGTGGAGGGATTCCCCATCTGTCAAAGTGCGCTCTTTCGCACATGCGCGCGAGAAAGCGCACTGCTCCCTGAGGCAAAGTGCTGTCTCAGGGAGTTTACTGATAGGTAAGAAAAGTCAAAAAATAGAGAAATATTAATATTATTAACATGTCCCCCTCATGTGACAATATCACACAAGATGGGACATGTTAATAAGAAACACAAAGTATATTAAATTTAAAAAAAAGACATGAAACTTCATCACACTAGTGGATGAACTTCCATGAATAATCTGGAGCCTTAAGCTTAGATGGGCAGGGTCTTTTTAACAAGGTTAATTAGCCTGTCAATGGCCATAATTGGCCATTGACAGGTCGGTGAGTGGAAAGCTGAATTCGCTGTCCGCCCGCCTTCCTGAAGATTTAAATGGACCGGCATGACATCGGGGGTTCCTTGCGACGTCATCCCACATCATTTTCCCCTCGGCAAGCGGGGCCCATCCCCAAATTGCTGAGGGGAAAATCCTGGCCATAAGTTTCATAACATAATTGACCATTTAGACCAATAATGAATGCACAGCTGCTTTCAAACCGTGGCTAACAGGTCTTGTTTCAGTGCAAAGTCTGCAATTGCTTCGCCTCCTATACATATTTACAGGAAATATATACAGTGGTGAAGGTTGATAAGGCCATAAAAAAGAAAACAAGGCACTGGGTTTCATTTCTATAGAATTGGAGAATTGAGAAATTATGTTAAATTTATATAGAATCTTGGTTAAACCACACTTGGGGATGCTGTGCACAGTTCTGATCTCCATATTATTAAAAGGATTTAGAGCACTGGTGAGGGGAAAGTTATACCTTATCAGGAAAGATCGAACTGGCTGGGGCTCTTACCTCCAGAGATGGCTGATAGAGGTCTTTAAAAATTTTTAAAGGATTTGATGGGGCAAAACTAGAAATATTGTCCAGTTTGGAGGAGGCAAAAACTAGGAGCCATAAGTGTAAGATAGTAGTCAATAGATCCAATAGAGAACTCAAGGGAAATTTCTTTACCAGAGTGGTTGAATGTGAAATTTGCCACCACAAGGAGTAGTTGAGGTGAATAGCACAGATTTTAAGGGGAAGTCACATAAATGCATGAAGGAGAAAATAATATAAGGACATGCTGATAGTTTAGATGAAGAGAGGTGGGAGGAGGCTCATGTTGACCATAAAACATCAACATGCATCAGTTGGGCCATATGCCCTGTTTCTATGCTGCATATTTAATGTAAGCATGGTCGTTCCAATCTCTAGTGCTTTGGTCCCTGTTTATTCATCTTAAAAAAAAAATCTGCAATTTTTTTCCACATCAAGGTGAGCAATGCCAGATGATATAACTCTGCATTTTGAACATTCGGTATTAGCATTAAGCACTCACTCCTAACTCAGATACTATCACAGCAGATGCAGAGTAAAGCTCCATTCCTCTGCCCAACAATGGGCCTTAGGCTGAATCTCAGAAGGAAGTCCCTTTCATTTGCTTGTATATCCTGCTAATAATATTCTGGAATATAAAGTTAAAATGACAAGCTACATCAAAATGCAGGAACATTTAAAACTAGGATGAGTTAAGACAGGAGCAGTCAAGTCTTGCACATCATTTTGGAACTTCCTGCATTCACAGCCATTCTCTTCCTGTAAAGCCACAATATCTTGCTATTCCAGTGACTCAAGTTTTATTTGACTAGGTTAAGACAGTGTAAGCAAGTGTTGCAGATTCAATGGTTAAAATACAGTAACCTGCTTCTCCCAACAAACTAAGGCAACATTTTTAGTAGCAAAAGCGATCTAAGTAAACATATGATTTGAGTCCTGTCTTTATTATTTAGAGTACCAGTAAGTTTTATTAAATGCATGCCTGCAAAACTGCTCTCCAATTCCACCACCCAATAAAATGTACATTTTGGAGAACTAGTATTCATACCTTTCCTATAGATGCCTTTTATGCTGTACATGTGTACTTTACATGCATTTGCAGATGAACTTCATATTGGATGAACTTCGAAATACATACCTCTTGTTGAAATATATAAAGAACCATTCAGGTAGCTTGTTGCAATTCGTTTACGCTGGGAGAATAAAAAAAAGACTTCATTAAAACAAATGACCAAAATACTTTCATAAGTAATATCCCATATATTTATATGGCAAGTTGCCACATAAAAATATTTCCAAGTGCTTTGCTCATGCAAAAGAAACAATCATTTTGTGCCAAGAGCACCCTAAAATTATGAGATCTGTTTCTAAAGTGTTGCTGACTGATGGGAGGAATGCTGGCCAACAGTGGGAAAACTTCCACTGTCCATTGAATACTGCCATGGGGTCTTTTATTGTCCACTGAAATCAACAGATGGTATCCTTTTATAAAGTTACATCTTAGGTACCATTCAGTACTGCACAAGAATGTCATACTTATATAACCTGCTGAAAGTCTGGTGTGGGGCATGAAACAAAGAGTAAGAGTGCTACAAATTGAACTAAGTTGACACTTTTGCTTGCTTGGCATAAGTGTAATTAAACACTTCAATTGTGTGGCATATACAATGTATTAACGGGCAGTCTGATCACAAGTTTTCCAAGTAGCTTGACTTTTTAAATAAAAACACTCAGCAGCCTATGTTCGTAAAAACATTAATTTTATTAAAATCTCTACTAGAGGTCCAAGAGGACTAGTGTACAGCAGAAATTTGAGATCAATACTGGGTTACACACTCAAAACTTTGAATTGAATAATCTATTCACATCCAAATCAGGCATCTGTGGCTAATCTTTTAGCCCTTCCTTCTGGCAGAAACTGAGTGGGCAATGACCACTGTTGCTGTTGTTATGGACATGGACATTTTCATCAGGGCCCCTAACTGGGTAGACAGAGAAGTCCCAGAGTCAGGTGCTAGGCCCACTTATAATGGAAATTAGAACTTTATAATGCTAATATGATCCCAACTGCCAAATCTGGACAGAATTAGCCAAGATCTGCAGTACCAAAGAGGATCCCCTAAAAATAAAACACTTGCATTTCTATAGCATCTTTCTTGGCCACCGGAAATTTAAAGTGCTTTACAGCTAATGAAGCACTTTTGAAGGTAGTCACTGATGTACTGGAAATCCGGCTGCTAATTTGCACAAGTTCCCACAAACAGCAGATAATGACCAAGTAATCTGTTTTGTGATCTTGATTGAGTGATAACTATTGGCCAGGACACTGGGGATAACTCCCTACTCTTCTTTGAAATATTGTTATGGAATCTTTTACATCTGCCTAAGAAGGCATACTTTGTTTAATGTCTCTTCTGAGAGACAGTCAAAAGCAAATTCCTCTTTAATTTAGATAAATGGAAACTGTGGTTGCTGGAAATCTGAAACAGAAACAGAAAATGCTGGAAAAACTCAGCAGGTCTAACAGCATATGTGGAGAGAAAAAAGAACAAAGTTAATGTTTTGAGTCCTTATGGCTCTTCTTCAGAGTTAAAGAGAAGCAAAAATGTAATGAAATTTATACTGTTTAGCGGGGGGTGGAGCAGGTGAAGCTGGATAGAAGGCCAGTGATAGGTGGAGGCAAAGGAGAGAATGCCAGAGATGTCACAAAAGGGTATTAATGGTGGTGGTACTGGCTAAAGGAGGTGATGATGGTGGCATTAACGTCAGAAAGCAGAATGTGATAATAGCAGGACAAAGGTAAGCGCTCTGGAAAGAACAACATGAACAAGTGACAAATGGTCCTTGTGGGGGTGGGGTGGGATAGGGGACAGTGATGGGAAAAGATTGAAAATAGGATAAAAGCTGGGGTAAAACAATGAATAAAAACGAAAATAAATAAAAATAAAAATAAGTGGATAAAAAACTAAAATGAAAAAATTAAAATGAATATTGAAAAAAGGGGATTAAATAAAAAGGGGCTGAGGATGGAGGAGATAATTCATGGTCTGAAGTTGTTGAACTCAATGTTAAGTCCGGAAGGCTATAAAGTGCCTAATCGGAAGATGAGGTGCTGTTCCTCCAGTTTGCATTGGCTTCACTGGTACATTGCAACAGGTCAAAGGCAGACATGTGGGCATGACAGCAGGATGATGTGTTGAAATGGCAAGCGCCAAGAAGCTCTGGGACATGCTTGCGGACAGACCGAAGGTGCTCTGCAAAGTGGTCACCCAGTCTGTGTTTGGTCTCCCCAATGTAGAGGAGACCGCATTGGGAGCAGCGAATGCAGAAGACCAAATTGAAGGAGGTGCCAGTGAAGCGCTGCTTCATCTGAATGGAGTGTTTGGGCCTTTGGATGGTGAGGAGGGAGGAGGTAAAGGGGCAGGTGTTGCATCTTCTGCGATTGCATGGGAAGGTGCCATGGGAGGGGGATAAGGTTTTGGGGTTGATGGAGGAGTGGACAAAGGTATCCCAGAGGGAACGGTCCATATAGAATGCCGATGGGGGGGGGGGGGGTGGTGGTGAAGGAAAGATGTGTTTGGTGGTGGCATCATGCTGGAGTTGGTGGAAATGGTGGAGGTTGATCCTTTGAATGCGGAGGCTGGTGGGGTGAAAAGTGAGGATAAGGAGGACCTATCATGGTTCTGGGAGGGAGAGGAAGGTGTGAGGGCAGAGGTGCAGGAGATGGGTCAGACACGGTTGAGGGCCCTGTCAACCACAGTGGGTGGGAAACCTCGGTTAAGGAAGAAGGAAGACATGTCAGAAGCGTCATTTTGGAAAGTGGCATTATCATAACAGATACGACGGAAGTGAAGAAACTGAGAGAATGGGATGAAGTCCTTTACAGGGTGTGAGGAGCTGTAGTCAAGGTAGCTGTGGGGGTCTGTGGGCTTGTAGTGAATGTTGGTGGACAGTCTATTTCCAGAAATTGAGACAGAGAGGTCAAGGAAGGCAAGGGGAGTGTCAGAGATGGACCATGTGAAGGTGATGGAGGGGTGGAAATTGGAAGCACAATTGATAAATTTTTCCAGCATGAAGCAGCACTGAAAAAGTCATCGATGTACCGACAAAGGAGTTGTGGGAGGGAGGCTGAATAGGACTGGAACAAGAAATGTTCCACATACCCCATAGAGATAGGCATAACTGGGGCCCATGTGGATACCCATAGCCACACCTTTTATTTGGATTAGGTATGGGAGGAGTAGGAATGCTTCTCCAACCTTCAAAAATCCAGTCACTTTGGCTCTTTTTCAAGTATTGGGGATCCACCCAGCCCACAGCCTAACTTCTCCAGCTTGGAGCATTGCCAGATCACATGTTGCAATGTCCCCGGACCAGTAGGCTGTCCCCACGGTGCTCAAACTCTGGCCACAGCCTGCCATCCCAATGCAAATATGGCCTGGCCTCCAAAATGGATCAGGCCTCCTGCCATAACTACCATGTATCCAGCCAATGCATCCAACCTAGGTGCACTTGGGGTGCTAGGGATGGGAGAGGTTAAGAATTCATAGACTCATAGATGTCTACAACACAGAAGGAGGCTATTTGGCCCATCGTGTCCATGCCAGTCAACAAAGATCTGACTACACTAATCACATTTTCCAGCGCTTGGCCCATAGCCCTGGGGGCTAGAGCAATGCAAGCGAACATCTAAATACTTCTTCACTCTGACTCAACCACCCTTTCAGGCAGTAAGTTCCAGACTCTCACAACCCTCTGAGTGAAAAAAATTCTCCTCAACTCCCCTCTTAGCCTTCTACCTCTTAGCTTAAATCTATGCCCTCTGGTTATTGACCTCTCTGCTAATGGAAAAAGTGCCTTCCTGTCCACCCACCCCTAAATCTTAAACACTTCTAACAGGTCCCCTCTCAACTTGCACTGCTCCAAGGAGAACAACCCCTGCGTTTCCAATCTTTCCTCATTCTTCAGACCCTCCAGCCCAAGCAGCATCCTGGTAAATCTCCTCTGCACCCTCTCCAGTGCAATCATGCCCACCAGAACTGCATGCAGTACTCCAGTTGTGGCCTAACCAGCATTTTATACAGTTCTAGCATAGCGTCCCTGCTCTTGTATTCTATGCCTCGGCTAATGAAGGCAAGTGCCCCATATGCCTTCTTAACCACCTTATTTACCTGCCCTGCTACCTTCAGGGATCTATAGATATGCACATCCAATGTGCCACTTTGCCTTGGATCCCATGGGCTCTTACTTTCTTGACCAGTCTGCCATGAGAGGCCTTATCAAAAGCGTTGCTAAGGTCCATGAAGACCACATCAATGCATTACCCCCATCTCCTGGTTAACACTCCTGGTTAACTCCTCAAAAAATTTGATCAAATTTGTCAAACATGACCTTCCCTTAACAAATCTATGCTAACTATCCCTGATTAATCTGTATCTCTCCAAGTGCAGATATATTCTGTCCCTCAGAATTCTTTCTAGTAACTTACCCATACCGAGGTTAGACTCACTGGCCTGTAATTTCCTGGTCTATCCCTTCCTCCCTTTTTTAATAATGGGACAACGTTAGCAGTCCTCCAGTCCTCTAGGATCTCATCTGTGGCCAGGGAGGATTTGAAAATTACTGCCAGGGCCCCTGATATCTCTGCTATTGCCTCCCTCAACAGCGTGGGATACATCTCATCCAGGCCTGCGGATTTATCCACTTTTAAGGCCGCTAAACCCGCTAGTACATCCTCTCTCTCTCTGTCAATTTCCTCTAATATTTCACAGTCCTCCACCCTGTTGTCTATACCTGCATCATCCTTTTCCACTGTGAAGACTGACGCAAAGTATTCATTGAGGACTGCACCCACATCTTCCAGGACCACCCACAGATTATCGCTAAGGTCCCTAACTAGCCCTACTCTTTCCCTAGCTATTCTCTTGCTCTTTACTTGCTTGCTTAAAGAGCTCTTTGCTCTTTAAAAAAACCTTTGGGTTTTCCTTTATTCCGCCCACCAATGCTTTCTCTTGCACTCTCTTAGCTTTCCTAATTTCCTTTTTAAGTTCCCCTCTGTACTTTTTATGCTCCTCTAAGGACTCTGCTGTGTTGAGCCCTTGATATCTGCCATAAGCTTCTCATTTTCTCTTAATCCTAACCTTTATGTCCCTTGACATCCAGGGTTCTCTGGACTTGTTCCCCCCCTTCGTCTTTACGAAATATATTTGCCCTGTACTCTTGCTATTTCTTCCTTGAATGCCTCCCACTGCTCTGACACAATTTTTTCTGCAAGTAGCTGCTCCCAGTCTACTTGGGCCAAATCGTGTCTCACCTCAGTAAAATTAGCTTTTCCCCAATTTAGAATATTTATTCCTGGCCCAGCCTTATCCTTTTCCATAACTATCCTAAATCTAATTGAGTTATGGTCACTATCTCCAAAATGCTCCCCTATTGATACGCCTTCCACCTGCCTGGGCTCATTTCCGAATATTAAGTCCAGCACTGCCCCCTCCCTTGTAGGGCTTTCTACATACTGGCTAAAAAGGTTCTCCTGGATGCAACTTAAGAATTTTGCTCCCTCCCTACCTTGCACACTAAAACTATCCCAGTTAATATCTGGGTAGTTAAAATCCCCTACTATTACTGCCCTATTATTCTTACACTTCTCTGAAACTTGATTACATATTTGATCCTCTATCCCTGACTGTTTGGGGCCTACAGTACACACCCAACAGCGTATTTTCCCCTTTTCTGTATTTTACTTCTACCCATATGGCCTAATATGATGATCCTTCCAAGATATCATCCCTCCTCATTGCTATAATTGATTCCTTGATCAATATTACAAACCCCCTCCTCTTCTATCTCCCTCTCTATCTCCTCTGAAAACCCTATAACAAGGAATGTTGAGCTGTCAATCCTGCCCTTGTAGCTAAGTCTCGGCCATAGCTATGATATTATACTCCCACCTGCCTGTGCCCTCAGCTCATCTGTCTTATTACTCAGGCTCCTTGCATTAAAATATATTTCAGTTAACCTTGCTAAACTCACTTCTTTCTTATTTAGCCTATGTTTCCTCTGCCTTCCAGACTCAACCCCGTCAATCTCATCTTCTGGCAAATTGGTGGCTGAATCTTAAGGGGGTTGCTCATTGCTGTAGTTAAGAATTGTAAGGGAATCTTTCAAAAGACCACCCGATCATTATTGAGAACTTGAATTATTGTTCTGTCTTTATTGTTAAAAAAAAACTGAAGCATTTTATAAATGGGTGTTAGAAAAGGAAACCATGCCAAAATAGGCAGAGATTAGATGAGATGAAAAACCAGGAGATGGGTTTTGAAAGATTATTTTCTAAAAATGGTTGAGGGCTGAACAGACCAAGAGAGTGGGTTCCATACAGCATTAGGAGAGACAGTGCCATAGAAGTAATGTCACTGGACTAGTATTCCAAGTCTATGGCAGCTGGTGGAATTTAAATTCAATTAATAAAAATCTGGAAAATAAAGCTAGTCTCAGTAATTGTGACCATGAAATGATCATTGATCATCATTAAAACCAACCTGGTTCACTGATGTCCTTTAGGGAAGGAAATCTGCTGTCTTTACCTGGCCTGGCCTACATGTGATTCTAGACCTACAGTAATGTGGTTAATTCTGAAATGAAACTCTGAAATGGCCTAGCAAGTCATTCAGTTCAAGGTCAATTAGGGATGGGCAACAAATGCTGGCCTTGCCAGCGACACCCACATCCTATGAAAGAATATAAAAAATGAGTGAGGCAGCAGAAGGCCCCACCACCAGCAAATAGTCTCAGTGAATTGTGAAGTCTGTGGCAGGGAGAAAGGCTTCAAGTTTCCCAATGTTCAGTTGGAGGAACCAGTCACTTGTTCGGGATTAAAGGGAAAAGAAAAAGTAGTTTATATAACTATTAGGTAAAAGGGGGCACTTGAAAAACATCTAAACATTATTACGAAATGTTTCTTATAAAATACCTGCATCTCAAACGTGGTCAATTTCTTTTAACCAATTTAACTAGTTAGTTTCCTGTGGCATTGCTCACAGACAAAAAGAAACAAAATTGTGTCATGTTAAGGCAGATGTCTCGATCTTTACATGAATGCTGCACGTTTCTCTGTCCTTTTTGCCTTCAACAGGCTGTTTCCCTTTTTGCCCATCTCACTGTACTTTAACCCAAGTGCATGAGATGAAAGTTCAGACACAAGCCTATCACACCCATTTCCATGAGATGTTAAATTTTATTTTATTTTTTAAAAAAATGAAGCAGTTAGGAGAAAATTCCTTATGTCAAGTGGTTACTGGAGTATGGAATGTCCACAATGAGTGGTTCAGTCAGATACTAATGCACTATTTAAAGGGAAAATTGGATAAGAGCATATAAGGAATGAGCGGGGTAATAAGATTATTTTTGGATTGCTCTAGCAAGAGGCTGCACCGATACATTTGGCTAAATACTTCCTTCAGTAGCCTTAACTCCTCGGGGTGTACATCAGAGTATGCGGAGAGTCAAAATGAGTACTCAAAGGATTTTGAAAAAAGATTTTTCAGGCCCTTCATGAATTTCTTTGGTGTGCATGGGAATTTTTTTCCAGAGATAATGAAATGAGAGACATAGAAAACTGATTATATAAATAATCAAGAGTGGCTGGAGAGATTATACATGAAAATAGTTTTTACAATTTATTAATTAATGTCAAGAATGATAGCAGCGAGACCATGCATCCTGCTCATTGACTTTACCAGCTCTTCTAGAGCTCTGATAGATCACTATTCGCAATTTGAAGTATTGAATATAGTTCATGCACAAGCAAGCTTCAGTAAGTGGAACTGCATGATGCACTTTCATGCACTGACCAACAGAAGTATTTTTCACAAATGTCACAGACTTTCATTCTGTCTCTCAGCACAATTATGACTAAAGAAACCCGAGGTTAAGACTGGACATTTATTTGCAATTAATGTATGAGCAAGAGTTTTACTTCCACTGCTAATTTTTCAGCAAAGAAGTAAACAGCTAATAGTTTCTTGCTGATGCAAATAATACATTTGCTGGTACCAGACCAATATGATTAAGATGACTCATTGGTACAGCTTCGATGCAAATTCACTGGATGTTTGATCCAGGAATTCCTTTGTCGATAACTAAATCCTATACCAGGATTTAACATTATTGGTGCTTGATCTCTACTAGTAAATACCAAATGCAAAATAAAACAACAATTCAACTCTGAAATTATATTTGACATCTATAATGTGTTTAACCATCTACACTTTAAAAAAAAATCAAAGGACAGTGCCACCTAACAATGAATGAACAGCATTTCAACCACTTTTAAAATGGCAAAACTTTTAACCTGATAACTTGCAACTTAAGGAAACATAACATTCAAGTATAGCTAGAACCTTTGTAGGAATTCTTAGACTTTATTTTACTTCACTTCAGCTAGTGGTTCATAGAATAATAATCGATGTAGTAGTTTATGGAAAATGGCATTAGCTTATTTGTGTCCTTTGCACACACTCAGTGCATGTGTTAGGACTATAGAGAAGAATAAACAATTCTAAGCGGATCTTGACAACATGGAGGACTGAGCCAGTGTTTGGCAAATGGCATTTAACAGGTTCAAAAAAGCATCATATTATCCAAAGTAATCATTTACCTCTGGCTCAAACAATCCACTGTATGTTGGATTGGCTGTGCTTCTTCTCTTTCTTTCCTGGCGTCTGCTTTGGATTTCTGCAACCATGAGAACATATCTGTTATAATCAAAGAAATTCCAAATGTTTTGTTTTCAACAAAAACTGATGAATTAAGAGAAATACGTTTTAAACATATATGTTCTCAAATTTTCTTTAGTGCTGCTCATTAACATTAGCTGTGACAGTGTGATAAATAAAACCCTTTTTTTAAAACCATGTCACCACTAATAATCAATTTACAGTATTATAATTTTCGTACCATGCTAACTATATAAAAAGCAAATCAAAGATTTTGATTATTCTCAAAAGCTAATAATCTGGCAAAATAAAAACACTGCCCTATAATTTCCAAGCTCCGGGGCAGTGTTAGCTAGGGGTACCCCAAAGATGTGCTGGGGAACTGCAACCCCCATCACCACCCCCCTGTCCTGAATGCTCCCAGGTAAGGATTGCAATAGCAATTGCCTGAGAAGTTCGAACTTCTGATGGGCAATTGCCCCGCACTAGGACCCATCAGATAATGTGATTTAAATCGCAAACTTCTGATGGTCCAACTGTGTTACAGTAATAATTATCCAGATAAAGAAGAACTAAAACTACTTCTAGCTCCTGAACAACTATAGCACTGACCCCACTCCGACCCTGAATGTGAATTCCCCCAAATACCACCCCACCCCATCCCAGCCCCCCATTGGATGACCTGACTACCCCCACCCCCAACAGTCACCCACACACCCCCAAAATCTACACACCCTGAACACCCACTTGAGCCTCCCGACTACCCACCCTGGCTGCCCATAGGTCCTGTGGAGCATCGGGAGGCCCTACCGACTACACTCCACCCCCTGACTGCCCTCTGCACCCCACACCCCTAACTACAACCCCAAACCCCTCCCTAACCCCTGAATACATCCACACCACCCGACTGCCCTTCTCACCCTGACTGCAGCCCCATAGCCCCCGGCAGCACCCCAACTCCCAAATGCCCTCCCCACTCCGACTATACCACTAACCCCCAACTGACCTCCCCCAACTATCCCCCGTCAACTGCATTCCCCACACCCCGACTGCGCTCCTCAACCCCTAACTGTTCTGCCCATCCCCCAACTACCACCCTCTCCGACAGACCTCCCCACCCCACCGTCTACACCCCCACCCCACAACTGCCTTTCCCACCCACAGGCTACCCTCCCCACTCACCCGACTGCAGCCCCCACTGCTCCCAACTCCAGACTGGCCACCAACACCGCCCCCCCAACCCATCCTATCCACTTATCTTATTAACTTACCTTCTCCCAGGCTTCCCTGTGGCTGGACCTTTTAAGCCTACTGCCTTACGGCAGCTTGTACTGCAAATAAGGGGCCATGTCCTCCTTCTCTCAGATGCTGGGGCCCTGGGCAGCCATGGGAACCTGCTGTGTTATGTAGATCTTGCCTGGCCTGAGTCGGAAGGCTGGGCGAGATAGCAGCAGCTGGATTTCTAGGTTAGTAACTATGAGCACAATGACAATCTGACTCAATTGGCACTGCACTGGAAGTTACAGCCCATTGGCTCCTGTAACAAACACATCTCGAATAGTATTCTTAACTGGTTCAATTTATGATCCTCACTCCTCAGAAAAATGGATTAGTAAACTAGACAATAGAGATAACTCAATAAAAACAGCTCTGCAGATCAGAAAAATGCAAGAGTGCAGTCAACTGTCGCACTCATTTTATGCATTCCTCATATAGCTGTAATGATTTTTGATAAAAATGCACTTGCATAGTAAGCTATACTTCTGGCTTAAAAGCATAAATTGAGATGAGTAGGATGTTTACACATCATTCTTAAGTTGTACTTGCCTTAGGGAGACATAACAATTTAATGGGTTTGTATCAGCAAATTCTCCTCAAGAGGTAGAGATGGAATCATTTTGTTAAGAAGCAAACATTTCATTTTACACTAGGAAGTGTCTAATCATATTAGGAATTACTGTCCTGTTATAAAGGTTGCCCATAAATAGCTCTAGTGTTAGGTTGTTGTGATTCGTAATCAGATATTTAGAATTGTAGAATCCTACTGCACAGAAAAGGGCCATTCAGCATATCCTGCCTGTGTCAACTCTTTGAATTTTCCCATAACCCTGTAAATTGGTCCTCTATGTAAATATCCAATTCCTTTTTTATAAGTCCTATGGAATCTGATTCCAAAAACCTTTCAGAGTTCCAGATCTCAACAACACCTATATTGAAAAAAAATTTCATTTTCCTCTCTTGTTCCTTTGCCAATTATTTTAAATTTATAACATTGTTGCCAATCCATGTGCCAGAAGAAACAGTTTTTCAGCACTTGCTCTGTCAAAACCCCTCGTAGTTTTATTAGGTTTCCCCTCAACCTTCTCTGGAGAACAATATCAGTTTCTCCAAACTCTCCACGTTACTGAAGTCCCTGACATCATCCAGATAAACATCCTCCGTAGCCTTGCCAAGACATCCTTTCTACCTGTACTGCCAAGTATGGTATAGAATGCTCCAGCTCAAACCTATGCTCTGATTTGTATATGTATTCAATGCCCCTATTCAAAGCCGAGTTTCCTATATGTTTTAACTGACTAATTAACTTGCCTGTCGCCTAAGATTTGTGAATATGTATCCCAAAGTATCTCTGCTCAAAAATATCCCCTCAAAATAGTACTATTTAGATCATGCTACCTCTTTCTGTTGTTCCCATGTGCATCACTTCATACTTATCTGTATTAAATTGCACCTGCCATGTGTCTGCCCATTTCACCAATCTGTTTAAGTCTTCCTAAAGTCTGCTACCGTTCTACTTACTACTTAATATGTTGCTGAGTTTTAAATCATTTACAAATTTTGAAATTATATTCCCTTAGCCAAGTCCAGGTGATTTAAATAAAACAAGAAAAGCAGCGGTCCCAACAAATGCCTGAGAGACCCCACTGCACACTTCTCTCCAGTCAGAAAAAGATCCATTCGCCACTAATCTCTGCCTTCTACCCCTTAGCCAATAACATACTCAAATCATCACTGTCTGTTTCATGCCATATGTGTCTATTTTCTGAGTAAATCTATCATTTTTGTATTGTTTTATGGGATATGGACATCATTAGCAAGGCCAGCATTTGTTGCCCATCCCTAATCGCCCTTGAACTGAGTGGCTTGCTTGGCCAGCTCAGAGGACAGTTAAGAGTCAACTACGTTGTTGTGTGTCTAGTCACATGTAGGCAAGATCCGGTAAGGATGGCAGATTTCCTTCCCTAAAAGGCATTAGTACACCAGATGGGTTTTTACAACAATTGATAATAGATTCATGGAATGAGACTAGCTTTCAATTCCAGACTTATTAATTAATTGAATTTAAATTGCACTAGCTGCTGTGATGGGATTTGAACCTGTGTCCCCAATTTTAGCCTGGGTCTCTGCAATATTAGTTCAGCGGCATTACCACTAAACCATCACCTGGAAACCTTGACCAAACCATGGAGCACATAATAACATCATGCCTCTGTCTCAAGTTTGAGGGCGATATCCTAGAGTAACATATGCTCTCCAAACGGGCAACTGACTGGTAAGGAAAGTTGACATTAAAACTGTGATGACAGCTTCTGCTCCTTAAGCCTAAAGAAGAGGAATCTCTAGTAGTGTTCTCACCACAGTTTTTAAAAAATTAATTCATGGGATGTGGGCATCGCTGGCTAGGCCAGCATTTATTGCCCATCCCTTGAGAAGCTGTTAGTCTGATTGGCTTATCCCTCTCCACTTTTTTTTTGAACAAGGGGTGTAACATTTCCAATCCTCCAGTCCTCTGGCCATCACTCCCATATCCAAGGAAGATTGAAAGATTGTGATCAGAGCTTCTGTTATGTTCACCTTAGTTTTCCTCAGTAACCTAGGATGCATCCCATCTGGACAGAGTGACTTGTTAACTTTGAGTGATGCCAATCTATTTAGTATCACCTATTTATTTTTATTCTATCCTATATCTCAGCTCCAACACTAACATCATCCTCTGCATCTGTCTTCACAAAAGCAAAGCACACAGTCAGTACTGCAGTCATGCCCTCTGCTTTCACAAGAGAATTTCCTTTTTCATCTCCAACAGGCTCAAGCATTCCTTTAACTATCTTTTTACTTTATATATGTTTATAAAGACTTTTAAGCTTCTTTTTGCACAAAAATTTGAAACAGCCTATCCACACTGTTCTTGCAGAACTTCTGTCAGCTGCAACAGGATTCACAGAAAATACACATGAAAACAAGTTAGCTAACACTTCTGGGATGAAAGATGGTGCCTGCTGCAGAAGGGAAGCCAAGACATAAAGAATTGTCCGTTTTTTTAAATTAATGTTTCATGAATTGCAATTGGACTTACCTTCCAAATGTTCTGTAGTAACCAGGCCTAGGGACACCATAAAGGCAAGTTTCTGCAAATTTAAAACGTATATATTATTGGGAGTCTCTATGAAGTCAGTCCCACGAAGGATTAATGATTCTCAACAACAAAAACAATCTGTGTTTATATAGCACTTATAGAGTACTGAAACATCCCAAGACACTTCCAAGGAGTATTATCAAACAAAATTTGACACCAAGTCACACGAGGAGATATTAGGTCAAGCACTTAGTCAGAGGGAGGTTTTAAGAAGCATCTTAAGGGAGGAGAGGCAGAGAGGTGAAATGGATTAAGGAGGAAATTTCACAGCACAGGACCCTGGGAGCTTACGGTATGGCTGACAATGGTAGAGCAATTAACGTCAGGAATGTTCAAGGGGCCAGAATTCGAGGAGTGCAGAGATCCCTGAGGGTTGTGGGGCTGGAAAAGATTAGAGATAAAAAGGGGCATGGTCATGGACTGATTTGAGAACAAGGATGAGAATTTTAAAAATTGAAACATTGATGGATTGGGAGCCAAAGAAGCCAGCGAGCACAGGGGTGATGGATGAATTGGACTTGGCGTGACTCTGAGTATGGTTAGCTGAGTAGTAAATTAGTCCAAATTGATAGAGGGTGAAAGAATGGGAGGCTAGCCAGGAGGACATTCGAATAGTCAAATCTAGAGGCAAAAAGGCTTGGTTGAGGGATTTAGCAGCTTATGAGCTGAGGCAAACAGAGACAGGTGATGTTACTGGGGTGGAAGAAGTCTTGATAACAGACAGGATATGTGGTTCAAAGTGCATCTCATGATCAAATAAAATGTGCAAGTTACGAACAGCTGGTTCAGCCTCAGATAATGACCACGGAGTGTGATGGAGTTGGTGATGAGGGAACAGAGAATGAAAACAGATTGAATGTTAAGGAAATGTTGGAATCTTTCTTGTTGGAGATTGTCATTGCCTGGCACTTGTGTGGCGTGAATTAACTTGCCACTTAACAGCTCAAGTCTGAATGCTGTCCAGGTCTTGCTGCATATGGACATGGACTGCTTTGGTATCTGAGGTGTCACGAATGGTGCTGAACACATTGTGCAATCATCAGTGAACATCCCCATTTTTGACGTAATGATGGAGGGAAGATCATTGATGAAGCAGCTGAGATGGTTAAGCCTAGGATGCTAGGGACTTCTGCAGTGATACCCCAATGATTAACTTCCAAAAGCCACAACCATCTTCCTTTGCATTAGGTATGACTTCAACCAGTGGAGAGTTTTCCCCGATTCCCATTGACTCCAGTTTGGTTAAAATGCTGTGAAAAGTTCATTTACATATCAATCAACAACACTACCACCGACATCCTCTTCCATTATTGCATCAACAAATTGAATCAAATTTGTTAAACACAATGGGCAGAATTTTCTGGCTGACGAGCGCGTGGCGGAGCCCGCACGCCAGCGCTTAAAATGTCGCGCACGCGTCCCGACGTCAGTGCACAGCATCACGATATTTAGGTCGGCAGGTGCACTATGCAGCAGGACATGCACCCACCATTAATTAAAGGCCTCATTAAGGCTCTTAACTTGCCAATCTTTGACGATTTTGAGGGGCCCATGCGAACTTTGGCTCAGTGCACAGTCCCAACAGGCAGGCAGCTAGGTGATTTTTTTATTAAAACTCATGCACTGGCGGGATACATGGACTCAGAGGGGTTGTTCATGTTTTTCATGAAGTATTTAATGCAGAAAGTGTTTTAAATTTGCCTGTGTGATTGTTAGCAGTTCACATCGATTTAAAAGAGCGTTTTGTGTACTTTGAAACCTGTCTGCAGACAGTTATCTTTATCGGGCCTGCAGCTTTCCAGAGGCCTCCATTTAGCCTGGGTATGGGTTCTGACAGCTCCACTGGAGGCAGCTCCTCTGAGGAGGAAGGGAGGGATAGAATAAGGAGGAGGCCAGGAGCGGGCAATCAGCCTCCAGGGGAGCCACCTTTGGGAGTACAGGTGCAGGCACAAGGTCAAGAGTTTGTCCAAGGTGGAAGGGGCCGCAGAACACGCCACTATCCTGCTGCCAGGGAAGACAGGCGGCGAAGCAGCTACCTCAGTATGACTGAGGTGCAGTGCCGAAGGAGGCTCCATCTCTCGAGGGAGGCAGTCAACCATGTCTGTCAGATGATTGACCCTGAGATCTCTCCTAACTGTGTGGGTGGACACCCCATGCCAGCGGCTCTGAAACTCACAGTTGCCCTCCACTTCTGTGCCTCTGGCTCCTTCCAGGGCTCCATGGGTGATCTTTGTGGTGTCTTCCAATCAGCTGTCCACACTTGTGTCAAGCAAGTTACAGACGCTCTGTTCAGACAGGCACTGACCTTCATCAACCCGGTGCCTTCATCAACATGGCTTCCACTCCATGAACGTGCAGATAGTGTGTAATCACAGGATGCAGATTCTGCAAGTCTGTGCAAGTTACCCAGGCAGCTCCCACGACGCCTACATCCTCAAACGCTCCCAGGTGCCGGGGCTCTTCAGTGCTCTGGCTCAGCTGGATGGTTGGCTGCTGGGTGACAAGGTCTATCCCTTCAGATGGCTCCTGACGCCACTCCGCCGTCCAAGAACAGAGGCTGAGGAGCGCTTCAATAAGAGCCATGGCACCACAAGGGCTGTGGTGGAGAGAGCTATCAGTCTTCTCAAGATGCGCTTCTGTTGCCTGGACCGCTCAGGGGGCGCACTCCAGTAGCCCCAGATCACGTCTCTCAGATAGTGGTAGCATGCTGCACTCTGCACAATCTTGCGCTTGAAAGAGGGGGATGCAGTTGACGATGAAGACCTTGATGCACTGGATGAGGCTGCACATGATGAATCCAGCAGTGGCTCAGAGCATAAGGAAACACAGGGTGATGATGAGGGGCAGCACACCAACCTGCTACTACACCAAGGAGGCAGGGACACCCGGGACAATTTAATCCAACGAACCTTCAGCTAGCTCCACACACATCGATCAGTAGGACCAGCATTGCCTGGTGCTTCCACATGTGGCCCTTAGATGCTACATCTTCCACCTCATCAGCTGCAACTAAGAGCTTAGTACAGGAACATCAATGTCCACTCAAACACTCATGAAACATACAAATGCACCACAGAGGAAACGCCCTCAGCTTTAGTCAGAAAAGTGGATTTTATTCTGTCCAACATAAAACAGAAACATCTCTATGACAAACATAATTATTTGTTCCCTAATCTAAGGCCAACACAAAAAATCACCAGTGACATACCCATGGAGTGCCTAATGTGCCTTATGCTTTCATTTGCGGGTGCAATGTCTAGGTGCCACCCCATCGCTCGGAGTGGCTTGTGAGACAGCCTGCTGACTCTGCTGTCCTATTGGCCTCGATGACCTTGGCGGGCAGCCTCTGGCCCGTGGAGCCTGTGAAGGCCCTGACTGGGAGGGAGTGGCCATTTCCAGAACTGGCACCTCCCCAGTTGTCGCAGCCTCAACGGATGCAACATTGACTGGCAGAGGGGCGGAGGAGCTGCTGCTCTCATCCGGAGCATCCTGAGTGGAGCTCACAGCAACAACAGGCAGCTGCTGCGCCGACATGAGGTCACATCTCCCACATTGGGAATGATCACCCGTGGTCATTACTGCTGTGAGGGCTTGCAGGTCAGAGCGTAACCTAACCAGAAAGGTCTCCATCCGATCGAAACCCCTCTCCATGAGAGTCGCTAATCTTTCAGTGGAGGAAGCATGAAGCTCTGTCCTGAGGTTCATGCCTTCATTTACACTCTGCCTGGACTCTTCCACCGCGGAAACCAACTGAAGCATACCCTCATGTAACCCTGCCAGATGCAAATGCGATTCCTGCTCTTGTGGTGCAGCTGCTGCATTGGTGACAGCTCCAGAGGCACATCATCAGTGCTGGGTTCAGCATGTGCCTGGTCCCCTGCAGCCTTCCAGCTGCTGGTACCATCGGCACTCTCTGTCCCTGCCATCTCCTCCAGTGATTGTAAAGTGCCCTCTCCACTGAGACTCGGGATACTAGCCAACATTAAATTCCCCAAAAGTGTTTGTGGCTGCACTGGTGCCTGGCCAGCTGAAATGTTGTGCCACAAGTTGCATGTCTTGGCCCTCAGGTGTGGAGGGGGGGCTCCGGTGTCATTGGGCGTGGCCATGCTGAAATTAACAACAAGGACAGTGCATCAGTTAGCATGCAGTCAGTTAAACCTTTCATCCCTTTCCCCCCACCACAACCTCATAAGTCGCTCACCCTTCAAGACCCTAAGAAGACAAACATTGGTGGGGTGGAAAAGAGTCAAGAGGAGGCCCAAACATTAGACGTGCATACAGACAGGCTGATCAGGTGGCCTAAGGAATGCCACATGGAATGTTATGTGCCATTGGAGTGGGGAGAGTGCAAAGGTTCCTGGCCTGGATGCATGCTGGCCTGGAGAGTTGGAGTGATGAGGAAACATTGCAAACACTTGTGACATTTGCCATGCAGCACAGGAAATTGGCAGGTCACAATATTGCCCATACCGTTAGGAGGGGCATAGAATGGGTGGGCAGATGGCAACATTTCCCCTTGGCGCAGGGATGAGTAATGTGGTGGCATTTATTTAAGTTAAGTGCTATGAGGTTGACAGGTGAGGTGCTGAGGACCTTTTGGACAGAGTAATGTGGGGTGCACTGGCTGAAAGGGTGGTGGAGGTACCAAATCCCCTGAGATGCAAAACGTCTTTGGCTGTGCAGCAGCGATGCCATGGCATGTTAGGCCATGGGGATAGTGGTCACAAATGGGATAAGGTGATTTTGGAAGGTGTGGAGATGCGCATCCTCAAGGGGACGAGGGACCTTTGTGTATGACTCACATGTCAGAGTGTCTCAGTCTGTGAATGAGCAGTGATGCAGCATTAACAATTGCAGCAACCATCAGTGGTTTGGATGGGCAGAGTGGATGGGACTGTGGACCTCAAATACCTGGCCGCTGCATCCCAAACTCGCTGCCACCTGCCGCCCTGGCACCCACCTCCTCCCCAGCTCCATGGCCTGCTCCTCGAAGGTGGTAAGGCGCTGGAGCAGGGCATCCCCACCACCAGTCCTCTGGCGCTCCCTTAGATTGTGCTCAGTTTTTGCCTGCAGAACAGAGAAGAGTATTTATTGGGGCTGATCGCTCATGTACTCTGCATGTGCACGCCACACCCCAACCACAGTGGCCCATCTGAGGCCTCCAGCAGCTCCTCTCCACACTATTGGTGATCAGTCACCAAAAGATAGTACAGCTGCTCCCAACCCCCTCCCTCAACGGCCACCTTGGATACATTCGGCGTCCATCACTTTGAATAACACATGGGTCTTCGCGCCCATAGCAAGGAGGCGCAACTAGGTGCAGCACTGAGGCCAGCAGATGGCTCTTGGCCACGAAACCTTGAGGCTCCCCTTCCACCATCCCATAACCATCAATATGACATTCATTGGAGTTCTGAGTATATCTAGTTGCCTCCCCTGCAGGTTGCCCCCAGACTACTCAAATGCAACAAGCACCAACATATGCTGCGGGGAGAACCCATCTTCTCCTCAGCCACTAAGGCTGATGTAAGCATGGGCACTATCTGTTTGCCCACCCAGCGTGTGCCAAATGCCCAATGCAGTAACGACACTAAGACGTGGAGGGGGCTCAAAGGCTAAGGCAACCTGCTGGGTCAAATGGCCAAGGCCGACATGGTACTCACCCTTCCAGAGTGCAGCAAATTATTGAATCGTTTGCGGCACTGCGTTCCTGTGCGCTGCACATCATCATGAGCGCTTACTGTATCCAATGCCTGCCTCCTCCCACGCCTGCCTGGTGACATGAAGGGCCCTCCTCCTCCCATCCTCTGGCTACAAAATATCCTGATGGCTGGACACCTCTTGGAGGAGGACAGCAAGGCATGCATCTGAGAAGTGAAGGGCACACTGGACCTCTGCTGGCCTCTCCTGCAGCCTGCCCCCTTCTCCTGCTCCTGTCCTCTGAAAGCAGCCTGTCTCTCTCTGCAAGTGGCAATGGTGCACTGCCTCAACAAGACTGCCTAGCCACTCTTTATACAGACTGCTGGTTCCCCATTGGAACCGGTGGTCTGAGCACGCCCGCCTCCGCGACTATTTTCCCGTTCTACACGGGAGTTGCTAACCCGCTGGGCGGGCCTTAACTGGCCTGCCCATGCAAAATGGCAGCGTGGCCCATTTTGCCAGCGGCAATCGGCTGCCCGCCCGCCACTGAGTCGGTCAGGCCCGTCCACCCATCAAGGGCAAAATTCTGCCCAATTTCTCTTTAACAAATCCGTGCTAAGTTTAATTAATTAGCCCATGCTTTTCTAAGTGACAATTAATTTTGCCCCCGATTATTGTCTCTAAAAGCTTCCCCATCACAGACATTAAGCTGACTGGGTTGTGGTTGCCAGGTTTATGCCCCTTTGATGGTTTGATCAAGAGTGTAGACCATCTGGATTCCCCAGTCCTCTGGCACCACTCCCATATCTAAAGAGTATTGGAAGATTGTGGCCAGAACCTCTACAATTTCTACCTTCACTTCCCTCAGTAAAGTAGGATGCATCCCACCCAGACCAGGTGATCTTTCTACTTTGAATACTACCAACCATTTGGGCATGTTCTCTTTATTTTTATCCTATTCAATATTGCTACTACTTCCTCCTTTACTATAACATTGGCATCCACTTCTTCTCTCAAGACGATAGATGCAAATACTCATTAAGTACTGCCACATGAAGATCCCCTTTCGGTCCCTCATCAGCCCCGCCTTTACTCTACCCTTTTACTATTTGGGTTTAGGAAAGACTTTTGAGTCGCTTTTATGCTAGCTGCTAATCTATTCTCATACTCTCTCTTTGCCCCTCTTATTCTCTTTCTTTAGTTCTCAATACCTTCTGTAGTAATTTTAGTTCTCTACTGTATTATGAACTTTATATTTGGCATAAGTGTCCTTTTTCTGTTTAAGTTTAATTTCTATACCTTTTGTCATCCAAGGATCTCTAGCTTTGGATACACTTTCTTTCCCCCTCATGCAAATATATCTACACCATACCCAAACTATCTACTCTTTGAAGGCCTCACAATGTTCAATTACTGTTTGCCTACCAATTTTGATTCCGATCCACCTGGGCCAGATCCCTTTACAACTCAATGAAAAGATCTCTCCTCCAGCTAAGCATTTTTACACTTAACTGCTCCTTGTTATTTTCCATAAATATTCTAAAGCTGGTATTATGATTACTGTTCTCCAAATGCTGCCTGTCTGAAGAATGCTCCCCTTGCCCTACTTCATTCCCCAGAACAAAACCCAGCACTGTTGTCTTCCTCGTTGGGCTGGAAACACTTTTCAAGTGCATTTATGCTTCTCATGAACAGCTTTTCATTCTAGTCCTATTCATGTCTCCCTGTCCTCAGAACCAAATTTCTCCTCCCAAAAGTTCAGCCTGTTGCTACCCCCCACTGCCAAATTAGTTAATCTTCCACCACAATACTAGTTCATCTCCCGACTAGGACACTTGTCTCAGACTGTTGAGGTGCAGCCCATCCATTTTCAACAGCCCCTCCTGTCCCCGAACTGGTCCCAATGTCCCACGTGTTAACCTGCTTTACCAATGTTTCAATACTCGTTAGTGCATGGCACTGAGGTTTATCCAAAAATTACTATATTTGAGGTTCTGTTTTCTCTCTAGCTCCTGAAACTCTCTGACTGGAATCACAACTTTTTTTTCTTCCTATATCATTGGTTCTCACATGGATGACGACTTTTGGCTGCTCCCCTTAAGACCTCAAAATGCTTTGCTGCCTCTCAGGGGTGTCTTTTACCCTTGTATCAGGGAGGGAACACAGCATGCAGTGTTATATTATATTCGCTGGCAATGATGCAATCTCCTCTGTATTGGGGAGACCATAGATTAGGTGATCACTTTGCTGAATACCTCCATTCAATCTACAAGTGTGACCCCAACCTTCCGGACCCTTGCCATTTTAATTCTCCATTTCACTCCTGGTCTGACCGATCTGTTCTCAGACTCTGACATTGCTCCAACAAAGCTCAATAGAAACTTGAGGAATAGCACCTCATCTTTCTATCAGGCACTTTACAGCCTCCAGACTCAACATCAAGTTCAACGGTTTCAGAGCTGGGCCTAAATAGCCAAGTGGTTATGGTACTGGGTTTGTAACCCCAAGATCAAGAGTTCAAATCTCAATGGCAAACTATGAAACAATGTAACTTCATCTGAATAGAAACAGATGGAAACGTGTTTGTACTCGAAAGAGTTACAAATACACCATGCTTGGCCTAAATAGCCAAGTGGTTATGGTACTGGGTTTGTAACCCCAAGATCAAGAGTTCAACGGTTTCAGATTGTAACTACTGCTCCCCACTTTTTGGCCAGCAGGTGCCAGTAATTTTGTTTTTTTTTTAAATTGGCCAATTACCATGTCTTTTTGCCTTGTGCCATTTGTCACTTCATCACTAGTGCGTTCCACCTCATCTGAGATATTCCCTTTTGTTCTTACCTCCCCTCCCCCTTTTCCGTCATCTAACTTGCTTAAAAATTGTTACATCTCCAACTTTTTTCAGTTCTGAGAAAAGGTATCCCCTCAAGTGCTGCCTGATTTCAGAGTTTCCAGGGTTTTCTGTTTTTATTAAACTAGTTATTAGGCCACCTAACTTAGTGCAGTTTGAAAACTTGGATATAAGGTTTTCTATTCTATCTTCTAAATCAGTGATAAACATTGTGAAAAGCTGATGGCCCAGTTCAGCTCCTTGGGGCTCACTGCTAGTCACATTCTGCCAGTTAATCTTAAGTCATTCTATACTCATCTTTTTTATTTATAAATTGTTATTCATCTCACTGAAACAAAGTCAAATAACTTACATGGAGTGTGATAATACTAAGACACTCACTAAGGTAAATGCAGTTACATTTGCAAACAGTGAGCAAAGTCACATGATCAAATGTCATGATTAAGCATCACATAAACTGTACCATGAGATTGAATGTCATATAATCAAATGTCACAAGAATGAATCTCCAGGAATACACCAAACCAGATTTGGCAACCTTGTACCCAAATTATTGATGTATACCACGAACAAAAGTGGTCAGACAACAGACTCCTGTGCGACACCACCACTAACTTCTCAGCACTCTTGGATACATTTCCTTAACTGTTTCACTCCATTTTCTCTCCAAGATTTTAATCCAACTTGCTTCCATTCTCCAACTCCATGGCCCTTAACCTTCTAATATTCTCCTAAACGGTACTTTGTCAAAAGCTTTCTGAAGGTCCATGCACACAATATCTACTATGTTTCCTCTTTCTACTTGAGCAGTCACTTCAAAATATTTCTCTCAGATTTGTCAAGCATAATCTTCCATTCTGAAATTTGTCTTGGCTGTTTTGAGTTATTTTCTCTTTATCTACATATATGCTAATTTGATTTTAATTAAAAATGTCAACATTTTGCCTTTTCTAGATGTTAAACTAACTGACCTGTAATTAGCGTTCCCTTTTTGAAAATATGTAGTATACTGGTTACTTTCCAGTTGTCCAGAACACATGACTCAATATAAAACCTTGAAATATAATTCTAGGGTCTGCTCTATTTCTTCCCCCATTTCCATTAGGATGCTTGGATGTTCCCAGGCATTTAGTTCTCTGTTAGGTTAACTAACTTCTCCAATAATTTTTTTTGTTATTTTCAATATTTCATTGTTATATCTAAAATTGTCAAAAAAATCCTCCTAAAATGCCTGTCTTTCATAAACACTGCCACAAAGTACTTGCAAAATGCCTCTCTTCCATAAACACTGCCACAAAGTATCACCACCAATTTCTGTGCATTCTTTAATACACTCATTCATGACTCCCATTCACATTTAATAATTCTTCTTTTACTGATATATTTGTAAAGTATTTTACTGTCTTTTTTAGTATTTCAAATATCCTCCTAATACTCACCCTTTGCATTCCTTATCCCTCTCTTAAGCATATTTCTTATTTTCCATCATCCCTTTCCCTTATAGTGATACCTAAAGGCCCTATATTCCCACTTCCAAGTTTAGTTTATTTTGAATCTTTTTATTTATCCATGGCATCCTGATATTTTTAAAAATGGCTTATGTTTATTATGCGCCACTGCAACAGATCTTTTAAAAAAGTAACCCATTGTTGATCTACAGTCCTACGTACCAATTTCTCTTTCCAACTCTCTTCAATTAACTTACTCAACTTTCAAAGCTTTTCGCCTTGCACTTATCAGGATAGCTCACAAGAAATTACCAATAGTAACAGCGGAAGAACAATTTATACGACATGAGAAAAGAGGGCTGACTGATTGGCAAGTGGATTCTGATTGGTGGAGGTATTGCCATGGAGAATACGGCATAGAAGAGTTAACTGCCCAGCTTTGTTCAAAGTCAAACCAGGCAGGCTGACACTGATTGGTCAAGGCATTGGCATGGATAATGAACCAGGGAATAACTATTCCCTAAGTGTTTTGTTTAGTTTAGCGGGGAGGCAGTGGCATAGTGGTAATGTCACTGGACTAGTATTCCAGAGAACAAGGGTAATGCTCTGGGGATAAAAGGAAAAAACTGCGGATGCTGGAAATCCAAAACAAAAATAAAAATACCTGGAAAAACTCAGCACGTCTGACAGCATCTGAGGAGAGGAACACAGTTAACATTTCGAGTGCGTATGACTCTTCAACAGAACTAAGGAAAAATAGAAAAGAGGTGAAATATAAACTGGTTGGGTGGGGGGGTGGGGGGTGGTCAGGTAGAGCTGGATTGAGGGCCAGTGATATGTGGAGATAGCCAAACGCTGTCATAGACAAAAGGACAAAGAGGTGTTGAATTTGGTGATATTATCTAATGAATGTGATAATAGGTGACATTAAGATAGCTTGTACCTTGCTCGTCCTGCTTTCTACTCTTAATGTCACCTATTATCACATTCCTTAGATAATATCACCACCTTCAACACCTCTTTGTCCTTTTGTCTATGACATGGTTTGGCCATCTCCACCGATCACTGGCCCTCTATCCAGCTCTACCTGACCCCCCCAACCCCCCTTAAACCAGCTTATATTTCACCTCTTTTTTATTTTTCCTTAGTTCTGTTGAAGAGTCATACAGACTCGAAACGTTAACTGTGTTCCTCTCCGCAGATGCTGTCAGACCTGCTGAGTTTTTCCAGGTATTTTTATTTTTGTAATGCTCTGGGGACTTGGGTTTGAATCTTACCATGGAAAATGATGAAATTTGAATTCAACAAAAATCTGGAATTAAAACTCTGATGATGACCACAAAACCATCGTGATTATTGTAAAAACACTGACGTGTTTCACAACAGCAATAAAAGGGCGTGCACATGGCGGGCGGCACTTTGAGGGGAACTCGGAGGTGAGTGCACAGTAATATTGCAGAGTGCTTGCAAGGGATGCCTGTTGGACTCCAAAGTTAGGTATGTTGGTGGGGTGGAGACGGTGGGCACAAAGGTTGCCCTGCAGTTGAGGCAACTTTTTGAGGGTGGATGTGCGAGGGAAGCAGCCACTCATTAGGGACACCTTGTATAAAGTGACCATTCCTCTGCAGCTGAGACAGTTCAGGCACAGCCAGATTGATATGATTGGAGTCTGGCCTCTAGCTTATCTGACCACTCAAGCAATGCAGAGGCATCAAAGTGCCACCAAGTGCTCCAGAGCTTTTCACCTGTCGGGCACAGACTGAAAACTAATGAGATTTTTAGTGGACTGCAGAACAGTGGAACGATTGGGCACGTTGTACAGTCTCCTTGCCAAAGAGCAGTCACTAGTGGAGGAGCTCACAGCCTTTACAATGTCATCATCCCGGCTTGGACCAGTCTCCCCTATGGTTCAAGCAAACAGTGTAGCCTTGCAGCACGGGTTAAGGGAATGCCTGTGCCTGAGCTGAAAGCACAGTATGCAGTCCAATGGACAAAGCTGCCACCAATTGGTCAGGTGGAGGGGGCAGAAGTGGGGGGGTTTTCGGGCAGCCATGCAGCGCACTAATCTCTGGCCATCCAAGTGGTGACCAGTGCTCTCCAGGTGCGCTAAGGGGCCTTCAGACTTAACCAAGAGAGGTTCTTAGTACAAAAACAAAAATAACTGGAAAAACTCAGCAGGTCTAACAGCATCTGTGGAGAGGAATACAGTTAATGTTTCGAGTCCATATGACTCTTCATCAGGTTCTTGGTACACCCATGCTAACCACACATCTCTCTCCTTCATCCTGCAGGAAGAGTACATCAGGGTCATGGAGCCTGGTGAACTAACTGTATGCTTCATGGCGTACAGAGAGTGAAGACAACGGAGAAAATCGCAACTGAGGCACCTGGTTGTGCAAAGGGAGGAGCAGCACCCACTGGAATGAGGGGTGGCTGAGGCCCCTGTACACGCAGCTGAACAGCCACGGCAAACCATCACTGGTCGGCGCCTAGCTAGTCACAGGGTCTATAGACGTCGCCTTTTATTCACGCAGATGACTGAGGACCAGTTTTGCTGAAGACTGTGCATTACTGGAGAACCGGCCAGCTGCTGCAGGGTTTGGAGCCATGTGCACATGGAGGGCATCCACTGTCAGTGACCACGGCACTCAATTTCTACACCTATAGCTCCTTTCAGGGCCCCGCAGGTGACGTCTGTGGGATATCACAAGCCTCCACCCAAAAAATGCATCCGGGAGGTTATGGATGCCATTTTAACAAGGGCACACAACTTTGTGCATTTCGCCCGGGACCAGAAGAGCCAGGATGCAAGAGCACGTGGATTAGCCCAGATCTGGGTTTCCCCACAGGTGCAGGGTGCCATCAACTGTACTCATGTGGTGCTCAGCTCACTGTTACCAGATGCAATCAATAATGTCAGCCGCAAGGGATTCTATTCATTGAATGTGCAGATAGTGTGACCACCACAAAAGCATTCTGCAAGTCTGGTCACAGTTTCCAGAAAGTGTGCATGACTCTTATTTTCTCAGTCGGTCATAGATCCCTAACGTCTTCCTGGGTCCACAGAGGCTGCAGGGGTGGCCCTTCGGGGACAAGGGGAGGTGGCTGATGACACCCGTGTGACGGCCTCAGATTGCAGCAGAATTAATGTACAACAAGGCTCATGCTGCAACTTGGTGGAGCAAACTATTGGGATGCTGAAAATGAGGTTCTGGTGCCTGGACTGGTCTGGTGGAACCCTGCAATATAGTCCACAGAGGATATCACGCATCGGCGTTGCCTGCTGCGCCCTTTACAACCTGGCACTGCATTGGGGACTAGAACTGGCTGAGGAGGAGATGCAGGAGCTGGATGTTTCCTCTGATGAGGAGGACATCAATGGTAATGAGGATGAGATGGTCCTCGAAGGCGATGATAACGGCCAGGCAAGGCAGGTGCGTTCAGGAGGCCCTCATAGCTGCTAAATTTTTGTAGGATGATGATGACATGCAGTGAGGAGGCACCGTAGACCCTCACATTGTATCTATGAACATTTGACTCCAGTCTAGCTTATGGCAGCACACATACCCTCTGTGATAATGCTCCTGTCATGGAGAAGCAGTGGAGGCCCAAATAATCACTCGATTGCAGGATGATGATGACAACATGCAGAGAGGACACTCCAAATATCTTCGCATAGCCTCTGAGAATGTCTGACTCCTGTCCGGCTGAGGACGCTTGCGCTCTGTGATCAGGATCATATCATAGAGACACAGCCATGAAACTTTAAAAGCATCTGATCCTCTGTCTGCCTTTAGCACATGACCCCTTGAGGGTCACTGGTCACAGATGCAGAAGAGATGAGAGCCAGCCCCGACTTAAAGGCGCTGAGAGCACATAGAGAGAATTACAGAACTCTGTGATGCCTGCCCATGACATTTTGGCAGCAATGACAAGCACCGTCATGGTGCAGGGATCAGGAATGTGTCCAGGGAGTGTGATGCCAGACTATCATTTTGGTCTGAAACAAAGCTGTACAAAGCACAGGGAAGAGGTCCTGTTGCTGAGACACCTGCCTTTATCTTGTGCAGAAAGGTTTCACATCTGAGTGACACAAACACCACTCATCAGAACAAGGAGTCATAGGCTGGGAGACATTCTTGGGAGTTAATTGCCAATAGTGAACATTATGTACAAGTGATTAACACCTGTGCCCAGGATGTGCAACGACATCTTCTTAACCTTCCTAACCCTGCCGCTACGTCTTGGTGCCTCACAGGCATCCACAGTGGAGGTGGAGGCAGACTGCTACGCTCTGTTTGTGATGACCTTGGTGGGCATCCTCTGGGGGTTTGAGGCCTGGAGGGCCCCGGACTGCTTTCGAGGTCCTGCTGTGTGTCAGTGGCATTCTCCTTGGCCTGTGGAGCTGGAGCTGCTGAGGTCACAGGAAGAGGGGCTGGACACTCCCAGAGTCAACCTGGATGGATGGCCCTGGGGGTACATGTACTGGTCCTTTTCCCTATGGGTGCCCATTTGCCCTTGGCTGTTTCCTTGAGGGGTAGCTGGAGTGAGATCAGGCTGCCCAGCACCCCTCTTGCGTGCACACTGTTGGAGGTCAACTATGGCATCAACGATGGAGTTCAGCACGCGCAGGAGCAATGTCCTGGACCGAGGACTCCAAGGCGGCTGCCATCCTACGAGTGTTGACTTTGGTGTGTTAGCATGCCAGCGCTATCACCTCAGGCTGAAAGCTGACGGACTCCTCCATCATGCCTAGCAATCTGAGGAGTGAGGTGGACATCCCTTCCTGATGTTCCCGAGCTTGCCTTTGCAGCACCAGCAACTGTGATATGACTGAGTGCAGAGGCTTGTCATCTGACTTGGACTCAGCAAATTTCTGGCCTCCAGCAGCCGGACACCTGGGAAGTTCCTGCCGCCGCCTGCTGTGGATCAGAAAACATGATGTGCTCACCAGATTGTGATCCTGAGGCTACTCTAAATGTAGGTCCCACCAAGGTGAGTATCTCTGTTGGTGGAGGGTGTGGGTGAGCACTCTGGCGGGTCTTCAAGGAGGGTGCCTTCGGATCCTTCTTCTGAGGTTTCTTTGGGGCTTGATTGGAGGCCCTGGGTCGTGGACTCAGTCGGCTGCTTGGCTGATGTGCCTGCGAAAGCAAGGGAAGATAATTAGTGCATGGCAGTGGCCTGTAAAACAGGACATATCACTGACAGCATGGTTGTCTGATGGGTGTTGCACTGCTGGTTTTTCACTTGGTAGAGCACTGCCAACCTCAACACAGAAACAGTTCAGATCCTCGCTGACCAGCCGGATGGCTCTGTTTTCAAAGTCCATGAGGACCTTCATTTCAAGCAATCCTCCACCAGTCTGTAACTTCTCCCTCTTGTCCTGCATATATGGAGGTGGACAGAGTGTAAGCAGGACACCTGCTAGGCCAGATGATAAGTATGCCTGGCATATGTGGTTGGTGAGTGGCCTCATGGATGGGATGAGCGCAATGAAGGTGTGTGAGAAAGTGAATGGTGATGTCCCTTGAACTGGCAGTGAGTGAGGGCCCTTTGGATGTGTGATGGGTATGAGTGTGCGAGTTGAGAGTGACGAGAAGAGTGACTCACCCTGGCGGAACAGAGGAGATCATTCATCCTCTTGCAGCACTGGGTGGCTGTCCTCTTTTGCAGGGAGGTGGCGCTGACCACCACTGCCACCGCCTCCCAAGCCAGATTGGTGATGTCGCTGCCCATCCTACGGCCCGGCCAGAGCAGTGGGTAGAGGACATCACGGTGAGCCTCCGCTGTGTCAAAAAGGCACCCGAGGGATGTATCACTGAACCTGGGGGCTGCAGTCTTTATGCCTTTTAGGGCCATGTCTTCTGTGCAGCAGTCATGGGCTGGAAGCACTGAGAGGTGCGTGCCTGGCTGCACTTTAAATAAGGTGCCCGGCGTGATGGAGCAGCGAGGTGATGGCGTGGTGGGCAAATGAGAGCCCTCCCATCATGGAAACGGCGTGTTTCCTGGGAATACATAGCTAATGCGGGAGGTTTGGGAAGATACAGCGTGAAAAGGTGCATTGTGGCTGGAAAGGTAAAATGTCATTTTACTTGCCTGCTACCGCACTTAGTACAAATCTGGGAGGATTCCACTCTATGTTTTGAGTTCGCAACAGGTAAAGTACTGACCGTACCCAACCAGCCTGTGCTTGCAAGATTTTCAGTATTCTCCATGGCAACACTTACACCTATTAGAGTCCATTTGCCAGCCAATCAGCGCTCTCTTCTCATGCAGTATAAATTGTTATTCTCCTGTGACTGTTGGTAATTTCTTGCTGGCTATCCTGATGAGTGCAAGACAAAAAGCTTTGATAGCATGTCTCTTTTTTCAGCAAAACGCAAGTTCTGTACCACCAAACAACAATATTCAACTTTCTAAAATTTGCCCCTTTCTAATATGACACTCTAGGTTTTGTAGGAAACTCTTTATTCTCCAATTTCATTAAATTATATTTTATGATTACTAATCTCCAGGTCACCCCCATATTTAAATTAGCTACTTGACATTTAAAAAAAAATACAAATGAATTGGTTTGAATTGTAATCACAGTTATGGAAGGAAATACATCAACCTATTAGGACACAGCAATTTCCTGCAAACAGCAAGGAGGTGAATGACCAGATGATCTTGATTTATTTGATACTGTAGGTGTATGATGCTGTAGACTGAGACAAGAATCTTTTGCCAAGACACTAGGAGAATCACGTACTCTTCTTCAAATGCTATGGAACCTTTAAAATCCAACTAATTCACTGAGCAAATTAGTTTATAAATCAAAACCCACCAAGTGTTCCAACTTGTTTATCATGCGTTAATTATCAATTTTAGGACCGTAAAGCACAAATCTGTAGTGTGGTTCTACAGATGATTGCAGATTTCCAACATCTCATTCAGGTGTTCAATTTTCATACACATCCTTACATACCTTAAGATAAAAGCAAAATACTGCGGATGCTGGAAATCTGAAACAAAAACAGAAAATACTGGAATAACTCAGTAGGTCTAGCAGCATCTGTGAAAAGAGAAACAAAGTTAATGTTTCAAGTCTGTATGAGCCTTTTTCTGAAGAGTCTGAAGAACGATCAGATGGGCTTGAAATGTTAACTCCGTTTCTCTTTCCACAGATGCTGCTAGACCTGCTGAGTTTTTCCAGCATTTTCTGTTTTTGTTCCTTACATATCTTGTCAGCTGGCTTTTTAACTATGAGCATCTCAGCCACATTCAAAGTCCAGTCACGCATCCACTTTCCAGCAGGATTATACAGATACATCTATATGTATGTAAATCTCCCACGGCGTGTACTGAATTTTGCGAGCCTTGTATATCTCCTATTATGCAGCTTTGATTTCTCAATCCATTAAAATGGGATGGTACCCATTAAAATTAATGGAAGCATTTCTTCAGCATTACTAATTGACATAAGATGCAACCAAGTGCCATGAGGAAGAGTAACAACTGTAAATGCACATGGTCCAAAGATTTATGTATACAAACAGATCTTTCATGTGATATTGAGGATTTGGAAAAGGTTCAGAGGAAGGTCACATGATTGATTCTCAGTTCAGAATATCTTAGCTACTCTAATCAGCTCAAAAAACTTAATAGTCTTAAAGCAGCAAAGTCTCAGTGTGATTTGGTTAGGGTGTTTGAAATAATGAAGGAGCTAGATTGTGTACAAAACAAAAACAAAAATACCTGGAAAAACTCAGCAGGTCTGGCAACATCTGTGGAGAGGAGCACAGTTAACATTTCAAGTCCGAATGACCCTTCAACAGAACTAAGTAAAAATAGAAATGAGGTGAAATATAAGTTGGTTTAAGTGGGGGGGGGGGAGTGGGACAAGAAAAGCTGGATAGCGAGCCAGTGATAGGTGGAGATAACCAAAAGATGTCATAGACAAAAGGACAAAGAGGTGTTGAAGGTGGTGATATTATCTAAAGGAATGTGCTAATTAAGGGTAGAAAGCAGGACGAGCAAGGTACAGATAGCCCTAGTGTGGGTGGAAGGGATTGAATAGGCTAAAAGGTAGAGATAAAACAATGGATGGAAATACACTTAAAAATAATGGAAGTAGGTGGGAAAAGAAAATATATATATAAATTATTGGAAAAAACAAAAAGGAGGGGGAAAATCGGAAATGGGGTGGGGATGGAGGAGAGAGTTCATGATCTAAAATTGTTGAACTCAATATTCAGTCCAGAAGGCCATAAAGTGCCTAGTCTTAAGATGAGGTGCTGTTCCTCCAGTTTGCGTTGAGCTTCACTGGAACAATGCAGCAAGCCAAGGACGGACAGTGGGCATGAGAGCAGGGTGAAGTGTTGAAATGGCAAACAACAGGGAGACAGGGAGGTCTGGGTAATGTTTGCGGACAGGCCGAAGGTGTTCTGCAAAGCGGTCACTCAGTCTGCGTTTGGTCTCTCCAATGTAGAGGAAACTGCATTGGAAACAACGAATGCAGTAGATTAAGTTGAGGGAAGTGCAAGTGAAATGCTGCTTCACTTGAAAGGAGTGTTGCGCAGAAGGTGCAACACCTGCCCCTTTACTTCCCCTCTCCTCAACGTCCAAAGGCCCAAGCACTCCTTTCTGCTGCATTCATTGCTCCCAATGTGGTTTCCTCTACATTGGAGATACAAAACGCAGACTGGGTGACCGCTTTGCAGAATACCTTCGGCCTGTCCGCAAGCATTACCCAGACCCTCCCTGTCGTTTACCATTTCAACACTCCACCCTGCTCTCATGCTCACATGTCCGTCCTTGGCTTGCTGCATTGTTCCAGTGAAGCTCAAAGCAAACTGGAGGAACAGCACCTCATCTTCCGACTAGGCACTTTACAGCCTTCTGGACTGAATATTGAGTTCAACAATTTTAGTTCATGAACTCTCTCCTCCATCCCCACCCCTTTCCGAATTTCCCCCTCCTTTTTGTTATTTCCAATAATTTATATAGATTTTTCTTTTCCCACCTATTTCCATTATTTTTAAGTGTATTTCCATCCATTGTTTTATCTCTACCTTTTAGCCTATTTTGATCCCCTCCCCCCACCCCACCCCAACTAGGGCTATCTGTACCTTGCTTGTCCTGCTTTCTACCCTTAATTAGCACATTCCTTTAGATAATATCACTACCTTCAACACCTCACTGTCCTTTTGTCTGTGACATCTTTCGGTTATCTCCACCTATCACTGGCCCTCTATCCAGCTCTTCTTGTCCCACCCCCCCCAACTTTAACCAACTTATATTTCATCTCTTTTCTATTTTTACTTAGTTCTGTTGAAGGGTCATTCGGACTCGAAACATTAACTGTGCTCCTCTCCACAGATGCTGCCAGACCTGCTGAGTTTTTCCAGGTATTTTTATTTTTGTTTTGGATTTCCAGCATCCACAGTTTTTTGCTTTTATCTAGATTGTGTACACATTGACAAATTATTTTAATTATATTGGAATGACCAGTGGTCAAATTTTAAGTTATGCAATGCTAGAACTAGGTTAGATGTTAGAAGGTTTTTTTTTTTTTACATACCAGAGAATAGTACATAAGAACACAAGAAATAGGAGGAGTAGATCATATGGCCCATAGAGCCTGCTTCGCCATTCAGTATGATCATGGCTGATCTCAAGTTTCAACTCCATTTTCCTGCCACTCCCCATATCCCTGAATTCCCTGCGAGACCAAAAATCTGTCTACCAGCCTTCAATGTATTCAATGATAAAGCATCCACAACCCTCTAGGGCAGAGAATTCCAAAGATTCACGACCCTTGCAGTGAAGTAATTTCTCCTCATCTCAGTCCTAGTCCCAGTAGAGCTGATTCATGCAATGAGTGTTGAAGAGAGCAGGACTGGTTCCTGGCTGTGGCAGAGATTATGGGCAGAATTTTGCCCTTGGTGGGTGGGCGGGCCCCGCCAGCTTGGCGGCGGGTGGCAGCCGATCCCTTCCACCATTTTAAGTGGGCGGGCCACCCAACGGGAAACGCTATGCGCTTCCTGTGCAGGGGTGGGGGGTGGGAGAGGGATTCCACCACTGTCAAAGTGTGTTCTTTCGCGCATGCGTGCAAAAGAGCGCACATCTCCCTGAGACTAAGTACTATCTTAGGGAGATCACAAAGTTTTTTAAACATCAAGAATAGACAAATAAAAAATTTATTAACCTGTCCCCCTCATGTCACACGAAATGGGACATGTTAATAAAAAAGACATAAAGTTTATTAAACTTTTTTAAAACAGACATGAAACCTCATCCCACCAGTGGATGAGGTTTCATGTTTTTTCTGTTCCCCGCTGGGGCTCCTGGCCTGCCCGCCAGCCTTAAGGTTAGATGGGCAGGGCATTTAATGAGCTTAACTATCCTGTCAATGGCCTCAATTGGCCATTGACAAGTCGGCAGGTGGACAGCTGATTTCACTGTCCGCCTGCCTTCCTCAATATTTAAATGGACTGGGATGACATCGGGGGTTCCTCCCGACATCATCCTGCGTCAGCGAGCAGGCCCCGCCCCCAACTCACTGACGGAAAAATTCTTGCCTATATCTTAAAAAAACTGGGTGTCAAATAATACAAGTCATGATCAATCTTGTCTCCTGAACTAGTTTTGATGATAGTTTTTGATAGTTGAAGGGTTAGAGAGGCGTTTTCCAGGTTTTTCAGAGATCATAGAATGGGTGACCACAGAATGAGGCTGTATGGTTCATTTTGCCAGCTCGTTGAAAGAACTATCCAATCAGTCCAACTCCCCTATTTTTTCCCCATGGCCTTGCAAATGTTTATAATTTTAGTATCTGTCCAATTACGTTTCTAAAATTTATTATTGAATCTGTTTCCACTGCCCTTTCAAGCATTGCATTCAAGATCATAATTTTACTGATGACTTTATTTATGGGCAGAATTTTTCCCTCGTCGGGCGAGCGCAGCAGGTGGGCTGGGAGTAGTCACGAAACCGACCGCCGCCCACAATCGGGCCCCAACCGTGATTTCATACTGGCGGGCCAATTAAGGCCCACCCCGTGTGAAATGTGGCTCTACAATGGCCAGGAAGGGCCATGCGGGTCCAAGGGCAACCCGGCTGCCGGTTTAAAAATGGCCCAGGCAGCCACAGAAAGGGAGGGCAGGTCAGGTGGGCACTCGGCTCTCTGCTTTTCTGATAAGTGCCTCACTGTCCTCCTGGAGGAGGTGGCTGTCAGGAGGGACACCCTTGCCCCCAGAGATGGGAGGAGGAGGCCACCGCACTTCACAAAGAACACATGGGAGGAGGTGGCAGCCCTGGTGAGCAGCCATGACGTGGTGTAGCGCACAAGGGTGCAGTGCCAGAAGCGTTTCAATGACCTGCTGTGTTCAGGAAGGGTGAGTACCGTATTGGCATGGGTCAGTGTGAAGTGTCAAGGTATGGCTGTCCCCCCTGGTTCAAGCAGGGCACCCTAGAGTTCAAGAGCCAGCACGCTCCCCGTGCAACTGGGCATGGAGAGGCAGGGGCATCAGATGAAGGTAAGAGTGCAGTGCACAGAGATGAGACTTTGTGCAACAATTCTCTTCATTGATGGCAGCCTCAAACCTGGAGTCCCCATTGATCACTGAAAGACGATGGCACCGTGATGCAGATCTCCATTGTCTCACCAGGGTGCCCAGCTGCACAGTGACAGCATGATGACTTTAACTAATGACATGTCCTTCTTCTCCCTTTTAGGTTCGCCAGCAGGCGTCGGATCTGCATGCCCATAGGGCCAGCCCTGACAACGATGGACCACCAGGCGTCATTTTCACCTGCGTCACATCTGCTCTTGGAAGTAGGCACAAGCACAGATACCGGCAACTTGCTGAGCATTAGAACGGCAGCTAGAATCTCGGTGCACATTGGTGAGGGCACTTCACAGTCACTTGAGGTGTAAGCAGAGGCAGAGAGTGCCCAGGGCGCCGGCAGTCGGAGGACTGCTGGGGACCAGGATGATGCTCAGTCAAAGGCTGATGATAAGTCTCTGGAATCGTTCATTAAGCAGCAGAAGCTGAACGTCCAGCGAGATGTTCGGGAGATTCTGGCGGAGATCCATGAGGGTCTGTGCACCATGGTCTCCGTGATGGAGGACTCCATGTGGAGCGCGAGCAATGCGTTGACCGTCATGGGCAAGCGCACTGCCCCTTCCATTGAGTGGCAACTCTCATGGAAGGGCAGCTCCAGGGACAGAATCAGGGGTTTGTGGGGTTGCACTCAGACCTGCAAGACCTCACACAGGCAATGATCGTAGGTGGTCAGTGTCAGTGTGGGAGATGGATGAGGCAGTATCCCAGCTAAATGCCTGTCCATCAATGATGTGCAGGGAGGTCCAGAGCGACCTCACGTTGGCGCACGAGCTGCCTGTCATTTCTGCGGACTACTCTCAGGGTGCTCTGAATGATGGCAGCAGCTCTTCCGCCCCTCTGCCTGTGACCATGGCATCAGATGAGGCTGTGATGACTGAGGTAATGCCAGGTGTGGCACTGGCCACTTCCACCCAGGCAGGGCTAGCACAGGCTCCATTAGCCAAAAGACAACCACCAAGGTCATCAAGGCCAAAAGGACAGCAGAGTCAGCAGGCTATTTCCAATGCCGGTGCCAGCAAGGGGGAAGCACCTAGGCATAGGACTCACAAATGTAAGTTAAAGGCACCACAAGTACAAGAGGGCTAAGATCGCGGGTGACTTTATGTTCATTTATGTTTACTTTATCTATACTGGTCTGGGAATGAAGACCAGAGAAGTTTACATAAATAGTTTGGAATTGTTTTTGTCATCATGGCCTGAGTATGCTTCACCTTTTTATTTTATTGGTGCAGGGTACGTCAGTATGTAATTCTGGACATAGGTGGCTCTGAACTTTGTTGCACAAACACTAAGTGTTCTTTGGGTTCAAACGAAAGGGTCATTTCAGATATCCAGGATGGAAGAGGCAGCCCTGACATGCGTTTGAAATTGACCTTTGGTAGCCTAGCTGAAGGAGTGTTGGATCAAGGTGTTCCCGGTGTCCTTGTCTCGCTCCAAGTTATCAAGGTCTGCTTCTACATCCTCAAGGTTCTCCTCACCATGCTCCTCTTCAGACTCACTACTGGACTTATCTGTGGCCTATGCAGCTGTGACAAGATCCCCTTCCTCCAGTGGGTGCCCCCTTGCCTATGCCAGATTGTGGAGAATGCAGCATGCAACCACGATCAGTGACACCCGCTCTGGGGGGTATTGCAGTGCTCCCTTAAACTGTCCAGGCATCGGAAGTGCATCTCGAGAAGGCCTATGGTCCTCTTTACCATCGCCCTTATGGAGGCATGACTCGTAACGCTTCTCTGCCTTTGGTCTTGGGTGGCAGAGAGGCATCATGAGTCACCTCTTCAATAGATAGCCCTTGTTACCCAGCAGCCATCCATCCACTTGAAGGCATTGAAGGGCCTCGGCACCTAGGAGTGTCTCAGGATGTACACGTCATGAAAGCTGCCAGGGTACCTTGCACAGACTTACAGAATCCGCACACATTATCTGCACGTTCATGGACTGGAATCCCTTCCTGTTGATGAAGGCACCGGGCTGACCAGCTGGCACCTTGATGGCCACGTGTGCAGTCGATGGCACCTGGACACGGGGGAACCCAGCAATCTCTGCAAAGCCTCTGGCTCGCTCAGCCTGGCTGGTCTTGTCCGTACGGTGAAGTATAAAGGTCAGTACCCGCCTAAACAGAGCTTCTGTCACCAGCTTGATGCAACAGCAGACAGCTTATTGGCAGGCTCCACAAAGATCCACCACTGAGCCCCTGGAAGAGCTGGAGGCATAGATATTGAGGGCCACTGTGATCTTCAGAGCCACTAGCATGGGGTGTCCAGCCACACAGCTGGAGCTGATCTCAGGCCCAATCATCTGGCAAATGGAGGTCACGGTCTCCAATGAGAAGCAGAGCCTCCTTCGGCATTGCACCTTGAACGAATTGAAGTAGCTGCATCGCCGCTTGTAAACCCTGGCAGCAGGATAGTGACGTCTTCTGTGGCCACTTCCGCCTTGGACTTCCTGCTGGCCCTGTGCCCCTTATGCTTGCCGCCTCTCCTCCCACAGGTCACTCCCCTGGAAGTTGCATTGGGACATCTGGCCTCTTCGCCCTTCTGCCTCTCTTTTCCTCCTCAGAGGAGGTGCCTCCAGCAGAGACCACAATCCCCACTACCAGGGTCACAGAAGGCTGTCTGATATCTGGTAGGGTCCACATGGTTTGAATCCTCAGGGGGCCTGGCAGACAGCAAAGAGTCCTGAAATGAGGCCTGGAAAAGCTAAGAATGAAGCCCCAAACAGAGATAAAGCTGCCAAGTGCCAATAAGCAAACTGCTGCAACTTATATCCAAAACTGCTCACTACTCATACTGGCAATGCTGCTGACCCTTTTTATTCCGCTCTTGGATAAGGTTTGTGAAAATGTCAGCTGGCCGCCTGCTGGTTTTGCCCATGCAATGATTAGAAAATGGCGCAGGCAAGGAAAAATCACAATCAATTGGACTGCTAAGGGCCTTAAGTGACCCATGAATTAATGGCGGGCACCACTCTGGCACCCGCACACACCCACCAAGCAAAATATCATAAGAGTGCATGATGATATCGGGACGCTCACCTGACGCCATTGCACACTATTTTACTCCTATTCGGGTCAGGCGTGCGCCCAACCATGGGGTGAAAAATTCTGCCGTTGTGTGTCCTCTGGTTACCCACCCTCTCCCATTGAAAACAGCTTATTCTTTTTACCTGATCAAAACTGTTGCTGATTTTGAATACTTCCATCAAATCTCCTCTTAATCTTGTCTGTTCTGAGAACAAATCTCACTTTCTCTAGTCTCTCCACATCTTTCACCCCAACGCTATTCTAGCAAATCTTCTTTGCATCCTTTCAAAGGCCTTGGCATCCTTGTTAAAGTATGTTGCGCAGAATTGGTCACAATACTCAGGCAGGGCCTAACAAGTGTTTGTACAGATTTAGCATAATGTTCTTGCTATTGTAATCTATGCCTCTATTTAGAAAACCAAGGATTCCGTATGCCTTTTAACAGCTTTCTCACCTTGTCATGCTACCTTCAAAGACTTGTGCACATGCACTCCTAGGTCTCTGTCCCTGCATCATCTTCAAAATTGTACCAATTAGTTTATATCGCCTTTTGTTGCTCATCCTACCAAAATGAATCACTTTACACTTCCTAGCTTTATAGTCCACTGTCATGTTTCTGCCCATTTCACCACTCTGTCTACATCCTTCTGAAATCTGTTATTAACTTCCTCACCATTTACTACATTCCAAGTTTCATGTCATCTGCAAACTGTGAACTTATGTCCTGCAAACCCAAGTCTAGGTCATGAAAATATATATCAAAAAGATCCTGACACCAATCCCTGAAGGACAGTACTGCACACTTCCCTCCAGTCTGCAAAACAACTGTACACTACTACTCTCCTTTCTTTTCAGCCAATTCTGTATCCATGCTGCCACTCATCATGCTGACACAAAACCAGGCAGGGTTGAGAGTTGTAAGGAGAACGCAAGGAGGCTTCAGGGTGATTTAGAAAAGTTGTGTGTGTGGGCAAACACATGGCAGATGCAGTATAACGTGGATAAATGTGAAGTTATACGCTTCAGTGTGAAAAACAGAAAGACAAGAGTATTATTTAAATGGTGATAGATTGGGAAATGTGGATGTACAAAGGGATCTGAGTGTTCTTGTACACCAGTCAATGAAAGTAAACAGGCAGATGCAGCAAGCCATTAGGAAGGCAAATGATATGTTGGCCTGCATTGCAAGAGGATTTGAGTTCAGAAGTAGGGATGTCTTACTGCAGTTATACAAGGCGTTGGTGAGACCACACCTGGAGTACCGCGTGCAGTTTTGGTCTCCCTACCTAAGAAAGGATATACTTGCCACAGAGGGAGTGCAGCGAAGGTTCACTAGGCTGATAAAAGGGATGGCAGGACAGTCCTATGGGGGGAGATTGGTTTGACAGGGCATGTATTCACTAGAGTTTAGAAGAATGAGAGGGGATCTGATTGAAACGTATAAAATTCTAACAGGCCTAGACAGACTAGATGCAGGGAGGATGTTTCCCCTGGCTGGGGAGTCTAGAACCAGGGGCCACAGTTTTAGGATACGGGACAGGCCATTTAGGGCTGAGATGACGAAAAATTTCTTCACACAGAGGGTAGTCAATCATTGGAATTTTCTACCACAGAAGGCTGTGGAGGCCAGGTCACTGAGTATATTCAAGAAAGAAATTGATAATTTTTTGGATATTAGGGGCATCAAGGGGTATGGAGAGAAAGTGGGAATATGGCATTGAGATCAGCCATGATCGTATCGAATGGCGGAGCAAGCTCGAAGGGCCAAATGACCTGCTCCTAGTTTCTAATCCTTTTTATTCTATTTAATTTCTCTGCTATCTCTCCATTACTGTGACATTGGCAGAATCATCATCTTTCATGAAAACAGATGCAAAGTACTCATTTAGTGCCTCAGCTAAGCCCTCTACCTCCACAAGATGATCTTTTTGGACTCTAATCAACCCTATCCTTCCTTTGACTATTTATATATTGGAGACTTTTGGTAGGTAGGAAGTGTCTGAATTGTGATGCATAATGCATCACAATGGGCAAGCTGGTCTTTTCATGTCTGGCATTTTGATATGTCTGTAAAATAACAGCTCCCAATGGCAGGAAACAATTACAAATAGAGAAAAAGTAAGTCTAAATTGAACACAAAATCAAAATACTGAGACCAGAAATGTTAACTCTTTCTCTACAGATGCTGCCTGGCCTGCTGAACATTTCCAACATTTTCATTTTTATTCTAAATTTAATATAGTGGGTATGAATCAATTAAATCAAATACAATGGGGAAGGGTTTCTACTGGGATCAAGGGGGCAAATAAGCAGAGAAGCTGCAACAATGAAACTTTATGAACTTAAGTTTAACACAGAAGAAGAATATTGTTTAAAAATCAGGGCTTAATTATAAGCAAGCAAAACTACATAATTCTCCTCTCAGAAAGTTAGGACACATGATATTGAGGATCAATGATCCTCTGGAACAAGTCTTTTGGTGGGTGTAAGGGGGAGAAATCAGGAGCAATAATTCAGATCCATTAGAACAGACTATTGTTGGGTGAGAAGTGGAAACTGGAGAGGACCTCACCTCTCATCAGGTGAGGCAGAGTGAACAGGCCACTCATCTGGTGAACTGAATTGGAACAGAACCCTTGCCAGGTTGGGAAAATGCAGTAGATCCTCTGTGGGATAAGGAGTGGGAGTTGCAACAGGCCTCACATTCAGTTGAGTGCGAAAACTAGACAGTGCTTCTTCGTGAGTCAGGATACAGAACTGAGATAGGCCAGCTCCATAGGATGGGGTGGAAATAAATTACTCAATCAGAAGTTAATTGACGTGCAGGGCCGACTTAAATGGAAGGAAACTGGAAAAATTAAAATCCGTTGCTATTACATCTTTCCCCTTAAAAATTAATTTATAAGTTGTGCTAGTGCAAATTTAACATAAGGAAATGTAACAACTCCCTTTTCGCTTTGAATAGATTTACCTCCGGATTTTCTTCTCTCTTCGATTTTGTGGAAAGATGGCCCTGAGGTTGTTCTCCTGAAGTCTTCCTTTTCTCTGTCAGATGTTCTGTTGGGGTCTGACTTTGTGGCTGAATGATTAATACCTACAAAAAAAATTATAAAAAGCAAGCGATCATACATCCACAGGATTCTGTAATTAGTATAAAACAATGTACTATCATGTAATGGAAAAATTTTCGACACTGCATTTTGATGATGAAAAAAATCCATAATATGTGGAACATTAACCAACAAAATTATCCTCAGGACAAGCTCATGAGGTACACAAATTAATGTACAATTAATTTACAATTTAGGTTAGGATCAATCTTGACCTGACTCTTAATCCACAAATAACTGGGGGTTTCTAAACTGACACTGCCACTCCGTCCTGCTTCATCTCAAGCTGAGTATCCATGCCTTTCCCCAAACTTGCCATTGTCAACCTACCCCCAACAACAGCTATCGCCATGCTTTTCTTGGTAGCAATCAGCATCAGCCTCCAAAATGCTCTCACATCCTGCTCCTGCCATCCCACTGCTCCCCCTCTTTCTGGTACCCTATTAACACCAGTCCCACTAAACACTGGAATGATCTTCCCTCTTCCAGACATGGACTACTCTCCCATCTCTCAATTTTTCCTCCTACCAACATCTAGCATCAAGGACTCAAAACTTCTTGTGTTAGAACTCAGTCAGGCAGTGAAAAACAGAACCAGGGCCAAGTCTTTATATATTTAGGGAAGAATTTTCCCATCAGCTAGCGGGGGTGGGGCCCGCTCGCCAACGTGTAAAATGACACGTGGTGAAGTCGGGCAGGCGTCCCGACGTCACCGCGCGTCATTTAAATTTTCAGTTCGACGGGCACGCAGCCTATATTAAGGTCACTTAAAACCTAATTAATTCAAGTCAATGAACTGCCCGGCCAACCTTAAGGTTGACAGGCAGGTGAAGAGCCCAGGTGGCCTTCGCGTTTTTCATGAAACCTCATCCATGGGTGGGATGAGATTTCATGAAGTGTTTTAAAATCTAATAAAAATTTATACTTTTATTCTTTGACATGTCCCAGCTCATGTGAGAGTGTCACTTGAGGGGGAAAGTGTTAAAAGTCTTTATTTAAAAATATAGCACTGGAACAATTCTCCGAGGCACCTCCATGCCTCGGGGAGATATCTGTGCTCTTCGTGCGCATGTGCGAAATAGTGCAGGGAATTGTGTCCCCCACCAACCCCACCCCCCCTGCACAGGGAGTGCTCAGTGCTTCTGGGTGAGCGTCATGCCGGGTGAGCCTTAAAAGGTGATGTGTATCAACAATCTAACAACCATAGTTTCAGGCTGCTCCTGTGTACAGGTGAATCCCCAGTTAATATCCACTACCTGTACACAATTAAGCACCAATTAATAGATTCAATTCTTTCTAAGAAAAAGTAAAAATTTAACTTTATGGGATGGACATTCCTGTCCCGAAGTGAGGTTGAATCACGTCAGGCAGGCATGATATGAATTCGGGATTCCCGCCCCCTCTCCCGGTGCTGGCAAATTTCAGCGGCACAGGATAAGGGGATAGGTTCTGAGCCCACATGCTGATGTCCCGACTTTGTTAGCACCGTTGCGGTATTTAAGGCCTTCCGCAATATTCATTTTGGAAGGCAATGTGATTCATGCAAGGACAGAGGTGTCATGAACGATGGGGGAACCATGGTTTGGAGTCAGGAACTGTATGAAAGCTAAGTACAAAAGGTGTTGCCAACTATACGTCATGGCATACATAATATGCAGTATCATAAGTTACATATGTTTTTACTACAGTGTATGATGATTGGGCTTTGTTTTGAAAAAGTAAGTGATTATTAAATAACTTGGTTCCCAGGTTCTCACTTCTGACATCTGGCAGGCTAACAAGGGGCTCAACAGCATTGTGAAGTGAAAAAGCTTTCAGACTCATCAGGGTATTTTATCCACAGGATAAAGTGCTATTCTATATTGTACAATAGCGAAATCCAGAGATGATGGTGTGAATCATGCCCATAGCTTTGATTTTTTTGAAATTCAGCTCAGCCACCTGTTTAGCCTTTTCAATGCTTCGATAGATGACTGAGATCTAGTTGTCTTCAAGGTTTTAATGGATTCATTTCAGGAGAGTTTTTTGTCACATTTGCTCAATGGAATCTCAGTATGACTTATTAACTGACTTCCAAATCCACTAATGGGTCCCAAGCAGCTGGGGTTGTTGACACAGCTGTCAAGGGGAATGTGAGCTTGGTTATTTTGACAGATTTATGAGCTTCTCAAGGACTTCCCAATGTTATTACTGGGACAATGAGTTTTATTTATTGTGGATACTGGGTAAGTGAGGGGGAATGGGGAGAGTGTTAAGGGGTTAAGGGTTAGGGGGCTTTACACATTCCCACAACTGGGCCGCTGTCTCAGTGAACAGAGATGGACCTTTTAACTGTAGTATAATGGAGGATGTTAGGCCAAGTCCCATAAAGGGTTAACTGCACTGATTAGCAGAAGACAGAGTACAGTAATCTAAAAGAGGTACTAATTCATGACAGAATAGTTGTTGGAGTAATGAGTAATGCATTATCAGATAATTTGCAGTCTCAGGGAGACTTGACACTGGCAAAGACGATTCAATTAAGCATGCGAGTAGTTGCCGAGATCCGAAGGCAGAGATAAGTAGTCGCCAGGATCAGAGGGCAGAACCAATCATTAGTCAGGAGAGAGAGAGAGAGATAGGCCAAATCCTAAAGTAACAGATAGAGTTGAAATCGTCAGACATAAGGAAAAACAGAGAGAAGGAAACATGTGCGACATGAAAAGCTATTAACAGCAGCAGCCCAGGCTAGCTGCTGCTGGTGCAGAAGAGAAAGGCACAGACGCAGGAACTATCCTGCCAGAGACGTGCAATGCCACTGGTGCAAAAAAAGAGGCATTTTCAAGCAGTATGCTCAAAAAGGAAAAGTCTTAAGAGGAAACACAGTCCCGTGGAGTTGAAGATCACAAGACATTTGAGATACCCTTCATAGGGGTGATTAAAGAAGTAAGTAGAAACTATTGGAGTGCAGATATCTTGGTAGAAGGTCATCGGCCACACTTTAAATTAGATACTGGAGCAGCAGTTTCAGTTCTTTCAGAAGCTGAACCATGGTTAAACAAGAGATTTCTTCAACTATCCTACGATGGACCGGGGGAACAGAACTAAAGAATCTGGGAAACTAACAGCCCTTTAAAGCACAGGCAGGAAGTAATTACTGAAATACCGTATGTAATTCAAGTTTGGAGTTGTTCACTTTTAAGTAGGGAGGCATGAATGGAATTGAATCTAAGTCGCAGAATACAAGGAATAAAGAATGGTGAAGGTCAATCAGGAGTCTTCAGACCAGAATTCCCAAAGTTATGCACAGGGTTGGGAGAGCTGAAAACCATGTATCATATAAGACTAAGCCCAGAAGCAAAACCAATATGTTTATATACACCCTGAAAGGTTCCATACACTTTATTTCCAAAGATGAAAGAAGAGATTGACTCAACGTTACGACAAGGAGTCATTTCACCCATAAAAGAGTGAACGAGTTGCTGCTCAGGGATGGTACCAGCTCCGAAGACAAATGGTTTCATAAGAATATGTGTTGATCTCATACAACTCAATAAAGCTGTGAAAAGAGAAGTTCATCTGATGGTATCAGTAGATAAGAGTTTAGCAAAATTAGAGAAGAGCTCAATATTCTCTAATTTAGACGCTAACTGTAAATACTGGCAAATACCACTAAAAGAGGCGTCCAAGCTTCTCACAACTTTTATACCACCATTTGGAAGATTCAGTTTTAACAATTATTCTTTGGAATAGCATCAGCACCAAAGAACAATGTCAAATCTTTTACAGGGCTTGCACAGAGCTTTTTACCACATGGATGGCGTGTTGATACATGGGTCCACTCAAACTGAGCATGACATGAGAGTGACAGCAGTGCTGAGAAGACCACAAGAGGCAGGACTGATACTAAACACTAAGTGTGAGTTTTCATAGCCACAAATCAGATTTCTTGGTCACAAAGTGAGCGCATCTGGAATAAACGTTGATCCACTGAAAATCAGCCATAAGATCATTTCCAACTCTAAGGGCAATTGGGAGTTTCAAAGGTTCATGGGAACGGTGAATCAAGTGGCAACATTTCTAAAAAGCGGGTTCAATGAGCCACAGCACCAGTTACTACACCAAGACAATGGACGGTATTGGGAAGAAGCACATCAGAAATCATTCAACAAAATCAAGGAGAGGTTGATGTCATCACAGATATTAGCACATTATGACCCGGAGTTACCTCAATAGTAGCAGTGTAAGCATCCTCTACAAGATTGGGCACAGTACCTTTTCAAGTACGAACAGTGCTGGAAAACACAGTTTCGTCTATTATGCATCACGGTCACTAAGAGATATAGAGAAGAGATACGCAGTAATCAAAAAGGAAACATTAGCAGCCATATGGGCATGTGGGAAATTTGCTGACTACATCTTAGGTCTTCACATTATGATTGAAACAGATCATGAACCTTTAGTCACACAATTGAATTCAAAAGAGCTTGCAGTGATGTCATCAAGAGTTCAGAGGTTTAAATTAAGATTGATACTCATACAATATATGTTCAAGGGAAACAACAGAACACAGCAGATGCATTGTCATGCATTGAAGCAGAGAATCCAGAAAAATGCAATATTGAATTTGTGAAAGAAATCAAGAAGTTTACTATAATGACAATCCATACATTACCGACAATTACACATAGATTGAGTGAAATCAAAGAGGTTCAAAAATCAGACGAGCAATGTAAGCAGATCAGTGAATTTTGCATTAGAGGATGGCCAACATACATACCACATAGTCCTTGAGACCATATTTCAAGCAGAGAGCATATCTGACAGTGATCGATAATTTACTGGTATACAATAATAGAATAGTAATGCCAAGAGCATTGAGACTTGAAATCTTACAACGCCTACATCAAGGTCATTTAGGTATTATCAAGCGCAGAACCGGAGCATGGTATTCGGTTTGGTGGCCAGGTCTGTTGATGTCATTGGAAGAAATTATATCCAGATGTATCACATATACAAGTCACAGAGCAAGGACATTATCAGATCTTCAACAGGAGAACAGGTTTGGACCAGAGATCAATTGAGATTTGGAGAAATCACCACATCCAAGATCTTACATTGTCCAGATGGAACAGGGCACAATAAGAAAAAATAGAAGAGCTTTGATCGCAATTGAGCAACAGAGTGAAAATCAGGCAGCAGAGAAGTCCAAATCATCAGAAATGAAAGAATAGAAGCAGGTGATCCCAAACCATTTACTGGTTTGAATTCACTTCAACAGCGTCTGGAGGACAAACAGCAGAATGAGAAGGCCTTATTCCCTACTAACAAGGAGAGAATGAGTTACTGTAGACTAGTGAAGGCACCACAATGCTTATCAGTGTAAGGGAAGGTGAGAATCTCAAAAAAACGAAGGCAGGAGAGAGAAGAGAGAATGAGAAGAGAGGAACAAGAGAACATGGAGGAAGAAAGATATGACATCTACCCAAGAGAACAAAAAGATGTTACATTTCCTATGAGACTGAAACACTGAAATGTTCAGGAGGAAGCATTGGGGTTCCAGGAACATTAGGGAACATTGAAGTCTGAACAGAGACTTGGGGGAAGATGTAGTTTAATGGATTAAGTTAGACTAAGTCCCATAAAGGGTTAACTGTACTAGTCTGTGATGTCATTGAAGTAAGTGACATATACTCACATGATGTGAGACTCTGGGAAAGCCTAAAGTGAAAGTAAAAGGAGAGCAAGCATGGTCAGAAGCTTGTAAGGTTGTTCTCCATAATCTGTAAATATGTTAAAAATACATGTTAAGGGTGTTTATAGCTAGCAGTCTCCAGGAATCTTTGAAACTACTCCAACACAATAATATATTTGCATTGGCCACTTCGGTCTCCACCTCGGGTATGTTGCCGGAGGGGACAGACCAGACACCAGCCTGTCCCCAACTCCCTACCATGAAAACATCAATTTCTGCTAGTCAGAAGGTGAGATCATATGAACATACAGATTAGGAGCAGGAGGCCACTCAGCCCCTTGAGCCTGCTCCACCATTCAATAAGATCATGGCTGATCTGAATGTAACCTTAAGCCCACATTCCTGCCTATGCTCGATAACCTTTCATCCCCTTGTTAATCAAGGATCTATCTAACTCTGCCTTAAAAATACTTAAAGACTCTGCTTCCACTGCCTTTTGAGGAAGAGCTCCAAAGACTCACAACCCTCAGAAAAAAAATTCTCCTCATCTCTGTCTTACATGAACAACCACTTATTTTTAAACAGTGACCCTTAGCTCTAGATTCTCCCAAAGAAGAAACATCTCCTCCACATCCACTCTGTCAAGACCGCTCAGGATCTTAAAGGTCTCAATTAAGTCAGCTTTTACTCTTCTAAATTCCAGTGGATACAAGCCTAACCTGTCCAGCCTTTCCTCATAAGACAACCCACCCATTCCTGGTATTAGTCCGGTAAACCTTCTATGAACGACTTCTAACGCATTTACATCTTTCTTTAAGTAAGATGATCAGTACTCTACATAATGCTCCAGATGGGGTCTCACCAATGGCCTGAACAACTGAAGCATAACCTCCCTACTTTTGTAATCAACTCTCCTCACAATAAATGATAACATTCTATTAGCTTTTCTAATTATCTGCTGTACCTGCATACTAACCCTTGTGATTCATGCACTCAGACACCCAGATACCTCTGAATCTCAGAGCTCTGCAATCTCTCACCATTTAAATAATAAGCTTCTTTTTTATTCTTCTTGCCAAAATGAACAATTTCATAACTGCCCTCATTATATTCCATTTGCCAGATCTTTGCCCACTCACTTAACCTTTCTAATCCACTTTGCAGCCTCCTTACATCCTCTTCACAATTTACTTTCCTACCTATCTTTGACTCATCAGCAAATTTAAAAACCAATCCTTCAGTCCATTCATCCAATTCATTTATATAAATTGTTGAAGTTGAGGCCTCAGCACTGATCCTTGTGGCACACCACTCGTCACATCCTGCCAACCAAAAAAAGACCCATTTTTGCCAACTCTCAGCTTCCTGTTAGCTAGGCAATCTTTTATCCATGCCAATATGTTACCCCCTACACCATGAGCTTTCATTTTCCACGATAATCTTTGATGCAACATTTTATCAAATGCTTTCTGGAAATCTATGTACAGTACATCCACTGGTCCCCTTTATCCACAGCACACATGACTCCTTCAAAGAACTCCAATAAATTGGTTAAACATTATTTCCCTTTCACAAAACCATGTTGACTTTGCCCAAATGCCTTGAATTTTTCTAAGTGCCTTGGATTAACATCTTTAATAATAGCTTCTAACATTTTCCCTATGACAGACGTTAGGCTAACTGACATGTAACTTCTTGCTTTCCGTCTCCATCCCTTTTTGAATGAAGGAGTTATATTTTCTATTTTCCAATCTAATGGGCCCATTCCTGCATCTAGGGAATTTTGGAAATTTTGGATTGCAACATCAGGAAATCTCCCCACTCCCAATTCCTGCCTCCAAAATGAAAATCCGGACCAAATGTACAAAACTGAAGTGTCGAAAAAATTTAAAGCACTTCCATACAAGATACAAAGCTTTACATTGTGAAATGCCCATCCTCCAGAACCTCAAACAATTTATTTTTGCAAAACAATCTGACAGTTGATGGTCTGCATCTGCCCATTTAATTCTAAAGATTTCCTTTCTTTCAGAAATTTGTCTTAAGCCAGTAGGGTCAATCCATAATCTTTTTTTGCTCACAATTTTCGTAGAGTGTACATCATCCCACAATAAACCTTTGTCTACGTAACATTCAATGGGTATGCCACCTTCAGTACTTAAACCTACAGGATGTCACTTAAATTAAATGCAAAACAGAATCCCATATCCACTGTCTCCACAAAAGCTATAGCCAGGGAATTTTTAAGAACACATTATTTTCTTACCTTACGAATGTACCATACAAAACTTTTCATTCTCATCCACAAAAAAATATTCTGAAACCAGCTGCAGCAGAATACCCATCAGCAAGACCAGCATGCACACTAAAAATAATGAGCTTCATGTTCTTTCGGTCACCCAAGGGTGGGAGCTTAGATACACATTTATCCAGATTTAACTCTCTTAATGTTTCACTGGAGAATGAGAGGAGCGACAGAGGGTAAAACAAAGCCCGAAAACAGACCTGTGGAAGATTGACAGGACAGACAGAGGACAAAATAAGGCTCAAGAGCGGAGCTGTGAGAGAGCAAGGGGAGAGTGAGAGGATAAAACAAGGCCGGATGGCAGACCTGTAGGAGAGCAAGATGAAAGACTGAAGATAAAACAAGGCCAGAAAGTGGATCTGTGGGAGAGTGAGAGTAGAGACAGGCGATAAAACAATGCCCAAGAGCAGACCTGGGGGAAAGTGAGAGGAGAGATAGAGGACAAAACAAGGCCAGAGAGCGGACCTGCAGGAGAATGAGTGCAGCAGATCAGGAGCCAGAGCTTCAAAAAAAGTGGCATCACAGAACAGCAATTGTTGGTGAGTATTGCAGTTTTATTTATGCTCTTTAAGCCAGGGAGGTGTATCAAATTCAAGAGCTTAGAATCTGTACCTTACTATTAGATAAACTAATAGATAAACAAATTCATATATAGAGCTAAAATAATTGAACAATAATAGAAGAAGTAAATCATTTAGGCAGGTGTGGCAGGTGGGTGTGCCCTAGCTGCAGCACGTAAGAGTTTCTGGGCAACAATGCATCGTCTGCAGCTCGAGGAACTTCGGCTCAGAGTTGCTGAGCTGGAGTCTGAGCAGCAGACATTGCAGGTCATCAGGGAGTGGAATGTTTACCAGACACTTTGCTCCAGGAGTAGTCACATTTCTTAGGTTAAATAGTACTTTAGAGATAGTCGATGTTAGGGGCAAGATGGTGCAACTGTAAATCAGGCAGGAATGGGGGTCCAGGATAACGTGATGGAGGTGGCTTGGTTCTTTCCTTGTCTTTGTCCAACAGGTATGATGAACTTGCTGCCTATGTGGATGAGAACCAGGTTTATACAGAGATTGGGCAAACTGACCATGGTGCAGAAGGCCATTCCAGTGGTAAGGTTAGGGGGGTGGTGGATGGGAATATGGTGGTGGTAGTGGATTGAATAGACAAGGAATAGGTACTATTTTCTGCAGCCAAGACCGGGAGTTCCAAAGGTGGGGTTGCTTGCCTGGTGCCAGTGTTCAGAAAACACCTTGCAGTAGGATAAGAACTTGGACTGGGAGGGAGAGGATCCAATTGTTGTGGTGCATGTAAGAACCAATGACAAAGGTATAACTAAGATTGAGGTTCAGCAGAGGGAGTTTGAGGAACTGGGTTTTAAACTAATAAACAGAACTTCAAGAGTAGTAATCTCTGGATTACTTTCTGAGCCATGCAAATTTAGCATAGGGTCAAGCAGATTAGAGAACTAAACAATTGACTCAGAGTTGTGCTAGAAGAAAGAGTTTTGATTCATGAATCACTAGCATAAGTACAGGGGAAAGAGGGAGTTGTTCTGTTGGGGTGGGCGCCAATTAAACCGGACTAGGATCAGTGTCCTGACAAATCATATAACTAGGGTTATCAATAGGGCATTGAAGGGTGAAGGGAAATTTTGAAATCTAAAGAGAATGTCAAGGCAATAGAGGAGTTTAGCAATTTTGGTAAAGGCAAGCTGAGTGGGACAGGAAGGGATATAGAGTTTAATGGTAGTAGTGCACCAGTGTATAAGGGCCCTGCAAAGAAAAGTACTTAGAAAAATAAAATTGAAGACACAAGGCATTTGTTACAAGATAGATGAATTAGCAGGATAAAGAGAGATAAATGGGTCTACATTAAATACATGGTTGCAAGGTGCCAAAGGTTGGGAAATAAATATTTCTGGGTATTTAACATTTCAAACAGACAATGGAAAAAGGGGCGTCATCCATAAAGGATGACATAAGCACAGTACTAACAAAGGATCTTGGTTCAGAAGATCAGGAAGTAATATCAGTGTAGATGTACATTAGGAATAACAAGGGTCAGAAAATGCTGGTGGGAGTAGTTTATAGGCCCCTAACAGTAGTTATGCTGTTGGACAGGACATTAAGCAAGAAATAATAGGCGTTTGTAACAAAAGCAGTGTAAGAATCATGCAGGACTTTAGGCTTCATATAGATAAATTAACAAAAGGTAGTCTGGAAGATGAGTTTGTAAAATGTTTTCATGACAGCTTCCTAGAACAATACATCACAGAATCACAGTCCAGAAGAGGCCCTTTGGCTCATCGAGTCTGCACCGACACCTGGTCTACCTATCTAACCCCATTTACCAGCACTTGGCCCATAGCCTTGAATGTTATAATGTGCCAAGTGCTCATCCAAGTACTTTTTAAAGGATGTCAGGCAACCCACCTCCACCACCCTCCCAGGCAGTGTAATCCAGACCGTCACCACCCTCTGGGTAAAAAAGTTTTTCCTCACATCCCCACCTAAACCTCCTGCCCCTTACCTTGAACTTATGCCCCCTTGTGACTGACCCTTCAACTAAGGGGAACAGCTGCTCCCTATCCAGCCTGTCCATGCCCCTCATAATCTTGTACACCTCAATCAGGTCACCCCTCAGTCTTCTCTGCTCCAACAAAAACAACCCAAGTCTTTCCAACCTCTCTTCATAACTTAAATGTTTCATCCCAGGCAACATCCTGGTGAATCTCCTCTGCACCCCCTCCAGTGCAATCACATCCTTCCTATAATGTGGCGACCAGAACTGCACGCAGTACCCCAGCTGTGACCTCACCAAGGTTCTATACAACTCCAACATGACCTCCCTACTTTTGTAATCTATGCCTCGATTGATAAAGGCAAGTATCCCATATGCCTTTTTCACCACCCCACTAACATGCCCCTCTGTCTTCAGAGATCTATGGACGCACACGCCAAGATCCCTTTGTTCCTCAGAACTTCATAGTGCCATGCCGTTCATTGAATACTTCCTTGTCAAATTACTCCTTTCAAAGTGTATCACCTCACACTTTTCAGGGTTAAATTCCATCTGCCACTTATCTACCCATTTGCCCATCCCATCTATAACTTCCTGTAGCCCAAGACACTCAACCTCACTGTTGACCACCCGGCCAATCTTTGTATCATCCGCAAACTTACTAATCCTACCCCCCACATAGTCATCTATGTCGTTTATAAAAAGGACAAATAATAAAGGACCAAGCACAGATCCCTGTGGTACACCACTGGACAATGGCTTCCAGTCACTAAAGCATCCTTCTGTCATCACCCTCTGCCTCCTACAACTAAGCCAATTTTGAATCCACCTTATCAAATTACCCTGTATCCCATGTGCCTTTGCCTTCTTTATAAGTCTCCCATGTGGGACCTTGTCAAAGACTTTGCTGAAATCCATATAAACTACATATCAACTGCACGACCCTCATCTACACACCTGGTCACCTCCTCAAAAAATTCAATCAAATTTGTTAGGGATGACCTCACTCTGAAAGCCATGCTGACTATCCCTGATCAAACCTTGCCTCTCCAAGTGGAGATATAGATACTCTCCTTCCGAAATTTCTCCAATAGTTTCCCAACCACTGACGTGAGACTCACTGGCCTGTAGTTCCCTGGCTTATCTCTACAACTCACTGGCTTGTAGTTCCCTGGCTTATCTCATCATGGAGCCAACTAAGAATAAAGCTAAAACAAAAACAGAATTACCTGGAAAAACTCAGCAGGTCTGGCAGCATCGGTGGAGAAGAAAAGAGTTGACGTTTCAAGTCCTCATGACCCTTCGACAGAACTTGAGTTCGAGTCCAAGAAAGAGTTGAAATATAAGCTGGTTTAAGGTATGTGTGTGTGTGGGGGGGGGGGCGGGGAGAGAGAGAGAGAGAAAGAAAGGAGAGAGAGAGAGAGAGAGAGAGAGAGAGGGAGAGAGCGAGAGAGAGAGAAGTGGAGGGGGTTGGTGTGGTTATAGGGACAAACAAACAGTGATAGAAGCAGATCATCAAAAGATGTCACCAACAATAGAACAAAAGAACACATTTAACACCTATGAGTTCTTTTGTTCTATCGTTGGTGACATCTTTTGATGATTTGCTTCTATCACTGCTTGTTTGTCCCTACAACCGCACCAACCCCCTCCACTTCTCTCTCTCTCTCTCCCCCCCCGCCACCACACACCTTAAACCAGCTTATATTTCAACTCTTTCTTGGACTCGAATTCAAGTTCTGTCGAAGGGTCATGAGGACTCGAAACATCAACTCTTTTCTTCTCCGCTGATGCTGCCAGACCTGCTGAGTTTTTCCAGGTAATTCTGTTTTTGTTTTGGATTTCCAGCATCCGCAGTTTTTTTGTTTTTATCTAAGAATAAAGCTATCTTAGATAGAGTATTGTATAATGAGGCAGTGCTATTTAGTAATCTTACGGTAAAAGATACTCTGGGAAGAAGTAATCATAATACAGCTGAATTCCATATTAAGTTTGAGAACACCTTACTTAAGTCCAAAACAAGAATTTTAATCTTAAACCAAGCAAATTAAAGAAGGGGAAACTGACTAAGGCTAGTGGGTAAATAGATTTAAAGATACAACAGTAAATAAACAGTAGGAAATATTTAAAGAAATAATTCAAAATTTTCAACAAATATGTTCCATTAAAACACAAAACTCAGAGAAAAATTCAACTGTGACTTATTAGGGGAGTTAAGGATAGTATTAAATTAAAAGAGCCCAATAATGTTGGAAAGAATAGTTAAAAGACTGAGGTTTGGGAGAGTTTTTATAAACCAAAAAAAATCAAGAATTTACCATAAGTTGGGGAAAAAAAATAGAACGAGAGTAAACTAGCCAGGAATATAAAAACAGATTGTAAGAATTTTCACAGGTATATAAAGAGGAGAGTAGTTTAAGTATACACTGGTCTCTTAGGGGGCAGAGACAGGAGAAATTAACATGGGAAATGAGGAAATGGCATACACATTGAACAATATATTTTTGTCTTATCTTCACAGAAGACACAAATCACATACCAGAAAGCAAGAGTAACCAATAGGCTAATAAAATTGAAGAAATTAAAGTAATTAATATCAGATGAGGAAGGTAACAGAAAAACCTAAGGAACTAAAAGCCTACAAATCCCAAAGGTGTGTTGCCCCACATTTTAGGGATCTAAAAGAGGTAGCTGGAGAGATTGTGGATGCACTGATTATAATTTTCCAAAATTCTCTAGAATTCTAGAATGACCCTAGTGGATTGTAAGTTAGCAAATGTAAAACCGTTCTTTGCAAAAGCAGGAAGATAGAAAACAGGGAACTACAGGCCCATTAACCTGACAATAATCATTGGGAAAAGACTGGAATCTATTATTAAGGAAGTCTTAACAATGCATTTAGAAGAGCAAAGCAAGATTGGACAGAGACAACATAGTTTTACGAAAGGGAAAGTATGTTTGAGAGAATTTACAGTGTATTAGATTTTTACAAAGAATGTAATCGGTAGAGTAAATAAAGCCGATGCAGTAGATGTAATATACTTGGTCAATTAACCTACACTCATTATAAATGGACAAAAGTGCCAAAAATATTTTTAAGATTACTTTTCCAGCGGTGGAAGAGTCCATTCTATCATCTGTATCACCTAATCACTCTTCAAAACTCCTGGCTATTAGTTTTGCTTTTGTCTTATAAGTCAACTCAACTCAGGAGCTCTGCGACAATGCTGGTTGGCCCTTATCTGGTCCTCTCCAACTTTGTTTTGCTTCACTTCAACAAGTTTATTTACAGCCACCAAAACCTCACAATCAGAGGGGGCGAAAGTGACTGCCACAGTCACCAAGGCAGTATTTGACTAAGTGTGGCATTGAGGAGCAAGCAAAATTGACGTCAATGGGAATCAGGGAGAAAACTCTCCACTGGTTGGAATCATACCTAGCACAAAGCAAGGCATTATGGTTGTTAGTGGCCAATCATCATTCAGTGCCTCAGAGCAGTGCCCTAGGCCCACCCATCTTCAGCTGCTTCATCAATGACTTCCCTCCATCATTAGGTCAGAAACGCAAACATTCACTGATGATTCCAAAGTGTTCAGTATGGGGAGGTGGTTATATAGTGGTAATGTCACTAGACAGGAAACCCAGAGGCCAAGTCTAATGCTCTAGTTGAAATCCCACCACAATTCAGTTAATTAATTTAAAAAATTGAGAACTAAAAACTAGTCCCAGTAATGATGGCTGTGAAACTATCATTGATTGTTTTAAAAACTCATCACTGACGTCCTTTAGCGAAGGAAATCTGCCCTCCTTACCTTGTCTAGCCTACATGACTCCAGACCCAAAGCAATATGGTTGACTCTTAATTGCCTCTGAAGTGGCCTAGCAAGCCAATCAGTTGTACCAAACAAATGCAGAAAAATCACAAAGGAACCACCCGCACCAACCTAGGCATCGGAAACGACAACGGCACACCCAGCCCTATCTTCCCTGCAAAGTCCTCCTTACTAACACCTGGGGCTTGTGCCAAAATTGGGAAAATTATCCCACAGACTAGTCAAGCAAAAGCCTGATATAGTCATACAGAATCATACCTTACTATCAATGTCCCAGAAGCCACCATCACCATCCTTGGGTACGTCCTGTCCCACCGGCAGGATAGACAGTAGAGGTGGTGGCACACTCATATACAATCGGGACAGAGTTGCCCTAGGAGTGTCACCAGTGACTCAGGACCCCTTGAAGTCTCATGTCATCAGGTCAAATATGGACAAGGAACAAGGAAACCTCTTGTACATTATCACCTACCATTCCCCAGCCATCCCCTCTCCACCTCCCCCCCCACCACCCCTCGGTCAGCTGATTTGAAATTGACCTGACAGCCACTTAGGAAACAATACCGCTGGCTGGGGATGGAGAAAGGAGAATGAATCATAACAGATATGGAACTGGATCAATTCATCTTTGGATTACAATTATAGCCAGATCTATACCAAATTTGTTTCCTTTGGTTGAACATTTTCTTCAAAAGTTGTTCCTTCTTACCTTGTCCGTGCTGAGTAGAAGAGGTTGGACACTGATAGTGTCACTGGTTAGGGAGACTGTACTGCTGCTCATACTGCCATTGTTTGGAGAAGCAGAAATGATTGCAAAAGCCACACCAGCACTGCTGATTGGTGTGGAGACCAATGGTGACTCTGCAAAACTTTGTGTTTGGCCAGCTGGTGTCTGCACATGGTTGACAGTGTTGTTGGCAGTAGGAAGAGCAGGACTTGGGTTCTTAATGCTGACTACAGTGGTCTTCTGAAGAGACTGAGGCTGACTGGAAGTCTGGTCACGGCACAGAGTGACTGAGAGGCTGTCCGGAATCAGGGTCTTTGGCCTAACCTGCAGAAAGAGACACAATCATAAAATCCTAAAACAGACTTTTAAAAATTATTTCCTTAAATAACTGATTAAAAATTTCATTGAACTTTACTCAAGTGTTGTCTATTCTTAACAAGTAGCCTAATACCATGAACATTTTATCACATTTTCTGAATACTGGACAGCCAGAAACAATGTTAATTAAGGTAGGTCCTTCACAAAACATAATGCACCAAATATTCCTGCCTCCGGATCATCAGAGGCCAGACGTGTAACTGAAGATGCACGTTGGGAGTCCAATGGAAGTCCCGACCGAACCTACAAAGGAATTGCCTGGGAAGTTTAAACTTCCAATGCGCAATACCCCTGCTCCCCAGGACCCTCCGTGAATGTCTCAGATTCTGAACTAGAGTCGGAGACTTTAGATAGCTCTGCAGTACTTACCCAAATTTTTTTTAAATTATTTTACGGATTGTGGGCATTGCTAGCTAGGCCAGCATTTATTGCCCATCCCTAATTTCCCCTGAGAAGGTGATGGTGAGCTGCCTTCTTGAACCTTTGCAGTCCAGTAGGTGTAGGTACACCCACAGTGCTGTTAGGTAGAGAGTGCCAGGATTTTGACTCAGTGACTGTGAAGGAATGGCAATACTGTTCCAAGGCAGGATAGTGTGTGGTTTGGAGAGGAACTCGCAGGTGTACCCATGTATCTGCTGCTCTTGTCCTTCTTGGTGGTAGAGGTCGTGGGTTTACAGAAGGATCCTTGGTGAGTTGTTGCATTGCACCTTGGTGTTCAGCTACTTGAGTGTTGTTCAACTTGCACTCATGCAGGCAAAGAGAGATGGCGCATACTGCTGCCACTGTGCGTCAGTGGTGGAGGGAGTGAATGTTGAAGGTGGCGGATGGAGTACCAATCAAAACAGGCTGCTTTGTATTTATATGGCTGGTCCAGTTTCAGTTACGCAGGAATGAGACAGATTAATGCCTGGTCTAACTCCTGGGTAAGTACACAACGGAGCCCCCAATCAATCCCCACCCTTCGAATACAACCTTCGATCACCCCTCACAACCACCCCCCAACCCAATTAATCCCTGACCCAACTATCCACTTACTCACCCACCTATTCACCCTGCTAACCGACCTACTCACTCATTCATTCATTCATTCATTAACAATCAAAGACTGCTCCTTTAAACTTACCAAATGGCAGCGAGTGCTGTAAAAAGGGGTGTGTCCTGTCTTATCCCAACTCCACTCAGCTCCAACAGAGTTTTCCAGGGGATGGATGCTGCGCTGTGCATTTCTTTGACAACTGGAAGATCCCAGAAGACATGCACAGCAGTGCTGAATTGGGGGAATCTTTGATGTTTTTGATCTGATCTTCTGTCTGGGCAACTGGTGCAGCACTATCAGTGTACAGGAGTCTCTGATCAGGACATGCCGCACTTTTGCCTTGGCTTTCAATCTTGATAAGTTGAGAAGTTTCCCTTCTGATGGAGTGTGGCTGTAACCTACTATTTCAGCAAGGAAAGCATAGGACAGTAGGGTAGAGAAAAAGATATAGAGTAGGGGCTAAGACACAGCCCGGTTTCACCTCACTCTTAATCCCAAAATTGTCAGAGATGACGCCGTCAAACAGAATAGTGCCATGCCCGTTATCATGGAAGGACTGTAAAAGACTGTGAAGCTTGGGAAGGCTGCTAATTTTCTTAGGTTGGTCCTACTCACAGTGAGATCCACAAAAACAAGGTAGATTGGTGTTTGTCATTGTGCATCTGCCTGCTCTGGAGCCACATTATGCTTCTGGGTATAGATTATGTTGACTTCTCAATGGCATCTCCTTGGGATGACTCTGGTAAAAGCCTTTCCAGTAACGGTGAGGAGTGAGATGCCCTGGTAGCTGTTGGAAACCCCTCGATTGCCTTTGTTCTTATAGTATAAGATGATATTTGCATCATACACATCCTTTGGGGCAGAGTCTTGGCTCCAGCAGAGGAGGGGGGTTGTTGTGAGGTATGGCAGCAGGTGGGGCTTTCCATATTTGAGTAGCTCAGTTGATATTTTACCTTTCCCAGCTGTTTCCTTGCCAGATTCTAAGCATGATAGCAATAATCAAGCAAAGAAGGCTTCCTCTGATTTGGGCATGTGCACAGGATGGAATATGGCCACATCTCAAGGATAAGCTATATGGAGAGGTAGCCTGTGCTGTGAGACCAACAGGGCACCCAAAGCTCCAATCCAAGGATGTTGTCAAAGGGACATGAAAGCCCTCAACAACAATCACAACGAGTGGGAAACTCTAGCTGACGACCAATACAGGTTCTGACACCAGCTGTGGCAGGAATTCACGCCATGATGACCTGTGGTTTCACAAGCTCCAAAGCAGATGCCAGCGCTGCAAACAAGATGGCTGCAGGGATCGTCCCGCACTACCAGTAAGGGACAATTTTATGTGCGGCACGTGTGGCAGACTATGCCTTTCTAGAATCGCTTGTTCAGCCATCAAAAGAAGTGCATCAGATGATCTCATATGACCTCATCAAATTCCGAGGCTGCATTCCCATAATCCCTCACAGATGGAGGGATGCCAACCAAATCACAAAACCAAGCTATGAGTGGTTTTGGGTCAGGGAATACATCAACATGCAAGTAAGCATACCAGATCCAACAACAATTTTAAATTATTCCATAGGAATAGTTTTCTTTATGACTGCACCAATTTAAAGATAGATTAGCTACCTTGTAGGGTCTTGCACAATTTATTTTGACCTCATTTAAATAATAAATATCAATCTATCAATATCTATAATCCCCCCCCAAAAAACTATGCTTTCCTATAACCTTAGGATTTGGCAGTATTGTAATGCATGTCCAACAGGTTGAGGTGCTCTCTAGTACGTAGGTGAAGAGAGTTAGCACGCTAATTTGCTTCTCATTTACAGCCACACTGTCGCATAACAGCACTGCAAAAAGGAGAGCCAAATGCAGAAGTCTCTCCCTATGAGTACACAGCCTCTCCATCAGCAAGTCCTCAGCTGTGCCTCCTAATGGTGATACACAGAAACTGCAGCCCCAGGCTAAATGCTTCAGAGGAAATTGGAGGAGGTATGGCTCCCAACATGCAGTGCGTAGGCTCACCGGTGTGTGGGCATGTTCTGGTGCTCATGTACCAAGCACTCAGCTATGGGTGAACAGCTCCACTGTTTTGTGGATGCCTTGGAATGGTTGAAGGCTAAAGAAGTAAACCCTAGCAAAATAAACTGGAGTGGAACCCAAAGACTATGTCATCCTTCTGCAACTCCTGCAATTAAGCTGGTGCCAAATGTAATGTTATGCATTCCTTTGGACCCAATTGGGAAGGTCAAGAGGGGGGCAGTCCATGGTCTCCATAAATTTTGCCCAGGTTTGTGCCCTGGAGAGGACATTCCAGTTTTGCTGCTACACAGGGGAGAGCAATTATAGTGAAAAGCCCAATTCAATTGGCATAGAGAACAGGTGCTACAGGCTGTCTCCAACAGACTATCATATCTCACTGGTCAGAAACCAGCCGCTTCAAATTGGACAGCCCCTGACTAGAAAGATGCAGACCTGCCATGGTCCACCTGCTTGGAGCTTAGAGTCTCCATCCAACTAGTGTAATGAATCTACTGCACCAGGCAAATAAACAAAACAAAAAGAGAGAATTTGCCAACTCTTTGATTGGAAAGCTGGTACATCAAGACAATGTACACAGGACTGACAGACAACTTGCAGTGGTCAATACCATTCATAAGACAGCTGTGATTAACCTGGAACTTGATAGGCTGAACATTGACATAGCTTCCTGCAAGAGAGAAGGCTTGCCAGGAGTGCATCACTGAAAGAAAAATATTAAAAACATTTACACATTCATCTTGCAAGGGAAGAGTTCTCAGGAAACATGTGCACAGTGTGTAGCTTCATTATAAGGAACTCATGTTCTTGATGATAGAACTGCTGCCCACCCCCAAACTCAAACATGGTTAGTTAATCTCATGAATATCTATGTTCCAACACTGTGCTCCACTAAATGAGGTGAGAGTCCAGTTTTATTAGGAGCGATCAGCAGAATCCCTAAGGCATTACATTCTTACCTTCTAGGGGATTTCAATGCAAGAGTGGGCACAGACCATGAGGATGTACTTCCTGCCTCAGACATAATGGCATGGGAAAGATAAATGAAAATTGAGAGACTACTTGAGCTTTGTTGCTGCCACGAGCTTTATGTAGCTAAACATTTGTTTTCGGACCAAACCATATCACAAGGTGTCCTGGAGACATCCAAGATCAGGGCACACCGGCACCAGCCGGATCTGAACACCACCAGGTGTGACCCTCTCAATAGCATTCTGAATACACGCAGCTATCACAGCACTGACTGGGATGCAGATCATTCCCTGGTGTGGACCAGAGTTAGGATGCAATCGTTCAAGATTTTTTATTCAAAGCAGAAAAGCCATCCCCGTATCAATGTCAGCCATATTGCCTACCCAGATAAGAACTACAGTTCCTCAACCTGACTGAACAGGCACTCTCCCACACACAGTACAGAAGTGATGTGGAACTTACTTCAAGACATCCTGTACAATATCGTGCACACAACATATGGGAAGGAGGAGTGGAAAAAATCTGACTGGCTCAAGCCTAACATCACTGTAATGAAACCTGAAGCAAAGCAATCTGCTCTCATTAATTACTAGAGATCCAAGCGAAAAGGCTCTGAATGCACTAAGAGCTGTTCAAAGTAAAGTCCAACAGATGCTAGATGCTGCACTAATGACTCCTGGTTACAATTTTGCCAGAATATCCAGCTGTCCTTTGACACATGGAATGCTAGGGGAAATGAATTATAGGATCAAAGAGGCAACAGGTCCATCAGCAAAGAAAACAACTCCATTGAAAACAAAGGCTGGTAGGTCATCACCAACTGTAATAAGCATTTGGAGAAATGGGTGGAACACTACCTTCAGTTGTACTGTAGGGAGAACACAATCACTGAGAAAGCTCTAGATGCCATAGATAACCTGCCTGCCCCGGAAGGACTGGATATCAAATCCACCCTGGAAGAGCTTAGCAAAGTTATTCACTTGTTTGTTACCCTGTCAAAACTCCAGTTGATGATGTTTACCATCTGAACTCATCAAGTATGGGAAACTGGCACTCCTGCATGGACTCTTCTATCTCTGCGGAGGGAAAGGGCAGTGTCTTAGGGTGTGCATGATGCAATTACTATGACCCTGTAGAAGAACAAGAGCGACTGCAGCAATTGCAACAACTATCGCAGAATCTCTCTGCTGAGCATCATGGGAAAATATTTGCCTGCATTGCCCTCGTCAGGCTGTAGATTTTGGCTGAATGCATCTTTCCGAATCCCAGTGTGGTTATGGAACTGGAAAATCCATAATCGGCATGATCTTCTCAGGCCAGGAGCTGCAAATGAAATGCTGTGAACAACTGGAGTTTTGACAGGGTAACAAACAAGTGAATAGCTTTGCTAAGCTCTTCCAGGGTGGATTTGATATCCAGTCCTTCCGGAGCAGGCAGGTTACCTATGGCATCTAGAGCTTTCTCAGTGATTGTGTTCTCCCTACAGTACAACTGAAGGTAGTGTTCCACCCATTTCTCCAAATGCTTATTACAATTGTTGATGGCCTACCAGCCTTTGTTTTCAATGGAGTTGTTTTCTTTGCTGATGGACCTGTTGCCTCTTTGATCCTATAATTCATTCCCCCTAGCATTCCATGTGTCACTATATATTGCCTTCATCAATCTCACCAAGGCATTCAACTATGTGAGCTAAGACAATCTATTTAAACTGAAGAAAACTGACTGCCTGCCAAAGTTGCTCAATGTGGCCTCCTCTTCCCATGGTAACATGGCAGCTAAGGTCAGCTATGATGGGGCAATATCAAAATCCATTGAGATCCAGTGGGGTCAAACAGGGTTGAGTTCTGGTGCTGACACACTAGTATTATCTTCTCTTTTCTGCTGTCACATGCCTTCAATTCATTTACAGAGAGTGTCTACTTAGATACCAGAAGCTCTTCAGCCTTGCCCACCTGAGGTTTAAGACAAAAGTGCACCAAATCCACAGCTGGGAGTTGTTCTACACCACTGCTTCTGGGCTAACATTCCGTATTGAGGAATGCCTGCAGTGACAAATGAATGCTCTCTCACGTCAGTAAAAGGAGTTTGGTTTTGCCATCAGCATCAGGGAGACCAATGTCATGGTCCAGGCTGTTGTCATACCATCATCAATCAGCTTGAAAATGCTAGAGGTTGTTGACAGCTTCTCACACTGAGGCTCACCAATCACTAGCGGTCAGTCACTTGGTGCTGAAATCAACACATTCTGCAAAAGCTGCCATTGTTATGTCAAAGCTGAGTAAAATGGTGTGGAACAACAGCAACCTGACTGAGAATGCCAAACTGAGAGCCTACCAAGCCTGTGTCCTCAGTGCACACCTTTGCATTTGTGAGGTCGTGACAACATATACTCAGCAGGAGAAAAAGCTGACCAGATTCCACCTTCTCTGTCTCATACGTATCCTTGGCATTACTTGACAGGACAAAGTCACCAACTCAGGGTCCTGGAGGGTGCTAATTACATCAGCATACACTCATTGCTGAGTCAACAACGGCCGCGCAGGCTTAACCACGTTCACCAGATGGATGATGGCCATATACCCAAAGACCTTCTGTATGATGAACTGGCCACTGGTTAAGACTAGCTAGATGTCCATACCACTGCTACAAGGAAACCTACAAGCAAGATATGAAGATAGGAGACTGTGACCAATGACTGTAACTTCTGGAGGCTGGTGGTTTGGAAAAATTTTGAGAGAGGCAAGAAGAAACAGAAAGTTAGCTGATTAAGAAGAGGCACAAAGAAAACAGGAGGCCAGCGAATCATACATCTTTTCAGCCTGCTGGCTTCATCTTCAAGTACGGTTAATACTGCTATGCCAGAGTGGGGCTCCTTAGCCATGCCAAGACTATGTTTAACGCAGAGTTGACCAACAAGGTGCAAACCATCATCTCAAGAGAGGGAAGGCTGCCAAAGAACGTGTGAAGCATGCATACCATTCCAAGAAGGAAAACCATCCTACAATTCCTTCACTCATCCATAATAGGAAGTTACCAAAATAGTATAATGTGGACACTCATGTTGGAACCATAATAAATCAAACCTATGAAGCAATCATAAGAAATCATCATATCCAACAGTCAAATCGAGACAACAGTATTTAATGACCGTATAAAGATTACCCTTAGATGGCAGCTCAATTGGGAGCCCATTGCTTCCTGAGGATCACTCAATCATAGCCTTCAACTTACCCTCTCATTTTTCTGTACATCATTACAGTATAGAATGAATGGCTGTTTTCCTCAATTCTTTGCACCACAGAAATAATTGATTTCAGCAACTGGTATTTATAAGAAACAACAGAACTTAAAGTTCAATGAATATCTGCAGTACAAAAACCGCACTGGTGCAGCCGTGCAAGTTCTGAGTCTTTTAGTTGTTTGGTGGTACAGAACTTGAGTACTGCTGAAAAGACAATCATGTCAAAGCATCTTTCACTCATCAGGACACTTTGCGAGAATACCAATATAAGGAGTAAACAACAATTTATACTGTGTGAAGAAAGTGCTGATTGGTTGGCAAGTGGACTCTGATTGGTAGAGTGTTGCCATGAAGGATGCACCAATGATGATGACTGGCAGTTAATTGCTAAGTATTGTTTGAAATTTAAACTAGGCAGTTTGACCCTGATTGGTCAAGGCATTGCCCTGAGGAATAAGTCAGCGAATGGCTGTCACTTATTTTGTTCAGCTGAAACAGGCACAATGTGTGTACATGTTCTTTCTGTCTGCAAAGAATAGGGCCCGAAGTACAAATACAGGTAGCTTTCAGTACATGCAAATGTGCCACACTGCGAGCCCGACTGACAATCTTAAATTGGTTGTCAGCGTAATTCTTAGCATACTGAGGATTATTTAGCAAATGTTGTCCAATCACGGAATCACATCTAATGTTGGACACTGTGTTTTGAGTTTGCAAGCACGGGCTAGTTGGATATGGTCTGTAGCTTGCACGTTGCGAATAGTGTCTGGGACATGCTGTTTGATACGATCTGCCAGTCTTTGGGATGTATGGCCTACTTACCCAGCATCACACTGGCACTGAAATTAACATACCACATTACTCATTTGTGTGGTAGGCAGAACATCTTTTTGGTTTGACAGCAGCATCCTGTTAGTGGCTAATGCCACTCGTGTTGTTATTACTGCATAGTGGCAGTGTGAAACAGCTAGCTTCACCTCTTTCTCAAATTTGAGATACCTTGCCCTTCCAGTGTAATCTGAAGTAGACTGGGCACTTTTCAGGGCCCGTTCATGCGTTTGCATGATAAACAGTGTGAAATGATCTGATCAGGGTAGCCATTATGCTTCAGGGTGCCTTCGATGTGCCCTATTTCAGCATCAAGCTTGCACAAATGGTTGCCAATAAGACCAAACTTATAGCATGTGAAACTAAGAATCCCAACATGTATATTGACCAGTAAAGGTAAGCTTCTGGTAGGCTGTGATAGAGAACCCCCTGGCAGATTCCTCAATTAGTATGTCAAGGAAGGGGAGTTCATTTGACTGCTCCTTTTCAAAGATGAATTTGAGCGCAGAATGGAGCCCATTAAGACAAGTAAGGAAATCATTACATGCAGCTGTGAATGCTAGATATGTAGGCCATTATGTCCCAAAGACTGGTGGATCGTATCAAACCGCATGTCCCACTGTTTGCAATGGGCAAGGTACAGACTGTACACAACTAGCCCGCACTTGCAAAATTCAAAACACAGTGTCCAACATCAGATGTGATTCCACGAATGGACATTTTCTAAATAATCCTCAGTGTGCTAAGAATTACGCTGACAACCAATTCAAGATCGTCAGTCAGGTTCACAGTGTGGCACATTTGCGTGTAATGGAAGCTACATATATTAATGCACAGGGCCCTGCTCTTTGCAGACACAAAAAACATGTACGCACATTGCACCTGTTTCAGCTAAAAAAAAATATGACAGCCATTCGCTGACTCATTCCTCAGGGCAATGCTTTGACCGATCAAAGTCAAACCTTCTGGTTTAAATTTCAAACAATGCTTGGCAGTTCACTTTGCAGTCACCATCACTGGTGCATTCTTCATGGCAACACCTCTACCAGTGTCCAATTGCCAACCAATCAGCACTCTCTTCACATATACAATCACACCGTTGTTTCCTCCTTATATTAGCATTCTTGCGAAGCATCTGATGAGTGCAAGGTGAAAAGCTTCGCCATGTCTCTTTTTTCAGCAATACTCAAGTTCTGAGACATTTTTGAGGAGTGAGTAGCAATGTGGTGGCAGTTAAAATAATGGAAGAAATAAAAGTCAGGAGCAACTTCTGAGCTGGAGGCAGGATACTCGTCTTGAAGGACTCAGGAACCCTGACAGCAGACTACCTGGTTGTGATTTAAATTGCATCAGGGCTCCTGGAAATAGCCACAGCAAGGTTGCCACTAGCTCTCCAGCCTGTTACGGGCCCAATACTGCAGCCATTAAAACCAGTCTAATGCCTGGGCAGCGGATGGAATTAGTGGTGAGAGGTGAAGATGATTTCAGTTTCCCCAATGTTTAACTGAAGAAAATTGTGCTGAAGTGGTAGTTGAGTATTGTCATCTTACGTGTTGAAGCTGATCGTATGTATGTGGATGATGTCACCAAGGCACAACAGTAAGATGAGGAAGTGGAAGGAACCACAGACAAATCTCTGGGGAGCCCAGAGGTAACTGTGTACAGATGGGAAGCAAAGCAGTTGCTGGAGATGCTCTGGCTACAATCAGATAAGAGTGGAATCAAGTGAGGGAGGTGTTATGCAACAGAATAGGGATGTTGAAGAAGAATGGTGTGACCATGTCAAAGACTGCAGAGTGGTTGTGGGAGGAGGGCAAGGAGGGATTGTGCACCACAGTTACAATCAGAGGATCTCATTTGTAATTTTGAACAGAGCAAGGCTCAATTTGGAGATAAAAGCTATGCTGCCACTTCGATGACTTGGGTGAGGTGGGTACAGGGAGTAGAAAATATAGCCAGGTGAGGGAGGCTTCAGTAAGGTACAAGGTGTTGCCACATGTGAACCATTGAAAATGCCTTGTTAGCAATTGAAAGGAAAGTCTGCAGAACAAGGATTGCACCAATTCAATAAAGCCCAGCATTGCCTTCTCATGGCAATTAGGGATAGTTAATAAGTGCAACCAGTCTACATCCTGTGAATACATTTTTCAAAATTTCTTCTACTTGAGTCTTTTATTGGGTAACCAGGTCAAACCCATAAAGCAACTTTCGATGTCCAAAAAAAAGAGATCACCCTGTCCTTCTGCAGAAATGCAGGAGTTGATGATTGCCTGAAGGGGCAAACAGATTTATCTCCAAACACTCAACTCCTTAGTTCTTGTCATGTACCCCAACAAAGATTGAGCTGAGAATATTTTCCTGTGATCTCAATGCCAACAGTCTAGCTGAACTGTGTCATCATAGAAGGATTATGAACCAGATCCTCCCAGTTTGTTGATATGGAGTAGCATAGTATGTCCTTTCAAATGCATACAGATTACTCAACACAAAATCTGAAAATGCTTCCAAGTGTGGTGCTGTCCTCAAATCCAGACATATACCATATGGACTATTGTACAGTCCATTCAATTTCAGTCCAAGTTTTGCAAATGGAGGCCACGTCCTGGTGGGGGTTCATCTATTACCACCATCAACCACAGTTAAAAAATCCAATGCTCTAAAGGTCTACTTTGTTGGTGCTATTTAGGAGTGGCATAAAATCAGTCTTTTTTCCATATTCTTCCTTCTCCCATTTGCTATTTAACTTATTTGCTTGGCATTTCTTCTGACTTTCTTCTCTACTGAAAGCCTTAATTTCATTGTATGCTCCTTTCTTAAACTAAGTTTTACGTCTTATCAATCCATAGCGCTCCAGTTATCGTTCCTGGTGAGAATTTTTCTGGTCTACATCTATCCATCTTGTACTTAGCTATTTCTCACTTTTTTTGGCTTTATCCTCAAAGTTTCCAATACAATTAATGTGAGCGTGATCTATTCCAAACCTCTAAGAATTTGTTCCTTCCCTCACCAAAAAATTGGCTTTTCGACATTTTGCCCCTTTATATTACAATCATAGAATCTTAAGGCACCAAAGAGGCATCCGGTCTGTCATGCCTGTGGTGGCTCTTTGAAAAAGCTAATTTAGTCTGACACCTCAGCTTTATCCCCATAATCCTACAAATTAGTCCTCATCAAGTATTCTGACCATAAAACTAATTATGCTACAATCACTGGCCCCTAAGTGTTCTCTAAGCTTCAGGTCACTTAATTATCCACATTAATTATCTCAAAAGAAGATCTCAAACTGCATCTTACTCCATTGCACTTGTAACATAGTAATTTAGAAAGCAACTTTGAATATAATCCATGAACTCTCTCTTTCGCTTCACACCACATCCCCCACCTACCCCCAATTTAAATGTAAGTGATATTTGAATTGTGACAGGAAGGAAGTGTGTTCATAACAAATTAGCATATATTAAGCCAGCCAATTGCCCCAGTTGCTGGTCACAGTGAGTCACAGGAGACTCTGTATTGCTGAAACAGTGTTTTGCCATGTAACAAACTGCCTTACCACACTACAAATCTACAGTGACTAAACAAGCAAAACTCTCTTTTTGGAATTTTTTAATTAGACAGCGTCCTGAAGCGTTATCTACATTTAGGATTGGATTACATGTGTAATTTTTAATTAATTTACGAGATGTGGGTATCACTGGCTAGGCCAGCATTTACTGCCCATCCCTAAGTGTCCTTGAGAAGGTGGCGGTGAGCTGCCTTCTTGAACCACTGCAGTCCATGTGGTGCAGGTACACCCACAGTGCTGTTGGAGAAGGAGTTCCAGGATTTTGACCCAGCGACAGGGAAGGAACGACGATATAATTCCAAGTCAAGATGGTGGTGGCTTGGAGGGAAACAGGGAAACTTGCAGGTGGTGGTTTTCCCATCCATCTGCTGTCCTTGGTCTTCCAGATGGTGGCAGTCGCAGGTTTGGAAGGTGCTGCCTAAGGAGCCTTGGTGAACTTCTGCAGTGTATCTTGTAGCTGGTACACACTGCTGTCACTGCTCATTGGTGGTGGAGGGAGTAAATGTTTGTGGAAGGGGTGCCGATCAAGTGAGCTGCTTTGTTCTAGATGGTGTCAAGCTTCTTGAGAGTTGTTGGAGCTGCACTCATCCAGGCAAGTGGAGAGTATTTCATCACACTCCTACTTATGCCTTGTAGATGGTGGACAGGCTTTGGGGAGTCAGGTGAAGCAAGATTTAGTGGGTCTTACAGGAATGAAAAGAAATTGAGTAAAGTAAATTATTTAACAAATACTCCAGAGAGAAGAAACATTTACGAATTTACACAGATTAAAAAAAATATATATATACATACATATGTATACATATATACATATGGCTACAAATTACTGCTATCATAACCTTCAACAAATTCCCAAATTAATCTCCTTTAAGGCAACAGTAACCCATAGACTTAACTAGACACCAGAGGAATTCCTAGCCTCTGACCTGCTCTTGTAGCCACAGTATTCATATGGCTAGTCCAGTTCAGTTTTTGGTCAATTGTCACCCCAGGGTGATGATAGTGGGGGATTCAGCGATGGTAATGCCATTGAATATCATGAGGCAATGGTTAGATTCTCTCTTGTAGGAGATGGTCATTGTCTGGCACTTGTGTGGCACGTATGTTCCTTGCCACTTGTCAGCCCAAGCCAGGATAACGTCCAGGTCTTGCTGCATTTGGACATGGCCTGTGTATGTGTTTGCACGCATGAAATCTGCACGTGTGGTCTTAATGATCATTATATGTTGTTTCAATTATTTAAATTATTACCCAATTTCACTTATATTTTTAATAGGATATTCAGCAAAATGATTGGGGAAAATGTTCTAATTTGCATGTAGGAAGCAAATAATAGTACTGGGAAGTCTGGGGAGGAATTGTGGGAGTTGGGAAGATTGAGGTATTTCTGAGATTAAGCAGAATGAGGGGTGGGGGGGAAAGAGGTTTAGATTTGGAAAAAGTCAAATTTGGTTGTAGAATGTGACAGGAGTTCAGAGGTAATGTTAGGATTTTGTACAAGTGCGGAGGTGGTGGTTTGGGAGGGTGCTCAAGGAGGAAGAAAGTCAGGCTATCGGGCATCATTTGTAAGCCATAATCTTGTTTATGTGGAAATATCAATAAAAAATGAATAAATGCCTGCAACAACACAACAGATGCTGCTTCATAATAATACAGGCTATAGCTTTACTATATAAGAAAAAAAACCTAACTGTTTTCAGTGATTTGCAACTGACTGGATAGGACAGTCCACAACAAGCATGTTTGTCACCAGTGGAAAGAATAATAGATTCAAGGGCCAGATTTTTGCAGAGTTGGGCGGGCTCCACAAGCCTTTATAAACGGAGGGCAGGATCCGAATGTAGCAGTCCCACCTCATTTCCAGCACATCCCATTTTTGCTGGCGGGTGAAGGAGCGGGGCATGAATCACACCAGGCAAGAAACCCGAATTCAGCAGGGCCACTTGAAACTAGTGCCGAATTGAAACAGACTCCACATTCTAAGGGCCTTAACCCAATGCGGGAGTCACAAATTTATGGAGGAGATGTAAATGCTTGTGAAGGGTGGATAAGGTCTGAAGTTACTTAAATCCCTAGCCCTTTAAAAAGAAAAAGAAAAATAGGCTGCAACTGTCAGAATAAAAAGAGCAGACATCTGTTGCTGGAGTGCATTGATTGATAGGCTATCTCACGTAGCTTAGCAAAAAACATTATTGATATTTCTCAAGGGCTGTTATTACACTTGAGCCCATTCTGAATGCTTGGCTAGGTTTCAAAAGGTCCAAAACCAGTAGGGGCGGGGGGAGGGAGAGAAGGTTCACATTTGAAATGATAAGCCCTAGCCTTTTCTTGCATGTTTAGTGGTTAGCTAGTGGGTAGTTCTGCAACTTCACACCCTTCATGTATTTGAATGCAGAATCTCTCAGTGAAGTACCAGTATAGCGAAGCCAGTGGAGGAGTAGGGCAATCTGGACAGCAACTTCCTAATCTCCACATTTAACTGCACATATGCAGACTCTAGAAGTTGCTGTCTGATCTACTCCATAACAACAGTGAGCACTGATAGACTCTCTATTCATAACACAAAAGCCAGGCCCTTAATATTTAGAGGCAAGAGAATACCAGCTTTAAGAGGGAGATTCACTACCTGCATTTCAAAAGTGTTAAAGAGATATACCATTAACAACTTTTGGGAGACTTTCTGTGTCAAAAACAAATTCTGATTGCATCAAATCAACCTACTTAATGTTTTTGGTACTAACACAACAGGGCTAAATTGGATTTAGTAGAGACATGGCTATTCCAAGATGTTTTAGCAATTATTCCTCCCCTTGCCCTAAAAGAAATAACCCATGGGTATTAGTCCATAGGTGTGGTAGTCTTCAATAAAATGCCTAAGTGGCCATTAAATCATAGGTTCTCTGCCAAACCTGATCCTAGCCTAAGCTACTGCCCACACACAAGCACTTCATTCTTTCACAGGATGTGGGTGTCGCTGGCTAGACCAGTATTTATTGCCCATCCCTAATTGCCCTTGAAAAGGTGGTGGCAAGCTGCCTTCTTAAAACACTACAGTCCATGTGGTGTAGATACACCCACAGTACTATTAGGAAGGATGTTCTTGGATTTTTACCCAGCAACATTGAAAGAATGGCAATACAATTTCAAGTTAGGATGGTGAGGCTTTGGGGGGGCGGAATTGCAGGTGGTTATGTTCCCGTGCATCTGCTACCCTTGTCCTTCTAGGCAGTAGAGGTCGAGTTTGGAAGGTGCAGTCGATTTCCCAAAATAAGTCATGGCAGTGATCCTGGCTCATTTTCTCTCTCATTCTCAGCCTACTGATGCTGAGGCCTATTCCAGCACTCTCCCTCAAATTACTGCCCAAGATGAATGTAAATTTTAATTATGTACATTAATTCATCTAATTGAACTGTGTGGTGGAAAAATCTCTGTAAAGTATTATCTTAGTTGGTGTCTATTATACTCCCCAAATCATTCAAACAAATATGAATTGTTTTACTCATTTTAAGTAGGATGCTGTTTGTACATTGCAACAGCTGACAACACTATCATTGTACAGACAATATTAGTGGCAAGTAATGATAATTTCTTTACACATGAATCTATCACTTTTACTGCTTTTGTTGGGATATTACAACAATGACACTGGGTCTGGACCTGTTTCAGTTCTACTCACCAAGATTAGTAAATATTTTTGCACAATAAAATTATAGTTAACAATTCGCTCAGTTTCATACTGAACTTTATGAGCAAACAGCCCATATTTTCTCTTCATTCATCACTCCATAGTCTAATGATAACTAATATCTGGCACTAACTTCATTCTAAGGCATTATTATCTATTCATTTAGAAGTTAAAACAATATAAAAATAGCTTCTTAAGTACACATACTACTTTGATATCCCTCATTATCAATTACTGGGATTTCAAAACACCATTGACTGATTATCGCAACAAATGGATAAAACAATGCAATATCATCAATTTATGCAAAACATCCGATATCTGAAGTTTCAGCACAATGGAAGTATCTTTCAGCCTTTAACATTATTATCTTTACCTGAGGTAGCACTGCTGGTCCTTGGCTTGCCAACCTCTGCAATGAGCTGACCTGGGGGACCTTAATGGGCACTGCAGTAATAGTTCCCAGTGTCTGTATATGGAAAAAGAATGACAATATTGTTAGAGCTGTCAGTCAGTGTGTTTTTAATTTCAACTCTGTAAGTTAATTTACAATTTCTACAAAATTTGAAATTTCTAACTTGACAAGAACAATAGACCTTCGACAATTTAACCATTAATGATCTTGTCTGAAAGAGAAATATTTTCCTCAAGGGGAAACAAAGTATAAAAAAATTAAATCCTGCACACACAAAAATTGAATATTTCACTCCATGTGAGTTTCGTAGCTGAAAGGTTGAATGCATCTTTAAAAGAATTTAGCAATTCCTGCCTGCACTACTTCGTCGTCTTTGACTTTGCAGCCCCAAGCTGGACTGTTCAAGTGGAAATATTAAGGATGGAAAAGGCGCAGTTAGATGTTTCCTTGGCCCCTCAGATACTTGTTACCCGACAACAATACTTTACATTAACATTGAGAGTGGGTGAAGGAGACTAAGGTGGATGAGAGCTGACAGTGAATCTTCCACTGCCTATGGAGGTCATGAAGGTGGTTTTGGGAATTCCTGGTATGAGTGAGTGGTATTAAAGTTAGAGGATATGAGAGGAAGAAAAGAGAATGCGAAGGAGGTCGAGGAGTTACAGCATTCAAATATTGTAACAGAGTTGCAGTGAAGAAAATCCTGGGTTACAGAAAAGTTAGAAGTAAAGAAACAAGCTAAAGAGCAGAGCAGAAGTTAAAAGAAAGAATATGTGATATGTTCTGTTCTAAAGTAAAAGGAAACATGGTTTTATTTTCAGTTTCTGAGTGTATGAGAGTATGAGGAAGATTCCTAATCTATGAAAGAAAGATTATCTTAAAGTTGTGTGTGATGCTTGTTTTCAGTTTGAGGTCAGTTGATGTTCTGTTATATCTGTTATAGTTATTAGCATATGCCATGTGAGTTTGTCAATTGTTTGTCCTCTGTAATCATACATGCATATTGTTTTTGGGTATGCATGGGAGTATGAGGATTGTTGAATGTGTTTATTTAAAGTTTAAGATTTTGAACCCAGAACTGGGGAAATTTCTGGATTACATTTTAAATTGGAGAAGCTAGTGTGGCTGTTTCAGAGTTCATAAACTGCAGAAGCTCTGCCTTCTAATTCTATATTGGAATACTGACGTTTGATTTCTACTAAAACCTAATCTTTTGTACCATTTTATTCAGATTTTTTACAGTAATTCAGAAAGGCACTTGAAGGAAAGAAAAAGACTTAATTTTTGTAAGTGTATTTGAATGTTTCTGTGGGCGGGGTTGTCCGCCGCCACCCAGATCGATGGGTCCCAATGAAAGTCAATGGACTTTTGGCTGGGCTGCCAAATCTCCTGCTGCAGATCCGGACATGACAGGGCCAGAAAATCACAGCCTGTGTCTCTGGCTATGGACTTACCTTTTTTAATGTGTTCTGTTTGGTTTAAAATTTTTGTCTCAATTAAATTGGAATTGAGGTTAATTTTTTTATTCTTTCATGAGAAGTGGGCATTGCTGGCAAGGGCAACATTTGTTGCCCAGCCCTAATCGCCCTTGAGAAGCTGGTGCTTCTTGAACCGCTATAGCCCTTCTAGTGCAAGTGCACTTACAGTGCTGATTAACCTATTAAATTGTGAAAATCTGACTTACACTGGGACCACAATTATATTCTGGTTACAATAAGTTATGAGAGAATCTCTACTTCCAGAGAGAGTCACAAGTAATTGGGATTTTGAATTTCTGACAAATTCCAATGAGTCAGTAATTTGAAATGACTGTTTAATTTTCTTGATGATCCAAGAATATGAGACCAGGGAAAAGAAGAAAGGCGATTTCTGCTGCGATGATAATCATCTGTTGACATCTTATAGTTGGACTGTAACACAAATTGTTTCATAGAGTGTTTCAATTGTAAGTTTACTTTGAGGCTGCAAGAACCTGACATTGATTGATGATGTCTGGGTTTGTCTCCTTTTGAAATGCAGAGAAGTTAACTTCACAAGCATCCATGTATTTTGCTGTGGTTTATATTATCACATTAATTATATTTTTAACTCATCACGCAATAATTTCCATATTGAAAATTTATTTGAAGTTTAATGGGATTGCTTGATATTATTTTGGGATCCATAGCACGGATTTACTAAATTCAATGGAAATAGATTTGAGGTTAAGTTTGTACATATTGCATCCTTTTCATGGGTTTGATGTTACTAATGATCAGATACAGATATACACACATCTGAAAGTTGCATTTTATTATTCTAATTAATCTCACACAATTGTGTAGTGTGGCAGTTTACAATTCTATCAACACAAAGTTACCACAGGCTTTAAAATGGCATCCTGAAAATCTGAGTTTGCAGCAATTCTACTTTGATCCCAACCACGTTATTCAGAAGGAGGAGATGCAGAAATGAAGTTCAAGCTTTCAGTAGCTTCAATGTTTGAATCGGTGATTTCTGTGGATATTAACTATCAAATAGCTTAAATGGGTGAATGTTCGCACAGTGTTGGATCAGGTTGGATATGTGAGCTGGCAAGAGTCATTATTCGCAGGCAGCCCAACAGCTACTGGTGTGATGGACATGATGTTGTGCCCAGTTCTTATGCTGGTGTTGTTTCAACTCATAGTGTTGGTGATATCAATTTATTACAGGTGGCGTGTTCAAAAACAGGGTCTACAATTGGGCATTGCTGTTGAGCGGGCTAAAATGACTGCACAAATGTTACCCAGATAGCATCTGGTGGAAAGAACAGATAGAAGAAGCAGGGGAGTGTGGGCTCATGCTACTTAAGTATTCAATGTAGTTTATTGTTTGTGGGTTAAAACAGTTGCCAGTTCTGCTGAACAGGGATGCTTTGTTAAAGGATGAGGGGCTGAAAAAGTGGGAAAGTCACTCACTCAAACCTTAAGGGTTTGTGAACTGTTTATAGTAATAAAGTGCTTGCGTGGATCTGTAACATGGTAATGGGATCATTGGGAGAGATTGATGAACATGAGTGTATCTTCTTTGTTCAATGTTATCTGCGCTCTCAGGATCACAGAATTGGTATGGCGCAGGAGGGGGCCATTTGGCTCATCATGTCTGTACTGGCTCTCCAAATGAGCAACTCACCTAGTTCCATTCTCCTGCCTTCTCTCCATAACACTGCAAATTCTTCCTTTTCAAATAACAGTCTAATGCCCTTTTGAATGCTTCAATTGAACCTGCCTCCACCACACTCTCAGGCAGTGCATTCCAGACCCTAACCACTCGCTGTGTGAAAAAGTTTTCTCTCATATCACGATTGCTTCTTTCACTAATTACTTTAAAACTCATTCTTGATCCTTTCACGAATGGGGACAGCTCCTCCCAGCTACTCTGTCCAGACACCTCGGGATTTTGAATATCTCTATTAGATTTCTACTCAGCCTTCTTTCCTCTAAGGAAAACAGTCCTAACTTCTCCAATCTATCTTCATAACTGAAGTTCCTCATCCCACCAACCATTCTTGTGTGAGTCTTTCTGCAATCTCTCCAATATCGTCACATCCTTCTTAAAGTGCAGCATCCAGAACTGGATGCAATACCCCAGCTGAGGTTGAACTAGTAGTGACTTATAGATGTTCAACATAACTTCCTTGCTCTTGTACTCTATGCTCCATTAATAAAACCCAGGATGCTGTATGCTTTATTAACTGCACTCTCAACCGGTCCTCCCACCTTCAGTGACGTATGTACATATACACATAGGTCCCTCTACTCCTACACTCCCTTTAGAGTTGCAACTCCTATTTTATATTGTTACTTTATGTTCTTTCTACCAAAATTAATCACTTCACATTTCTCTGCATTGAACTTCATCTGCCACCTGTCTGCCCATTCTACCAACATATCTATGTCCTTTTAAAGTTCTACATTATCCTTCTCAGTTCACAATTGTTCTGAGTTTTGTATCAAATGCAAAATTTGAACCTGTGCCGTGTAGATCAAGGTCTAGGTCATTAATATATGTCAGGAAAAGCAAGGTTCCCAACACTGACTCCTGGAGAACTCCACTACAAACCTTCCCCTATCGTGAAAAATATCCATTATGCACTACTCTGTTTCCTCCACTAGGCCAATTCCGTATCCATGTTGCTACTGTCCCTTTTGTTGATGAGCTATAACTTGGTGTTAATGCAGAGCGGGGGAGTACTCCTCTCTATGTTGAAGCAAATTGGAGGAATCACTGAGGGTGACAAGGGCACAGATGTACTCTGGGTGGGGGGACTTAAATGTGCATCACCAAGAGTAGCTGGGTAGCATCACTACAGACCGAGCTGGCCGAGTTGTAAAGGACATAACTGCTAGACAAGGTCTGCGGTAGGTGGTAAGGGAACCAACAAGAGGGGAAAAACATACATGACCACATCCTCACCAACCTGCCTGCCTAGGGTGCATCTGTCCATGTATCGGTAGGAATGACCATCGCAGAGTCCTCGTGGAGACAAAGTCCCATCTTCACATTGAGGATACCCTCTATCGTGTTGTGTAGCACTACCACCATGCTAAATTGTATAGGTTTCGAATAAATCTAGCAACTCAAGACTGGGCATCAACAGCAGCAGCAGAATTATACTTGACCACATTCTAACCTCATGACCCAGCATTTCCCCACTCTAGCATTACCAACAAGCCAGGGAATCAACATTGGTTCAATAAAGGGTGCAGGAGGACATGCCAGGAGGAGCATCAGGCATACCTAAAAATGAGGTGTCAACTTAGTGAAGCTGCAACCAAGGACTACTTGCATGCCAGATAGCATAAGCAGCAAGCAATAGGCAGAGCTAAGTGATTCCACAACCAACGTATCAGATCTAAGCTCTGCATTTCTGCAACACCCAGTTGTGAATGGTGGTGGAAAATTAAACAACTCACTAGAGGAGGAGGCTCCACAAACATCCCCATCCTCAATGATGGAGGAACCCAGCACATCAGTGCAACAGATAAGGCTGAAACATTTGCTATGATCTTCAGCCAAAAGTGCCGAGTGGATGATCCATCTCGGCCTCCTCTGGATGTCCCCAGCATCACAAATGCCAGCCTTCAGCTAATTCAATTCACTCCACATATCATCAAGAAACGGCTGAAGGCACTGGATACTGCAAAGGCTATGGGCCCTGACCATAGTACTGAAGACTTGTGCTCTAGAACTTGCTGCAGCCCTAGCAAAGCTGTTCCAGTACAGCTACAATGCTGGCATCTACCCGGCAATGTGAAAAATTGTCCAGCTATGCCCTGTACACAAAAAACAGGACAAATCCAAACTGGCCAATTACCACCTCATCAGTCTACTCTCAATCATCAAAGTATTAGAAGGGATCATCAACTATGCTATCACGCGGCACTTGCTTAGTAATAACCTGCTCGCTGATGCTTAGTTTGGGCTCCATCAGGGCCACTGAGCTCCTGACCTCATTACAGCCTTGGTTCAAACATGGATAAAAGAGCTGAACGTCCAACGTGAAGTGAGAGAGACTGCCTTTGACATCAAGGCAGCATTTAACTGAGTATGACATGAAGGAGCCCTAGCAAACTGGAGTCAATGGGAATCAGGGGAAAACTCTCTGCTGGTTGAAGTCATACCTGGCACAAAGGAAGATGGTTGTGGGGTTGGCGATCAGTCATCTCAGCTCCAGGACATCATTGCACGAGTTCCTCAAAGTAGTGTCCTAGGTGCAACCATCTTCAGCTGCTTCATCAATGACCTTCCTTCCATCTTAAGACCAGAAGTGGAGATGTCCACTGATGATTGCACAATGTTCAGCCCATTTGTGACTCCTCAGATACTGAAGCATTCCATGTCCAAATGCAGCAAGATCTTGACAATATCAAGGCTTGGGCTGACAAGTGGCAAGTAACATTCGCGCCACACAACCGCCAGGCTATGGGCATCTCCAGCAAGAGAGAATCCAACCACTGCCTCTTGACATTCAATGGCATTACCTTTGCTGAATGCCCCACTAAAATCCTGGGAGTTACCAATGACCAGAAACTGAACTGGACGAGCCATATAAATACTGTGGCTACAACAGCAGGTCAGAGGCTAGGAATCCTGCAGCGAGTAACTCATCTCCTGACTCCCCAAAGCCTGTTCACCATCTACAAGTCAGAACTGTGATGGAATAATCTCCAATTGTCTGGATGAGTGCAGCTTGACACCACACAGGACAAAGCAACCTGCTTGATTAGCACCCCATCCACAAACATTCACTCCCTCTACCACTGATACACAGTGACAGCAGTGTGTACCAACTTTAAGATGCACTGCAGGAATTCACCAAGGCTCCTTAGACAGCACCTTCTAAACCCACAGCCGACACCATCTAGAAGGACAACGCAGCAGATACATGGGAACACCACCACCTGGAACTTCCACTCCAGCCACTCACAATCGTGACTTGGAAATATATCACCGTTCCTTCACTGTTGCTGAGTCAAAATCCTGGAACTCCCTCCCAGTATTTATATGATTGGTCCAGTTCAGTTTCTGGTTAATGGTAATCCAATGATAATGATCTTTGCTTCCACCCAGTTTCAAATGTTTTGGTAGTGTACAATAAGCTGCCACACTTCACAAAATAGTTTTTATATACATGGGTAACAATACCTCATACATCTTGTTGTGGTTCAGTAATAGCACCTTCACCTCCATGTCAGAAAGTTGATGATTCAAGCCCTACTCCACAGACAAGCACATAATCTAGGCTGACACTTCAGTGCAGTACCAAAAGTATGGTACAGTGTTGGCGATGACGTTGTCAGTGGCCCTGGCTGCTCTCTCCTGGACATAAAAGATTCCATGGCACTATTTCAAAGAGGTATTGGGGAGTTGCCTGGCCAATATCTATCCCTCAATCAACATCGCTAAAGAAATTATCTGATCATTATCACATTGCTGTTTGTTGGACATAGTTATGTGCAAATTGACTGCCAAGTTTTCTACATTACACCTTTGACAACTGAAAAAAAAGTACCTCATTGGCTGTAAAGCATGTTGGGATGTCTTCAGATCATGAAAGGTGCTATAAAAATGCAAGTCCTTTCTTTACCTTCTAAAATTGTGGAGAATTTTGTTATTAAGCTGATACCGGGAGCAGAAATGGCATCATTTGTATACACAGTCATATTATTCAAAACAAAAATTTCTAAACCATGTCCGCAAAACCTGTAATTCTGCTTTAACTTTTTCAAATAACTCATGTTTTCAAAAAGCATTTAATTAAACTGAAGTTTAATTCATTGATATATTCCCCTCCTTCCTCCACAACCACCACCCTCATCCCAAACGAAACTTAATATTGTCTTCTCAGGATTTTAACTTGTTTAATTTTCTCCTAAATACTTTCTTGTGCAATAAAAAAGCCTGTGTGTGATCTGCACAATTTTTGCCGTATCATTGTACTCTACAAGTAATACAGTATAACTGTTCCAATGAGTGCAATAAATACAGGTGCCTAAACCAACATTTGAATACATGATACACATTTCAGGTAAGTAACTGCTGTGCACCTTCCAAACCGCGACCTTTACCACCTATAGGTACAAGGGTATTGGATTACTTTCTTCTATTTTCTTTCATTATATAAACACAGAAAACAGTTGTAACAACTTCAGAATCAATTCCCTTGTTTTCTTTTTTGCTGAACATTCATCAGTCGAAGTGACGAATGAATGAATCCATCAAACTGGTTCTTATTTTCACTTTCTTTCTCAAATGCGTTGAATGTTGCATTGTAGAAATGCTAATATTCAAGTTTGTTTGCTTTGCATTGAAAGACTGCCATTTTCACACTAAGAATCAAAATGAGTCCAGTACACATTGTAAAATTGGTCTAAAAAAAGTATTTATTTTGTTCCAATAAACAAAACAATGTTTTAGGCAAAAATAACATTGAGTTCACAGCCCTCACCGATAGAACTCGCTGTTATTAGCTGTAAAAAAAACCCCAGCCATTTGTGGCAAGGAAGAGATATGCCATTAATTGTGAATTGCCACAAATGGCTGGACATTGGTGTCGCTCTAAAATTAGCTTTGCAGAAACAGGAATTCATTGTCAATCTCCCCACCAATGTCAAGAGATTGTTGGATTTGCACCGTAAATACAAATTAAACTCGCCACAGAAAATTAGGGCTGCTATTTCTTGAATAAGAGCCCTGTTATTGGGGCAAATAATGGGCTTGTCATACCACTGAAACGTGGGGGCCCAGAAAGGGAACATTGGAAACTGTGGAGTCTCCTTCTTGCAGTTAGTGAATTGTTCCTAGAGGATTTTTACATTTATAATGTTTAAATTTCTTACTTTTCCTATTTATTTTGTTTCCAAGTGTTTTTTTTTTACTCTTATCTACCTTATTTCCTTCCTGTTGTTTGCTCTGTTTTGTTCTCTATCAATACATTTAAGCTGCTAAGGAAATAAAGTATTAACCCAGTCATTCACCAATGTTTCAGACATCTCATCAACCTTGTCACGCCGTTAACAATTTGCACTTACGACAAGTTGTGGCGCAAGAATAATTGGAGTTGACGGGTAAGGAAAAAAATCCAATTCATGCCACATGCTACAGGATGCCCTGCTCTGGCAAATTCTGAGCGGATATGTTTTGAAATTTGCAAGAATGCCTGAGGTATTAAAGCAGCTTTTAAAATTCATTCTTCCATTTGTCCTTAGTTTCCATACTCTAAATTCACACTTGGTTAACATACTGTATTAGTATTTTCATATTATAGTTCTCAGGCATAAACAGTCCAAAAGGGTGCTGCAAGTACTTTTAAGTAAAACTTCCATTAGGACCAATCTTTTATCTGTATTTGCAACAAAGCATCTGTACTGGCAGAAAGAGCTATTATGAGATCTGCATTCATCCTGCATGTACTTCTGGATAAGAATCATTGGAGGCCAAAAGAGTAGGGCTGATTCCCTCCTTATTTAAATTATGATGAGCCATCTCCTGGCCAATATCGGAAGAAATAGAATCAATGTCATCATATAGGGGTGAGGCAGGGGAGGAGGAATCCTGTTTCTCACCTCAATTTGGCCTGGTTAAAATAGAGGGGTGCAGGAACGTTTCAGGATTGCCATGTGATTTCATTGCCATTTTAATGATATTCCCAACAAGTTTGTGCCAGGTGGTGGATTAAATTAATGTCAATGTTTTTCAATATTAGCATTTGTAATGTCTGTAAATGTCCATGAATAACGCCGTCAAATATGAACATGCTATTGCAGGAGGCAGATTTTATTTTGATTTGCAAAATTGATATTCTCTTAGCTATATATGAATAAAAGGCATTTGTTTAAAAAGAATCAAAATATTGATCAGTATTATTCACTGCAGACTGCTGAATAATGTTCTCATTTCCAAAATTAATTGCATTCATTACCCCTTCAAATAAAAGTAGAAGAATAAGTTTACACTCTGATCTTTCATTCTTGCTGTGATATTGCTCTCATATTACTCAACTGACTCATGATTTGCACAATATTTTTCCCAGTAGAAAAATGTGTGCATAAATGCTGTGGCTCAATGGCATAGCAACATATCATAATTAGAAATAAAAACAGAAAATGCTAGAAACACAGGCAGCATCTGTGGAGAGAGACAGAGTTAACGCTTCAAGTCGATGACTCTTCCTTCTCTGGTTTTATTTCAGATTTCCAGCATCTGCAGCATTTTGCTTTTGTACTATAATTAGAAATTGGATTAGATTAATTGATCTTGGCACAATTTCCTCTTCAAGTTACTTTATCTACTTCACAATCAAAAAAAAGCTGCCAAACTCTGCGAAATCATGTAGAGGTAGTGGTAAATTTTCACCATTAAGCCCGTAAGCATGTATAATAGAAAGGAGTCACCTTAAGACCTGCTTTTGGTCCTCTTCTCTACCTCATCTACATGCTGCTACTTGGTGACATTGTTTGTAGAAATGAGCCTGGATTGGTGGTAGTATTGAGAGCAAAAATGTCAGCATTTGCCAACATTGCTCCTCTGAGAGTGGCAGCAAGGTCTGGACACCACAGATGCACAGGTAAACATGGAAGTCCAGAAGTTACCATCAGTAATCGTATACTTCTCCAGATGGTGAGCTGTTGAAGTTCCACTACCCACCTCCCCCACAACAACCAACCCCAGAATGAAATTTTGTTTTGGATTTCCAGCATCCGCAGTTTTTTGTTTTTATCTCAGAATGAAATAGTTGAACTGATGAGAACTTACACTGTTATTCTCACCATGAAAACCATTCAAAAACTTACATCTTGTTGAATGAGATATAATTGGGCTTTTAACCATGTGCTAAGTTCATAACTAGTGCTAAACAGCCTCACTGGCCCTGCAAGAGTAAATTTCTGTTTGTTGAATGTCAAATCTCCTCATTATAAGAAATTCCACATATTATAATTTTTTTTAAAAGCCTCTTCATATTTTAGCTTCTATCTCAATGCCGTGTGTACATCCCAATCATTTATTTTGTGAACTGAAAAATTTCAAAGCTAGAAGCAAAAGGAGTGACATTTTTATGTCTTAGTTGGTATCTGTGAGAATATTTCAATGCGATTGGCTATTTAACTTGCTTGATATCTTCATTAGTGCCGGATGTCTGGAGATTCACTTGACTCTGTGGAAGATTCAAACTGACTTCTGGAAAGGGGAAGTCTGCACCACTGAAAACGCTAGATCTTTGTGGAGTTTTCTTCAAGGTCAGTGGCAAATGTCATTGCTTCACTGCTGACCGTAAAATCCAGCCCACAATGTCAACTTCTATAGTTAACTTGACTATACCTAGCTCTAGCTCTCTACACCAACTTGCAATCCAGCCACTGCATCACAGACTGCTTGTCCAACTCCTAGTCTTGAATGAGCCACAATATCCTTAAGCAAACGATTTTGAAGAACAAAACCATCATCCCTATTGGTAAAATTCCTCCATGATATCATCCTTCCCCATCTCTGTAACATCCTTCAGCCCTGCATCTTCCCGTCTCCCCAAGTGTGCACCTCCGCTGCCCTTTTTGTCTCATATTAGCAACTGTCTAGACTCCACACACAGGAATTCCCCAAGTTATCAGCCTCTCCACTTCTCTCTCAAGTCTTTTCCTAACTAGTCTTCCGACAAAATATTTTGTTCTTTGTTTCAGAATTCATTTTTACAAACGATGTCTCTGCAAAGTTCCTTGAGAAACTCTTCTATGCTAAAAGCACTACATAAATAAATATTGTTGTTAACAGTAGAAACTAAAGTTGCAATGCTTAGATACAAACAGAAAGTGCCAGAAACACTCAGCTGTCAAGCAGCATCCGGAGAGAAAAGCCAGGTCAATGATCTTTTACAAGTACTGGAAAAAGTTAAGAGATGTTAACAGGTTTTAAACAAGTACAGAGGCAGTGAAAGTATTAGGGAAAAGGACAAAAGGGAAGGTCTGTTATGGGGTGGAAGGCAGACTGCAAGAGACATTCAACGACAAAATGGATGATGGTATAAAGCAAAAGGAGACAGTAACAGGACAAGAAAACAAACAAATGATAGGCCTGCAGTATGTGTAAACGATAATAGCAGATAATAGCAGAAAAATAGGGCAGAGGTTATGATCTGAAATGATCTGAACACAATGTTGTATCTGGAAAGCTGCAAAGTGTTTAACTGAACTTTGAGGTGCTGACCCTCAAGCCTACGTCAAGTTTCACTGGATCAGGCCACCAGAAATTTAGAGTTATGCTTGCTGGACTAAACCCAACATTGAGGAGGCTACATTGTGAACTATGAACACAATTCCAAATTGGAAGTAGTACAAGTAAATCACAATTGCACTTAGCATTTGGGGTCCTGAATAGTGGGTAGGAACAAAGTAAAAGGGCAGCTGTTGCTTCTCCTGCACTTACTGGAGGAAAAAAAGGGTGATTAAGGAGTTGACCAGTGTGTTGTGGAAGGAACATTCCCCTCAGAATACTAAAAAGGGGAGCTGAGGGAAAGATGTATTTGACGGTGACATCATGCTGGAGGTGGTGAAGCATAATCCGATGAATATGGAGGATGGTGCAGCGGCAAGTGAGAATGTGAAATGTGATTCTGGGAGGGAAAGGAAGAGGTGAGCAGAAATGAGGGAAATAGAATGGACACAGTTGGAAGCCTGGTGGAGGGAAATCTTCGGATGAGGAAAATAGAAGGCATATCAAATGAAATGCTAAGCCTAACTGTTCTTCAGTGGCCTCAAAATGTATTTTTCACACGCCAGCTGCCAGTTAAAGTTCTTTATGTGCCATACTATTAATGTCAGCTGTGGCTCAGTTGGTAGCAATCTCGCCTCAGAATCACAAAGTTCCGTGGTTCAAGTCCCACACCAGGACTTGAGCACATAAATCAAGTCTGACTCTCCAGTGCAGTACTGAGTGTGGTGGTACGATACCGCATTCATCTGTCAATATTGGCCCCTTAGCAAGTGCATTCACACCAATCCATCCACCAGAACTGGTGGCCCAGGGTGCAAATAACCAAATGGTTTGAAAACTAGAAACAAAACCAAATCAGATGAGGTCCACCTCTTCTACATTAGAGAATACTGACCTTCCCACCACATCGGGGTTACTGCAATTGGAGACAGCAAGACGTTAATCAAAAGCCTTCCTCACCTCAGGAGACCACAATCCAGGATTCCCCAAAACTTCAGGAACCAGGGGCTACACGGAGTCATCGCGCTCTAAAGGCAAAGCATGGCGGACGAAATTGTTAAAAAGAACCAGCGTCAATTCAATAAACAAGAATAGGGAACATAGTCAATGTAAGGAAAGGGATAAACCCACGACATCCCAACATGAAAGGGAAACTATTGATAGGGAAAAGAAAGAAGTCAACAGCAAGGAGAGGAAGGATCAAGTGTTGAATTGAAACAAACATGACACAAAATACTGATGTTTCTACTGATGAACAGACAAGTTAGAACAAAGAGATCCAACGTGAGACTATGAATCCTCCAAGCTTCAAAAGAAAACAATCAGGGAGAGTTGTGAAACCTCCAGATCATTTAAACCTGTGAAGTCAGAGACTTGGGGGGGAGAAGGGGTAGCATGTAAATTTGAATGTAAATATATTTGGATAAAGACTTGGGGTTTGGTGTAGTATTAGAATGTAGAGGACTGAAAGGGTTAATGTGGGACTGGGGAAACAGTACCGCCCACATGATGATGTAGAGGGAGTTACGTGACTAGTTGTAGTCTGAATGGAGATAGCTCATGGCTTGGACTGAAGAAGACTGCTGTCTTGTATATCTGTACATAGTTATGTACTACAATAAACAGTTACTGTTCAGACTCTATGCCTCTGAACCTTTTCCTTCGATAACCGCAACATAGCAAATGCTATCTTTTAGATGAGACACTAAACCGAGGCCCTGCCTGCATTCTCAGATCAATGCTAAAGATCTGATGGCACTATTTTGAAGGCAAGCAAGGGAATTATCCCTGGTGTCCTGGTCAATATTATCCCTCAATCTACATCAAACAAACATATTAGTTGCTTATTATCACATTACAGTATGCAAACTGGCTGCCAAGTTTCCTTGATTACAATAGTGGCTAAACTTCAAAAATACTTCATTGGCTGCAGAACAGTGAGACAACAGCGGTCATGAAAAACACTATATAAATGCAAGTCTGGCTTTCTTTCCTATAAACAAATTAAAACTTAATACTGTAATAACTCATTATATTACTTTCATTTTGTATTCACTATACAGAGTTGATATACTTCTATACATTGGGAATGCATATGAAACATATATACCATGTGTGAATAACTCTTATGTTTACAAAACATAAAAGTTCCTTTTTCAACAATTAGTCAAATAGAAGGATCTATTTCCAACATCCACGCTCTTATCTATCCAGATCCACGGTCATTGCTAGTCAGTCACAAATGTTTTTTTCACCAGTGGGAAAAATAATCTTCAAGTGATTAGTTTTGGTGATGCAAAAGATTTTACATTTTTCTTCCTCCTTTTAGACCAAGGTAATACTTCCTTTTTTGCCAATGCAGCTTAAAGAGGAAAATATATTGCAAACAGTTCATGAGTCTCAGCCTTACATTTACTCAATGTCACAAAAGTAATCAATAAGGAATTCTCAAAGGTGGCCTCATGGACTGCCCCAATAGAACAGTTGCGGCACAGAAGGGAAAATATGACAGACACAATGCATGTGTCCTGTTGCTTTGCTGTTCTCTGGTATCTTGTACTGCTTACTTGTGTCTGCTATATGAAGTCATCATTCATTTGTGCTGAGAGGCAGCTGAAAAAATTTTTTTTTTTTTTACAAAAGCAAAGCATAGCATTTAAATTTTTGTCATATAAAAACATCACGGTAAATTTTCATTCAGCAACTGGCATTACTTTAAAAAGGACTGTGCCAGTAAAAAATAACATCCAGATGGCAACCCCAGTCACCCACCTACAGTTTAGCACTCTTAAGGATAAAAAAAATTTATCTTCCTATTCTGCATTCCTCTTCTCTAATAGCATGGATAGCAAAAGGCTACATGTTTATACAAAGCCAGAAAATATATATATATATTAAAAAAAATATATATATATAACCTATACAATATATATGCATATAGTATTACAAAATGTCATGCACAGGAACAAAAGAAACTTCATGTCCATTTATGATGACTAGTTATTTTCTCCCTTAGCACAGTATCAATAATAATTTTCCATAGTGCAAATGGTACAAAAGTTATTATGTGCTAGAAAATGTTGCTAAGCAACAGCTGAGCAAATTTAACTCAATTCCTGAATTATTGTTTTCTAAATAATTGCAGGCTTTCAGAATAATGCTTATTTTGGGATTTTCAGTACACAGGCTAACCTTGAGTGAGCACTTTTCTCAAATGTGAGGATGTTTGAATGCAACTAACAGATTCTCTTCAATATTTTATCTGACCTTGGCAATGACCTAGCTTATAAGCATTTTGAATCTGCTATATTGATTGATTCAAGATGTGAAAATCAGACTACCATCATACCTGCAGGATTTCAGCAATTATTGCTGCATCTCAATTGCAACATTTTTTTTATTAAATTAGTATCAAAATTGTGAAAAATACATGATTTAGGAATGAAATTATTCCAGACTTCTCCAATACTACTGCTGTTAGAGCTTACTGTAGAAAAGAAAATGGTTTTCAAAAAATTTACAGAACTCATGGCGAATATATTATCAGACCTTCACCCTAGTAGGTTGATAACAGGGGCTTTGGCCATGACGAATCGTTTATTCAAAATGGAGGAAGATAAACTAGGTATCTATAAATCAAATTGCAATGCATATGTTAATCAAGTGTTAACCAACGACAGCCCACACAGATTTATTAAAAGACAAGTCATGTTTGATAAGTTTATTGAAGAAGCACTGATTGGACAGATAGAGGGAGTGTAATAGATGCTCGTGTACATGAATTTTCAGAAAGAGTACACTAAGATGCTTCAGAAGAGACTTGTTAGAGGAATGCAGTCATATGGTGCAATGGAAATATCAGCAGCCTTGACCTAAAATTTGTTCACGTACAGGGTTAAATGGGCATTCTTTGAGTATATACAGGGATTGAAAGTGGTGTATCCCAGGGGTCATTCTAAACTCACTTTTTCAGTACGATTTGGACTATGATACAGGAAACAGTTACAAAATTTGGGATCAAAAACAGAAAATTTGACATAGAGTGAGGAGTATCAAAGATTTCAGGAAGGCAGAATGCATCGGCAGGTGACATGCAATTTAATGGTGCTAAGTGTGAAGCAATAAATACATTACGAGAGGAAATAAAAAAGGAGTAGGAGGATACACTCAATGGAAATGTACTGAAGGGTGTGAATGAATGGGAGGAGGGGTGGAAATAGGAATTCAAATATATAATTCCATGACAAAGTGAGCAAGTATAGATACAGCTCTATAAAAAACTTGATTTGACCAGCACCTTTCACAATCTCAGGACACTCCAAGTGCTTTAGAACCAATTGCTGTAATGTAGAAAATGCAGTAGCCAATCTGCTCACAGCAAACTCCCACACGCAGCAATGGAATAAACGGCCAGGTCATCAGTTTTAGGTTACATGCTCAAGTCTCTGCACTGGGGGCCTGTTTAGAGGGGGCCTGAACTCACAATCTTCTGCCTCAGAGGCAAGAGTACTACCACTGGCACAAGCTGTTTTTAAAATTAAATGGAGTTTTGATAGAGTGAATAGGGAAAGATTGTTTCCTCTTGTCCGGCTGGGTAGTCAGCAATAAGGAATCATCAGTTTAAGACAGAGGTTCAGAAAAGTTATTTCTGTTGCTGGAACATCACACTTTTTGCCACAAGATTGAGATAGAAATCATTGCTTCCTTTATAGGAAAATTCGACAGGTATTTGAATCAGGGAAAAAGACAAGTATCACGTGCTACTTTCGCTGTTCAGCATGCAAGTGGTCCTGTGTTGTTGCTTCCCCCAAAGTAAAGTTTACTCACAGAATTTTTAAAGTACATTACATAACATTCAAATTGGATAATATAAAGTGCAACACAGTTCAATTCCTTTCCATACTGTAAATGGCACTGTGAGGTGCCTCACTCACTACACTTGCAATTACAGGCTAATATTTACAATATAGATTTCATATCAAACAAACAGTCCGAAGAGTTTTACACAGATTTTAGCCCCTGGGTATACCATGGCAGCAGGTCTTACACTGTGTCCTTTTCCCATTGAGCCTTTGCAGCAGTAGCCCCAAGCTTTACTGCATCCCCCAGCATCTAGTCCTTTGTTCTGGAACATGCCAGTCTGCATCACTAGGTTGTGGACTAGAAGACGAAGTTTTAGGCAGACTAAAAAATGTCTTTCACCAAGTTGATGGTCCTCCAGCAGCAGTTGCTCTTTACCTTCGTAAACCTTGGGAGCAGCCGTATAGGAAGTCTTGCATTACGGAGCTGCTCAGGATGAACCTCGACAAAAATCACAATATCACTTTCCAGATCTTCTTTGCAAAGGAACCTTCCAGAATGAAGTGGGCGAGTCTCAGCCACTTCAGGAGCAGCATGCATGGCACTGAGATTCCAGGTGTGCATGAAGGATCTGCCTGGGAGGATGCTTCTCACCACCAGTCATGTAACATCTTGGTGCTTGTTTGAAAGTTCTGGTGATGAGGCATTCTGACAAGTGACTTTGATAGCCTGCTCAGGAACCATCCAACAGGATCCACCATCTCCTTCCCCCATGAGAAAATACTCGGCAAATAAGTTTTCAGTCATGACATGCTATACATACACACATTTGAAGTCAACCTCAGTTTTTCACCCTGCGCATCTTCGTATCACAGCCTGTATTGCCTGCTAGATCTCTTGTGCCGGTTGTAAGGTGCTGGTAAGTAAAACATGCACTTGTGATGTGGAAATTTGAGGTTGGCCACGACAGCGCACTCTCCGAATTAGAAGCTTCACAAAAAAGTCAGTGAAATCTCAGTTACATCAATTTTCATTACAACAGTTATATACAAGGTCAAAAGATAATAAGAAATAGGACCAAGGGTAGGCCTTTGCGCACTTGAGCCTGCTCCGCCATCCAATAAGATCATGGTTGATCTGATTAACTCCACTTTCCTTCCTGCTGTTTAATTCCCTTGCTGTTCAAAAATCTGTCCAACTCAGCCTTGAATACATTCAATGAGCCTGGCCTCCACTGATCTCTGTGGAAGAGAATTCCAAAGATTGGAATTTTCCGGCCCCATTGGCATCAGGTGTCATGGTGGGTAAGGGAGTGGGAGGGGGAGAACAATATAGCCAGAAGGCCAAAAATTGGCTTCATGCCAGTACGGAAGCACAGCAGGGTCATTCGATGGTGTCCGCCATGGCATAACGCCAATCTTGCTGAAGGCTGGGGTGAACCCACTTTGCATCCCACTAATGGGATGCAAAGGAAAGCCCAACCGGAATTGCCCCCCACGCTAGACTTTCCGTTAGGCCAGTGGGAAAATACACTGGCCCAGAACACGTCCCAACAAGTGTTACATGCAGCCAGGACTTAGCGTTAGGACCTTGCTCAGGTCCCGAATATCCAAAGAGCAGATGATGCTGAAGACCTACAGCTACCGGACCCTGGAGGAAGACGTGCATCGTATGCTGGGTGGATTCTCATGAATATGGCTCTGCCACAAAGAGGGGAGGTCTCCGTTCTTGTCTTGGGTCGGCTTCGGAACACCATGGTCTCAGCCATGGGCTGCTGTGCATGGTCAGTGAAGTATGGGGAGAGGAATTCCAGCTGTGAGTGGGAGAGGGTGGTGTACCGGTGGGGCAGTGGGGGGTGGGAGACAAAGATGTCGGTTTGACTGGAAGAGGAAAGGGTACTGGGAATGAGTGTGGGGTGAGCTTTGTAGGGCAGGGGGACAAAGGTGTCAGGAAATGTGAGGTTAGAAGGGGTGGAAAAGGAGGGAGTACAGGGGAGGAGGATGTAACAGGAGAGAATGCGGCAGGTGGGGGGTAGATGTAAGGGGAGGAGTTTGGGCGGGGAGGGGTTCAGAGAGGCAGGAAGGGGTTCAGGGGTGGGAACGGTTGGGGGGGGCGGTGGGAGAAGAGATTCAGAGGAGGGGGAAAGGGGTCTGAAGGGGGAGGAAAGGGGTCCGAATGGGGGGGGAGAGGAGAAGTCTGGGGAGGGGGGTGGGACGATGGGGAAGGAGTCCTAGTGGAGGGGTAGGGATGATTCCAGGTGAACATGCATGGGAGGGGTCTGTGGAGTCAATGGTTACTTCCTGAGGAGCAAACTGAGGGTGGGTGTGCTAAGAGGGAATGCTGAGTATAAGAGGGGGGCAGATTGAGCAGGAAGGTGAGGGTGCAATGCTAACGGTGGAAGAGACGATGAGGGTGGTTGGTATGGACTCCGAGGCAGACCGGACCCTGGGAGTGGGAAGGAGGTGGTCAGGGAGGTCAATGTCGATGAGGGTGGTATTCTCAGGAAGGGAATATACACATTCACCTGGACATCCTGGAACGAAAAGGGTTCTGGTTGGATGGTGGCAGTGGTGAGGTGGAAGGGGATGTCGGGGGTGTCGTAGAGAAATAGAGGTCTACAGCACGGAAAAATGCCTTTCAGCCCATCAAGTCTGCACCAGTCAAACAATTACCTAACTATTCTTATCCCATTTTCCAGTACTAGGCCCATAGCTTTGTATGCCAGGACGTCGCAAGTGCACATCCAAATACTTCTTAAATGTTAAGAGGGATTCTGTCTCTACCACCCTTTCAGGCAATGAGTTCAGATTCCAACCACCCTCTGGGTGAAAAAATTCTTCCTTACATCCCCTCTAAACCTCCTGCCCCTTACCTTAAATCTATGCCCCCTGGTTATTGATCCCTCCACCAAGGGGACAAGTTCCTTCCTGTCCACCCTATCTATGCCCCTCAATTTTAGACACCTCAATCATGTCCCCCCCTCAATCTCCTCTGCTCCAGGGAAAATAACCCCAATCTATCCAATCTCCCCTCATAACTAAAACTCTCCAGCCCAGGAAATATCCTGGTAAATCTCTTCTGCACTCTCTAGTGCAATCACATCCTTCCTATAATGAGGATTCCAGAACTGCACACAATATTCTAGCTATGGCCTAACCATAGTTCCAGCATAACCTCCCTGCTCTTATGTTCTATTCCTCGGCTAATAAAGGCAAGTATACTACGTGCCTTCTTAACCACCTAATCTACCTGTCCCGCTACCTTAAGGGACCGGTGGACATGCACACCAAGGTCCCTCTGATCCTCAGTACTTCCCAGGGTCCTACCATTCATCGTGTATTCAGGCTATAAAGTGACAATATGGATTCACCCATGCAACCACTTGTGATCAGAATTGCTTAACTTTTCTAGGCCTCCCCACTTCTTCTAGGTGCTGTCCTGACGTCTGCAGCAGGGGTGGAGGCAGACTGTGCAAAGGTTGGCCCTGTTGCCTCTGGTGACTTCAGTGTGCGTCCTCTGAATAGCCAAGGCCTTGAGGACACCGGCTTGCTTTGGTGGTCCTCCTGCGGGCCAACTACTCCCTCGACGGTGACAGAGGATGATGTTGAGGGGGTCACAGGCAAAGGGGACTCGGGGGGGGGAAGCCTCAGATTCTTGAGTGGGCGATCCAGGAATGTCGAGCTGCTGCTCCTACTCTCTTCAGGTGCCCGAGGGCCCCGGCCTGACTCCTCGAAAGGAAGGAGCACCTGAAGGGACATCAAGGTGCCCTGTTTCACGTTGCAACTGTAGGAACTCACCCATGGCTCCCGGGATGGAGTGCACGTCTGTGAGCATCTCCGTGTTTTGCTGAACCAGGGTCTCCATGGCGTCTGCCCATCCATCTCCATACACGCACATGCGGACATTACAGAGAGCAGGTGGACACACTACTCCAACTCATGTGCCACTCTTGAGGGTTTCCAACAGCTCTGCATGATGTTTCCCCCCACCTTCTGATGACTCTCCACAATGAGTTGGAAGGCCAAATCCAGAGGCTTGTCATCTAACACAGACCTCACTGATGCCCCTTTCCCAGCAGTCCTCCAAGTGCCGGGGGTTCAGCTGAACCTGCCTCCTGCTGCTGAGGTTATGTCTCCGTGCAACGACCACCAGATTGTGAACCCGAGCCTGCTCGAGATCTAGGTCCCACCAAGGTGTGTGTCTCTGCACTGGTGGAGGGTGTGGGTAAGCACTGTGACCAGTCTTCCAGGCTGCTTATTTCCAGTTCTTCAATGGAAGAGGTGTCCTCTTGGCTGGAGTAAGGACGTGGATGGAGCTGAGGGACTGGTTGGCTGAGGGCATTGGTTCACAGGGAGCTTTGCCAAGTGACCAAAATAGAGATAATTAGAGCATGGCAGCAGGGTCAAAAAAGGAGAGAGAGCACTCTCAGCTGCGTTGAGGCAAGGATGATGGGGTGCAGGATCCTCACGTGGGTGTTCGCCACCAACCTCACTCTCATCTCAGGCAGAGTCTACGTCCTCACCAGTCCACGCGATGGCATGCTCCTCAGAGTGAGTGAGGGGCTTAATGGGGGCCACTCCACCGACTCCCACCCACCTGGTCTGGGACCTCTCCCTGATGTTGTGGGCCAGTTTCTCCAGCATGAAATCAGATGGAGAGAGAGTGTGGGCAGGACACATGGCGCTTCATGGAATCTTTTTGCGGTGAGTGGAGCCATGGACAGGATGAGGACATGATCTCCAGAGGATATGAGCCTAAGGAAGATGTGAGGATGTGTGTGAGTTAGTAGTGTTGTCCCTTGAGGTGTGAAATCCCTGTTGATGAGTGATAGGTTTGTGAGTATGTGAGTTGAGAGTGATGACGTGGTTGAGTTACCCTGGCGGAAAGATATGAGAGCATTCATCCTCTTCCTGCACTGGATGGCTGATCTCCTCTGTGCTTTAGTGGCGCTGACCACTGCTGCCACCGCCTCCCAAGCCAGATTGGTGACTCTGGTGGACTTGCTGCAGCCAGAGTAGGGGTAGGGGACATCGCGGCAGCCTTCTACTGCTTCCAGCAGGTGCCCCAGAGAGGCTTCACTAAATTTGGGGGCTGCCGTCTTCTTTGCTTTTAGGGTCATCTGTTGCTTGGAGCAGTCCTGGTCTGAAGACAAAGTAAGCATGCACTCTGGTGTGCTTTAAATACAGTGCCTGGAGTGAGAATGCACTGAGGTCACGGCATGACGGGCAAATCCGAGCCCACCGCCAGCAATCCCGCATGTTTCCCATGAATTAATTACTATACGGCACGAAAAATTGCCATTGTGACCAACAGGTAAAACATCCTTTTTCCCGTCCACTACCACACTTTGTGCAAATCTGAGATGATTCCATCCAAAGACTAACAACTCTATTGCAGGGGAAATTTCTCCTCATCTCAATCTTAAATGGGAGACCCCTTATTTTTAAACTGTGCTCCCTAGTTTTAGATTCTCCCATGAGGGAAACATCCTTTCAGCATTCACCCTGTCAAGTTCCCTCAGGATTTTATATGCTTCAATAAGATCATCTCTCATTCATATAAACTCCAAGTATTGGCCCAACTTCTCAACCTTACCTTGTAAGACAATCCTTTCATCTCATGGATCAGCCTAGTGAACCTTCTCTGAACTGCTTTCAGTGCAAGTATATCCTTCCTTAAATAAGGAAACCAAAACAGTACACAGTTCTCCAGGTGTAGTCTCACCAGTGCCCTGTACAGCTGTAGCAAGACTTCCCTACTTTTATACCCCTCCACCTTGCAATAAAGGTCAATATTCAATTTACTTTCCTAATTACTTGCTGTACCTGCATGCTAACTTTTTGTGATGCACATACAAGCACACCCAGATCCTTATCTACTGTTGAATTCTGTAGTCTCTCTCAACTTAAATAACATTCTGCTTTTCTACTCTTCTCAGGACAACCTCACATTTTCCTACATTTTACTCCATCTGCCAAAGTTTTGTCCATTCACTTAACCTATCTATACCCCTTTGCAGGCTTTTTGAGTCCTTCTCACAACTTACTTTCCTACCTATCTTAATAGCATCAGCAAATTTAGCTACAATACAGTCATCCAAGTCATTAATATAGATTGTAAATAGTTGAGGCCCCAGCACTGACCCCTGTGGCACTCCATTAGTTAAACATACAGAGCGGAATCTTCTGTTGGTGGAGAGGGTCTTGCCTTTCGGCTGGAAAGCCAGTGAGAGACCCATGTTGCCTCTTCTTTGTAAGGTCCACCAGATTTTATGCCAATCAGGCAGATTGGTGACACCAGCGGGACTTCCTCCAGAGTCAAATCCCCAGAGGCAGAAGTACCACCTGCAAAGAGCTGCCAGCCAATCAGAGGCTGGCAGCTCTTTTGATTGACAGCACCACGTCCCAGGACCCAGGAGAAAGAGAAGAAGCTGGGGGGTGGGGGCAGCGGTGGTAGTCAGAAGCAAAGGCAGGGGGCTGGCTGTCAGTAGCCACCCTCCTTCCCCATGTCTATGTCCTCAGTCATGCACAATGCGAATCGAAGAACCAGCCCCCTCCAGCTGACATGCAGCCCACAGTGTTTAAGCAGTCATGCAGGTTGCATATCGACAGGCCCGACTGGAGCTGAGAAATTGACAATGGAGGTGGAAGAGACTCTCTGGTTGTCATTAATTGGCCACCAAAGGGTCTCATGTGGAGGTGGGGCAGGAAGATCAACCATGGGCCTACCCACCCTAGAACTTACTTTCAGTGGAGGCACTAAGGCGTCAGGTATAAGTCCCTACATCAATCCGCCAAACTTACAGGCTTTCCCACCTCCTCCCTTGTCTCTGACAGGGGGAGTTAGAAGATTCCATCCATAGTGTCGTTCCTTCATCACTTCTGGATCATCTCCTGGAATTCCCTGCCAGCCTAGCATCATTACACGAGCAGCGTTCACCACAAAGATGCAATGGTGGTACAAAATAACAGTCAACTACATCTTCTCAGGGCAGCTAGTGAGAGGCAATGAATGCAGCCTTGGAAGCAATGCCTACATCACAAGAATTTTTTTTTAAATAAAATGTAATTTGTGAATTCATATTAAATCTGAATATCCAAGGCACAGGAAGCTTTGTAATAATAAGGAGCAGCCACAAATCAAAGTTATTAATTAAAAGAAACATCAAATCAAATTTCAGAAAGAAGCAAAATAGTTGGCAGCACAGTCTTTGGGCACCACATGCTATCCCATAGGATGACGACACTCAGGTTTAATCCCCTACTTCACATTTGACTTAGAGCAAAAAAAGGAAGTGGAAGTAAAACCAACTTTATCAGAGTACTCTACGGTTTACTAACATGCATGTTTCGGCAAGATCAAAGAAAAAGCCACAAGGATGACATTCCAACTAAAAGATGAAATAACTGCAAAGGCTGGACTTGTACAAAGGGTTAAATGCAATTTGTACAACTGTTTTCCAATTCTTAAATTATAAATTTCACTTGAGATAGGGGGAAAAAATACACAATATAGGAGAGAATTTAATATAAAAAGACAAGTGAATTTGGAGAATAAGTACTTCCAAGAGTATGAATAAATTTATACTGCATGCGTGAGAGAATATCAAAGTGAAACATTTCAATGAAATTATAAAATGTAGCCCAATAATCCTTTTCTCCAAAAGATGCAGCAATTCTGTTAAGACTGGCCTATTTTAATTTCAATTAGAGAAAAAAAAACCTTGCAGCTTAAATATCAGCTGCCACCAGGTATTAAAATATAATCTAATGATCAATATGTAATAAATGTATTAATATTAGTAAACAATCTCAAACCATTTTTTGTTTCTTTATCTTATTATATGAACACAGGAGCTTGCACTTTATTTGTCTGTGTTTCACTGGAATGCTCCAATTTCCCTTGTCACAGATTAGAACCCTCCAACAGTATAGTCAAGAATGGTGTACTTTTCCACAAAGTTTATGCTCTTAAAAATAGCTCATCTGGGCACAACATTTTTCACCTGCAACGAGTGATGTCATGGGACATCATTAGTTCCAAATAAGGCCACTATTTACCATCTCACAGCAAAACACTGGGTGGAATTTCATGTTAATAACACCGGTCTCACCTGCTGGCTGGAGAACCAGTGGGAGCCCCACGTCTCCTACATTGATGAAGGTCTTCCAGAATTAAGTGCCCATCACTTAACTTCCCAGCAGTGGGACTTTCACAGGATTTAGGAACCTGGGGCGGAAATCTCATCCCCAAGAGCTGCCGGCCTCTCCAAATACCTGTCAGCACCACTGGGATGAGGGACAGCTACTGGCAATGCACCCGCCAGGGGCTTGGGGTCGTCGAGGTACGCAGGCCACAGATTAGTGAGGGTAGAATGGAAGTCATGGGGAGGAGGGGAGGAGGGGGTTTGCTGGCGGTGTGAGGGGGTTGGGGGGGGGGGGGGTTCAGAAGCTAGGGCAGAGTGGTGGCTCTCAGTGGAACCCTCCTTCCCAATGCTAGCCCCTCAATCAGGCCTCAAGTGTCTTTGAACAAGGGACTCTCACAGGAAGCCCACAAGCAAGCCTGGCAAGGCATGATGACTCCTCGGCCTGTCAATGGTTGAATACCAGCAGCAGCACAATAAGGCCCTTAAATGGGAAATAACTGCTCAATTAAGGACCTCAAATAGACTCCGTGTGGGAAAGCCACCCTCGGGCCTTCCTGCCTCAGACTTAATTGGGCAGAGACAGGAAGGTGGAGGGGACCCCAAGCCGCATCCTCCTGCCCAAAGAAGTTAACCCTGCTTCCAAATTCACTGCCAGGGTGAGCATTAAGTTCTCCCCACTGAGTGGGAACCAGGCACAACTATGAAGGAAGGCAAAAGAAAGTTGATTGCAAGTTGTCATTGTTCTGCTCTTATACATCGAGTTACTGTGACCATGTCACATTCCCTCTCCTCAACATCTTGCTCAACAGAAAGCTCTCAATAAGTACAAGAGAAAATAAGTTGGGCCAAAAATAAGCACATTTATACACTTTCAGCACTGGTTCCAACATGACCCTGCCCCGCACTCCCAAGCTATTCACAATGCAAATATCTCTCACAACCAAATTTAATCAGCACACATGGTTATTCACATTAAACTAAAAACTCTTGATTGCTAATGTCGCCTGTAACTGCTCTTTTAGTAAGTTTATTTTTTTCAATTCATGAAATACCGCATTAAAAGCAAAAGTGATGACCTGTGCAAAACATTACAAAAGTAGACAGCAATTTTAAAAGTCATTTATGTGCATAATCATTAACAAAATTAGTTAAATGACAAACCGCTTACATTACACTAAGCAAATATTCTGTTTTTTGATATTCAATATAGAAAGCTCTGGTGCATAACTGTAATGACTATCAACTGATTCTGATCATGTCTCCATGATAACATAATCATTCATACTCTCTGCCTTATTTGGCCACCAGAAAACGCTAAAAAAGTTTCAGTTTTACCAGAACGGTGAAAGGAGCAATGCAACAGTAAAATTAGTGTTTCAGGAAAAATAATCAACTTATTCAACTATTTAAGTGAAAAACTCAAAAATGTGAAAAGGTTACATAAATATTCCAGTCTGAAAAGGTTCACTCATATTCAATAATTTTTAAACCCCTTTTATTTGCTTCATGCTCAACAAAGTTTTAAATTTGTTTATCTAGAGTACTTCTGATTGGCCATTTTTTCTCTAGTTAAGATTTGAATAATTCAGGACTCCAGGATTCAGGATAAAAATGAAGTGCACAACTCCCCACACTTAATGGTCACACACAAGTACTGTAATAAGAGTTAATGAACACTGAATGACTCAGTGCTACCCAGAGGCATTTCAGTTAATACTGCTGTTCGATTCCATATCACTGTTATTGTTCTCTAACTCTTTCACACTGTACCATTACCTGACAGAAGTTAGGCAAATGATCAAAGGCGGAGCTGCATCATTTCTATTCTGTGAAGGTCATGAGAATACCATGCAAGTTCATTGGCAGCTTTAAATTCTCCTCCCTTTACAGAAACATCTTGCCTCTTGCTTAACACCGCTCAAATATCAGTGCTACAAAAATAGTTTTCACTGTAAGCTTAGGATCAATCACAGTACAACTTTTATGAAATACAGCTCACCCAGATACAGACACTTGAAAATGAAGCATCCATTCCCTCAATGGAATTGCATCATAGCATAGAATTGTTGTTGAAACTTAACATACATTGTACATTTTACATATATCACAGTCTCATTTCTAAACTGATTACCACTTACTATGTGTTTACTGCAGTGGTTGGCACAATTGAATGAATTCTTCTATTGCTAGAATCCTATGTACAAAATATCTACTGTAATGATTTCAACATAATGACTGATCAGTACATTTACAGTTCACAATATAAACAATCTAACAAAAAAATTGTTATCTGAAAATGCAGAACAAAAGCTTTGGCAGCTGAGGTCACACAAACACACTCCCTTCTTAGTTAAGGCAATTCATGCAAGAATTGGTTTTGAAATTACTTGTTAGTTCTGGTCAAGGCTCAAGCCAACGATGCACAACACAGCAGAAATGCAGAGAATGTAATCAGACTCTTGCAGATTTTTTTGGGCTGCACAATTCACTCAGAAGGAATACTGTACCTAGAAATCAATTTAAATGCCATGGAGTCACAGCCAATTTCACACAAAATTCAGTTCCAGTATTTCAGGAAGGAATAAGTAATTTAAGAAAAAAAGTGTTGGGCTCTTCCAATTTGCCGAAAAAAGGTGACTTTAAATTTTTTTTTACCCAATTCCCTTAAAAATCTCCCTGAGGCATTATGGCAAGCATCATGCTACCTCACTCAGCATGTATAGGACAATGTTCCATGACAGGGGCCTATAGAGGTGTGAGAAAACTTTCCCAGGTTTTACTCCAAATTTGAGATGGGAGTGGTCCCAAGGAGACAAAACATGCATTCCAACAGCTTGATTTGGAAAAGATTTATGCAAATTCACTCCCAAGATGCAGTTCATTGATAAGGCAGCTGTGGGACTAAAAGCCATAATCTCAATGGAAGGAATTATTCGCAAACAGGCTGTCCCAAAATATTTGTTGGAAAGTTTGTGCTCTGCATTACAGCTACTCATCAACGCTGCAGGCAGCAAATGGTAGATTTTGAATTACTCGTTATGACAGCCAAACTGTATTTAGCACAAATTGAGAGGAAATGAAGTCAAGCTACAAACAGATGAATGAACAGTATAAATTTTCTTCTAATCAGATAAAAATGCAGTACAAAATTAACCATGGAAATAAATAACGGAATTATCTATCAGACACTATTGCGCTACACAATTCAAAATATACTCCAACCCCTCCCTCATCAAAAACCCAACAAGCATTTACTTTTCCTTCATCTCCCTTCATACATCTCTTCAAAAAGCATCCTAAGGCAAAATTCAGAATTTTGATAAATGAAATACAAGTTATAGCGAAGCTGAAAAGGCTTAAAACAGGTTATTCCTGACATCCATACAGTGTGTTACTTCCCTGCTGCTGCTTGTAGCTACTCCTACCAGAAGTGCTGCTGCCATGGTACGTCACACTCGTCTGTCTTGCGCCATCCTCACACATCCACTATAGCTTGTCTGCAACAGCTCTGTGATGTTTGTCATCCCATTATGCCCAAATGAACCCCTCTTTATGCTGCTCTTCACTTTGCCCTCTGGAAGAGATCTCTATAGGTTTTCAGCTCTGATCATATGGCCAAAATACTGACATTTTGTTTTCTGGATGTCACTTTTGAGAGTTCTTTCTTCTCTCGCAATTTCAAGCACCTCTTCATTTGCCTTATGGTCCGTATATTGAATTTTAAGCATACGTCTTAGCACCCACATTTCTAACGCCTCTATTTTCTTCCCCAGATCTTTATTTATTGTTCAGGTTTTTGAGGCATACAGGAAAGTGGATGAACGTAGCATCTTTTAAGTCTTTTCCTGGTTACATCCTTCATCTACACGAAATTACTTCTGGCTATCTCTATTCTTCTTCTAACTTCAGCTTGCATCTACCATCCTCTGTTTTGTCCTAATTTGTCCTAAATGTACAATCTGATTTACTTGTTCTGTTATCATTTGTCCTAAATGTACAATCTTATTTACTTGTTCCAATGTGGCACAATCCACTTCAATCTTCACTAGTTTCTTCTAATATATGCTACCATTGTTTTTGTCTTTTTGGTGCTCATACTCAATCCATATTCTAAACCGATATGTTTTAATTGATCTACAATACTTTGTAGGGCCCCTTCCGATTCTGCAATAGGCACTGTCGCCAGTGTACTACGGTTTATGTTCTTGCTGTCAGTTTTTACCCTTGGAAGTACATCTGACTCTCTGGATATTTGTTCTTTGTGCAGATTGAATAATTTGTGTGACAGTACACAGCCTGATCGTGCTCCTCTCTTCACTTGAAACATATCTGATTGTCCCTCTTTTAGCCTGCGCTCACTATTTGGTCCCAATATAGGCTCTGGATGAATCTCACATCTTTACTGCCAATATCACATTTCAGCAACATGCCTATTAGGTTTTGGTGATAAACACTGCAGCAACTCACCAAGGCTCCTTCAATAGCACCTTCTAAACCTACAATGTCTATCCCCAAGAAGGACAAGGGTAGGAGGTGCGTGGGAAGACCACCACCAGCAAGTTCCCCTCCAAGCATACACCATGCTGACTTGGAACTATATCACCATTCCTTCATTGCTGCTGGGACAGAACCGTAGAACTCCCCCTTTAGCAGCACTGTGGGTGCACCTACACCACATGGGCTGCAGCAGTTCAAGGCAGCGCTCACCACCACCTTCTTAAGGGCACTCAGGAATGGGCAATAATTGCTGACTTCGCCTGTGAAAATCTCATCCCCCTGAAAGAATAAATAAAAGAAAATTTGAGACATTAATTATTCGTTAAGTTACCTAAGAAACCTAAAACAATAGAGAGCAATAATTTTCAAACCGTAAGCTTAATGATTCATCTCATTAAAGACATCTTGAAAATCATACTCATACAGCGATGTCCTGGGACTGAGATGATTGACTTCCATAACCATCTTCATTTGTGTTAGGTATAACTCCAACCAACGGAGAGTTCTCCCCCTCATTTCTATTGTCTCCAGTTTTGCTCGGGCTCCATGATGCCTTGACCTCAAGGGCAGTCTCACGTCACCTCTTGAATTCAGCTCTTTTGTCCATGTTTGGACCAAGGCTGTAATGAGGTCAGGAGCTGAGTGGCTCTGGCGGAACCCAGAATAAGCGTCAGTAAGCAGGTTAATGCTGAGAAAGTACCACTTGAAAGCATTGTCAACAAGAGCTTCTATTATTTTGCTGCTGATCAAGAGTAGGCTGATGGGGCAGTAATTGGCCAGGTTGGATTTGTCCTACTTTTTGCAAACAGGTGGTTGCACATCCATTTCTTTTTTGGTATTTTCAGTTCCATCTTAATTTTTTTTCCAACAGGGAGACAATAATATGAATTTAAATCTGTGCCCCAAAACATATGAACATTCTTTACACTAAGATGTTGCTTCACCATTACACAATCTATTTGATTTCTATTCACATTTTCTAGACTTCTCCAAGTGTACTGTCTTTTTGGTTACTTAAAAAGGTGTTTGCCACCATCAGACAATTTTGTCAAGGAAATTAAATCAATCTCTCTTCTTCTATTTCTCTATATTGACACAGAAACAGAAACCAGAAATCAGAAATAGAAAATAGGAGGAGTAGTAGGCCCTTAGAGCCTGCTCCACCATTCAATATGGTCATGGCTGATCCTCTATCTCAAAGCCATAACCTGGCTCTCTCCCCATTCCCCTCGACGTCTTTAGAGTCTAGAAATCTATTTCCTTGAAAAATATATTCAGTGACTTGGCCTTCATAGACTTCTGTGGTGGAGAATTCCACAGGTTCACCGTCCTCTGAGTGAACAAGTTTCCCATCTCAGTCCTAAGGGGCCTACGTCTTATCCTGAGACTATGACCCCTTGTTCTGGAAACCCCCCCAGCCAGAGGAAGCAGCATCCCTGCATCCGGTCTGTCCACCCCTGTCAGAATTTTATACATTTCAGTGAAATTCCCTCTCATTCTTCTAAACTCCAGTGATTCCAGGCCTAGTTGGCCCAATCTCTCCTCATATGACAATGCTGCCACCCCGGGAATCAGGCTGGTGAACCTTCACCGCACTCGCTCTATAGCAGTATATCCTCTCCTAGGTAAGGAGACCAAAACAGCACACAATACTCCAGGTGTGGTCTCACCAAAGCAGGTACAGCTGCAGTAAGGCATCCTTGCTCCTGTACTCAAGTCCTTTCACAATGAAGGCCAACATACCATTTGCCTTCTTAACTGCTTGCTGTACCTGCATACTTCTTTTCAACGATTGGTGTACAAGGCTGCCCAGGTCCCTTTGTACATCAACATTTCCCAAACTATCGCCATTTAAACAATACTCTGCCATTCTGTTTTTCCTACCAAAGTGGATAACTTCACACTTATCCACGTTACACTGCATCTGCCATGTATTTGCCCACTCACTCAACCTGTCTAAGTTGCCTTGAAGTCTCTTAACATCCTCCTCATTGCTCACATTCTCACCAAGTTTTGAGTCATTAGCAAGCTTGGAAATATTACATTTGGTTCCCTCATCCAAATCATTGACATATATTGCGAATAGCTGGACCCGAGCACTGATCCCTGCGGTACCCCACTAGTCACTGCCTACAACTCCAAAAAAGACCCATTTAATCCTAACTCTGTTTCCGGTCTGCTCACCAATTCTCAATCCATACCAATCTATTACCCCAATCCCACGTGCCTTAATTTTACATCCTAAGGGAGGAATTTTCCAAGCCTGCTGGCAGTGGGAGTGATAGGTGGCGCGCGCCTATATAGCGGGAACCACTTCAAGACGGCACGAAGGCAGGTCGCAATCTTCCGCTCAGCCTGCCATGTTTCCTGCCATTGGTTGGCGGGGAGCTAATTGTAATACATTAGCATATAATTAAAAGTCCACCCCAACAGGCTCTTGGAACCCCGTCATATCGTCCATCCATATCGTCAGGAAAGCATGCCGATGTGTTTCACAACAGCACGCAGGCGATGTGAACTTGGTGGCCTTCACTTTGGGGGAGCTGAGGTGAGTGAGCAGCAGCGTTCACCACAGCTCACCTGTTGTTTACAGGCCTCAAAAGTGCTGGGGGGGTGGGGGGAGAGAGAACTGATGCTTGGCCCTGCAGGCAATTGCTGAGGAGTGGGAGTATCTGGGGGCAAATGCTGGCCAGCCTCAGAGGGTGGGGGGGGTATCTGGGGACAAGTGCTGGCCAGTCTCGGAGATGACTGCTGAGAGGGGTGGGGAGTCGAGTGCTGCCCTGGTGCTACATCCTGCGCACAAGCAATCGAGGTGGAGGGTAGGGTAAGCGAGGGAAATGGTGATGCATTAGGGACACCTGAATAAACTGACCATGCCTCTGCAACTAAGACATATCAGGCACAGCCACAGTGATATGATTGAGGTCTGGCTCCTAGTCTGCTCACCCATGCAAGCATCGCAGAGGCACCAAAGGGCCACCAAGCGAACTATGCCTTACTATCCCCCCCACCCCACCAGCACAGTCCACCACCATTTTCTGGACTACAAAGCAGTTGGACTGCACATGTTGTACAATTTCTTCGCTAACAATGGCCATGTAGCAGTCACTGCTAGTGCGCTCACAGCCCCTTGCATTCTCAGCATCCTGGTTTGAAGAAGTATCTCCCATGTCGCAGGTTGACAGGGCAGCCATGTAGCGCACTCATCTCTGGCCATACGAAAGTGACCAGCACTCTCCGGGAAGCATTAAGGGGCGGTCACACAGGGCAAGGAAAGGTGCTAAGTACAGCCATGATAACCACATCTCTCTCTCTTTCAAGCTGCAGGAGGACCACGTCAGCATCATGGATCCTGGTGACCTAGCTGTATACCTGATGGCCTACAGAGGCCATAGAAGACGGAGGATAGAGCGACTGAGGCAACTGGCCGCGCAAAGGCAGGGGCAGCAACCACATGAAGAAGGGGCAGCAGGGGCCTCCGCACACTTTGCCCAGGAGCGACAGCGAGCCATGGCTGGTCAGCACCTAGCGACACCCAGGGTCCATAGACGCCGCCTGCCATTCCTGCAGATGACTGAGAACCAGTGTCACTGATGACTGCGCATGTCTAGGGACCTGGTGGCTCACATCTGCCACTTACTGCAGGACTTGACACCAAGCGGACATGGAGGGCATCCACCACCAGTGGCTGTGAAAGTGACTGCGGCGCTTAATTTCTGTGCTAGTGGCTCCTTTCTGGGCTCCACAGGTGACCTTGGTGGGATTTCACAATCCGCCACCCACAAATGCATCCACGAGGTCAAGGATGCCATCTTCTCCAAGGCACACAACTTTGTGCACTTCACCCGGGACCGGGACAGCCAGGATGTAAGGGCCATTGGATTCGCCCTGATCTTGGGATTCCCACAGGTGCAGGGTGCGATTGACTGAACTCATGTGGCGCTCAGGTCTCCATCGCTACACTCGGTGGACTTCATCAACCACAAGAGCTTCCACTCACTGAATGCGCAGCTAGTATGCAACCACCAGAAATGCATCCTGCAGGTGTGTGCATGGTTTCCAGGGACTGTGCACGGTGCCTACATCCTGAGTTGCTCACAGATCCCTGCAGTCTTGCAGGGTCCACATGGGCTGCAGGGTTGACTCCTTGGGGATGAGGGCTAACCGCAGAGGCCGTGGCTGATGACACTCATGTGGCAGCCTCAGACTGCAGCAGAGCGACGCTATAATGAGACTCATGCAGCAGCTCTCAACTTGGTGGAGCAGACCATCCAGATGCCGAAGGTGCGGTTCTGGTGCCTGACTGGCCTGGTGGTGCCCTGCAATACAGTCCGCAGAGGGCGTCACATATCTTCCTCGTCTGCGGCGCCCTTTACAACCTGGCGCTGCAAAAGGGTGAGGAGCTGGCTGAGGGGGAGATGGAGGAGCTGCATGTCTCCTCCAATGAGGAGGACACTGATGGGGATGAAGGTGAGGGGGGTCATCGGTGGTGACGACAACGAGGATGAGGCTCTCACACTGGCTAGACGAGACAGGTGCACTCGGGAAGCCCTCAAAGCTGCCAGATTTGTGGAGGATGACGATGGCATGCAATGAGGTGTTCCCATAGGTCCTCACATCGCAGTTGTGAACGTTTGACTCCAATCTGGCTTATCTCAGCACCAATACCCTCTGAGTGAATGCTCCTGTCATGGAGATGTAGTAGAAGCCCTAACAGTCTCTCGATCGCAGGAGGATGATGATAACACACAATGACGACACTACATAGATCTTCACATGGCCTCTGAGAATGTTTGACTACTGTCTGGCCGAGGGCAGCTTGCCTGTGCTCCATGATCAGGGCCATCTCAGAGACGCAGCCATGAAACTTTTGATGCATCTGATGCTGTGTCCAGCTTTAGCACCTCAGCTCTTCAGGAGCTGGTGCACAGCATCACTAGTCGCAGACGCTGGTGTGATGGGGGTCAGTCCCACCTTAAAAGTGCTGAGAGCACGCAGAGAATATGAGCCAACTCTGTGCCACTTGCCCACTACATTCTGGCAACAATGACCAGCACTGCTGAGGTGCAGACAGGCATTAGTGATGTTTCCAAAGTGTGTGAGGCTGGGCCATCACTGTGGTCTGAAGGCCACACAGAGCATAGGGAAGAGGCTCTGGATAGAGACACTTGCTTTTTATCTTGTGCAGAAAGGTTTCACATCTGACTGACAAGAACACTGCTCATCAGAACAAGGAACCATAGGCAGGGAGACATTCTTGGGGGTTTATTGACAATAGTGAATATTATGTAAAAGTGATTAACACCCATGCCCAACTAATTCTACTTAACTGTCCTAACCCTGCTGCTAAATCTTGGTGCTCTGCAGACATCCACAGCGGAAGTGGAGGCAGCCTGCTGACTGTGACATCCTGTTTGTGATGACTTTGGCGGGCGTCCTCTGGAGGTCCGAACTTGGAGGGCCCCGGACTGCTTTCAGGGTCCTGCTGTGTGGCAGTGATACCCTCCTTGGCCTGTGAAGCTGGAGCTGCAGAGGTCACAGGAAGAGGGGAGTCAGATGGGCCGGTCACTCCCAAAGTCACCTGGGTGGGTGGCCCCAGAGCATGCACCGGTTGATTCTTCTCCCTATGGGCCCGTGGCTGACTCGGTGAGCGGGAGGGGTAGCTGGAGTGAGATCGAGCTGCCCAGCACACCTCTCGCATACACACTGTTGGAGCCAACTATGGCATCGGTGATGGAGTTCAGCCTGCACAGCAGTGTAGGAGTGACCAAGGTCTTCACGGCAGCCAGCACCTTGTCAGTGTTGACCTCAGTGCATTGTAATGCCAGCGCTATCACCTCAGCCTGAAGGCAGATGGACTCCTCCATTGTGCCTTGCAATTTGAGGAGTGCAGGAGCCATCCTGCCTGATGTTCCCGAGCTTGCCTTTGCAGTTCCAGCAACTGTGCCATGACAGAGTCCAGAGGCTCGTCATCTGACTCGGACTCAGCCATGTTCTGGCCTCCAGCAATCCTCTGAGTGCCAGGGACCTGGGAAGTCCCTGCCTCCGCCTACTGTGGATCAGAAAGTGCAATGTGCTCACCAAACTGGGGTCCCGAGGCTACTCTAAAGCTATGTCCCACTGAGGTGAGTATCTCTGCGCTGGCGGAGGGTGTGGGTGAGCGCTGTGATGGGACTTCAGGGAGGGTGCCTTCAGATTCCTCTTTGGAGGTTTCTTCAGAGCTTGCTTGGAGGCTCTGGGTCATGGATTCCGTCTGCTGCTTCTCAGATGTGCCTACGAAAGCAAGGGAAGATAATTAGTGCATGGCGGTGGCCTGTTAAAGAGTTCACATCACTCAAGGCATGGTTATCTGATGGATGTTGCATTGTTGGATCCTCACTTGGTAGAGCAGTGCCAACCTCACCATCAGCACAGGACCAGTCCCGGCCAGCTGGATGGCCCTGGTTTGAAACCCTGTGAGAACTTTGAATTCCGGCATCCTGCCACCTGACTGCGACCTTTCCTTCCTGTTGTGAGCCAGTTTGTCCTGCATGAATGGAGATGGGAAGTGTGTGTCAGGGTGCTTGCCGAGCCAGATGTTAAGTATGCCTGGCCTGTGTGGGTGATAAGTGGTCCCATGGAAGGGAAGAGGATAATGATGGTGTGTGCAAGAGAGTGAAAGGTGATGCCCCTTGCACTGGCAATGAGTGAGGGCCCTGTGGGTGTGTGATAGGTCTGTGAGTGTGAGAGTTGAGGGTGATGAAAAGAGTGACTTACCCTAGTGGAGATCATTCATCTTTATGCGGCACTGGGTGGCTGTCCTCTTCTGATGGGCGTTGGCGCTGACCACCACTGCCACCACCTCCCAAGCCAGGTTGGTGACATTGCTGCCCATCCTGCAGCCAGAGCGGGGGTAGAACACATCCTGGCAGGCCTCCACAGCATCCAGCAGTCGCTCGAGGGACTCGTTGTTGAAGCCAGGGGCTGCAGTCTTTTTGCCATTGCAGGCCATGTCTCCCAGGAAGCAGTGGTGAGCTGGTGGCGATGAGCACTTTGCTGGCAGCTGCTTTTTAAATATTGTGGCTGGCGTAATGCAACAGTAGGTGATGATGAAAAAGAGCCTGCCCGCCATGGTGTTTCACAGGAGTGAATATATAACGAGGCAGGCTCGGGAAGATACGGCATGAAAACCCACCATTCTCATCGGTGGGCAGGACTCCATTTTACCTGCCCGCTACCGCACTAAGTGCAATTCTGGAAAATTCAGCCCAACCTCTTATGTGCAACTTTATTAAAAGCTTTCTGAAAATCCAAAAACATTACATGCATTGGTTCTCCCTTATCTATGCTGCTAATTACGTCCTCAAAAAACACCAGTACATTTGTCAAACATGATTTTCTTTTCATAAATCCAAGTTGACTTCGATCCCATTGATATTTTCCAAGTATGCTGTTATATCATATCCTTTATAATAGGCTCTAGCATTTTTCCTACTGCTGATTGTAGGCTAACTGGTCTGTAATTCTCTGTTTTCTCCATCCCACCTTTTTTAAATAGTGGGACTACATTTGCCACCCTCCATTCTGCCTAATCTGTTCCAGAATCTACAGAATTTTGGAAGATGACAACCAATGCATCCACTATTTCCATGCATTTCTGATGTTCTTTCACTGACTTCAACATTTAAGTGGCCCATTACAATTATCACATCAGTTGATTTGACTTCATTTTAAAACTTTAGGATGTCACTACAAAGTGCTTCTATTTCTTGCTCACTGTGATCTTGTGTTAGGACACAAACTTATATGACAACCAAATCCAAATACTTCCCTTTGATCTTAATCATGATCACTCTTTCTGAGATTGACCAGTAACCATGAACTGACCGCATACCTTTTGGTTATTAGGATTCCTGCTCCATTCCTACACTTCTCAATTCCCGAGAAGTAAAGTACATGATTCTTTTTGTCCATCTGACCAGATTCTAACCATCTTACTTCTGCAAGTCCAGTCCTGCCTCCCTGATGCCAGGGTTAAGGATATCACAGAGTGGTTGTAGGGCATTCTGCAAGGGGAAAGGGAACAGGCAGCAGTTGTGGTCCATGTTGAAACTACTGGTATAGGTAAGAAATGGATTGAGGACCAACAGACGGAGTTTCAGGAGCTAGAAAAAAAGTAACCTTTAAAAGAACAGGACCTCAAAAGGTGTTCGTTATCAGATTATTCCTCATGCCACTTGCTAGTGAGTAGGGACATAAGGAGATGGTGCAGCTGAATGTGTGGCTGGGGAAGTGATGTAGGAAAGAGAACTTTTGATTGCTGGGGCATTAGGCCCTGTACAAGCTGGATGGGTTGTACCTGAGCAAGGCTGAGACCAATAGCCCCTTGGGACAGTTAACAAATCCTGCAGGGATGGGGTTATACTAATCTGGCAAGAGAAAGGGCACCAGGATGTAGCAGCAGGGAAGAGGGGCAAGGTATTCAGAAAGGATAGGGATGGAAAAGGGCCAGGAACGGCAGGAGGGCAGATGATAATACTGATCAAGAGTATTACAGTTCTGCAAGAGGAATGATTTACCAAGGGGTAGAATACTGAATCTATGTGGTTATAGTTAAAGAACTGAAAGGAGCTGTTACATTGGTGGGTGTTCATTTTGGACACCCAAATAGTGGAGCAATAAGTGGAGGAAACCTGTAGGCAAATTCCATGGAAATAAAACAAATGGAGCAGTAATAATTGGAGACTTCAATTATCTTGGTATAGACCGAGGAAAAAGGAGTAAATGGCAAGGAGGGTGAAGAATTCCTAAAATGTACACAGGAAAAAATAATTAAACAATCAAAAAGCAGAATATTGCAGATGCTGGCAATCTGAAATAAAGCAGAAAACGCTGGGAACATTCAGCACGTCTGGCTGTTAGAGAGAGAAACATTTCAGGTTGATCGCCTTTCACCAGAACTCAATCCTTAATCAGTGTTAAAAACAAAAAAACTGCGGATGCTGGAAATCCAAAACAAAAACAGAATTACCTGGAAAAACTCAGCAGGTCTGGCAGCATCGGCGGAGAAGAAAAGAGTTGACGTTTCGAGTCCTCATGACCCTTCGACAGAACTTGAGTTCAAGTCCAAGAAAGAGTTGAAATATAAGCTGGTTTAAGGCGTGTGTGTGGGGGGGCGGAGAGATAGAGAGACAGAGAGGTGGAGGGGGGGGGTGTGGATGTAAGGACAAACAAGCAGTGATAGAAGCAGATCATCAAAAGATGTCAACGACAATAGTACAATAGAACACATAGGTTTTAGAGTTAAAGTTGGTGATATTATCTAAACGAATGTGCTAATTAAGAATGGATGGTAGGGCACTCAAGATATAGCTCTAGTGGGGGTTTTTTTTAAATTATATAATGGAAATAGGTGGGAAAAGGAAAATCTTTATAATTTATTGGAAAAAAAAGGGAAGGGGGAAACAGAAAGGGGGTGGGGATCGGGGAGGGAGCTCACGACCTAAAGTTGTTGAATTCAATATTCAGTCCGGAAGGCTGTAAAGTCCCTAGTCGGAAGATGAGGTGTTGTTCCTCCAGTTTGCGTTGGGCTTCACTGGAACAATGCAGCAAGCCAAGGACAGACATGTGGGCAAGAGAGCAGGGTGGAGTGTTAAAATGGCAAGCGACAGGGAGGTTTGGGTCATTCTTGCGGACAGACCGCAGGTGTTCTGCAAAGCGGTCGCCCAGTTTACGTTTGGTCTCTCCAATGTAGAGGAGACCACATTGGGAGCAACGAATGCAGTAGACTAAGTTGGGGGAAATGCAAGTGAAATGCTGCTTCACTTGAAAGGAGTGTTTGGGTCCTTGGACGGTGAGGAGAGAGGAAGTGAAGGGGTAGGTGTTGCATCTTTTGTGTGGGCATGGGATGGTGCCATAGGAGGGGGTTGAGGAGTAGGGGGTGATGGAGGAGTGGACCAGGGTGTCCCGGAGGGAGCGATCCCTACGGAATGCCGATAAAGGGGGTGAAGGGAAGATGTGTTTGGTGGTGGCATCATGCTGGAGTTGGCGGAAATGGCGGAGGATGATCCTTTGAATGCGGAGGCTGGTGGGGTGATAAGTGAGGACAAGGGGGACCCTATCATGTTTCTGGGAGGGAGGAGAAGGCGTGAGGGCAGATGCGCGGGAGATGGGCCGGACATGGTTGAGGGCCCTGTCAATGACCGTGGGTGGAAAACCTCGGTTAAGGAAGAAGGAGGACATGTCAGAGGAACTGTTTTTGAATGTAGCATCATCGGAACAGATGCGACGGAGGCGAAGGAACTGAGAGAATGGGATGGAGTCCTTACAGGAAGCGGGGTGTGAGGAGCTGTAGTCGAGATAGCTGTGGGAGTCGGTGGGTTTGTAATGGATATTGGTGGACAGTCTATCACCAGAGATTGAGACAGAGAGGTCAAGGAAGGGAAGGGAAGTGTCAGAGATGGACCACGTGAAAATGATGGAGGGGCGGAGATTGGAAGCAAAATTAATAAATTTTTCCAAGTCCCAACGAGAGCATGAAGCGGCACCGAAGTAATCATCGATGTACCGGAGAAAGAGTTGTGGAAGGGGGCCAGAGTAGGACTGGAACAAGGAATGTTCCACATACCCCATAAAGAGACAGGCATAGCTGGGGCCCATGCGGGTACCCATAGCCACACCTTTTATTTGGAGGAAGTGAGAGGAGTTGAAGGAGAAATTGTTCAGTGTGAGAACAAGTTCAGCCAGACGGAGGAGAGTAGTGGTGGATGGGGATTGTTCGGGCCTCTGTTCGAGGAAGAAGCTAAGGGCCCTCAGACCATCCTGGTGGGGGATGGAGGTGTAGAGGGATTGGAAGTCCATGGTGAAGAGGAAGCGGTTGGGGCCAGGGAACTGGAAATTGTTGATGTGACGTAAGGTGTCAGAGGAATCACGATGTAGGTGGGAAGGGACTGGACAAGGGGAGAGAGAAGGGAGTCAAGATAACGAGAAATGAGTTCTGTGGGGCAGGAGCAAGCTGAGACGATCGGTCTACCGGGGCAGTTCTGTTTGTGGATTTTGGGTAGGAGATAGAAGCAGGCCGTCCGAGGTTGGGCGACTATCAGGTTGGAAGCTGTGGGAGGGAGATCCCCAGAGGAGATGAGGTCAGTGACAGTCCTGGAAACAATGGCTTGATGTTCAGTGGTGGGGTCATGGTCCAGGGAGAGGTAGGAGGAAGTGTCTGCGAGTTGACGCTCAGCCTCCGCGAGGTAGAGGTCAGTGCGCCAGACAACAACAGCACCACGCTTGTCAGCGGGTTTGATGACAATGTCAGGGTTGGACCTGAGAGAATGGAGTGCAGTAAGTTCAGAGAGAGACAGGTTAGAATGGGTGAGAGGAGCAGAGAAATTGAGACGACTAATGTCGCGCCAACAGTTCTCAATGAGAAGATCGAGAGAAGGTAAGAATCCAGAGGGAGGGGTCCAGGTGGAGGGAGAATATTGGAGATGGGTAATAAGGATCTGTTTGAACTCTTAATCAGTGTTACTAGCCCAACAAGGAAAGAAGCAGTGCTAGATCCAGTTCTAGGGAATGGAGTAGGTCAAGTGGAGTGTGTATTTTAATGGGAGATCATCTGGGTAATCGCACTCATAACATAACTTGGTTTAAAGTAGTTATGGAATGGAACCAAATAAAAATCAACTATCAATGTATCCAACTGGGAGAGCGCAAATTTCAGTGATGTGAGAAGATCTAGCACAAATGGACTGAAAACAAAGATTGGCCAGAAAAATTAGTAACTGCAGGCCTTCAGGATGGAGATGCTACAGGTCAAACCAAGTATATTCCCATAAGTAAGGAAAGATGAGGCATTCAAATTTGGAGACCCTTCGATAACTAAGGAACAAAATAAAGCAGAAAAAAGAAGTTTATAACACATTTCAGGGTCAGAATACAGTTAAAAATCAGGCAGAATACAGAAATTGAAAAGGATACAAGAGCAAAAACAGATGATTAGAAAATAGTAGCAGGTAACATAAAACACTAACTTGCATTTAAATAGTGCCTTTAACATAGCAAGACATCCAAAGGAACTTCACAAGACAGTTATTGAACAAAATTTGACACTGAGAGACATGAGGAGAAATTAGGGCAGATGATCAAAAGCTTGGTCAAATAGCTTTAAGGGGCATCTTAAAAGATGAAAGGAAGATAGAGAAACAGAAGTTTTGGGAAGGTATTTCAGACCTTAGGGCCTCAGCAGCTGAAAGCACGGCCACCAATGGTGAAGTGATCAACATTAAAATTAGATGCTCGAGCAGAACTGCAGCAGTGCAAATATCTCAGAGGGTTGTAGGGCTGTTGGAGATTATAGATTGAGGCCAGACAGGGATTTGAAAACATGGATGAAAATTTGAAAATAGAGGTGCCGCTTAGCCAGGAGTCAATGTAGGTCAACAAGCACAGGGGAATGGACGCACAGGGCTTGGTGTAGTTAGACACAGGCAGTAGAGTTTTGGATGACCAAAATTTTACAGAAGATAGAATATGCAACACCAGCCAGGAATGAATTGGAATTATCAAGATGGGAGGATAACAAGAGCATGAGAGTTTCAGCAGCAGATAAGCTGAGGCAGAAGCAGGGTCAGGTGATGTTATGGAGATAAAAATAGGCAATATAAAAGGGAACCCAAAAAATCTTTCAGAAACATGTAAAAAGTAAAAAGATATTTAAAGAATTAGTGGGCCAATTGGGGTTAAAAAAGGAAATCATCTTGTGGAGACAGAAGGCACATCAGAGGTACTGAACAAGTACTTTGCATCTGTCTTTGTAAAACAGGATGAAGTTGATGTCACAATAGACATGAAAGGAGTAGAGATATTGGTTAGTGCTAACTAGGTCTGCATCATTCAAAGTTAACAAGTCTCTTGATCCAGGTAGATTGCTGAAGCCAGGGTGGAGATCACAAAAGCCTTGATCACAATTTTTCAATTTACTGAGAATATGGGAGTGATGCCAGAGGGCTGGAGGACTTGAAATGTTACACCCCTGCTCAAAAAAAGGGATAGGCATAAACCTGGTACTGGAGGCCAATTAGTCTAACATCAGTGATGGGAAAACTACTCGAGACCACTGTTAAAGACAAAGTGAAATCTAATTTGGAGAAGCATGGGTTAAATAAGGGGCAGCTAGCACAGATTTATTAAAGGATTTTTAAAAATTTATTTATTCTTTCACAAGATGTAGGCATCACTGGCTAGGCCAGGATTTGTTGCCCATCCCTAATTACTCTTGAGAAGGTGGTGGTGAGCCGCCTTCCTTAACTGCTGTAGGTGTCGGTACACCTACAATGCTGTTCAATATTGTTTCTGAATAACCCAAGTTCTTTGATGAAGTAACAGAGAGATGGTTGTGAAGGTAGTGCAGTATATGGTGTGCATTTGGATTTACAAAGGTATTTAGTAAAGTACCATATAACAGGTTTATTCCAGAAATAGAAGAACGTGGAATTGAAAGAATGGTGGTAACTTGGGTATTAGCTGAAGGATAGGAGACAGAGAGTGGTGAATGGATGTTTTTCTGACAGGGGAGAAATAGGCAGTGGGTGCATTGGGGTTGGTATTAGGGCCATTCCTTTTCTTTATACATACAATTAACCTGGAATTGCGTATAGGGAACACAATTTTAAAGTTTGCAAATGATGCAACACTTAGCAACATAGTAATCAGTGAGCAAGATTATAGCAGATTTCAGGAGGACAGATTGGTGAAATGGGCAGACACTTGGCAGGTGCAATTTAATACGGATATTGTGAAGTGGTGCACTTAGAGAGGAACAACATGGAGAGTCAGCATGATATAAATTGGAGTATTTTGAGGGGGTAGAATAGAAGAGGAATCTTTGGAAGTAGCAGGCTAAGATAATTCGGCAGTTAAAGGGTATGTGAAACTTGGATTTGTGAACGGGGCAGCATATGCAAAAAATGGAAGTCATGCTATATCTTTAGCAATCACTGGTTAGGCTTCAGCTGGAGTGTTGTGCACAATTCCAGGCACTATACTGAGGAAGAATGGCGAGGCCATAGGAAGGTTCCAGAGGAGATTTACCAACAATGGAGATTACAGTTGTGTGGAGAGATTGGTGAAGCTGGAATTGCTCTCCTCATAGCAGATAAGGTTCAGAGAAAACCTAGGGCAAAATCTTCTTGTCACATTGAGGATCCTGACAGTGAGATCAGGAGTGCGTGGCACTTCCGCTCCGAGGCGAAGCGAATGGCCACGTGCAATCACACAGAGGCCAGTAAATCAAATATGCAGAGGCGAGGACCCTGGCCAATCATGATTGTTGTAAAAATCCATCTGCTTCACTAATGCCCTTTAGGGAAGGAAATGTGCCTTCCTTACCTGGTCTGGCCTACATGTGACTCCAAGCCCACAGCAACATGGCTGACCTTAAATGGCCTCTGAAATAGCCTAGCAAGCCACTCAGTTGTATCACACAACTACAAAGTCTCAAAAAAGGAATGAAACCGGATAGGCAACCTGGCTTTGACCTAGGCACTGGAAGTGATAACGGCAAGCTCAGCCCTGTTGACCCTGCAAAAGTCCTCCTTATTAACATCTGGGGGCAAGTGCCAAAATTGGGAGAGCTGTCTCACAGACCAGCCTAACATAGTCATCCTCATGGAATCCTATCTTACAGATACTGTCCCACACACCACCAGCACCATTCCTGAGTATGTCCTGTCCCACCAGCAGGACAGACCTGTGCACCCCCAACAGGGATGGCGGCACAACGGTATATAGTCGGGAAGGAGTTGCCCTGGGAGTCCACAACATCAACTCCAGACCCCTTGAAGTCTCATGGCATCAGGTCAAACATGGGCAAGGAAACCTCCTGCTAATTACCGTGTACCGCCCTCCCTCAGCTGATGAATCAGTGCTCCTCCATGTTGAACACCACTTGGAGGAAGAGCTGAGGGTGACAAGGGCACAGAATGTACTCTGGGTGGGGGACTTCCATGTCCCAAGAGTGGCTCAGCAGCACCACTACTGACCAAGCTAGCAGAGTCCTAAAAGACATAGATGCTAGGCTGGGTCTGCAGCAGGTGGTGAGAGAACCAACAAGAGGGAAAAAAATACTTGGTCTCATCCTCACCAACCTGCCTGTCACAGATGCATCTGTCCATGGCAGTATCGGCAGGAGAGACCACCACACAGTCCTTGGGGAGAGAAAGTCCCACCGTCACAATGACGATAACTTCTATCGTGTTGTGTGGCACTACCACCATGCTAAATGGGATAGATTTCAAAACAGATCTAGCAACTCAAGATTGGGCAGCCATGAGACGCTGTGGGTCATGAGCAGCAGAACTATACTCAAACACAAGTTGTAACCTCATGGCCAGGCACATCCCTTACTCTACCATCACCATCAAGCCAGGGGATCAACCTTGGTTCAATGAAGAGGGCAGGAGGGCATGCCAAGAGCAGATCCAGACATGCCTAAAAATGAGGTGTCAACCTGGTGAAGCTATAACTCAGGGCTACCTGCGTGCCAAAAAAGCATAAGCAGTAAGTGACAAACAGAGCTAAACAATTCCACAATCAATGGATCAGATCTAAGCTCTGCAGTCCTGTCACATATCGTCATGAATGACGGTGGATAATTAAACAACTCACTGGAGGAGGAGGCTCCATAAATATCCCCATCCTCAATGATGTTAGAGGCCAGCACATTGGTGCAAAAGATAAGGTTGAAGCATTTGCTACAATCTTCAGAAGTGCCGAGTGGATGATCCATCTTGGCCTCCTCCAGGGGGTCCCCAACATTACAGATGCCAGTCTTCAGCCAATTCGATTCACTCCACTTGATAGCAAGAAACAGCTGAAGGGATTGGATACTGCAAAGACGATGGGCCCTGACAATATTCCGGCAATAGTACTGAAGACTTGTGCCCCAGAACTTGCCGCGCCCCTAGCCAAGCTGTGCTAGTACAGCTACAACACTGGCATTTACCCAGCTATGTGATGAATTGCACAGGTATGCCCTGTACACAAAAAGCAGGACAAATCCAACCTGGCCAATGCCACTCCATCAATCTACTCTCGATCATCAGTAAAGTGATGGAAGGGGTCATTAACAGTGCTATCAAGCAGCACCTGCTTAGCAATAAACTGCTCACTGACGCCCAGTTTGGGTTCTGCCAGGGCCATTCAGCCACTGACCTCATTACAGCCTTGGTTCAAGCATGGACAAAAGAGGTGGACTCCAGGGGTGAGTGTAACTGCCCTTGACAAGAAGGCCGCAATTGGCCAAGTGTGGCATCAAGGAGCCCAAGCAAAACTGGAGTCAATGGGGGCCAAGGGGAAAACTCTCCATTGATTGGAGTGATACCAACACAAAGGAAGATGGTTGTGGTCGTTGGAGGTCAGTCATCTCAGCTCCAGGACATCACTGCAGGAGTTCCTCAGGGTTGTGTCTTTGGCCCAACCATCTTCAGCTGCTTCATCAATTACCTTCCTTCCATCATAAGGTCAAAAATGGGGATGTTCGGTGATGATTGCACAATCTTCAGCACCATTCACAACTCCTTGGATACTGAAGCAGTCCATGTCCAAATGTAGCAAGGCCTGGACAATATCCAGGCTTGGGCTCAAAGTGGCAAGTAACATTTGTGCCACATAAGTGTCAGGCAATGACCATCTCCAACAAGAGAGAATCTAACCATCGCCCCTTGACGTTCAATGGTATTACCATCCATGAATCCCCCACTATCAACATCCTGGGGGTTACTATTGACCAGAAACTGAACTGGACTAGCCATATAACTACTATGGCTACAAGAGCAGGTCAGAGGCTAGGAATCAAGTCATGAGTAACTCACCTTCTGACTCCACAAAGCCTGTCCACCATCTACAAGGCACAAGTCAGGAGTGTGATGGAATACTCCCCACTTGCCTGAATGAGTGCAGCTCCCACAACACTAAAGAAGCTTGACACCGTCCAGGACAAAGCAGCCCGCATGATTGGCACCACATACACAAACATTCACTCCCACCACCACCGACACACAGTAGCAGCAATGTGTACCACCTACAAGATGCACTGCAGGGATTCACCAAGGCTCCTTCCACAGCACCTTCCAAACCCATGACCACTACCACCTAGAAGGTCAAGGGCAGCAGACACATGGGAACACCATCATCTGGAAGTTCCCCTCCAAGTCATTCGCCATCCTGACTTGGAAATAAATCGCTGTTCCTTCACTGTCGCTGGGTCAAAATCCTGGAACTCCCTTCCTGTGGGTGTACTGACACCCCATGGACTGCCATAGTTCAAGAAGCCAGCTCACCACCGCCTTCTCAGGGGCAACTAGGGATGGACAATAAATGCTAGCTCAGCCAGCAAAGCCTACATCCCATAAATTAATTAAAAAAAATATTTATTTCCAAAGATACAATTTAATCTGGCGAAGTTGTGTTTTAATGAACATGCATGACTTGCTAATGTATTAAAAATAGGCTCCTGCCTGCCGCTTGTTGTCAAGAAGCATGTTCCACCCTCGATCCGCCAACTTAAGAAGCAAATTTCATCCCACTGTTATGAAGCTGACATTTTGCCTCACGCTCAATTAAGTGCCCCCCAACCACCTCATTTCCCAGTCCCCAGAGCTTCACAAGATTCTGCCCCTAATAGGAGTATTCCAAATTATGAGGGGTTTTGATGGAGCCAAATGAGACAAATTGTTTCCTCCGGCAAGTTGGCTGATAACCAGAGAGCACAGATTTGACATAAATGGAAATTAAATTGGAGGGAAATTAGGAGAGTTCTTTTTCCTCAAGTGGGCCGTTGATATCTGGAATGTACTTGAAAGGGTGGTGGAATCAGATTCCATAGGAACTTTCACAAGGCAATTGGACACATACTGGAAGAGGACTAATTTGCAGGGTTATGGGGAAAAGGCTGAGATGTGGGAATATTTCTACAGCTCTTTCAAAGAACCGACACAGGCATGGCAGGCAGAATAGTCCCCTTCTGTGCTGTAAGATTTTCTTGTAAGGCAAAATTTAAAGCTTCAATAAATAAGATGTCTTAAAAGCCTAAAAGCGTTTAAAAAGCAGATATATACCCAAGAACAAATGGTATTTATCCTACAATCATGAGAAAAATTGACAAGGAAGTCTGTTTGATACTGACAATCATCAAGCGGGAAATAAATGGTGCTGGATAGGCAACAATATATCTGAAACAGGCTAATCCCATACCTGTGTTCAAAAAGGGTAAAGTAAATTAATCTTATGAGAATGTGACCATTGCTAAATTTCAATCCCATAAACTTTATATATTCGTTATTCTCTAAGTAAACAATTTAGAGTAAACTGATTGGGGTAAATTTCAAGTATGCATATAATGGGGAGTATATTCTGGCATAGTACTGTGTATTCACAAATTCCTTTGCTCCCCTACCTCATTTAGATTCTCATTTTCCAAGTAATATGAGACCTCCTTTAGAGCTCAGGCAACTGAAGACACAGTTGTTACTGGTGGAGCAATTAAAATAGTGGATACGCAAGAGACCAAAATTAGAATAGTAGAGATTTTGGAGGATTATAGAGCTGGAGGAGGTCATCGAGATAGGGACAGTCAAAGCCATGGAAGGATTCGAAAACAAGGATTCAAATTTTAAAACTGAGCCATTGGTGGACCAGGTGGCAATGTAGATCAGTGAGCACAGAAGTAATAGGACACAGGCAACAAAGTTTGGATGACCTCAAATTTATGGACAGTGGATGATGTAAGGCTTGCCAGGAGAGCACTGAAATAGTCTAAGTCTAGAAGTAACAACGGCATGGACGATGGTTTCAGCAACAGATAAGCTGAGGCGGGAGTGGAATAGGGCCTTTCCGTCCCACTCTCTCCTTTAAGCCACTCCTTAAAACCTACCTCTTTGACCAAGTTTTTGGTCACCTGTCCTAACATCTCCATCTGTGACTGTTTGTTAAAACTCCTATGAAGTGCCTTGGGTGTTTTACTGCATCAGAAGTGTTTTATAAATGCAAGTTGTTGTCGTACATTGGACAAATTCCAGCAGACAAGTTGCTGCCCATTTTCCAAATGGTTGACAGAACAGATAGAGGCAACTACTAGTCATATTTAATGTTCTCTCTAAGCTCTGGGGCAGTGCAGCAACCCAAAAGTCCCTGCACAAGCCAGGCATAAGTTGATCCCTTTAAGTTATCAAGCATTTACAGCCGCACAAAAAATTTAAATGGCCCATGCACTTAAACAAGTCAGCTGCACTCTACAAAAAAAAAAATAGAGGGTAAGGTACTTTGGTCATATTACATCATTTTGCATGAAATTGAGATCACTTGTAGTACATCTGATACTGTAGAGCAATAACTTTGTAAACAGTCAACAAAAATCTCCTACCCAAAATTCACAAACAGGACTGTCCCAGCAGACCGATCTTGTCAGCCTGTTCCTGCCCCACGGGAACTCATTTCTCGCTTTCTTGACTCCATTCTCTCTCCCCTTGTCCAGTCTCTTCCCATTGACATCTGTGATTCCTCTGACACCCTACATTATATCAACATTTTCCAGCTCCCTGGCCACAATCGCCTCCTCTTCACCATGGACGTCCAATCCCTCTACACCTCCATCCCCCACCAGGGTGGTCTGAGGGCTCTCCGCTTCTTGCTCGAACAGAGGCCCGAACATTCCCCATCCACCACTACTCTCCTCCGTCTGGCTGAACTTGTTCTCTCACTGAACAATTTCTCCTTAAACTCCTCTCACTTCCTTCAGATGAAAGGTGTGGCTATGGGAGCCCGCATGGGCCCCAGTTATGCCTGTCTCTTTATGGAGTATGTGGAACATTCCTTGTTCCAGTCCTACTCCGGCCCCCTCCCACAACTCTTTCTCCGGTACAACGATGACTGCTTCGGTGCTGCTTCATGCTCTCATCTGGACCTGGAAAAATGTATTAATTTTGCTTCCAATTTCCACTTCTCCATCATTTTCGCATGGTTCATCTCTCTGACACTTCCCTTCCCTTCCTTGACCTCTCTGTCTCAATTTCTGGTGATAGACTGTCCACCAATATTCATTACAAGCCCACCGACTCCCACAGCTACCATGACTACAGCTCCTCACACCCCGCTTCCTGGAAGGACGCCATCCCATTCTCTCGGTTCCATCGCCTCCGGCGCATCTGTTCTGATGATGCCACTTTCAAAAACACAATGGTTGACAGGGTCCTCAACCGTGTCCGGCCCATCTCCCGTGCATCCACCCCCACACCTTCCTCTCCATTCCAGAACCATGATAGGGACCCCCTTGTCCTCACTTATCACCCCACCAGCCTCCGCATTCAAAGGATCATCCTCCACCATTTCCGCCAACTGCAGCATGATGCCACCACCAAACACATCTTCCCTTCACTGCACCCCCCAACCCCACCCCATTCCTCTCCCCCCCCCAACACACACAAGTAGCATTCCACAGGGATCGTTCTCTCTGGGACACCCTGGTCCACTCGTCCATCACCTCCTACACCTCAACCCCCTCCCACGGTACCTTCCCATGCAACCACAGAAGGTGCAACACCTGCCCCTTTACTTCACCCCCTCCTCACCGTCCAAGAGCCCAAACACTCATTTCAAGTAAAGCAGCATTTCACTTGCACTACCCTCAATTTAGTCTACTGCATTCGCTGCTCCCAATGCGGTTTCCTCTACATTAGAGACATCAAACGCAGACTGGGTGACCGCTTTGTGGAACACTTTCGGTCTGTCCGCAAGCATGACCCAGACCTCCCTGTTGCTTGCCATTTCAACACACCACCCTGCTCTCATGCCCACATGTCCGTCCTTGGCCTGCTGCAAAGTTCCAGTGAAGCTCAACGCAACTGGAGGAACAGCACCTCATCTTCTGACTAGGCACTTTACAGCCTTCTGGACTGAATATTGAGTTCAGCAACTTTAGATCATGAACTCTCTCCTCCATCCTCACCCCCTTTCCAATCCCCCTTTTTCCATTAATTTATATATATTTTTCTTTTCCCAACTATTTCCATTATTTTAAATGTATTTCCATCCATTGTTTTATCTTTACCTTTTCGCCTATTTCGATCCCTCCTCCCCACTAGGGCTATCTGTACCTTGCTCGTCCTGCCTTCTATCCTTAATATCACCATTAGCACGTTTCTGAGCTAATATCACCACCATCAACACCTCTTTGTCCTTTTGTCTATGACATCTTTTGACAAGCTCCACCTATCACCGGCCCTCTATCCAGTTCTACCTGTCCCACCCAGTTTTTATTTCACCTTTTTTTATTTTTCCTTAGTTCTGATGAAGAGTCATTTGGACTCGAAACGTTAACTGTATTCCTCTCCGCAGATGCTGTCAGACCTGCTGAGTTTTTTGAGGTATTTTTGTTTTTGTTTTGGGTTTCCAGCATCCACAGTTTTTTGCTTTTATCTTAATGATTCAGGAGGGTCTGATGCTGCTTAATCAACTTCAACTTTCTGTAAGGAAATGGCAACTCAAGCAGACTACAACGCTCAAAAGGCATTTGATAAAGTGCTACACAAAAGGCTATGGATTAGTTTGCAGAAATTCAGACCAAATTTTAAAATGGGTAACAAACTGGCTGAAGGGTATAAGCCAGGTACTTATTCTATGAGGTTATGCCAGAGCGTGAGGGTGCAGAAAGCAGTACTGAATTGAATGACTTGGATCAAAAAGGTATGTGGATAAAACAATAATGGATGAAATGGAAGAAAAAAATAGGTGTCATATAAACTCCATGGGTCAAAAGTTAAGAAAAAGAATTTGTATTTACCTAATCAAAGGATGAAATTGCAAAAGATTTACAGCCTGTATGACTTCTTCAGAGCTGAAGAGAAGCAGAAATGTGATGGATATTATACTGTTTTAAGAGGGGGTGGAGCAGGTGGAGCAAAACATAAGGTCAGGGATAGGTGGGTACTCAGGAGAGACTGATAAAAAAGTCATGGACCCAAGACAAAGGGAGTATTAGTGGTAGTGTTAAATACTAAAGAAGGTGCTCATAGTGGCATTAGGTAAGGTAGCAGAATGTGTTAATAGTCAAACAAGGGTCAGCGCTCTGTGAAAACACAGGCTAGAAACTTGTGAAAGACAGCCCTGTGGCGTGGGGAGGTTGGGGAAAAAGGATTTTAAAAGTAATAATAAAATAGTATAATAAAATAAAAAGATTAAAGCTGAATAAATAAAAATAAATATAAAAACAAAATAAATTAAAAATTAAAAATTGGATTTAAAAAGGGGCAAAGATGGAGGACAGTGTTCATGGTCTGAAGTTGTTAAACTGAACGTTAAGTCTGGAAGGTTGTCAAGTGCTTAAGCACAAGATGAGGTGCTGTTGCTCTAGTTTGTGTTGGGCTTCGCTGGAACATTGCAGCAGGCCAAGGACAGACATGTGGGCTTGAGAGCAGGGTGGTGTGTTGAAATGGCAAGCAACAGGGAGGTCAGGGTCATGCTTGCAGACTGAGTGAAGGTGTTCCACAAAGCGGTCACCCAGTCTGTGTTTAGTCTCACCAATGTAAAGGAGACCGCATTGGGAGCAGCGAATACTGTAGACCAAATTGAAGGAGGTGCAAGTGATGCACTGCTTCACCTGAAAGGAGTGTTTGGGGGCTTGGACAGTGAAGAGGGAGGAAGTAATGGGCAGGTGTTGCACCTTCTGCGATTGCATGAGAAGGTGCCATGGGAAGGGGATGAGGAGTTGCGGTGATGGAGTGGACCAAGGTATCACAGGGGGAACGGTCCCTAGGGAATGCTGACCTAGGTTTTGGGGGGGGGGGGGGGGGTGGAATTTATTTGGTGGTGGCATCATGTTACACTTGGCTGTCGCTTGCCATTCCAACATATCACCTTGCTCTTGTGCCCACATGACCGTCCTTGACCTGCTACAGTGTTCCACTGAAGCCCAACACACACTAGAGCACATCATCTTCCAAGTAGGCACTTTGCAGACTTCCGGACTTAATATTGAGTTCAATAACTTCAGACAATAAACTCTCTCATTTTTTAAATCCAATTTATAAAATTTTTATATCTTTTTATTTTTATTTTTTTTTATACTTCTTTTATTATTACTTTTTAAATCTTTTTTCCCCAACCCACCACCCCGCACCCCCACTACCACCAGCAACAGGACCATCTGTTACTTGTTTCTCTCTCCATACTTGTGTTTTCAGAGCGCTGACCCTTGTTCAGCTATTAACACATTCTGCTATCTTATCTTTATGCCACTGTCAGCGCCTTCTTTAGTCTTTAACACTACCAGCAACACTCCCTTTGTCTTGTGTCCACGGTATCTTTGTCAATATCTCCTGAGTTCCTACCTGCCCCTGACCTTCTGTTTTGCTCCGCCTGCTCCACCCCTTCTTAAAAATATATCTATCACAGTTCTACTTCTCTTTAGCTCTGAAGAGTTATACAGACTCGAAATGTTAACTGTTTCTCTCTCCATAGACGCTGCCAGACCTGAGTTTTTCCAACATTTTCTGCTTTTATTTCAAAATTCAGAATGTTCTGATCAGACTGCACCAGGTACGAGTTAATGATGGTCGCTGAGGCACACAGAGCATTCAAGCACTGAATGTAGAACCAAGAAAAGCTATGAGGTTGATCACAGTGTCAAAGATATAAGTTGTGAGGAAACATTGTACCTAAGCCAAGAACGAAGGCACTTGCGAGCTACAAAGTAGCTCAAAAATATGATAGTTAATGGAATATAAGATGTATCCAGAATCAAACTTTAACTGCAATCACAAAGGGACATAGCTTCAAATTGAAAAAGTAAATTTTGGATGGATGAACTAAGGTTAATTAAATTGCTTCATTATTGCTCGCCAGATTCTTGTGCAGACTGAAACCAATGATGTACAGCCTGTGTCCCATATCTTTTTCTTTCTTCAAAACCAAATTTGCTTACTTTCACCTCCACAGCATTGTCCATCTCTGCAACAAAAACAAAAATTGCTGGAAAAGCTCAGCAGGTCTGACAGCATCTGTGGAGAGAAAGACAGAGTTAACGTTTTGAGACCATATGACTCTTCTTCAGGACTAAAGTGAAGTAGAAATGTGGTGAAATATACACTGTTTAAGGGGGGTGGGACAGGTGAAGCTGGATAGAAGGCCAGTGATAGGTGGAGGCAAAGGGGAGATTGCAAAAGATGTCATAAACAAAAGGTCGAAGGGGTGTTGATAGTGGTGATACTGGCTAATGGAGGTGCTAATGGTGATATTAAGAGTAGAAAGCAGGGCGAGCAAGTGACAGATGGCCCTAGTGGCGGTGTGATGGGGGGAGGGGACGGTGTGGGAAAAAAGATCGAAATAGGCTAAAAGGTGAGGATAAAACAATGAAAGGAAAGAAATTTAAAAAGTAATAATGGAAATAGGTGGGAAAAAATATATAAAAATTTAAAAATAAATATTGAAAAAAGGGGGTCAAAAAGGGGTGAGGAGGGAGGAGAGAGCTCACGATCTGAAGTTGTTGAACTCAATGTAAAGTCCGGAAGGCTGTAAAGTGCCTAATCGGAAGAAGAGGTGCTGTTCCTCCAGTTTGCGTTGAGCTTCACTGGAACAGTGCAGGAGGCCAAGGACGGACATGTAGACATGAGAGGTGGGTGGTGTGTTGAAATGGTAAGCGACAGGAAGGTCTGGGTCATGCTGCGGACAGATCGAAGGTGTTCCACAAAGCGGTCACCCAGTCTGCATTTGGTCTCTCCAATGTAGAGCAGATTGCATTGGGAGCAGTGAATGCAGTAGACTAAATTGAGGGAAGTGAAGCTGAAGCGCTGCTTCACTTGAAAGGAGTGTTTGGGCCCTTGGATGGTAAGGAGGGGGAAAGTAAAGGGGCAGGTGTTGCACCTTCTGCGGTTGCATGGGAAGGTGCCATGGGAGGGGGTTGAGGTATAGGGGGTGATGAGGAGTGGACCAGGGTGTCTCGGAGGGAACGGTCCCTACGGAATGTCGTCGAGAGGACGAAGGGAAGATGTGGTTCATGGTGGCATCATGCTGCAGTTAGTGGAAATGGCAGAGGATGATCCTTTGAATGCGGAGGCTGGTGGGTTGAAAAATGAGGGCAAGGGGGGCCCTATGATAGTTCTGAGAGGGAGAGGAAGGTGTGAGGGCAGAGGCGCAGGAGATGGGTCGGACACGATTGAGGGCCTTGTCAACCACAGTGGGTGAGAACCATCTGTTAAGGAAGAAGGAAGACATGTCAGAAGCACTGTTTTGGAAAGTGGCATCATCGGAACGAGCAAAGGAACTGAGAGAATGGGATGGAGTCCTTACAGGAAGCAGGGTACGAGGAGTTGTAGTCAAGGTAGTTGTGGGAGTCGGTGGGCTTGAACTGAATATTGGTGAACAGTCTATCACCAGAAGTTGAGGCAGAAAGGCCATCTCTGCTCTTGCCTCACTGCACTACCAATATGAATATGACGAGCAGCACTCTGAAGGCACAACTTTCATCCCCCCACTGAGGTTGTCTTCACCTCGCTGCAATTGCCAGATGTCCCGAGGCTTCAGAAACCTGGCCAGTCAGTTTAAAATGCAAAGCAGGTTAAATCAAGGCTTCTAATCTTATTAACATATTTTAAATGCCAACCCACCTTCAGGGAACAGGTTGGCTGCTCGCCTCTGGTCAGACGCTTCCTCTGTTTGCTCATTTACCCCCCTCAACCTCCGTCATTAACTAATCCAACCAACTCAACCATGCTAAAATTTCCCCCAATGAGCCCATAATCTCAATTGCCCTACTGTAAGGTGCTGCAGAATGGAAGATGACCATCTCCAGGCAGGAAAGGCGAGAGGGGTGTAAATCAGTGCTTCACTTTCCTGAGCTTTATTGCACTTGCAGCTAGCTACAGCGTGACATTGACGGAAGTTCTTGAATTAGGAAACCAAGGCAGGAGAAACATGTGGAATTTGGTACCACATGGAGCACTTGCAGTGATTAGTATAGAGGCTTTAAGGGGAAGCTAGGTAAGTATGAGGGAGAAAGAGATAGCAGGATATATTGACAGGTGAGTGAGATGAAGTAGGGTGGGAGGAGGCTTGTGTGGAGCATAAACACTAGCATAGACTAGCTGGGCAGAATGAACTGTTACTGTGCTGTAATTTCAATGTAAAACAAAGTTCAATGTAAATAAAAGCCTTGCCCAATCCATTATTACATCCGAGCTTGACTCTGTCTTCACCAGTCTCTCCTGCTCACCAATTATGCCTGTCCTCACTCACTTCCTTGGCTCTCCATTTACAAATCCTTCCATGGTTGAAATTATCCTATTTCCATAACTTCCTTTAGCCAAACGTTCCATGTGCACTATTAATTGCTCCGTGGATACCCTCCTTTATTTTGTCTTCATTGATGGAAAAGCCTTCACGAATGCAATAACCCAATAATTTTCCAATTGAGCGCTGTTGAAAAGGAGACATTTTTTGTCGATGCTATCATCTTGCACGCATAGGATAATTCGCAAGAAAATACCAATGTCAGGGGAAACAACATATTTATACCGTATGAGAAGCGAGTGCTGATTGGTGAGAGTCTTTGCCATGAAGAATGCACAGTTGATTGTGGCTGACAGTTAACTGCCAAGCATTGTTTGAAATTTAAACCTAGCAGCTTGACTCCGATTGGTCAAAACATTGCCCTGGGGAATGAACCAGCGGATGGCTGTCACTTATTTTGTTTTGCTAAAACACCTAAAACAGCTGTACATATTGCACCTATTTATCTAAACAAAATAGGTTATTATTTAATACTTTCCAGACTGTTGCTCGTGCTGCTATTTTCCCCATCTGTAGCAACCTGTCACACATTCCCTCTCCTGGCAGTTGCAGGTTGCTTGTCAACATTTAAAGTTCTTTTTGCACTTGCATTCAACTTTGTGTTGGCATTATTGCTTCATTTTTCAGTCCTTCCAGGAAACAGAGACATGGGGGGAAGTGACAGAAATGAAAGGAATGCAAATGAAACAACACAAGGGGAAGGGGAGCAAGCAAAATGGAGAGAGAAAAAATGGTGAGAGAGATGACATGAGGGATAGAGCAACAAAAATGCTGAAAATGAGAGCACTAGATGGGGAAGCAAGGATAACTGAGAGGCTGAGAGAGAAATAGAGAAAGACAAATTGAGAGGGAGAAATAGCAGAGGTGGAAAAGCTGGAGCAAGAGCAAGAGACAGCGGACAAGAATGAGCGAGAGCGAGCAAAGGAGAGCAAGAGCAAGTGCGGGCGGGCATGGGGAGGGAACAGGCAGTGGGAGGGAGGGGGCAGGGGGAAGAGGGAGAGGGGAGGGGGGTGGGCAAGGGAGCGGATGAGCAGGGAGGGGAGGGGACGGGGTGGGAGGGGATGGGGAGGAGCAGATGGATAGGGAGGGATGGGGTGGAAGGCCGGGCGGGAGGGAAGCACACCAGAGAGGGGGCGGACCAGAGAGAGGGCGCACCAGAGAGAGCGAGCTTGGGAGCAGAAGAGGAAGAGAGAAAGAGATAGAATCTTCAGAAACTCAGCTACAAACTCATTTAGCAGCTTGAGGTAAAGGATCTATGCTCTAATCCAGCAAGGATCTGCCAGTTCTTTTACTTCTCCCGCCAAAGACTTCCGAATTGTGACAATACCTCACTGGGGCTACTGCTCGTGCAAGCTCAACTATCAGGTCCATTTGGCCTGCTTTTTAAAAACTTTATTTGGTGTAACTTACTTAACAATCCTGTTGCTGACCACCTACCCCAGGACTTCTTTCTACTATTCCTGGGACCAGACTAGTCTGTTCTCTGCCTTTCCTTATTGCTCATGCTCATCCCTTCTTTCCCATTGCTAATTTCCTGCCCTGCTCCCTTATTGCCACTGGTATAGTCATCATCTATGAGTCTGGGTGTCTTCCCATTGCATCTACCCTGCAACATATTCGCCTGTTAACTTTCTACAGCTCAGGTTGCTCCATAATCTTCAATGATTTCAATGTTTGGCTAAGAAACTAGCACTTCATAAACACTTTCCAAACTCATGGTTTTGCTGAGCAAGCTTATTTATATTTGAATAGTGGCTATGACTACGAGAAGATCTTTCTTACATGGTCCTAAGAGTTGAATAGCAACCCAACTTTCCAATCAGCTGCAGCCACCATTCCATGTCTCTAGCTCCATCCAAACTAATTTAGAGTCTTGAATACAGCTGTAGTGTCCAATCCCTGTACCAAATCCCAAACACAGCCAGCTAATAAGACTCTCAACACAATGCTGACAAAAAAATGTTGTTAAATGTTTGTCAAAGCAAACAGCTTCAATTTCTTAACCAGATCTACATTTTCTCCCTGATAAAAAGGTGCAATTCTTCCAGGTATCTATGTATTAAAATGATTATAAGTGTATTTATTTAGTCTCTTTCAGAATTTCAGGCTGTCCCAAAGCTCTTTACAGCCAATGAAGTAATTTTTTTTTGAAGTGTAGGAGAAGTGGCACTGAATTTTCAGGCAACAAGCTCCGTCAACAATGTCATAATGATCATAATCAGCTTGTGATATTAGTTGAGAGATAAATATTGGCAGGATAGAGGATGAGCTCCCCTGCTCTTCTTCAAACTAGTGCCATGGGATCATTTATGTCCACCTGAGGGGCACTGTTTGAAGTCTCATTCGAAAGACAGCACTTCTGACAATGAGTACTCTTTCAGTACTGCATTAAAATTTAAGCCTAGATTATGTGCTCAAATCAATACTTCAAAATTTATGTTTTTCTCTCAATCAATCGACCCTTTCCACATTTTCGGGTAGCATACCTTTTATAATTAGCATTTGTTTAAAATGGATTAATACTAGAAGGCTGATTTTATAATTAGAAATAGGGCAGTGAGGAAATATAAGACAAAAACTTTATTTTTAAATACCTGTATTTATTTTTAGGATACAGGTATAGCAGGCAAGGCCAGCATTTCTTACTCATCCCTAATGCTTTCAAAAAGATGATAGCGGGTTGCCTTTTGAAGCACTTTGGTCCATGTGGTGAAATGCCACTCCCAAAATGCTGTTCAGTCGGAGGTTTCAGGGCCTTGACCCAATGATGGAGAGGGAACAGATACCAAGTTGGGATGACATGCAACTTTTGAGGTAATGCACTTGAGGCCTTTGTCCTTCAAAGTTGCAGAGATCACAAGTTTGGCAAGTGCTGCCAAAGATCTTGGCTGACTTTCTGCAGTGCATCCCATAGATAATACACACTGCAGTCACAGGAGATCAGTGGTGGAGGAAACAGATGTTTAAGCTAATGATGGCAGAGATTGCAATCAAATAGACTGCTTTGCCTTTGGTGTCAAGCTTCTTGAGTGTTCTTACAGCTTTACTCATCCAAGCAAGTAGAGAGTATTCCATCACATTCCCGACTTGTCTTTTAGGTAATGGAGAGGATTTGGTGAGACAGGAGCTGAGTGACTCACTCATTTGATCTGTTCCAGTAATTGCAACGTTTGTGGTTGGTTTATTGAGTTTCTGGTCAGTGGTGACCCCCTGGATATCGATGGTGAGAAATTCAGAGCCAGAAATGCAATTGAATGTCAAGGCTGGTGGTTAGGCTCCCTCCCCTTCGAGATGGTTTTTGCCTAGCACTTAGGTAGCACAAATGTTACTTGCCACTTATCAGCCAAGCTTGGAAGTTGACCAGGTCTGCTGCATACAAGGGCAGATAGTTTCATTATTTGAGGAATTGCAAATGGAAGCAGAAACTTCTGCAACTACCAATAGCCACACTTCTTAACTTATGATCGAGCAAAGTCAGTGATGAAGGCTGGTGGGCTGAGGATGCAGATCTGAAGAACTCCTGCAATGATAATCGAATTCAGCTCATGTCCATGTTAAGATCAAGGCTGTAATGGATTCTGAAGCCAAATCACCCTGGTGAAATCCAAAATGAGCAACAGTTTACTGGAGAGAATGTGCTGCTGGCCTGCACTGTCGATGACATCTTCCAGCACTTTGCTGATGTTGAGAGTAGGGAGAAATTGGCAGTGTTTGATTTGTCCTGATTTTTGTGGCGAGGCCATATCTGGGCAATCTTCTACATTGTCTACAGATGCCAGTTTTACAGCTGCACTGTAACAGCTTTGGTTTTCATCTCCACCAATCCCCTTTCCCCATGCTTGGAGTCCATTCTATCCCTTCTTCTTCTGTAAAGTGATCAAAGATGTCTCCCTGTATGCTACATAAATATTGGTTGTTGTGACATTTCTTGGATAATCTATTGCGATATTCCAAATGCAAAATTTATGTAAAAAAGGAAACACTGGGCTTTTCCTCCTAACTTGCTTCTTTACACCATCATATCAGCAGCTTGTCATGCCTTTGGAATGATGTAAAATATTGTGTTCTATCAGTTGCTAAAACAAGTAACTGGCTTTGCTGCCGCTTCTGCTATAATTTCTTGTTATAATTGAAAGGTGTGTTATTACTACTTCGTATTTCTCTTGTTTTCTATGGAAGTCCAATAAAATGTATTTTATAGATGTCATTTCCTAAAGGCTAATGCAGCAAAAGCAAAATTTCTTTCATGCTTCAAGACCATTATTACCAGAACAAAATGAAATGGAATGCAAAGTCATATATGACCACTTCCATTTTTGTTCCTCATCACTTGCCTGTCACTTAAGTAGTGAGAAAATAACTTCATAAAAATTGCATTTTAAGTACCTTTGAAATAATGTGGAATTATTCCATTATCCATTAAGTTGAAACATGATGGAAAGCAACTTACTTGCCAATAGATACGACTTAATTTAGTATCTACATATCCTGCATGACAAAGGATAATTTGAAAAATTATGCCCTCTTAATGAACAACACCAGATTCTTTACATCCGTGTTGCACCCGCACCGCACAGTTTGAAAACACATTTCTTGCTTTGTAGTGCATTTAACTACCATTTGTTCTCTGATAAGATCTACCTGTGAGTTTGATGTCTCTGGTACTCTCCTTCCAGTGGAGTTCAAATTGCTCCCTGCCAGTTTGTTTGTTGTCTGGAGGTTGATTGGGGCCATCTGTGGAGGATCTGTGCTTGCTGTCTTCTGTCCATTAATGTGTGCAGTTACCATAGTGATTGGATTCTTAGATGGCACCACTGAAATTGCTATGCTCTGGTTGGGTGCCTTGATGAGTGGAATTGGTTTCGTACTCCCAACAGGACAACTTCTTACAGCAAGCTTCTAAAAGAGAAGAGGAAAAGAATATTTCAATTTCTTATTCAATACAAATAATGCACATTTAGTTGAATAAAATTTAGGGAAACAAAAAGTTAATTAATATGAATCGAGTAGAGTCATTTAAAACATATACACACTGATTTTATAATGAAATATTCTCTAAACTAGTAATACTGAACAGAATTGATAAGAACTCATTGCATGAGTTTGACCTGAAATAAATTAAATAAATTAAGAGAACCTCACAAATGCAACTTATTTATTGGTATCCATTTGTCTCTGGAGATGATGGACTGCATGCCCAGAGTGTATGTCACTTCGGGAACGAACATCGTCTCCTGTGGTTACAGAGACCAATTCACGAGTGGCAGTTCCTTCCACAGCTGGCACAGAGAAACAGCACTGGCCTGTGGTCGACTGTTTTTTTTTTCCTTCCGATGGGTTCTCTTTTCTGCCAGCTGGTCATTTCTTTTGTCCCTTGCTTTTTCTACGTCTTTCCTGACTGCTCATCTCCAGGGACTCTGCTCAGCAGCGAGGACTTTCCATGCATCGACTGCGATCCCGGTCAACTTGCAGACATCCTTTTGGCGCAGACGTGGGCATCCTGTTGGTCTCCTGCTGATAGCAAGCTTTCCATAGAGTATGTCTTTGGAGATGCAGCTGTCATCCACTTGGCTCAGATGGCCTAACCAATGCTGACTCAAGAGGGCAGACACATTGGGGATCATTGCACACTGATGTACTTCTATTTTTAACACTCTGTCTTGCCAAGAGATGCCCAATAAGGCAGCAGAGGTAGAAGCTGTCCAACTTCTTTTCTTGGTTTGTATAAGTTGTCCATGCCTCACTACTGTAAAGGAGAATGATAAGAACACAAGCCTGGTACATAGGGAGCTTTGTACTTTTGGTTGGTTTGCTGTTGACCCCCACACAACTTTGACATGACAGCTGTGACCTTGGCGATCCTGGTGCTGATTTCGGCATGAAGGGACAGTTTGCTGGTAATTGTTGACCTGTTGATGACCTACAGAGTGAGGTTGTCAATATTGATGGAAGGTGCAGTTTTATGTCCTGACCCATAACTTCGGTCTTTCTGACATTGATTGTTAGAGCAAACTCCTTGCAGGCCTGGGAGAACTGATCTACAAGCTGTTGCAAGTGAACTTCAGTATGGGATGCCAGTGTGGTGTCATCAGAAAACAGCAACTCAAGAACTAGGACATTATGCACTTTGGTCTTGGCATGTAGTCTTGCCAAGTTGAACTTGGCAATACTACAAAAATGAATGGTATTCCTTTTAAAGAAATATTTCCAGTGCTCCAGCCTTTCTTCTCATACTTGCTTGGGATGGAAAGAGAAGTAGTATTACAGTGGAAATCCAGAGAGATCTATGGGTTTGTGTACACAAGTCACTAAAATGTAGTAATGGTGTACAAAAATAATCAAAAAAATAGCCTTTATAATTAGACGGCTAGAAGATGAAGGGGAGTAAAGTTTTGCTGCAGCTAATTAAATCCTTGGTTAGACCACATCTAGAGTACTGTGTACAGTTCTGGGCACCGTAGCTTAAAAAGAATATATGTGATAAAAACAAAAAACAAAAACCTGTGGATGCTGGAAATACAAAACAAAAACAGAATTACCTGGAAAAACTCAGCAGGTCTGGCAGCATCGGCGGAGAAGAAAAGAGTTGACGTTTCGAGTCCTCTGTCGAAGGGTCATGAGGACTCGAAACGTCAACTCTTTTCTTCTCCACCGATGCTGCCAGACCTGCTGAGTTTTTCCAAAGAATATATGTGGCCTTGGAAAGAGTGCAGTGCAGCTTCACCAGACTGTTACTCGGGCTTCTGTGGTTAGATTATGAAGAGAAATTACATAAAGTAGGTTTGAATTCCTGAAATATCGAAGCTTAAGGGAAGGTAAATTAGGAAACTCCTCTTCACACAAAAGGTGGTAGAAGTGTGGAACACTCTTCCACAAAAAAAAACAGTAGATAGTAATTCAATTCATGATTTCAAACACAAGATTAGCAGATTCGTTAAATAAGGGTATAAAAGGATATGGAGCCAAGACAAATAGATGGAGTTAAGATATAGATCAGCCATAATCTCACTGAATGGATGAACTAGCCTGAGGGGCTGAATGGCCTACTGCTGTTCCTATTTTCCTATCAGAAAAAATTCAAAAAATTATCAAGTGGTCCTCCAGTTAGCAGAAGTAATTAGTAAGGAAGAGAAGTGGGATATCAGAACAGGTAGAATGTAGGCAGTACAGGGATCTTCTAAGCAAATTCAAACAGGTTTTCAGCACAATATATATAAAAACAAAAAAACTGGGGATGCTGGAAATCCAAAACAAAAACAGAATTACCTAGAAAAACTCAGCAGGTCTGGCAGCATCGGCGGAGAAGAAAGGAGTTGACGTTTCGAGTCCTCATGACCCTTCAACAGAACTAGGTGAATCCAAGGAAGGGGTGAAATATAAGCTGGTTTAAAGTGTGTGTGTGTGTGTGTGTGTGTGTGTGTGTGTGTGGGGGGGGGGAGAGAAGTGGAGGGGGGTGGTGTGGTTGTAGGGACAAACAAGCAGTGATAGAAGCAGATCATCAAAAGATGTCACAGACAACAGAACAAAAGAACACATAGGTGTTGAAGGTGGTGATATTATCTAAACGAATGTGCTAATTAAGAATGGATGGTAGGGCACTCAAGGTATAGCTCTAGTGGGGGTGGGGGGAGCATAAAAGATTTAAAAATATTTAAAAATAATGGAAATAGGTGGGAAAAGAAAAATCTATATAATTTATTGGAAAAAACAAAAGGAAGGGGGAAGAAACAGAAAGGGGGTGGGGATGGAGGAGGGAGCTCAAGACCTAAAGTTGTTGAATTCAATATTCAGTCCAGAAGGCTGTAAAGTGCCTAGTCGGAAGATGAGGTGTTGTTCTTCCAGTTTGCGTTGGGCTTCACTGGAACAATGCAGCAAGCCAAGGACAGACATGTGGGCAAGAGAGCAGGGTGGAGTGTTAAAATGGCAAGCAACAGGGAGGTTTGGGTCATTCTTGTGGACAGACCGCAGGTGTTCTGCAAAGCGGTCGCCCAGTTTACGTTTGGTCTCTCCAATGTAGAGGAGACCACACTGGGAGCAACGAATGCAGTAGACTAAGTTGGAGGAAATACAAGTGAAATGCTGCTTCACTTGAAAGGAGTGTTTGGGCCCTTGGACGGTCAGTCTGGCGCACTGACCTCTACCTCGCGGAGGCTGAGCATCAACTCACAGACACTTCCTCCTACCCCTCCCTGGACCATGACCCCACCACTGAAATCAAGCCATTGTTTCTAGGACTGTTACTGACCTCATCTCCTCTGGAGATCTTCCTCCCACAGCTTCCAACCTGATAGTCGCCCAACCTCGGACGGCCCGCTTCTACCTCCTACCCAAAATCCACAAACAGAACTGTCCCGGTAGACCGATCGTCTCAGCTTGCTCCTGCCCCACAGAACTCATTTCTCGTTATCTTGACTCCATTCTCTCTCCCCTTGTCCAGTCCCTTCCCACCTACATCCGTGATTCCTCTGACACCTTATGTTACATCAACAATTTCCAGTTCCCTGGCCCCAACCGCTTCCTCTTCACCATGGACGTCCAATCCCTCTACACCTCCATCCCCCACCAGGATGGTCTGAGGGCCCTTAGCTTCTTCCTCGAACAGAGGCCCAAACAATCCCCATCCACCGCTACTCTCCTCCGTCTGGCTGAACTTGTTCTCACACTGAACAATTTCTCCTTCAACTCCTCTCACTTCCTCCAAATAAAAGGTGTGGCTATGGGTACCCACATGGGCCCCAGTTATGCCCGTCTCTTTATGGGGTATGTGGAACATTCCTTGTTCCAGTCCTACTCCGGCCCCCTTCCACAACTCTTTCTCCGGTACATCGATGATTACTTCGGTGCTGCTTCATGCTCTTGTCGGGACTTGGAAAAATTTATTAATTTTGCTTCCAATTTCCACCCCTCCATCATTTTCATGTGGTCCATCTCTGACACTTCCCTTCCCTTCCTTGACCTCTCTGTCTCAATCTCTGGTGATAGACTGTCCACCAATATCCATTACAAACCTACCGACTCCCACAGCTACCTCGACTACAGCTCCTCACACTCTGCTTCCTGTATGGACTCCATCCCATTCTCTCAGTTCCTTCGCCTCCGTCGCATCTGTTCCGATGATGCTACCTTCAAAAACAGTTCCTCTGACATGTCCTCCTTCTTCCTTAACCGAGGTTTTCCACCCACGGTCGTTGACAGGGCCCTTAACCGTGTCCGGCCCATCTCCCGCGCATCTGCCCTCACGCCTTCTCCTCCCTCCCAGAAACATGATAGGGTCCCCCTTGTCCTCACTTATCACCCCACCAGCCTCCGCCATTTCCGCCAACTCCAGCATGATGCCACCAAACACATCTTCCCTTCACCCCGCCCCGTTGGCATTCCGTAGGGATCATTCCCTCCGGGACACCCTGGTCCACTCCTCCATCACCCCCTACTCCTCAACCTCCTCCTATGGCACCACCCCATGCCCACGCATAAGATGTAACACCTGCCCCTTCACTTCCTCTCTCCTCACCGTCCAAAGGCCCAAACACTCCTTTCAAGTGAAGCAGCACTTCACTTGCATTTCCCCCAACTTAGTCTACTGCATTTGTTGCTCCCAATGCGGTCTCCTCTACATTGGAGAGACCAAACGTAAACTGGGCGACCGCTTTGCAGAACACCTGCGGTCTGTCCACAAGAATGACCCAAACCTCCCTGTTGCTTGCCATTTTAACACTCCACCCTGCTCTCTTGCCCACGTCTGTCCTTGGCTTGCTGCATTGTTCCAGTGAAGCCCAACGCAAACTGGAAGAACAACACCTCATCTTCCGACTAGGCACTTTACAGCCTTCTGGACTGAATATTGAATTCAACAACTTTAGGTCTTGAGCTCCCTCCTCCATCCCCACCCCCTTTCTGTTTCTTCCCCCTTCCTTTTGTTTTTTCCAATAAATTATATAGATTTTTCTTTTCCCACCTATTTCCATTATTTTTAAATATTTTTAAATCTTTTATGCTCCCCCCACCCCCACTAGAGCTATACCTTGAGTGCCCTACCATCCATTCTTAATTAGCACATTCGTTTAGATAATATCACCAACTTCAACACCTATGTGTTCTTTTGTTCTGTTGTCTGTGACATCTTTTGATGATCTGCTTCTATCACTGCTTGTTTGTCCCTACAACCACACCACCCTCCTCCACTTCTCTACCACACACACACACACACACACACACACACACACACACACACACACACACACACACACACACACACACACACACCTTAAACCAGCTTATATTTCACCCCTTCCTTGGATTCACCTAGTTCTATTGAAGGGTCATGAGGACTCGAAACGTCAACTCTTTTCTTCTCCGCCGATGCTGCCAGACCTGCTGAGTTTTTCCAGGTAATTCTGTTTTTGTTTTCAGCACAATACCTGTGACAATGATATCAGCTTAGTGGAGAACATTATGGAGCAAAACCACAGCACCATTGAGCAGGTGGTTGCCAAGGGCAAGGGCAGGAGTTAAAATTGCACAAATATAGTAACAATAGAGGATTCATAGGGAAATACACAAATGCTCCTCAGGTCACAACAGAGGGCACAACAGACAAACATAATGTCACTGGAACCAATGACATGGGAAGAAACATTAATGGAGTCTCACCAAAGGAATTTTGAATAATTAGGCAATAGATTCAAGAGCTGAAGTAATCTCCATATTATTTCCAATGTACATGCAAGTCACACAGAAGTATTAAGATAAGAGAATTAACTGCTTAGTTGAGGGATGGGTCCTAGGTTGGGTCCTAGGAGTTTAGAACCAATCTCAGACAGGAGTGGCCTCGACAAGCATGATCGTGTTTCGTCTAAACAAGGCTAGTACAAAAGAACATGGCGAAAGGAGAGCCAAAGGGAGAAGGAGCATAGAAATGACTCAAAATTTTAAAAAACCAGAAGGAGGACAGTGTAAAATGAACAAGACAGCCAAGGTTGGTTTCAGTTGAATATGTAAAAGCACAAAATATTAAGAATAAAATTGGCAAACTAGAGTCACAAATTGCGATCTGGGGGTTTGACACTGTTTTGCTTTATACAGCTTGCCAGTTTTCAGATCTCCTCTTAGCATTTCTAATCCTTCCCCATCGCCTAAGTGTTCAAAGTTCCTTTGGTGAGACTCCATTAATGTTTCTTCCCATGTCATTGGTTCCAGTGACATTATGTTTGTCTGTTGTGCCCTCTGTTGTGACCTGAGGAGCATTTGTGTATTTCCCCAACTATGAATCCTCTATTGTTACTATATTTGTGCAATTTTAACTCCTGCTCTTGCCCTTGGCAACCACCTGCTCAATGGTGCTGTGGAGCATTAACAAAAGTGCAACTTAGGCTAAGGCAAGGCCGGTATTCATCAATGGATTTTCCTGTACGAGTAGACAAATTAAAAAGACTTAAAATAGATTAAAAATCTAAGGTCAATAATGTAAAAGAAAATCAATAGAAAATAGAGGGGATTGGAAAGGATTAGAAATGCTAAGAGGAGATCTGAAAACTGGCAAGCTGTATAAAGCAAAACAGTGTGGGGTTTTAATTAAACACAAAATGCAAATGCAAAAGAAAGGGTAGGATTAATTGGGATGAAAAGGCAAATTTAATGGAGGTTGAAGGAATGGCAGAAATGCTACATGAGTACTTTCCTCCATTTTTACAGAAGAAAGCGAGAGTAGAAGTAAAAGGATATGGAGCAATTAGATTAAGATGACTATAGAAAAGGAAGGGCTACTGAAAAAAACTGGTGGAACTGTTGATAGAAAAAGGCACAAGTCTTTGCATCCTACATTATTTCAGTAAATCAGTGAGGAAATGGCTGAGGCTGTAGCCATAATCTTTCAAAGATCCTTAGATAAGCAAATTGTGCCATCGGACTATCGGGATGTTAATGTGATATCTTTGTTCAAGAAGTGAGAAATAGATAAATGAGATAACTATGAACCAGTCATGCTAAATGTTGGAAGCAACATCTGGTACACACCTACAATGAGATAGGGAGATGCCTCCCTACAAAAGCAGCACTGAAGCTAACTCTTTCAATAACCTATCAATGACCAACACACTCACTTAAAATACAAAAGGTAGATATCGCAGCAATAAAATTTAAGTTGCCTCTTCCCACATACTCTGCTAGTTAAAAATGAAGGTTTCTTGATACTTTTACTGTTTGAATTTCCATCCATCAGTTCAATATACTGCAGTCACATCAATGAATTTTAAAAATAAAAAAGATCGATTTATTTCCAACATTACTAAATAACTCTTTCTACACTCTCAAGTAGATGCAAAAGATCCTTTGGCATTATTTCAAAGAGCGGACAAGTCAATATTCATCTCTCAGTTAACATCTCTAAATACAAATTATCTGCTTGTTTGCATACTGCTATTTGTGGCAACTTGCAAAATGAATGCCACATTCCCCAAAATGAAATAGTGACTACACTTAAAAAGAATTTCATTGTTTGTAAAGCACTTTGGAATATGCTGAGGTCATGAAGGGCGCTATATAAATGCAAGTCCTTTTTTTCCCCCTAGATGGAATACACAGGGCCCCAGTTGGACCACTGTGTCCATTTCTAGGCACCAAACTTCAGGAAGGACTTGGCAGTTCTGGAGAGAGTAGAGAAGAGATTTCCTAGAATGGTTCCAGAGACAACATGGCATGGATGGACTGGAAAAGACGAGACTGTTCTCCTACAAACAGAGAAGGCTAAGAGGAGATTTGATAAAGATGTTTAAATTCATGAAGGGTTTGGATACAGTAGTAAAGAGAAACTGTTTCCATTGGTTGAAGGGTTATAAGCAGAGGATACATATTTATGGTGGTTGACAAAAGAACCAGAGGCAATAGGAGGACAAACTTCATTACAGAACGAGTGATTAAGAGATGGAATGCTCTCCTAGACACGGTGGTGGAAACAGATTCAATAGAAGTCTTCAAAAGGAAATTGGATAAATACTGGAGAAAAAATTGCAGGAATACAGGGAAAAGAGCCAGAAGGTGGGACTAACTGGATTACTCTTCAAATAGCCGGCATAGACCCAATGGGCCAAATGACCTCATTCTGTCATGTTCTACAACTCTACTCTATAACAGGTAGATTTTGTAGGTTCCACCCCCTGCCCACTCATTCAATTGCAGAAAGGAGCTCAAACTGCAACAGGCCATAACATGTCAAGAGAAATCCAGAATAGTGATCAAATGTGATTGGCATGGCCAGCAAAACCAGTGGGCCCCAAGAAACCTTCCAGTTTTAAATGGCATTACATCTGTTTTGCAAGCATCAGCAAAAACGATGGAACCTGCCATAATGGAAAATGTTGGCCCCAAAACATTAGCGAGTAGTTTGTTTTCCAAACTACAGCACAGCTTAGCCTGCCTCACATCAAACCACATATCATTGAACAGAAACTCCAGTTTCAATTGCACTACATAATGCCACAGGCAGAGTGCAATGTATGAATGTGAGTCACACATCTCTCCCAAAGAAGAAAATAGCTGAAAGCTATTGGTAAGAATGTTTTTCTTAATCAACAGTTTAAAAGTCTGTTCATCAAATGCAATCAAGAAAATACATTTTCATTGAATTTCCATTTATAAAAGACATATATATAACTTTAGTATTAGGAGTTTTTGGTGTGGTTTTATTGGAAAACAAATCAATTAATGTTGGTTTTTATACTCAGCTTTTAAATAGAGGCAAGAGGTTAATTATAAATTTGAATTTTGTAGTAACCGATTTCTCCTTTTACTGTACAAACTCCTTGTACTGTACAAGCTCCTGAGATAGCAACACCCGCCCCTGCCAAAAAAAACTAATCATTCAGGCACAAACTCATCGCTCAGGAACACAGATTAAAAGCAATCTAATTTTCTTTATTTGCTTAATTGGAATATGTTGAGTTGCTATTATAAATTTTTCTACAGGTTGCTCAAGGAGGAGGATTTGTACTGTTAAGAATGTGAACAATGTTAGTAAGTATGACTTCAATAGAAATCACTTTTGTACACGCTGAATTATGAAACTATTACTTGCAGCAACACCATTTAAGTTAAGCAGTCATAGGAATACAAGAACAAGGTAAGAAGCCATTCAGTCCTCAAACCTATTCCAACATTCAACAACAGGTGCATGGGAACACCACCTCCAACTCTCATACCATCTTAACTTGGCAATATTTCTTCCTCCATCGTCACTGGGTCAAAATCCTGGAATTCCTGGCCTATATCATTATCAGTGTACTGACTCCAAACAGCAGCAGTTTAAGAAGGAGGCTCACCACCACCTTCTCAAGAATTACTAGGGATGGGGAATAAATGCTGGCCTAGTCAGCGACACCAGCATTCTATATACTAATTTTTTTTTAGATCATGGCTGATCTGTACTTGAACTTCATTTGCTTACTGTTTCTCTACATCCCTTCACCTAACAAGAATCCAGCAATTCCAGTCTTAAAATTTCATCTGATTCAGGATCCACACACACCCTTTTGGGAGAGAGTATTCCATATTTCCAGTATCCTTTGTATGAAGAGGTACTTTCTGATTTTGCTCCTACATAATTTCAATGTAATTTTAAGGATCATGCCCCTTGTTCTTGATTTCCTGCCAGAGGATATAGGTTCTCTGTAGCCGTTTTACCGGTCCAGGTTTTGCAGCAGTAATGATGGCAAAACTGTCAGCATTCACTGTCATAACTCCACTAAAATTGACAGCAACTTTGGGAGTTGATGCATGCACAAAATAATACAGAACAACACAGGAATCCAGAAGTCGCTGTCAGTGATTCTTGGCTTCTCCAGAGAGTGCTCAGTTGAGGGCTTCCCTCCCAGACTGGAAATGAGAACTCCCATTTTTATGCTACTAGTCTCACAGTAAAAATCCTTGAAAAAGTTACATCTTGTTGAATAAAATGTAATCAGATTTTTGGAACAGCATACTAACTTCATAATAACTGCTAAAAATGCTCTATGACCCTGAAACATTAATTTTATGTTTGTGAAATGTCAAATTTCACCTTGATAAAAAAGTTCTACATATTTTTAAAATAATCTTTTTTCAACAAGTTAATCTACGCTTTAATTTCTACCTTAATCCAATCACAAACATTTATTTTGTTATCTAAAATTTTAAATCAAAAGTAAAAGAGATTCAATGGTTTTAACTTTCTGCTTTGCTCTCTGAGAAAACTTCAGCGTGATTGGCTACTTTTACCCCACTTGTTGACATCATTGCTGCCTCATACCTGGAGATCCCCTTGATTTGGCACCAGATTTAAAATACCGTCAGGAAAGGGGAAATCTCCACCACAGAGATAGCTAGATCTTTGATCTTGCTTTCTTCGATGTCAGCAGGGATTCGCATTGCTTGACTGCAAATATCGGCCACTGAATCTTTATACAATTGTAAACACATCTCAACTTTTAAATGAAAGGGAATAGAAATTGAGCTTGTGTAACCAGGCTTCATAACTTAGCCCTTTAAGCCCTGATGAATCTGTGCCGTAACCCCAACAAAACAAATATACCGTTCCCGCAATTTGGTGCCCAATTTTGAACAAACTTCAAATGATCTGAGTTCTGCACCACTAAAGCATTACTTCCTCCCCTTGAGATAAAAGCCAATGCTCCATCAGTTTTTTTTTATTACTTCTTGTACCCATCCATTAGCTTCTAGTAATTATGCACCATGATACCAGAATCCCCTTTTCTCCTTCACAATTCCTATTTTCTTACCATATAGAAAGTATTCTGATGTGTCTTTCTCGAAGCTGCATTTCCCAACATTGAATTTTACCTTCCATTTTGCCCACTCACTATTCTGTCCATATCTTTTTGTAATTCATGCTCCCATCTGAACAATTTATAGAATTGCCTAACTTAGAGTCAATTGCAAGTTTGGATATGCAACTCCATTTCCTTCAGATCAATCAGCAGAAGGAACCAGTCAGCAACACACAGCAGGGTAGATAAGATATGTGCACTGACTTGTTTACAACTGAAACATAACAAGAGCCTCAGCTAAAAACAGAATAAATGCCTTGCTTATACAATTTTGCAATAATCGCTAATGGAATAACATAAGGGAAATCAACTGTTGTTGAATCATAACATATATATCGTAATCCCATAGAATTAAAAAATGGCTTACATTGCATATTACCTATAATTAAAATCAAGGAATCATTCCCATTGACTGGAGGAGGCCTATGTGGTATTTATATAACTCAGAATCAGTAACTTACAGGACCATTATTGGCAAGAGAGATACTTAGAGATACACTATGACCATCTTGACAGAAATGGGGTTATTGAAGATTTAATATGGCTTCTGGAAAAGTTCATGTCCAACCTGGTTTGATTTTTTTGAGGAAGGTATTAGGCTGGTGGATGTAGACCTTGACTGTATACCTTGATTTTCAGAAAGCCTTCATTAAGATACCACAGAATCAGTGACTCAATAAACAGGAGTGGGATTAGCAGATAGATTTTTGATAGGTTAAGGAATTATTTACATAAATTTAGTCAGAAGGCTATTATTAATTGTAGAGGTTCTGCATGAGGATGATCCAAAGGTTTGTTTGAGTTTTACGACCTTAGATCAGCAAAACAATTAGAAGCTGATCTAAATACAATGGGAGAATGGGCCCTTGTCTTGCCAATATCATTTACCATTGATAAATAGTGTTATGCATGTGGGAAGAGTCAATTCCAAACATATGTACACAATGCAGGGTTGTGAGCTTAAGGCTGTTAAAGGTAGACCTAGGCATTACATGCAGTGTTTGAAGGATTGCGATCAGTGCCATGAGGCTATTGCAAAAAGAGTCTTAATGGTACAATTATGGGGTTAAGATTATTATATTTTGGGACTACAGCTTTAAATTCATGAACGTGACCTATTCTGCAGTTTGCCTGACAGTAAGCCTAAGTGGTTTGATTGTTTGATCAAAGGAATGCTTAGACTGTCTTACTGAGAAGGAGGTGCAAGGTATTTATGCTTGCAGACAATGACAACAGTCTGAGTTTACAGTGAGCAGGCTTTTGAATCTCCCAAAGTCCCAGAGTGGTGTTGTTGGTAGTGGGTTGTAAACCGTTACGGTGTAAATTGTCCATTTGCTACTAGGATGAAAGGATAGCTAATTAGCATTTCTACCTGGATTCAAAGTTAACATGTTTCATGTTGCCATGGGGAAGAGTACAGAGGGAGACATTTTTGAGATCAGGTTATAGGCTCCCCTACAAATCATTGAATACCACAGACAGACAGCAGTTCTGTGTGGGCAGCAGAGAGAAGAGGCTGCTTGACGTTGTGAGCCAATACAGGCGGAGGCAGGAAGAAGTCTGTCTCTATTCAACGAAGCGCATCCTGCAGCCTTTTACTGATTCCACGAGATTTGTTCTGGCATGGCTGGGGGAAGACAAATCATCGGAACAGCCTTTACTACTGGTGGTAGATTTAAGAACTCTCCAAAATCTAAGGGAAGTGCCTGGAAACGGTCACTTGAATTTTCTGCTCAGCGAAACGGGGATATGGAAACCCATTGGAACCTGGGGGCAACTGTCGGCTGATTTCTAAAAGGACTGTAATTCCCTGGAAAGTATGATGGATGCTCAATATACAAGGTGAATATCACTTTCTTTGGTATAAAGTATAAGTTGCCTACAAAAAGAAAATAGTGTTTAGTTAACAGTGTTTATTCTTAATTTGTTACAGTAAAGTTTTAAACCGTGAAATTTTGTTGCATCATTCTTTCAGCTCATGAGTGAAAGATCAAATCTCTTTAAAAGTTATCAGTCGCTATGGAGATCACAACATTAGCATATATTTCAACTACTTCTAAATAAAAGAAAATTTACTCTACCATCCTTGTACGAGAGCTTGGTTAAGCATCATTTAGCTTTGGTCCCTACATACGGTCAGTGATATAATGCCCTTGGAAAAAGGATTAGTGGACATGGTGATATAAATGCCCTAAGTTACCAAATAGACTTGGGGATTTAGGGTCTTTTATCCTAGATAAGTACCTTCAAGGTTGGATTGAGGTCTTTAAAATAAAAGGGTTAGATTTAATCCATGTGGATTGGCTATTCGATTTAGATAGGTTAGCAAGGTTCATGGGATGCTAGTGGAAATAACCTAAGGGTGGAGCTAGATTATATATCAGGATTTTTTTTTTGCAGAGTTGTCAACCTATAAAACGTTTCTAGCTCAAGAAGAGTACAGATTTAGTACAAACGCTCAAAAGAAAGCTTGACATGGCTAATTGTGGGCGGGGTTCATGGTGTGCCTAAGTTGCACCATGACGGTATGAGATGGCCAAGCTTTTTTTTCCCCCCTGTGCTTCATTTCTGTATGTCTATAACTTGTGCGATAATTACATCCACTTTAGTGACACTGCAATGCCTCCACTGGTGGGAGAGTAAAATTACATTTTGAGATTACATAAGCAGTTCCACTATGAAAGCGAATATTATTTTTTATTTGCTCACGGGATGTGGTGTTGCTGGCTAGGCGAGCACTTATTGCTCACTTCTAATTGCCCCTGAGAAAGTGAGCTGCCTTCTTGAACCACTGCAGTGCATGTGGTATAGGCACACCCACAGTGCTGTTAAGAAGGGAACTCCAGGAGTTTTTCCAGCCACAGTGAAGAACAGCATTATAGTTCCAAGTCAGGATGGTGTGTAGCTCGGAAGGGAACTTGCAGGTGATGGTGGTACCATGCAACTGCTGCCCTTGTCCTTCTAGGTGATAGAGGTCGCAGGTTTGGAAGGTGTTGTCAAAGAAGCCTTGGCAGGTTGCTGCAGTGCATCTTGTCGATGGTACATACTGCTGCCACTGTGCGCCAGTGATGAAGGGAATGTATGTTTAAGGTGGTGGTGGGGTGCCAATTAAGTAGGCTGCTTCACCCTGGAATATAAAAATTTTAATAGAAATTAGAGAGGAAGTGAATGCTGATGCAGGATTTTTCTTAAGTTACTGATCAATCTTACATTCTAATGAACACAGAAGAAAAGACAAACCTATTCTTCAGATGAGGTGGAGATAGAGCACAAAAGATTACTAAACGAAAATGTGCAAAAGGTTAAGTGTCTATTTTAAAAATCATACAATTGGTCCTTATTTTTACGCCTATAAATATAATTTTAAAAATCATATCCAAGTACACATCTTGTCAACTTTGTCCATTATAAATTCTGATGTCCAACACTAAACTTGTTATGTTCTAATTATACCCTCCCACTGTGCAGCACCACCACTGGTAGGCAAACAAGGTGGAAAGTTTACATAGTTTTGATAATAAATGTAGACACAGGAATTTATAAAAAAAAAAGTTGATGGGAAGTGCTTGACATTAGATACATTTTTAAAAATTAAAATAAATATATTTTAAAAGGATTAGAAAGTGTGTATCAAAGATACTGTCTCGCTCCTTAACAACAGCTGCTGCAGATGGCAGAAGGGTTTGGGGGAGGTGGAGAATTATAACTCACTGTGTCAATTATTATTGCACAGGTAATCATCCAATTGTAATCTTGATAATTTTATTATTTTACATGATGAAATACTATAAGGGAGATATGGGGCTGGATTTAGAGTTTCAAAAATGGCTGGGCGGGACCCCAGGTGCACAAAGCTCGCCCCTATTTCTGGCAGATCCCATTTTTGCCAGTTGGTGAAATGGGGTGTGGGGCAAAAATCATACACAAGGGAAACCTGAAGTCAGTGAGGTAATTTGAACTCAGAGATGCCATTTGACTCTTGCAATCATTGCAATTTGTGGAGTATGGAATATATTTATGGAGTAGCTCTTGAAGGAGGTCTGTATAACTGCCATGGTGTGAAACTTTTTTAAATGCCCTGTTCTTTAAACTTTAAAAAAAAAACAAGCTGGCGATGTCATTGAGCAGTTAATAAAAACATTGTTCTAGCAGTTAAAATTAACTGTTTGTTCACAGTTCCCCAAAGACTTTCTGAATCTTAGGCTGATCTTCAAAAGCTCAAACTATCCCAGCAGGGGGTCTAAATCTACAGTTTGACTGACAGGTCAAAGGCTATTAAAGGGTTAGCTGTCTCTGATGTGGGGTGATGAACAGAATTTTGTTTTTCTAAAAGGTTAAGCACTTGTGAGATTTAAAGGATTGAATAGCTTTCATCAATGGTAGTTTTATTATATTGAAGGCTGAATTTCAATTTTAGGACTTTCTTGCAGTGCTGAAAAGAAAGACATGGTGCCAAAGCTTTCCATCTCACACTCATCAGGGCAACTGCAAGAAGACCACATTTCAAATGATCACAACAATTTAAACTACAGGAGAAAACGGTGCTGATTAGTTGGCAAGTCGACTCTGATTGGTTGAGGCGTTGACATGGAGAAAGGAACAGGGAACTATAGGTTTCCCAAGCTTGCAAGTAATTCAAAAAAGGTGCAAGATTTGAACTTTTCCTTTTGTTTTCAGAGAACGGCACCCTGCATATGAAAGTATGTCACTTCCAGCAAGTGTAAATGGGCCATGTTACGAGCTCGACTGATTATCTTAAACTGGTTGTATAGCTATTAATGCACTCAGGATTGTTTGGCAAGTGCTGCCCAATTGCGGAATCACAACTAATAGTAGATGTTTTGTTTTGGGTTTTAAAAGGACCAGCTGGCTGAGTACGGTCTGTAATCTGCCAATTACAAACAACCGAAAGAACATGCTGCTTGATTCAATCAGCCAACTGCAGGGATGTACGGCTTACATACCTGGCATTGCACTGGCACAGAAATTCATACATCCACCGCTTTTCCCTCATCAACCCTCTCTGTCACTTCATTAAAAAAATTCTAATAGATTAGTCAAGCACGATCTGCCTTTTACAAATCTGTACTTAATTATCTCCAATCTCTAAACATGCATCTTGAGTTTTTTTTCCCTGATTATGGAATCTAATACCTTATCCACCAATGATGTTAATCCAACTGGCCTCTAGTTGCTAGGAATGTCCTTACCCCTTTCTTGAATAAGGGTGTCACATTTGCCACTCTTCAATCTGCTGGCACCTCTCCAATATCTCAGGAAGAGTGGAAGATTGTGGCAAGTCCTTCCACCATCCACACTCCCACATTCACTTCCTTTAGCAACCTGGAATGAAAACCATCCAGACCAGGCAATTTACCTACTCCAAGTACAGCCAGTATTTCCAGTGCATCCCCCGATCAAGCTTCACCCCATACTTATCCCTAATGTTTTGTCAGTATTCTCTTCCCGAGTAAACACTGATATAAAGTAATAAGTACCTGTACCTCTAAGCATATATCACGCTCTTTGATCAAATAGGCCCCATCCCAGCTACCCACTTACTATTTATATGACGGTAGAGGATTTTGGGGTTCTCTTTTATGTTAATTACCATTCTATTCTCATATTTCCTGTCGTCAGCCAGCCATATTTTCTGCATCATTTCCCCTCTCAACTTGTTGCATTTGGCCTGGTTCTAAATCTTATAATATAACAATCAATCTTAATCAGTATTCCACCGCAGACACTTGGTCCACTTGGCTCGCCTCATTACCCAGATCCAATAATGCCTCCTTCCCTGTTGAACCGGGGGCATACTTGTCAAGGAAATTCCCTGAACACTTTTCAGAAATTCCTCCAAAGTAAAAGCAAAATACTGGGGGTGCCAGAAATCTGAAATAAAAAGGGAAAGTGTTGGAAATACTCAGCTGGTCTGGCAACATCTGTGAAGCGAGAAACAGAGTTAACTCTGCTTCTGAAGAATCATGTTCAACTCAAAACGTTAACTCTGTTTTTCAAGGGTACTGCCAGACCTGCTGAGTATTTTCAGCACTTTGATTTTGTTTCAGAAATTCCTCCCACTCTTTATCCTTAAATCTAACATTATCCCAATCAATAGTAGGCCACTTAGCCCCTCGAGCCTGCTCTGCCATTCAATAAGATCATTGCTCCTCTGATTGTAACATCAAATCCACATTCCCACCTCTCCCAACAACCTTTCACCACTTTGCTTATCAAGAATCTATCTAGCTCTACCTTAAAAATATCTACCACCTTTCGAGAAAATTAGTTCCAAAGACTCAAGTCCCTCAGAGAAAAAATTTCTCCTCATCACCGTCTTAAGTAGGCAACGCCTTATTTTTAAACAGTGACCCCTAGCTCTAGATTCTCCCACAGGAAGAAACATCCTTTCCATATCCACCCTGTCAAGACCCCTTAGGATCTTATATGTTTCAATGAGTCACAGGGGGCCATTATCAGAACTGTATTCTACATGAAAAAACAAAATACAGATGCTGGAAATCTGAAGTAAAAACAGAAGGTGCTGGAAATACTCAGGTCAGGAAGTATCTGTGGAGAGAAAAAAAAGAGTTAATGTTTCAGGTCAATGACCTTTCAACAGAACAGGAAATATACTATTGCGTTCAACCACAACTTGTAATCTCAGGGTTCAGGATATCCCTTACTCTGCCATTACTAGCAAGCCAGGGGATCAACCCTGGTTCAATGAGGAGTTTAAGAGGGCGTACCATGAGCAGCACCTGGCATACCTAAATATGAGATGCCAACTTGGTGAAGCTACAACACAAGACTACATGCATGCTAAAAAGCAGAAACAGCATGCCATAGATAGGGCTAAAGTATCATTTAACAAATCAATGGATCAGAACAAGCTCCTGCAGTCTTGCTACATCTAGTCATGAACGGTAGTGAACAATTAAACAACTAACCAGGGGAAGAGGTTCCAAAAACATTCCCATCTTCAATAATGGTGAACCATGCATGCCTCTGCAAAGCTCAAGGTTAAAGAATTTGAAATCATTTTCAGCCAGAAGAGCTTGGTGGGTGATCCATCTTGGCCTCCTTCTGAGGTCCACACCGTCATCAATAAAAGTCTTCAGACAATTTGATTCACTCCAGGTGATACCAGGAAACAGTAGAAGGCATTGGATATAGCAAAGGCTATGGGCCCTGACAACATTTTGGCTGTAGTACTGAAGACTGCTCCAGAACTAGCCACACCCTGAAACAACCCATTCCATAACAGATCTTGCAACTCAAGATTGGACAACCATGAGACACTGTGGGCCATCAGCAGCAGCAGGGTTGTCCTCAATCACAATCTGTAATCTCATGGCCTGGCAAATCCCCCACTCTACCATTACCACCAAGCCAGGGGATCAACCCTGGTTCAGTGAAGAGTGCAGGACGCCAAGAGCAGCACCAGGCATACTTAAAAATGAGGTTCCCACCTGGTGAAGCTACAACACAGGACTACTTGCATGCCAAACAGCATAAGATGCAAGTGGTAGACAGAGCTAAGCGATTCCACAACCAACAGATCAGATGTAAGCTCTGCAGTTGTGAATGTGGTGGATAATTAAACAGCTCACTGGAGGAGGCTCCACAAATATCCCTATCCTCAATGATGAGGGAGCCCAGCACATCACTGCGAAGGAGAAGACTGAAGCACTTGCAACAATCTTCAGCCTGAAGTGCTGAGTGGATGACCCACACCAGCCTTCTCCTGAGGTAGCCAGCATCACAAATGCCAGTCTTCAGCCAATTTGATTCACTCCACATGATATCAAGAAATGGCTGAAGGCAGCAGATACTGCAAAGGCTATGGACCCTGACAACATTTCAGCAATCTACGCACAATGTAGAAAATTTCCCAAGTATGTCCTGTGCACAAAAAGCAGGACAAATCCAACCCAGCCAATTACCACCCCATCAATCAACTTTCCATCATCAATAAAGTGATGGAAGGGGTCATCAACAATGTTATCAAGTGGCATTTGCTTAGCAATAATCTGCTCACTGACACTCAGTTTGGGTTCCTGACCTCATTACAGCCTTGGCTCAAACATGGCCAAAAGAGCTGAATTCCTGAGGTGAGTTGAGAGTGACTGCCAATGACATCAAGGCAGCATTTAAACAAGTGTGGCATCAAGGCGCCATAGCAGAACTGGAGTCAATGGGAATCAGGGGGAGAACTCTCCACTGATTAAAGTCATACCCAGCATAAAGAAAGATGGTTGTGGTTGTTGGAGGTCAATCATCTCAGTTCCTGGACATTACTGCAGGAGCTCCTCAGGGTAGTGTCCTAGGCGCAACCATCTTCAGCTGCTTCGTCAATGACCTTCCTTCCATCATAAGGTCAGAAATGGGGATGTTCGCACAACCTTCAGCAACATGTGCAGCTCTTCAGATGCTGAAGTAGTCTATGTCAAAATGCAGCAAGACCTGGACAATATCTAGGCTTGGGCTGACAAGTGGCAAGTAACATTGGCGCCATACAAGTGTCAGGCAATGGGCATGTCCAACAAGAGAGAATCTAACTGTCACCCTTTGAAATTCAATGGCACTATCTTCACTGAATCCCCTACTATCAACATCTTGGGGGTTACCAATGGCCAGAAACTGAACTGGACTAGCCATATAAAAACTGTGGCTACAACAGCAGGCCTGAGGCTAGAAATCCTGTGGCAAGTACTCACCTCATGACTCCACAAAGCACGTCCACCATTTACAGGGAACAAGTCAGGAATGTGATGGAATAGTCTCCATTTGCCTGGATGAGTGCAGCTCCAACAACACTCAAGAAGCTTGACGCCAGTCAGAACAAAGCACCCCATCCACAAACATTCACCCTCTCTACCACTGACTCATAATGGCAGCAGTGTGTACCATCTACAGGATGCACTGCAGGAACTCACAAAGGCTCCTTAGACAGCACTTTCCAAACCCAGGACAGCTACGATCTAGAAGGGCAAGGGCAGTAGACACATGGGAATGCTACCACCAGGCAGTTTACCACCAAACCTCTCACCATCCTAACTTGGAAATATATTGCCGTTCCTCACTGTCGCTGGGTTAAAATCCTGGAACTCCCTCTCTAACAGCACTGTGGGTGTACCTACACCATATGGACTGCAGTGGTTCAAGCAGGCAGCTCACCACCACCTTCTCAAGGGCAATTTGGGATGGGCAACAAATGCTAGCCAGCGATGCCCACATCCATGAATGAATAAAAAACACTCACCCAACAATGTGAAAAAATGCTCAGGTGAGCCTGTCAAAAAGTAGAACAAATCCAATCCAGCCAACCACCACCCAGTCTATTCTCAATCTCTGTGGAGTAATGGAAGGTGTTGCCATTTAGTACTACAAAGTAGCACTTGTTACAAAACAACCTATTCACTGACGCTTAGTTTGAATTCCACCATGGTCATTCAGCACTAAACGTCATTGCAGCCTTGTCCAAAATTGGAAGAGAGGGCTGAATTCAAGAGGTGACAATGCCTGCACTTGACATCAAGGCAGCATTTGATCAAGTGTGGCATCAAGGAGCAAGCAAAATTGAAGTCAATGCGAATCAGGGGAAAACCTTCCACTGGTTGGAGTCATACCTGGCACAAAAGAAGATGGTTCTGGTTGTCAGATCTCAATCATCTCAGCCCAGGATATCATTGCAGGAGCTCCTTAGATTCATTTCCTAGACTCAACCATCTTCAGCTGCTTCATCAATGAGCTTCCCTCCAACCTAAGGTCAGAAGCAGGACTGGTCGCTGATGATTGCAAAGTATTCAATGCATTTGCAACTTCTCAGATACTGAAGCAGTCTGCGCCCTCATGCAGCAAAGCCTGGACTGTATTCAGGCTTGGGCTGATAAGTGACAAACATTCGTGCCAGGTAATGACCATCTCCAACAAAAGAGGATCTAACCATCTCCCCTTGACATTCAATGGCGTTAACATCACTTAATCCCCCACTATTAACATCCTGAGAGGTTACCATTAATCAAAACTTTGACTGGACTAGCCACATAAATACTGTGGCTACAACAGCAGAAGAAAGGCTCGTAATTCTGTGGCCAGTAATTCACCTCCTGACTCCTCAAAGCCTGTCCACCATCTACAGGTCACAAGTTACAAGTCATGAGTGTGATCGAATATTCTGCGCTTGCCTGGATGAGTGCAGCTTCAAAGCAGCCTGCTTGATCTACTGCCCCAACTACCATCTTAAACATTCATTCCCTGCATCATTGGCAAAAGTGTGTATCATCTACAAGATACCATGCAGCAACTCGTGAAGCCTCCTAGAAGAACAAGGGCAGCAGACGTATCGTAACACCACTAGCTTCAAGTTTCCCTCCATGTCACAAACCATCCTGACTTGAAACAATACCACTATTCCTTCATTGTCCCTGGTTCACAAACCAAGAGCTCCATTCCTAACAGCACTTTAGGTGTACCTACACCGGATGGACTGCAGTGGTTCAAGAAGGCAGCCACCGGATGGACTGCAGTGGTTCAAGAAGGCAGCTCACTACCACCTTCTCAAGGGCAATTAGGGATGAGCAATAAGTGTTAGCCTTGCCATTGATGCTCACATTCCATGAAAGAATAAAAAAATACTCTTTAGTGAGAATGGATGACAAAAGAATAAATCTTCCTCTCATATGAGGCTCATTAATATGAAGATCTTTGACTTCCAACAATAGAGAAGTTTAACATATGGAATCTATAGTCACTACATCCAGCTCTCCAAAAAATACTCTCCTAAAATAAAATGATCCTTCCAACTTCCGTCCCTGTCATCAAAACCCCTAAAAGCTCTGTCTGCAGCTTCAGTCTGTTCCCATATTTCTAAAATGCTTTCCTCTCCCTGTTTCTGCTTTGTAAATTAAATATGACAGAACTTATACATGGCAAGTGCTATATAATTCCATGTTGCTACTGACAATATTTAATCACTGACATTTCAAAAGTTTGGGCTTCAGGCTGAAACATATAGGCGTAGAAATAATACCCTTCCCTGAAAATTGATGATCTACCCAATATTTTAAATTGGAGAATTCAAATTGCCAGAAAGGCTTGCTAGCTAGAGTTACTTTTGCTCTTGGCACTCACATTTTTAAATGGGAAAATAACAGCCTTATCTAGAATTTATTTGCAAAGACTCTTCCAAGTTTGCTGGGTCACTTGCATGATAACATTTAAGGAGAGCTGTACCATTAAAAGCATTTGTAGCAATAACCTAAATTCCTTGCAAGTGACTAAACAGACCGAGAATGGAGCTGCCCCAGGATGCTCCCTAAAATTGGCTTTTGACAAACAGGGTGCAAGTTTTAACTTGAAGGTGTCAATTGGGCTGATAAAACAGGTTCACTTAAAAGAAAAAAAGACATGAGTCTCTCCTATAAAAGTAGGTAGTAGAATTAAATACCCTCCCACAAATCTTCTATCCTCTTCAAGTGTAAATTCAGCTTTTTTTATGTAAGCACATTGGTTACAGCACAAGAGAACTGTTGTGACCACGTCAGCTCGCTGCAAGAGCAACTCAGCTGCACCCGCTTCCCCACCTTTTCACTGCAGCCTAGAATTTATTTTCTTTCGTGTACTTATTTAATTTCCTTTCAGAAGCCATTATTGAATCTCCCTCCATCACCCTTTCAGGCAGTGCATTCACGATCATAACCACTCTCAATATAAAGAAGCTTTAACTCATATTTCTTTCATTGCCAATCAATTTAAATCTGTATGCTTTAGTCCTCGACCTTTCCATCAATCGGAACAGTTTTTCTCTATCTATTCTGTCTAGAACACGTCTATCAAACCTCCTTCAGCCTTCTCTTCTCTCGGAAAAACAACCCCAGCTTCTCCAAACTATCCACGTAGCAGAAGTACCTCATCCCCGAAACCCTTCTTGTTAATCTTTTCTGCATCGTCTCTAAAGCCTTCACATTCTCTCTAAAGTCCGGTGCCCAGAACCAGACACGATACTCAAGTTGAGGCTGAATCTGTGTTTTATAAAGATTCATCATAACTTCCTTGCTTTTATACTTTATGTCTCCGTTCATTTATGAAGTCCATTATCTTGTGTGCTTTTTTAGCTACTTTCTCAGCCTGCCCTGCCACCTTGAACAATTTGTGCACATGTAACCCCAATTCTGTCTGCTTTTGCATCCCTTTTTGATTGTACCCTTCAGTTTATGTTGCCTCCCTCATTCTTCTCACCAAAATATATGACTTCACAGTTCTCTGTATTAAATTTCATCTGTCACTTGGTTAGCCTTTCCACCAGCTTGTCTATGTCCCCCTGAAGCCCATCCTTATCCTCCTCACAATTCACTGCACTTCTAAATTTTGTGCCATCTGCAAATTTTGAAATTGTTCTCTGTACACCAAAGTCTAAGTCATTAATATGTCTCACGAAAAGCAGTACCAACCCCTGGGAAACATCACTGTATATCTTCCTCCAGTCTGCAAAACAAGTGTTCACCACTATTCCTCACTTCCTGTCTCGTTGCCAACTTTATCTCCACTGCCCCTTTCATTTCACGAGCTTCAACTTTGCTGACAAACCAATTACAGGGCACTTTATCAAATGCCTTTTGGAAATCCATATCAACCACATGAACCACAATGCCCTCGTTAACCCCTTCCTTAGAAACTCAAATTAAGTTAGCTAAAGATTCACTAGAATGGTTCCAAAGATGAGGAGTATCAGTTACTTAGGTAGATTGGAGAAGTTGGGACCACATTCCTTGAAGGAGAGATAGTTGAGACGAGATTTGATAGAGGTATTCAAAATCATGAGGGTCTGGGCAGAGTAGATAGGGAGAAACTGTTCCCATTGGTGGAAGGATTAAGAATCAGAGGGCATAGATTTAAGTTAGTGCTCGGTAGCACAGAAATTGAATACTGCTAAAAAGAGACATGTTGCCAAAGCTTTTTATGTTGCACTCATCAGCTCAAATGCAAGAACGCCAAATTTCAAACTATCACAATTTATACTCCAGGAGAAAGGGGTTTTGATTGGTTGGCAAGTTGACTCTAATTGGTCAAGGCGCCATGGAGAAAGCCACAGACAATTATAGGCTCCAAAAGCTCCCAGGTAATTCAAAAAAGATACATGGCTTGAACATATTCCTTTTGTTTGCAGAGAGCGGAGCCCTGGGTATGAATTTTTGTCACTTCTAGCAAGTGTAAATGAACCACCAAACAAGCCTGACTGGTTAAATTGGTTGTTGGTGTAGCTATTAGACACTCAGGATTGTTTAGAAAGTGCTGTGCAATCGTGGTAACACATTTAACACTAGATATTTTGTTTTGAGTTTTGCAAGCACAGGCTGGTTGAGTACTGTGTGTAATCTGCCTATTACAAGCAACTGAAAGAACATGCTGTTTGATTCAATCAGCCAATTGCTGGGGCATATGGTCTACATACCTAGCATTGCACTGGCACAGAAATGCATGCACAATGTTGCTGAATTGTGTGGTACGCAGAATGACTTTTTGGAGCGACAGCAGCATCCTGTTAGTGAAAAGTATCATTTGCATAGCCACTGCTTAGTAGTTGATTGAAACGGCTTCCTTAGCCTGAGGTTCAAATTTTTGAGATACTTCGTCTTTCCAGGGTAACTTAAGGTAGACCAGGCACTTTTTAAGATCCAAAAATGGCAGTCTTTGGCCCATTTGTGACTTTGAACAATACACAGTGAACAATGATCGGATCAGGATAACCATTGTCCTGCAGGATACCTTTGATGTGCTTTATTTATTTATGAAGTCCATTATCCTGTATGCTTTTTTAACTATTCTCTCAACTTGCCCTCGTATTTATTTGGTATTTATTTATCACACCCTCCAAAAAACAGAATCTGCAACTGCAGCAAAGGCAAGAGGGAGGGAACCTATGATTGGAGGAGCTCTAACAGTGAGCATGGGGGAGGCAGGAGATTTAAAGCCGAATAAAATTTTTTCCATAAGTTGGGGAGAGAGAGGGAGATGGAAACAATTCTCTTCAGAGCACAATCACAGGACTTGGAAGTCAATGGATACATTTAAGTCGTTCTGCTTTTAACGTTTGCAGTTAATAGGCCAGCATTCGCATTTAATGTCAGGAGTTTTGTTTTAACGTTGCTTTGTGCCGTGTCTGATTAGGGTGGCATTACATTCCCTGTTGCTGCTGACCCTCCCTCTTGCCGCCTTCCAGCTTGTGGCTTACCTCTACAACCCTGCAACTTGAAGCTGCTCTCGTTCTGAGGGTCAGTAAGTGGGAGAGGCAGTGAGCCGGAGAGGCAGTGATCAGGAGCTTCGGTAAGCGAGTGGTGAGTAGAAAGAGTTAGCATGTTTTGCTTATATTTTTAAATTTATTTCATTTTACAAGTAATTGCTTTTATGAATATAAGAATTTAGCAAAACAAAGTATTTCAACTTACAGGCTATAATGTTTTAATTTTTTTTTTTACTGATGGTAAAGGTCCTAACAACAGCTGTTAAATTGGTTACAATGGGAAAATCTGATTCACTTAATGTTGTTACATTTGAAGTTGCACTTTTCAGGAACGCAAATGCAATGTTAAGTGGGGACTTACTGTAATTGATACATTTTTCCTCCCTTTGGAATTATTTAAAATCCTTCTAGAGTCGTATGTTCTTTTATTGACAGGCAGAATGCAAGGACTGCCCTGCGGTTGAGGCAACTTGGAGGAACGCAACTCAGGGGAGGCGAGGGCTGCCCTGCAGTTGAAGGTAGTGTTTAAGCATATGCAGGGTGGAGGGAAGGGAAACGGCCATGCATTAGAGAAACCTTATATAAAGTGACCATTCCCCTACAACTGAGATAGTTCAGACGCAGCCACATTGACATACACGGAGTCTGGCCTCTAGCTTATCTGCCCACTCAAGCAATGCAGAGGCATGAAAGTGCCACCAAGTGCTCCAGAGCTTTACACCCCTCGGGCACAGACTGCAAACTAATGAGCGTTTTTGTGGACTGCAGACCAATTGGACAGCTGGGCACATTGTACAAATCTACTTACTAAAGCAGGCCATGGAGCGGTCATTGGTGCAGGCACTCAGAGCTCCTTGCAATGCCAACATCACAGTTTCGGCCAGTCTCCCCATGGTTCAAACTGACAGCACAGCCTTGCAGCGCGGGTTACAAGAATGCCTGTGCCTGAGCTGAGAGCACAGCATGCAGTCCAGTGGACAAAGCTACCATGAATCGGTCAGGTGGGGCGAAGGAGGGTGGGGTTTCGGGCAGCCATGCAGCGCACTAAACTCTGGCCGTCCAAGTGGTGGCCAAAACTCTCCGGGATGCTCAAAGGGGCCTTCAGGCTCAACCAAGAGAAGTTCATAGTGCACAAATGCTAAATGTCTCTCTCTTTCATCCTGTAAGAGGAATACATCAGGAGCATGGAGCCTGGTGAACTAGCTGTATGCCACATGGTGTACAAAGAGCGAAGACAACCGAGAAGCGCGCAATGGAGGAGCCTGGCTGCACAGAGGGAGGAGCAGCACCCTCTAAAAGAGGGGTGGCTGATGCTCCCGCACACTGCCAAAACGGCACAGCGAGCCATCGCTGGTCAGCGCCTAGCTACACCCAGGGCTATAGCCACTGTCTTTCATTCCTGCAAATGACCAACAACCAGTGTCGCTGAAGACTGTGCATGTCTAGGGAGCCGGTTGGTCACATCTGCCGGCTGCTGCCAGGTTTGGTGCCATCGGGACATAGAGAGCATCCACTGCCCATGGCAATGAAAGTGACCACAGCACAGTTCTTACACCAGTGGCTCCTTTCAGGGCTCCACAGGCGACAAAAGCCTCTACCCACAAATGCATCCATGAGGTCATGGATACCACCTTCGCAAAGGATACATAGTTTTGTACATCTTGCCCAACACCAAGAAAGCCAGGAGGCAATTGGATTTGCCCAGGGTGCCATCAACTGCACTCACATACTGCTCAGATCTCCATCGCATCAAGTGGTCAACTATATCAACCGTAAGAGCTTGCATTCGCTGTGCATGTTTTCCAAGGAGTGCCCACAACTCCTACCTTCTCAGTCGGTTGCAAATTCCTGACACCTTCCAGGGTCCACAGAGGCTACAAGAATGGCTCCTTGGGGACAAGGTCTAGCCGCAGAGTGCGTGGCTGATGATATCCGTGGCAGCCTCAGGCTGCAGCAGAGCGAAGGTATAACGAGGCTCATGCTGCAATTCGCAACTTGGTGGAACAAACCGTTAGGATGCTGAAAATAAGGTTCCAGTGTCTGGACTGGTCTGGGGAGCCCTGCAATATGGTCCACAGAGGGTGTCATGCATCATTGTCACCAGCTGCGCCCTTTACAACCTGCAATGGGGAGAGGAGCTAGCTGAGGAGGAGATGGAGGAACTGCACGTCACCACCAAAGAGATCGACGTCAATGATGATGAGGATGAGGAGGTCCTTGAAGGCAACGATGACGGCGATGAGGCCCTCACACTGAGTAAATGAGGCTGCCCACTCAGAAGGCCCTCACGGCTGCTAGATTTGTGGAGGATGATGTCGACATGTAGTGAAGAGATACCATTGATCCTCACATTGCATCTACGAATGTTTGAATCCAGTCTGGCTTATGGTAGTGCACATACCCTCTATGATAATGCTCCTTTCATGGAGATGCAGTGGAGGCCCTAACAGTTGCTCATTTGCAGAAGCATGATGACGATATACAGTGGGGACACTCCATAGATCCTCACATAGCTTCACAGCATCCGACTCCTGTCTGACCGAGGGCAGCTTGCTTGCACTCTGTGATTAGGGTCATATCATGGAGACTCAGCCATGAAACTTTAAAAGCACCTGATCCTTTGTCCACCTTCAGCACCTGAGCCCTTCAGAAGCACAGCGTCACTGGTCACAGATGCTGATGAGATGGCAGCCAGCCCCACCTTTAAAGGCGCTGAGAGCACACAAAGAATGATGGAACTGATAGCAATTTCAAGCACCATCGCATCACTAATGTATCCAGGGAGCGTGAGGCCAGACCATCACTTTGGTCTGAAAGCTGCACAAAGCACAGGGAAGAGGCCCTGGACTGAGACACATGCCTTTATCTTGTGCAGGAAGGTTTCACATCCGAGTGACATGGACACTGCTCATCAAAACAATGAACCATAGGGAGACATTCTTGAGAGTTTATTTACAATAGTGAACATTATGTACGAATGAGTAACATCTGTGCCCAGGCTGTGCAACATTTTCGTAACCTTCCTAACCCTGCCGCTACATGCACAGAAGAGGTGGAGGCAGCCTGCTGGCTGCTATGCCTTATCTGTGATGACCTTGATGAGCGTTCTCTGGAGGGCCAAGACCTTGATAGCCCCGGCCTGTTTTCAGGTTCCTGCTGTGTGACAGTGGCACCCTCCTCGACCTGTGGGCATGAAGCTGCTGTGGTCACAGGAAGAGGGGATTCGGATGGGCCGGACACTCCCCAGGGCCATCACCCAGGTGACTCCGGGTGTGCACCTGCTGATTCTCCTCCCTAAGGGTGCCCAATGACACCTGGCTGACTCCTTGAGAAGGGGAAGCTGGAGTGAGATTGAGTTGCTCCGCACCCCTTTCACGTACATACTGTTGGAGGCCAACTATGGCATCAGCGATGGAGTTCAGCCCGCACAGCAGTGCATGAGCAACGTTCTGGACCAAGGTCTCCATGGCCGCCGTCATCCTATCAGTGCTGACCTCAGTACATTGGCATGTCGGCGCTATCACCTCAGACTGAAGGCTCCTTCAAGGTGCCTTGCAATCTGAGGAATGCAGCGGACATCCCTTCTTGATGTTCCTGAGCTTGCCTTTGCAGCTCCAGCAAGTGAGGCATGGTCAAGTCCAGAGGCTCTTCATCTGACTCGAACTCAGCAAACTTCTGACCTCCAGCAGTCCTCCGAGTGCTGGGCACCTGGGAAGTCCCTGCCGCCGCTTGCTGTGGATCAGACAGTGCGATGTGCCCACCAGATTGTGATCCTGAGGCTACTCTAAAGTTAGGTCCCGCCAAGGTGAGTGTGTCTGTGCTGGTGGAGAGGATGGGTAAGCACTGTGACAGGTCTTCAGTGATGGTGCCTTCATATTCCTGTTCTGTAGTTTTCTCGGGGCTTGATTGGAGGCCCTGGGTCATGGTGTCTGTCGGCTGTTTCCCAGGTCTGTACCTGTACCTATGAAAGCAAGTAGAGATAATTAGTGCATGGCAGGGGACTACAGAACAGGATACATCACGCACAGCAAGGTTGTCTGATCGATATTGCACTGCTGGATCCTCACTTGGTAGAGCACCGCCAACCTCACCGTCAGCACAGGAACAGTCCAGATCTTTGCCGGCCAGCTGGATGGCTCTGTTTTCAAAGTCCATGAGGATCTTGATTATAGGCAATCCTTCAATGGTCTGTGACCTCTCCCCCTTGTTGTGTACCACCTTGCCTGCATGAATACAGATGGAGAGATTATAAGCAGGACACTTGCCAGGTCAGATGATAATTACGCCTGGCATGTGTGGGTGGAGAGTGGTCCCATGGATGGGATGAGGAAAATGAAGGCATGTGAGAGAGTGAATGGTGATGTCCCTTGAACTGGCAGTGTGAGGTCCCTGTGGATGAGTGATGGGTTTGAGTGTGTGTGTGTTGAGAGTGATGACAGAAGTGACTTATCCTGGCAGAACGAAGATCATTGTTCACCCTCTGGCAGCACTGGGTGGCTGTCCTCTTTTGCAGGGCATTGGCACTGACCATGGCAGCCACGGCCTCCCATGGTGAATTGGTGATGCCACTGCCCTGCCAGTGGCCAGAGCAGGGACAGAGAACATCATGGCGAGTCTCCATGGCATTTAAAAGGTGCTCGAGTGATGCATCAATAAACCGGAGGGCTGCAGTCTTTTTGCCTTTCGGGGCCATCCTATCTTCTGTCCAGCAGTCCTGGGCTGGGAGCACTGAAAGATGTGCGCACTGTTGCACTTTAAATATGGCATTAAGAAGCAGTGAGGAGATGGCATGGCAGGCAAAGTCGAGCCTACCAACCATCGAAACAGCATGTTTCCCAGGAATGCATAATTAACGTGGCAGGTTTGGAGCAATATGGCGTGAGAAGCCACCATTGCGGCTGGTGGGTAAAATGTCCTTTTCCCCACCCACTACCGCACTTAGTGGAATCTGGGATAACTCTGCCCAGAGTTAAATCCTTTCAAATGGCTTTCTTCCTCTTTTATCTTTGTCCAATAAATGACGTGAATGAAATTTTAAGTAGAGAGATCTGGGGTGGAAGGAGAAGATGTATTGTGGGAGAAAATCGAGATTTTTTTTGTTTCCCTTCGGTTTTTCTTTAAATGTTTCAGCTACACAATTATCTGTCTGAATTCAAGATTTTTTTTAAAATAAGCACACTCGGCGGCCAAAAAGCTTAGATGTGTAGAAAAGGTCGGGAATCCAGTCGATCCAGAAAACCAAAAACATGAAAATGAAAAAGCAGTCTTGTAGAAAATCTCAAAAAAAGCCTTCAGCAAAGTGGGGTGGGGAGTGCAACGGGGATAGTTATTTTGACCCGGTTATTATTTTAGCCACACATGTGAATACCTTTCTGCAGCTTTATTTTCTTACTCTTCCTTCTTGGTGCAACCCCTGTGGCTTCAGGAGAGGTAGAAATATGTTGCTTACATACCTGTTCAAATGCCCTTAGCAGACCTTCTGAGTTTTAGAGCCCATGAGAGCCCTCTAAAGATTGGTCCACCTGCATCTGTGCAGGGGTAGACTCATCCATTGGGACATACAAACACACAAGTTAGGAGTAGGAGTGGTCAATTCAGCAGTTTGGCCATGGCAGTTCAGGGAGGTGCCAATCAGAAGTGGAAGTGCTTTGAGCAGACTCCCCAGTTCTACCTTCCGTCACATGGCCCACCTGTACTTCCTTACCAGCAATGAGCTGGAGAGCACTTTGCTACACTTTAGACAGCCAAGGCTAGGTTTTCATCAATCGTCTTTAAAGTGGCATTCTAACTGTGCAAGTCTCAGTCAACTTAAAGGGCTCTGTTCTCAAGTCCAATATTTTTGCATTCCGTCATGAAAATTCTACTGGATTCTGGACACTCACCTTATTATACATAGCTTATGTAACATTAGTGAGTCATTATTCAAGGAAAGCTTTTGACCAAGTTAACATTTGACAAACTGATTAGTGAAGCAATCCTGTACCATCTTTAGAAACGTGCACTCCTCTTCAGTTTTTTACCGTTTATTTATCAGGCCAATATTTGGTTAATTGAAATCCCTCATGGTGAAGGTCATTGCTTTGCAATTTTTCCATAGAAAAATAAGATTGAATCACAGAAATCCAACACTGATATAACTGTAAATGTAACAAAAACAAAATAATTATTTAATCCATGTTATTTAGTGGGCCTAATTATAACAGGACAGAATCACAAGAGAACAATACCCAAGACACTTAAACAAAAATCACAGAATCACACCTAATATAATGAAATTCAACTTTGATCAGGCAATGGTCTGTCTCTGATTAATCTTGTGGACTTTTTACAGAGACCAAAGATAACATATTTTCATGCCTTTTCTCTTTGTCTGAAACAACTTATCCATCCTCATTCTTTGCTAATTTTGAACAGTTAGTAACAGTAAGTTCTCATTTCAAATTACTCCGAACAAGGCCTTAAATCAGCTATACTAAAAGCTAACAGATTTGGGAATGTATAAAACACCACAAGGATTTGGGCAGCATTCAAAAGGTGCCTGGATATGCACCTCAAGTGCTGTAACCTGCAGGGCTACGGACCAAATGCTGGAAAGTAGGATTAGGCTGAGTGGCTCGTTTTCCGGCCAGTGCAGACATGATGGGCAAAGTGACCTCTTTCTGTGCCGTTAACTTTCTATAACTCTATAGTATTTTGACAAGCAGAGCTAACTTCAGAAAAACTCAAAGTGTATCACAAATCATTAACTCAATATTATTTAAAGTTCCAGATCCAGGAATAGTCACCAACTATATAACCTTGATTCAAGCAGAAAAATATTCTTTAATTAGACTGGTCCTCATTATTCAGCAAGCTAAATATTGCTTATCCCATTTGTTTCATGTAACATGCGTTCAGTCATTCTTCATATTTTTTAAGAAAAGACAAATTTTGCACAGAGATATTTTTATTTCTATTCTGAATTAGCTCTTGCAAATTGACAGAAAAATTACAAATCAATCACAAAGTCCTAGCCCAAGCACAACATCTGATCAAGTTGCACTTTGTAGAATTCTCTGTTACTTCTTTGTAAACATATTCCATTCAGATTACTGACTCAATAAAAAATAATATAATTTTGATTAAGTGGCTTTGGTACCAAGCGCAAGTTGGTGTTGTTTACTTTCCATTAATACTGTACAAGCAATTACCTCTGATACCATTATTTTCATTGAATCTCAAGTTATCAAAGTAAAAACAGCTTTAATTTCTCCCCTCAATAAAGTCATTAATATAACTAACTGGATTTCCTAGTCAGCAGTGAAGTCACCATTGGTCTTGAAGAAACCTCCATACAAACAGCACAGTACTGGTCTCCTTATTTAAAGAAAAATATAAATGCATTAGAAGCAGTTCAGAAAAGGAATATACCAGGAATACCAGGAATGGGCAGGTTGGCTTATGAGGAAAGGCTGGACAGGTTAGGCTTGTATCCACTAGAATTTAGAAGAGTAAGAGGCAACTTAATTGAAACCTTTTAAGATCCTGAGGGGTCTTTACAGGGTGGATGTGGAAAGGATGTTTGCTCTTGAGGGACAATCTAGAACTAGGGGGTCACTGTTTAAAAGAAAAGGGTCACTCATTTAAGACAGATGAAAAGAATTTTTTTCTCTCAGAGGGTTGAGTGTCTTTGAAACCCTCTTCCTCAAAAGGCAGTGGAAGCAGAGTCTTTGAATATTTTTAAGGCAGAGCTCGATTGATTCTTGATTAACAAGGGGTGAAAGATTATCAGGGGTAGGCAGGAATGTGGGGTTGAGGTTACATTCAGACCAGCCATGATCTTAATGAATGGAGGAGTAGGCTCAAGAGACCAAGTGGCCAACTCCTGCTCCTAGTTCTTATGTACAAAGATCTAGCTATCTTTTTTAATTTTAAAAATAAATTTATCACAATGGAGCAATTTGATAATTCCAAAATATAATTTCTTTTCCTGGGTCAGATATTTTCAGCAGTAATTGTGAACTGCGTACTCAGTTAAAAACTCAGTTACATACACCTCATTCAACAAGGTGCAGCTCTTTAAAGTGTTTTTCAGCAAGACCAATACAATAAAAGGAGACGTTCTCAACAGTTCAGTGATTCTACTTCAGTCCAGTCTGGGGATCTTCAACAGTATGGCCTCTGAGGAAGCGGAGAATTACTGTCAGCAATTTCTGGGTTTCCACATTAAACTGTACATGAGGAGACTCCCGAAGGTGCTGTCAGTCTCAAAGGCATATTGACAGAGAACACTGACAGTTTCACTATCATTACTACTACAAGTTCAAGCCAAGCAAAAGATGGAGAAAACTGGTTTAGAGCAGATAAAGTATACTGTCCTTCACAATCCTAATTGCTTGTCCTGCATTTATAATCTTCTCAATTGTCTATTTCTCTTTGAGGTTATAAACAATAGACTAATCTGATAAATTGGAAATATGGATTCACAAAGTACAGGCTGGTATATGACCTACAGAAATGTCTCTGAAAGCTGTAAACAAATGTTCAGTTTCTGGTCTATTTGAAAGAGTAACTCAATGTGGTTTTGCAGTATTTTTAAATATATATAAATTTTAAATTAGGATTCCAACAAACATGAAGTTGGCCCAACTTTACAGAAGGCTCAAATAAACTGGAGACCCTGTTTTATTTTTATTGCTTTATATTTTTCATTGTGGACTAAACTAAATTCTGTACTGAAAACCACAAGATTTTATTTGTGGTTGCAGTTACTTTTTCATATTAACACACCAACTTTATGCTGCAACATTTTTGTTGGAGGCATAACTGTACCTTATATTTATTTAGGAGCTATATTAAAAAAGCAGAACCACAAAGATAGTTATTTCTAGATTACTATCTCAGCCATAAGCAAATTGCTACAGAGTAAATAAGATCAGAGCACTGAGTGCGTGGTTCAAAGATTGGTATGGGAGAAATGGGTTTTAATTCATGGATTACTGGCACCAGCACTGAGGAAGAGGGGGCTGTTCCATTCCAACTAAATGGCACAGGAACTAGTGTTCTGGTGTATTGAATAACTAGGGCTGTGGTGATGGTATATTACAAATAACTTATGAGATCAGAGTTCTGTGGCAAAACATGCACTTTTACATGCATGTTACAGTCTGGAGTTATGGTTCATGATGGGAGAGGTTCCAACTTTCTCTCCATCACATAGCTGACCAGCTCTTAACGCCTGCCTTCGGTATGTGTTAGAAGGATTTGCAAGTTAATATCAACATGGTGGTGGGGTAGGCTCAATTGAGGTATTCGAAAGGGAATTAGATTGCTATCTGCAAAGAAAAAATGTGCAACATTATGGGGATAAGGCAGGGGAGCGGGGAGAGCCAGTGCAGACTTGATGGGCCAAATGGCCTCCTTCTGCACTGTAAAGATTCTGTGATCTAACCTGTTTGGTCATGGTCTGTATATCCCTCTGCCATCAAGTCCCGGAGCTTCTGACTCAGAGTCAGGGATGCTATCCACTGCACCACAAGACCTCCTCAACTAAGGCTATAGAATGGGCTTTAAACTTAACAGTCAGGGTAGAGGGTTCAGGTGAGGGGGAACTTAAAAGGCTAAAAAGAATGAACAAGTCAGTAGTACAGGGTTGCAATATGGGTAATGATAACCTCAGTGTGACAGTAAAGGTCAGAGTGTACAAACATAAGATTGTACCACGGGTCAGAATAGAGAAAAATGGTAAAAAGAGAACTAAAGGCTCTTTTCTGAATGCGTGCAGCAGTTGTAACAGGATTGATGAATTGATGGCACATATAGAAAAAATGGAAATGATATGACAGCCATTACAGAGACATAGTTGCAAGGTAGCCAAGGCTGGGAACTGAATATTCAAGGGTATCTGAAATTTTAAAAGGATAGGAAGGAAAGAAAAAAAGTGGGGTAAGCTCTGTTAATAAAGCATTAGATCAGTACAGAAATGATATTGGCTCAGAAGATAAAGATGTAGAATCAGTTTGGGTAGTGATAAAAAAAATAGCAAGGAAAAGAAGACACTCCTGGAAATAGTCTATCGATCCCCTCTAACAGTAGGACAAATGGAGGATTGTAAGAATTGCAATAATCAAGGGCAATATTAATCTTCAGATGATTTGGCAAATCAAATTGGCAAAGGAAGTCATGGGGATGAGTTCATAGTGCATTTGGGCTGCTTCTTAGAACAATATGTTGTGGAACAAACCAGTGAACAGGCTATATTAGACCAGGATTAATTAATGATCCCATAGTAAAAGATCCTCACCAGAAGAATGATCATAACATGATAAATTTCCCTTTCAGTTTTAGAGTGAGCAACTTGGGCCTGAAACTAATGTCTTAAACTTAAACAAAGGCAACTACAAAGCTATGAAGATAGAATCGGATAAAGTGCACTGGAAAAAAAGTTGAAAGGTTAAGACAGTAGATTAGCAGTAAACATCTTGGGGGTTCCCACTGACCAAAAACTGTGCACAACCCGCCATATAAACAACGTGGCTACAACAGCAGGTCAGAGACTGGGAATTCTGCACCTCCTGACTACCCAAAGTCTGTCTACCATCTACAAGGCATAAGTCAGGGGTGTGATGGAATAATCTTCACTTGCCTGGAGGCATGCAGCTCCAACAACACTCAAGAAGCTTAACACCATCCAGGACAAAGCAGCTTGATTGGCATCCCACCAACCACCTTAAACTTTCACAACCCACCATCGACAGTCAGTGGCAATACTGTGTACCATTACAAGATGCACTGCAGCATCTCACCAAGGCTTCTTCCACAGCGCTTTCCAAACCCATGACCTCTCCCACGTAGAATAAGGGCAGCAGGTACTTGGGAACAGCACCACCTGCAAGTTCCCTTCCAAGTTACACACCATCCTGACATGGAACCACATCGTCGTTCCTTCACTGTCACTAGGTCAAAATCCTGGAATTCCCTTCCGAACAGCACTGTGGGTGTACCTACACCATATGATGGCAACTCACAACCATTTTCTCAAGGGCAATTAGGGATGGGCAATAAATGCTGGCCATGGCAGCGATGCCCACGTCCCGTGAAAGAATACATTTTTTAAAAAGCAGTGGCATACGTTTAAGGAGATATTTTATAACACTGAACAAAGATATATTCCACTGAGAAAGAAAAACTGCATGAGAAGGATGAACTGTCCGTGGCTAACTAAGGAAGTTAAGGATGGTGTCAAAATGAAAAAGATATACATTGTCACAAACATTAGTGGTCGGCCAAAAATTGAGAAATTATTAGAAAGCAACAAAGGATAACTGAAAATAAGGGAGAAATTAGAATATGAGAGTAAACTAGCAAGAAATATTTTTTAAAAAGCAGCAAGAGCTTCTACAAGTATATAAAAAGTAAGAAAGTAGCTAACACTGGTCACTAAGAAGATGAGATTGGGGAATTAGTAATGGGAAACAGGAAAATGGCAGAGGGTGGAATTTTGCGTGTCTGCTGGCGTTGGGCTTGTTGGGCGGCATGAACAGACAATATGGCGAAGAGGCCAAAAATCGGTTTCATGACGTCATGAAACAAGTTTGCAATCATCTGTTCTGTCCGTCAATGGTGGGCCGCCACATATTGGGAATTTCATTGTAATGTATCTGCACATCATTATAAGCCCAGCTCACCGGAATCATCCCCCAATGGTGGATCACCCGAGCACGTCGGCGTGCTGTACGTAAGTGACATGCACCTGGCGAGCTGCACTTTGCTCAGGGCTTGGAGGTTTGTTTATCTATCTTGCTTCGGACAGCACTCACAATCATCAGCGCCAGGCTTCGCAGAGAGCACCACATCACTTATAGGTGGGGCTCATGGGGAGGTCTCTACCTACCAGACCAGCCATAAGGCGGAGGTGGATTTTCAATGGTTGCAGGGCTACGGCTTGCTTGGGGAAGTGGGAGAAGTGGCCTCAGGCAAGGGAAGAGGCTGCAGGGTGAGGGTTGTACTGGGGAAGGGGACTTTCCCAGAGTGTGTGGGGGCACAAGTTGATCTGTGCAAGCAGCCTCAAGATGGTGAGGGCTGAGAAGGCAGTCTCCAGAGGAGATGAGGCCAAATGGAGATGTGAAGGTGTGCGTGAGAGAGTGAGTGGTGATGTCCCTTGAGCTGGCAGTGAGTGAGATGCCAGTGAATGTGTGATGGGCTTGAGTGTGTGATTTTAGAGTGATGAGATGGTTGCCTTACCCTGGGAGCACTAAAGAGATCATTCGTCCTCTTTCTGCATTGGATGGCCAACCTCTTCTGTGCAGCATTGGCACTGATTGCCACTACCATCACCTACAAGCCGGAGTGGTGAGATAGCTGGACCTCCTGTGGCCAGAGCGGTGGTAAGAGGACATCATGGCAGGCCTCCAAGGCATCCAAAGGGCGTTCCAGGGACACGTCACTGACACGGGGGACAGCAGTCTTCTTGCCTTTCAGGGCCATGTCTTCTGTGCAGCAGTCCTGGGCTAGAAGCACTGAGATCTGTTCAGATGGCTGCACTTTAAATATGGCACCCAGTGTGAGGAAGTGAAAGGTGACAGCATGGGCAAATGAGAGCCCACCCCCATCGAAAAAGCGTATTTCCCAGGAAGGCAGGATTGGGACGATACGACGTGAAAAGCCGCCATTATGGCCAGCGGGTAAAATGTTCTTTTTCCCACCTGCTAACGCACTTAGTGCGAATCTGGGACGAATCCACCAGAGACTTGGGACAAGTATTTTATATCAGTTTTCATGGTAGAAGACAATGGGTAGAATTTTGCCCTTGATGGGCGGGCAGGCCCCACCAGCTCGGCGGCAGGTGGGCAGCCGATCACCACCACTGAAACGCACCTGCCGCCATTTTAAATGGGCGGGCCAATTACGGTCCACCGAGTGGGGGCAGGGGGAGGGATTCCCCAACTGTCAGAGTGCGCTTTTTCACACATGCGCGCAAAAGAGCACACATCTCCCTGAGACTAAGTGCTGCCTCAGGGAGAGCGCTGACAGTGTTTGAATCTTTAAAAATAGAAAAAGAAAAAAATTATTAACACGTTCCCCCTCATGTGACAATGTCACACGAGATGGGACATGTTAATAAATATCACAAAAACTTTATTAAACTTTTTTAAAAACTGACAAGAAACCTCATCCCACTGGTGGATGAGGTTTCATGTTTTTTCAGAAGCCCGCTGGGGCTCTTGACCTGCACATCAGCCTTAAGGTTGGACGGGCAGGGCCTTTAATTGGTTTAACTACCCTGTCAATGGCTTCAATTGGCCATTGGCAGGTCGGCGGGCGCACAGCTGATCTCGCTGTGCCCCCACCTTCTCAATATTTAAATGGGGTGGGATGACGTTGGGGGTTCCTCCTGAGGCATCCCGCATCATTTTCACATCGGCGAGCAGGCCCTGCCCCCAGCTTGCCAACAGAAAAATTCTGCCCATTATAAAACATCACAGAAACAGTAGAAAACCTAGAGGCAAAAGGGAGGGTGCAACTTAAAACAATCACTTTCACTAGAGAAAACGTACTCGGAAAACTAATAGAACTAAAGGCTGATGTGTCCCCTGTACCTAATGGCCTATGCCCTAGAGACTTAAAAGAAACGGCTGCAGAGATAGTGGATGCATATGGCTGTAATCTTCCAAATTTCTCCAGATGTTAGAAAGTTCTGTGGATTGGAAAGCTACAAATTTAACATCCCTATTCAAGAAAGGAGGGAAACAAAACAGGAAACTATAGGTCAGTTAGCTTAACATGGGCTACTGGGAAAATGCTCGAATCCATTATTAAGTAAGTAGCACAAATATACTGAGTTCTTTGAAGATCTAACAAAGGGGCGGCTAAATGGGTACTGGTAGATGTGTATTTGGATTTCAAAAAGCCATTTGATAAGATGCCACATAAAAGGTTACAAGGGAGTCAAGAGTATGGGGAGAAAGCAGGGAAGTGGAGTTGAGGCCACTATCAGATCAGCATGGTCATATAAATGGCACACAGGGCACATGACCCACTCCTGCTCCTATTTTTTTTATATTCTTATATACTTGCAAAGGATCATACAACACAGGAGGCCATTTGGCCCATATCACTTCTGCTGGCTCTTTGAAAGAGCTATTCAATTAATTCATTTTCCCCACATCCCGACATCTTTCAACTTGCATTTTTTTGAAAAATAAATTCGCTTCACAAGGGGAGTTCTGGTAACTTTTCTCAAAAATTAGCGGGGTTTTTTTTACAAAATAATTCTTTTGAATAGCAATTTGTGCAATCCTTAGTCTGCAACAGGAATCTATGCAGAATATTTGTTGCAATTTATAACAATCATTTTCAAACTTCAAAAATAATGCTCTAGATTGAAGGGAGAGAAAGAAGAGCAATGAAAAGAAATGAATGTTTTATGTTTTATATTATCAGTTCTACCTAGAGTATGAGAGTTATAAATTTGGTCTTGCGCATTCATTTAATTCCTTCAGTTACTGATTTTACTCATCATGTTAATGTAACAATTTGTTTGAATCTGTTGAAATTCTAATGCAGTTTAAAATAATTTATTGATTAATGTGAATTCTTGAATAACAAAAATGTTCTAAATAATTATCCTGTGATATTATTAGAGATACTGATGTAAAATTGATAATTTGTCATCTGCAAATCAATTTCTCATAACTCTGACAGAAAGTGGCACTGCCTTTGTTATTTGCTTATGTTAATATAATTCCAATCAAGGACATGGGCAGTGAACCTTTTGCTGACATAGAAGTATAAAATGTATACAAGCAACTGATTTTAAGGCTGTCAACTAATGTTGAAGGCAATCAAGTTGTTCATAAACCTCTTGAATTTAATTGTCGTGAATTGTGTCATCTGTCCCCACACACATGGTTCCCTGACTTGAAAACGCTTTGTTCAAAAACATGATGCATCAATTTGATGCATGATGGAAATACAATACCACTTGTATTACTCAAAGCCAATTTGAAGATATTCTGACATGTAACATGTGGGCTTCATAGATCACAGTAATAATTTTTTTTAAAGCTACAAAAAGAACAGAAGAAGAAATGCTAGGTGATACTGACCAGTGACTACCACAATTCCTAATCTCCAAAGTTCCCTGACCAAATAATTAATAACAATGACCTGAACTAGCTCACTTAGTGATTCGACTTTTAGCCTTAATGGAACACTGCTCCACTGCAAAAACTGAATCACACTTTATGCTTTACAAGTGATCATAAGCATGGCACAGAAGATCACTATTACGTACATAAAAATAAAAATCTACTTGTATCTGAAGGACATAGAAAATTTTCATCTTGAATAGTTATTTTTTCTTCGTCCCCAGTTCCCCGATGTTATAAATACCAAGTTCATGGTTCACAGTAATATTTTAGAGGTAATTTCTGGTTCTAGAAGGGTTAAAGTTTAAGTGTAGAAGATGGGATAAATGCAATGAAAGTGGATTGAAGACTATTACACTTAAAAGGTTGGGGCCATGTTGACTTAAGGGGTTAACAGCTAGAAAAGTAATATCATAAAACAGCAGGTGGGCTTACTTTGCTAGAGAATTGGAGGTTGCTCAGTGATTCAGCAGATATTGTTGTTTTATGCAATATAATATAGATTATCAGGGCCACTGATAATATAGTCATTGAATAAGTCAAATTATGTTTTTGTCAGAGTGTACTGTATGAGCATTAATTATATTTTTGGTCCAAATTTATAAATAGTTTCATGTTGTAAATATTATTTACTTTAAAAAAATAAACTTCAGGCGCAAAGGAAAATATTCTGGATTGCAAATAGGAAAGAGAGGCTTGCAGGTGGGAGTTTTGACAGAGCAAGAGGAAGGTACGTGCAGGAGGGGGCAATGGGTGCTCAGTTGGAATTTCTTAGAGGGATTTCTCAAGCAGTGACTTTGGGAAACTTGCAGTATTTAAAATACAGCCAAGTACTTTTGGGAAGGCAGTGTCAATAAATTTCCTTTTCTGTGCCACAACCCAACTCTACATAAGCACAAGCCTTGAAGCCCAGCCTCCAGATTGCCCAAAGCGGTATTCCCTGCTATTACTGGGTAAGGCTTTCTGAACTTATTGGGTCAAGTCTATCTGCGCTTTCAAAATTAACTTTGGTTCTGGAGCAATTTTGCAATCTGAAGAGGTTGGGGAGGCGGCAACATCAAGTTGGTTTTGTGGCAAGTGGGTTAAGAGGTAGCAACATGTCAAAATCATGTCAGGCAAAGGGAATGAAAGAGCAAAATTAAGACTGTGACCCCATTTTAGTAACTCCAAGTCATTGTTGCGAGAATGGATTTTTAAAAAAATATTTTGGGGAATACTGTGTTATTCTGTAAAGAAGGCTGGGTATCCGTGTGAGAGAAGCTAGGCAAGTGGTTGATAGGAGTCAGGCTGTCTGGGTGTTTGGAAACATGAAAAGGTTAAAGGTGTTAAATTTGAGGTACAATAGGTTAGATCTCATATTAGCATTTTTAGATAAGTTGGAAGGTTGTTGAATTTCAAAGGAGAATCAGAGGTAACAAGGAAAATGCTTGCATCTTGCAGGAGTCCATAGGTAAATAGTAGTGGACATATTATATTTTTATTGACCCAAAAGCAAAGACAAGATGGAAACATGAAAGATCTTATATTTGGAAGGGTTTGAATATCAAATGGAATGAGAACAATGGAACTGAGATGAAAGGGGAAAAAGGTGTATTAGAGCAACTATGAATAGCTGGTTTGGGTAGCTATTGAGCTGGATAGTTATCAAGCCGTTAAGCTGGAGATGGTTGGAGATAGCTGGAGCTGTTGAGAAGTCCAGGGCAAGTGAATTCCATAGCAAAGTGGAAGAGGGTACAGGTCATCACTGAAGCTGCAACAGTCTGCCTTGTGCGATGTTATTAGATTTCATATTTAAATATCTATAACGGAATGTTGCCTTGAAAGTGTCTACTTGGTCAAACCCACAAGAGTTTTGGGGGAATGTTTTGTAAGACTGACCTTAACTGTGGAACTGTAATCTTGTAAACTTATTTTTTTTTGTTAATAAAACTTTTACTTTTAATTTAAAAAAACTCCAAAGTGTTACTGGACCTCTTACTGCTGAGATTGGTACATCTTATTCTCTTTATCAGAGTACAAAATTAAAGGTATTGGCCCGTAGGCCAAGTTTCCCCCTGAGTGTTTAATTGTGTTCAGGCTATGGGTATCAACTGGGGATTCACTTGTACTCTTGTATATAGGAGCAGAAAGAAACTGTGGTCTTTGAAAGTGCATCTGTAAGTAAAAGTTTAGACACATGTTAAGGTTGGCTCTAGCTTTACCTTTCACCACCTGGTTCTCTGGAATAGAACAATGGACCGCCATGAAGTAAAGCATATCAGCCAACAGAAATTATATATCATTGGGTCACCCTTACTAAAATCGTGTACAGCGTTTTATAGTTGCATGTGAATCTGTTCCTATATTTGCTGATGGTTTGCCTGCATTACACACTTTATACTATGCTAACAACTTGAAGGACTAATTTTTGGGGTAGGAAAAAGAGCAGAAAAACAATTCCAAAAAGATTTTTTTAAACCAGTGATGTGAAACACACAAGAGTATAGTAGCCACCGTTAGACAACATTGTGCAAAATGATAATTTTTTAAAAATCACTGGCAAACAATTAATGTTTTGAGTCAGATTGTACACAAGTATGCAAATATCACTAAATGGCATCAATAAAATTACAGCCCAAATTTTCACATTGTTGTGGCAAATGGAAACTGAATATTGCTACAAATCTGTAATTTTTGGCATAAATATTGTTGACACAAGCATGTGAAATCCATCCCCCCATTTATAGTATGACTGGAATTCTGTATTTATTCAGCCTTGGTGATTAAGTTCTTAATCACATAAACAAATATGCCATTCTCACAATACAGTATTCTGAAATCAGTGATGAACGTCACTTATGCTGAGTTGAAGTCTGCACATTACAGACATTCCATGTTTGTAGTTCAATCAGTAGATACAGTTTTTACATTTACCTTGGTTGACTCAGTAAAAGAAAACTGTTTTTGAAAAGATTATGCCACTTTAGATCCAGTAGCAATAAGTTGGCAATCAAATTCAGATATAAAATCTTAAAAATGTACTGTTACCCAATTAGTTGCACAGTTAAACAGAGGACACCAACACATTCTTCAAGTCACCTAGTTTTCCAGCTTTTAAAAAGAACAAATTCTGGTTGAAAGTCTCACCCATACATCATTAAAATTCATATGAAGCACTTGAATGAGTTTTATTTTCACTCTCAAAAATTCTAATGTTACAAAAGGACACACTACCAACTTTTTATAAGCAATTGCCCCTTTTACCATGCTCTGCAACCTAATTATGAGGGAGACTGGCTCCATAGCTAACAGCAAAGGGCAGGTGTGATTTTAAACCAACCAAAGCATACCTCATGAAACCACACCATGGATGGGAAATCTGTATCTAAATGGCCATTCTTCACATGTGTTCTGAGAAAGTGAATGACAACAGGCTGCTTAATGGCAGGTAGTGTCAGTCAAGCCCAACCCAGCATTTATCTATTGTCCACATGCATACATTTCCAGCTGGGATCCCTAGATAGTAAATCAGAGTACTGCTGAATAACTTCTGAGAATGAAATAAACAGGAATGTAAACAGTTAACCAGAGTAATTGTGGCATTTGATGGAGTTTGTTAATATACCACAATCTTTGTTTTATTTATCAATAGGCTACTGAGCATATTGTAGTTGTGTACAAGTTGACCTTTTTGTTTGAGTAACGATGTCATTTTAAAGTGCAATATTTTGAAATAGTTAATCAACATCCGGAATGTGAGAGCACCATATCAAAAACAAACAAATTGTAATATGCAAATGCACTAATGGAGAATGCAACGGTTGGATATATGAAATTGGTCTGCATACGCATATAAAGTTGAGAGATTCCTAAAGTCAAACAATTACTTGAAATAGGTGAGAATGTTCTGGTTGAAAGGTACTTGTTTAATTTTGTGTTAGGAAGAGACCATAACAGTACTTTACATTTACATAGTATTTTTTATACATAATAAAAGACCCCAAAGCTTTTTGCAGGAGCATTAAGGCAAAACTGGACACTGAGCCATATGAGGCAATATTTCATTCATGGGATGTGAGCACAAGGGAAAGCCAGAATTTGTTGCCAATCCCTAATTGCTCAAAATGGTGGTAGTGAGCCCCCTTCTTGAACTGCCACAGTCCAAGTGATGCAGATACACCCACAGTGAAGTGAGGGAGAAAGTTTCAGATTCCTGATGCAGCAATAGTGAAGGAACAGCATTATTGTTCCAAGTCAGGATGCTGTGTGGCTTTGAGGGGAACTTGAGCTGATGGGAGTTCCCATGCAGCTGCTGCCACAGTATTTTGCTTTTGTATCTACGTTCCTAGTTCCCTTAGGTGGTAGAATTAATGGGCTTGTAAAGTGCTGTCAAAAGAGCATTAGAGTTGCTGCAGTGCATCTTCTAGATGGTACACCCTGCTGCCACTGTGCGCTGGTGGTGGAGAGAGTGAACGTTTTAGGTGGCATATGGGGTGCCAATCAAGCATACTGGTGAATGGTGGTGAACATTGTGCGATCATCAGTGTGCTTGCACACGAACAGGGGAGAGACCTCATCCTGAGTGAGAGACAGCCAGAGTGAGTGTGGGTATTGGCAATTTGGTGCATAGTGGGAATTCAGTGCATAGGGGAAAAGGTACTCTTTGCATTTTTTTCATTGCTATCCAACTTCTTAAATCTTCAGAGAGTGGTCTTGCTCTGCCGCAGCAGCAGAGGCTACAAAGGAAAGGAATGACTGCTAAGTAGTGGGTAAGGTCGGGTAAGTATTTATTACTTTTATCGCTTATAGTTTAAGGTCTTTTTGTGGTTTATAGTTCGTATATTCTGTAGTAACGAGGATCAGGAAAGAAGGGCCCTAGAGTAATTGATTTAAAAGGTTTAATTTAAAGGGATAAGTCATGGCAGGAGAGCTCAAAGCTGTGCTGTGCTCCTCGTGCTCCACATGGGAAGCCGGGAACATTTCCCATGCCCGGGACCAGCATGTGTGCACTGAGTGTGTCCAGCTGCAGCTCCTGGAAGCTCGAGTTTCAGAGCTGGAACGGCAGCTGAGGACACCGTGAAGCATCCGCAAGTCTGAGAGCATTGTGGATAGCACGTTTAGAGAGAGGGTCACACCACAGCTGAAGGGGCTCAAGGAAGGAAGAGAATGGGTGATCAGCGGGCAGTTCAAGAGAAACAGGCAGGTAGTTCAGGAGTCCCCTGGGGTCCCGTTTGCAAATCGGTATTCCATTTTGGAGGCTAAGGGTGCTGGTTCCTCCAGGGAGTGCAGAGCCAAGCTTCTGGCACCACAAGCAGCCTATCTGTACAGGAGGAGAGGAAGAGCAATAGTAATAGGGGAGTCTATAGTCAGGGGAAGAGAAAGGCACTATCGTGGCTGTTAAGGTGACTCCAGGATGATGTGTTGCCTTCCTGGTGCCAGGGTCTGGGATGTCACGGAACGGGTGCAGGGCATCCTGAAGCGGGAGGGTGATAAGGCAGAGGTCATGGCACATGTTGGTACCAATGACATAGGTAGAAAGAGGGATGAGGTCTTGCATCGAGAATTCAAGGAATTAGGCGGTAGACTAAAAAGCAGGAATTCTCAGGTTGTAATCTCTGGATTACTCCCAGTGCCATGTGCTAGCGAGCTCAGAAATAGAATAACGCAGATGAATGCATGGCTTAAGAGTTGGTGCAGGAGGGAGGGTTTTAGATTGCTGGATCACTGGGACTGTTTCTGGGGAAGGTGGGATCTGTACAAGCGGGAAGGTCTACATCTGAACCAGAGCGGGACTAATATCCTTGTGGGTGGGTTTGCCAGTGCTGATGGGGGGGAGTTTAAACTAATTCAGCAGGGGGAGAGGACACAGAATGTTAGCAGAATAGGGATGCATCATAATACAGAAAAACAATCAAGTCAGAGGGAGTACAGCTGCATTAAGTTTCAAGGGAGTAAGGCAAGGCTGGATGGTCTCTATTTACAGGTAAAACGGATGAGTTAAGGGTGAGGATTGACACGTGGAATTGTGATATAGCGGCCATCTCTGAGATGTGGTTAAGGGAGGGGCAGGTTTGGCAGCTCAACATTCCGGGATGTAGAATCTTCAGGCGAGACAAGGGAGGGGTTAAAGAGAAGGAGGCATTGCATTATTAGTTAAGGAATATGTTACTGCAGTAAGGAAAAATGATATCTTGTGGGGGGCATCGAATGAAGCTTTGTGGGTAGATGTTAGGAATAAAAAAGGGGCAGCCACATTATTAGGTGTTTATTATAGACCCCCAGATAGTCAACGGGAAATTGAGGAGCAAATATGTGCACAATTTGCAGAGATGTATAAAAACAATAACAATAGGGTAATTATGTTAGGTGATTTCAACTTTCCCAACGTTAATTGGGATAGACAGAGTCTTAAGGGCTTGGATGGAGTGGATTTCTTGAAATGTGCACAGGAGAACTTTTCAGGTCAATATGTAGAGGGTCCAACAAGGGACGGCGCAGTGCTGGACCTAATTCTGGGGAATGAAGCCGGACAGGTGGCTGAGATGGTGGTGAGGGAACATTTTAGTGATAGCAACCACAACATGGTACACTTTAAGCTTGATATGGACAAAGAAATAGACAAGTTGCAAAAAAATGTTTTGGATGGGGGGAACGGATTTTAGTAAAATAAGGCAGGATCTGGCCAAGGTAAACTGGGAACAGCTATTTGTGGGGAAATCTACAGAAGAGCAGTGGGGGGCATTCAAAAAAGAAATGGGGAGGGTACAGGCTCAACATGTTCCCTCTAGAGTGATAGGAGTAACAAGCCCAGAGGACCATGGATGACCACAGATATTCAGGATATGACAAGAAGGAAAAGAGAGGCTTTTAGCAGGTACAAGCAAATCAGCAGAGGCATTAGTGGAGTACAGAAAGTGCAGGGTGGAGTTTAAGAAAGCAATTAGAAGAGCAAAGAGAGGATATGACAAAGTTCTGGCTGGTAAAAGTAGGGAAAATCCCAAGATATTCTATAAGTATATCAATGGGAAGAGGATAACCAGGGAAAGAATAGGGCCCATTAGGGACCAAAGGGCCAATCTATGGGTGGAGCCAAAAGACATCAGTAGAGTGTTGAACGAATACTTCACATCCGTCCTCACCCAAAAGAATGGAGGATGAAGGTATCGAGCTCGGGGAGAGAGACTGCGAGGTTCTTAAGCAAATTGATATAGGGAGTGACAGGGTATTGGAGGTGTTGGCAGGCTTAAAAGTGGACAAATCTCCAGGTCCGGATGATTTGTGTCCCAGGCTGGTGAGGGAGGCAAGGGATGAGATTGCAGGGGCTCTGACCCAAATTTTTAATTCCTCTCTGGCCAAGGGGGAGGTGCCAGAGGATTGGAGAACAACTAATGTGGTTCCGCTATTTAAGAAGGGTTGTAGAGAGAAGCCAGGGAACTACAGGATAGTGAGTCTCACGTCAGTGGTAGGGAAACTATTGGAGAAAATTCTGAAGGAGATAATCTTTCTCCACTTGGAGAAGCAAGGTTTGATCAGGGATAGTCAGCATGGCTTTGTCAGAGGGAGATTATGCCTAACAAATTTGATTGAATTTTTTGAGGAGGTGACCAGGTGTGTAGATGAGGGTAGTGTAGTTGTTGTAGTTTATATGAATTTCAGCAAAGCCTTTGGGAGACTTATAAAGAAGGCAAATGCACATGGGATACAGGGTAATTTGATAAGGTGGATTCAAAATTGGCTTAGTTGTAGAGGGTGATGACAGAAAGATGCTTTAGTGACTGGAAGCCAGTGTCCAGTGGCGTACCACAGGGTTCTGTGCTGGGTCCCCTATTATTCATCATTTATATAAACGACATAGATGACTATGTGGGGACTAGGATTAGTAAGTTTGCGGATGACACAAAGATTGTCCGGTGCTTAATAGTGAGGTTGAGTGTCTTGGGCTACAGGAAGATATAGATGGGATGGTCATATGGGCAGATAAGTGGCAGATGTAATTTAACCCTGAAAAGCGTGAGGTGATACACTTTGGAAGGAATAACTTGACAAGGAAGTATTCAATGACACTAGGAAGTTCTGAGGAACAAAGGGACTTTGGCGTGTATGCCCATAGATCTCTGAAGGCAGAGTATCATGTGAGTGGGGTGGTGAAAAGGGCATATGGGACACTTGCCTTTATCAATCGAGGCATAGGTTACAAAAGGAGGGAGATCATGTTGGAGTTGTATAGAACCTTGGTGAGGTCACAGCTGGAGTAGTGTGTGCAGTTCTGGTCGTCACATTATAGGAAGGATGTGATTGCACTGAAGGTTGTGCAGAGGAGATTCACCAGGATGTTGCCTAGGATGAAACAGTTACGTTATGGAGCGAGGTTGTATAGACTTGGGTTGTTTTCGTTGCAGCAGAGAAGACTGAGGGGGGCGACATGATCAAGATTATGAGGGGCATGGACAGGGTGAATAGGGAGCAGCTGTTCCCCTTTGTTGAAGGGTCAGTCATGAGGGGACACAAGTTCAAGGTGAGGGGCAGGAAGTTTAGCAGGGATGTGAGGAAAAACTTTTTTACCCAGAGGGCGGTGACGGTCTGGAATGTGCTGCCTGGGAGGGTGGTGGAGGCGGGTTGCCTTACATCCTTTAAAAAGTACCTGGATGAGCACTTGACACATCATAACATTCAAGGCTTTGGGCCAAGTGCTGGTAAATGGGATTAGGTAGGTAGGTCAGGTGATTCTCATGTGTCGGTGCAGGCTCGATGAACCAAAGGGCATCTTCTGCACTGTGTGATTCTGTGATCAGAAACATCCCCCGTTCTGACCTTATGATGGAAGGAAGGATTTTGATGAAGCAACTGAAGATGATTGGGCAGGGGGCACTACTCTGAGGAATTCCCACAGCTTTGACCAAGGGCTGAGATGATTGGCCTCCAACAATCACAACCATCTTCCTTTGCGATAGGTATGGCTCCAACCAGTGAGGTGTCTTCCCTCCCACCCTGCCCCACCGGTTCCCATTGCCTTCAGCGTGGTCGACAACACCTTCCATCCCACTGCAGATGAAGAAGAATAGATTGATGGGTCATTAACTGGCTGGATCGGATTTCTCTTTTTTCTGACCAGGACATACCTGGGTAATTTCCCACATTGTTGGGTAGGTGTCAGTGTTGAGGCTGTACTGGAACAACTTGGCTAAGGAGGCAGCTAGTTCTTCATGTCTTCAGTACTACAACTGGGATGCTTTTAGGGCCTATAGCCTTAGCCATACCTAGTGCCTCTAGACATTTCTTGATATTCCGTGGAGTGAATCGAATTGGTGAAGACTGGCAACTGTACTGCTGGGGACCTCAGGAGGAGGACAGATGGTCAAAAGCTAAAAGAGGTAGGTTTGAAGACTGACATATCCCTAAGGCATGAAAGAAATTCTAAGCTATGTAAATCAAACTTTTTTTTTGCTTATTTAAAAATGAACTTGGCTGAACCAAAAGATGGCCACCACAAATCACCTGATGTCTGGAATTGTAAGGTGACCACTAGGCATTATAGGGACTGTATTGGAAACATGCCGTGACATGTTGCTCATGGACTCTCACACTTAGGACTGTCAAGGTCCAGTTCAAAAAGGAACTATTAAAAGGAAATTGATGTCATTTGCATCTTTATAAGCATACCCCTCTGGAGAGTCCAATGGTCTACCAAGTCAAAAGATACCCAGAACAGGTCATCAATATGGATGATGACTCTTTCAGAGGCTAATGACTGCGACATTATAAGCTACAAAACAAATGCCAGATCCAGACACCAAATAAACATCCCTTTATGAAACCATTGTGCAGGAAGAAAGGCACATGACTCGAGTGACCATTTTGAAATCCCTATATACAGTTGAGAACACAGAAGCAGGCCAGTCTGCAGATTTATCTCCAACCTACAACCATCTGACTACAGGACTCAAGGCTGACCAAGCAGCCTGCAGCAAGCCCTCTCCGAAGCTTGTTTATCTAGAAGCCACTGGCCACCACCTCCCAAGCAGACCAAGTTTGGAATATCAACCTCATCTCACAGCACCGCCATCATCTTTAATAGAATTCTGAACTTCTGCCTTCAGCCAGGAACCCACCAGAATTGGAACTTCTCCGTGAGGGCACCCCCTCTGGATTTGGACTTTCTGGACTCTGGAAATCACATGAACTGATATCTATTTCTGTGGTTCTTTTTTACTGTAAGTTATTCATAATTGTAAAACCCCCTCTTTTCTATCCCAATTACTGCGTGTGAAGTTGCGATTATCGCCCTGCTTACAGACAGATGGCGAGAAAATAAAGCAGTTGTTTTGCCTCTCTCTCCTGTCTGTAACAGGAGAGTCTTAAAGGAAGAAAGGGAGTTAGAGAGCTGGAGTGGTTAATGGACGGAATTCCAGAGCCTGGGCCTCAGTAACTGAAGGCACAGCCACCAATAGTGGAGCAGTTAAAATCAGAGATGCTCAAGATACCTGGGCTAGATGAACGCAGAAATGTTGTGGGGCTGAAAGAGATTACGGAAATACAGAAGGGCAAGGCCATTAATTGATTTGAATACAAGGAAGATAATTTTAAAATCAAGACGTTGCTTGACCAGGAGCTATTGTAGGTCAGGTGACAGATGAACGATACTTGATGCAAGTAAGGACATGGGGAGCAGAGTTTTGGGAATTACCTGAAGTTTACAGAGGATGGAATGCAGAAGGTAGCCAAACATGTGTTAGAATGGTCAAGTTTTGAGGTAACAAAAACATGAATGAGGGTTTCAGCAGATGAGCTGAGACAGGGGCCATGTTATCGAGATAATCGATAGACCTAGTGATGTGGCTGGAAGCTTAACTCTAGCTCAAATATGACACCAAAATGCTGAACAGTCTGATTTAGTCTCAGCTCCTGACTCATTCCCCTCCCTGACAACTCCCTAAGGAGTGGAGTTTGGAGTAGGAACTGAAGATAGTGTCTTCAGTCTTCCCGATATTTAGAGTATAAAATCAGTAATACCAGGGGACATAATCTCAGGATAAAAGGTAGGCCATTTAAGACTGAGATAAGGAGGAATTTCTTAAGTCAGAGGGTGGTGAATCTTTGGAATTCTCTGCCCAAGAGAGCTGTAGAAGCTCATTCATTGAGCATGCTCAAGTCAGAAACATTTCTGGAGAATAATGACATCAAGGGGTACCCTTGAAATAGTGCAGGAAGTGGCATTGAGGAAACTGATCAGATGTTATCTAATTGAATGAGGGAGCAGGCTCGACAAGCCAAATGGCCTACCCCTGTTCCTAACAGCAGTGCCATTTCTCCAGAGAAATGAGACAAAGCTCATCTAAAGGTTTGGAAACAAAAAGAGGGTTGTGGCCAAAGCTGTCAAAAGGTATAAGGGGAGCAAGACTACACCTAGGTGGGGAGCTACAAATAAGTTCAGTTGGTGTAGTTCCCAGGATAATCACTGTCCTCTTGTAAAGACTGGCTTGAGTGACTTGGATGGCAACTTCTGATGGTGGTATTCCCATGCATCTGCCACCCTTGTTCTTCTAGGTGGTAGAGATTGCGGGTTTTGGAAGGTACTATTGAAGGAGGCTTGACAAGTTGCTGCAGTGCATTTTGTAAATGGTATACACTGCAATCAGTGTGTGTCAGTAGTGCAGGGAGTAAATGTGTATGTAATAGGGGTATGTAATCCAATGTCTTTTTAGTCCTGTGGTCATATTTCGGCTTTGCTGATAAGTGAAGCCTGCCATAAATAAAACTTAAATTAATTTTCAAATACATATGCAATCAAGTCTGACTCAATATCTTGAACCTAAATTATATTTACGATACAGTTCATTATTCAGTTAAAAGAGTCCTACCTGATTTTTCCTCACTAGTTCCAAGGAGTAGCAAGTCAAATTAAGAGTCCCTACCACAACCCCAGTTTAGATCAGCTAACTGAGATTCCTGAAAACAATATTTTGCACACGGCTCAGCAACTTTTTAAAAAATTCTTTCATGGGCTGTGGGCATCACTGGCAAGGCCAGCATTTGTTGCCCAATCCTAACTGAACTGAGGAGCTTGCAAGACCATTTCAGATTGAAGGTAAGAATCAACCACGTTGCTGTGGGTCTGGATACATATAGGCCAAGCCAAGTAAGAACGCCAGCTTTCCTTCCCTCAAGAACATTAGTGAACCAGATGGGATTTTACAACAATCGATGATAGTTTTGTGGTCACCATTACTAACATGAGCTTTCAATTCCAGGTTTTTTTTATTAATTGAATTTAAATTCCACCAGTTACCAAGGTGGGATTTGAACCCATGTTCCCAGAACATTCGCCTAGGACTCAGGATTACTAGTCTAGTGACATTACCACTGCACTCAGTCTTCCCTACTTACTACTTTAACCCAGCTAGGCAGTCCATCCTACAATTTTTGCTTACCACGTGCACATGCATGCACATTTTCAGAAATGTGATTATTTGAAAGTTCTGACTATGGGATGATTCAGCAAATATTAACCTTTAAGTTACTGACCTCACAACTTGGTAGTCAAGTACAGAATATTTATACACCCATTTGGCACACTGACAATTTCTACCATTTCTGCTTCTTTAAAGAAAAAGATGCCCAATGACAGGAAATCACTTACATGCTTACAGAAAACAAAGAATGGAGGTTAAACTATTAGCTAACAGTTTAGGCATGGGAACATTTGCTTGTTTACTTAAATTGAAAGGAATCCAGTTTTTTTTTTAAAAAAGAATCAATTTGGTGAAAATGGAATTAAACATTTTCAGTTGGCTGCCAAATCAATGACAATCACAAACAGGCAGACATGGTCAGAACACAGGTTTTCTTCTTCTACACGAAGAAAAGATGAAGATTTAAAACGAGTTATTTTACCATACATGACTAACCCAATTTTCATGCAAGATCTTAAAATACTCAACGATTTGTAACACTTATGCATCAAGCATCTCTATCATCTGAATCAATAAAAAAGTAACACATTGTGCAGTTCAGTATGACTTTAATAATCACCAGCATCATTTAGTATTTCAGGCTGCACTTCTTGGCTATATAAAAATATAATCAAGCTACCATTAGCATCTCCACAGTGTACTAAGTTTTAAGAAAAAATATATTTACTAATCTTATGGTTTAGTATCCAGCACTATAAAGCCAGTTTCTTATGTACTAGGCAGCAGGTAAACAAACTAATTTATCACTAATTTTAAAAGAAAAATCATCAAAGTTGGCCTTACTTTCCATTCTACTGCGAGTTAACTCCGATCCTGGAAGCAATCTCCCTCAACTGGAATGGATGCCATTTAATGCCCTTTTAATTTAATTTCTTCACATAACATCTCCAAGGCAGGAGGTCAATCATGTAGAGTTTTTTTCAGGCCCAGCGGGTGCGTTTATTTTATGTGAGGAAAACCATTTTAAAGCAATTACATTTGATTTCTTCAGTGTAAATATATATACAAACATTGACATCTACTGGCATTCCCTGGTAACACAGTTACATACAGAGTGCTTTGTTTTTAGTTTTGCAGAATCTGATATAGTTCACTCCAGATACAGGCTGCACTATCTGTACTCCATAGAATCTAGCCAAGCACATCTCCTAGACAGACAGTGCTGACATTGCATCTCATCATTGTGTTCCTGCAAACATGTGATGCAAGTAGTCGGACAAATCCAGCAATCTCATCAGGTCGTGGTCACAATGCACTGTACAATTAACAAATTTCAGCGAAGTTTTTGTACCCGCATGTAAGATGACATCAGATTTCTCAAGAGGCAGTCAGGCATACATTTTATAGTAAAAACTAAATATCAGTAAGCAATCTTATTAATGTAATTTGGATTAGCAAAATCTTTGTAATTGGCTTGGTGAGCTGGAATTTATTAGTTAACTATGCTATCCTTTTAACAGTTCTAAAAGAGTGAAATGATCCCGCATGTGTTCATAGAGAATCTGCCATGGCTGCAGCAAAGAAACAAGAGATTTTGTTAGAAAAGGAAAACTGGTGGTCTTATCTCCGATGACCTCTGTTTAATTAACTCTCTACTTGAAACACACCACCCATTATAATGGAAAAAACCTTCTTTAAACTTAGTTACCAAATTAGACTTTAATTAGCTTTTTCCTTCATTTCATATATAGCAACATAGGTATAGGAGTAGACCATTCCACCCATCGAGCCTACTCAACCATTCAATTAGATCATGTAACTCATGTCTATTTACCCATTTCTGATCTATTTCCTGATGTATTACTTAATAAAATTACATCTTTCTCAGTCTTGAAAGTTTCAATTGACCCAGCACCTTTCGGAAGAAAAGAATTCCATGTTCTCACTGCCCTTTTTGTGGAAGAAGTACTTCTTGATTTCACTGCTCAATGACCTAACTCTAACTTGAGGAGTTTATGCATAAAGGGAAAGTATTGCTGAAAAAATCCTTCACTAAGGCAAATTTGTAAATTGACCATATATTCAAGTTGCCTCATGACTTAATCAGCTGTCTGACTAAATTCAGCATGAAGTTCGCATGCTTTTTCCTACATTACAACCATAATGAATAAATAGAATAAAAATATTCAGCTAGTCAATCAGAAGGACAGTGGAGCTGCCTACAATCTGGTAGGTTGAAAGATCACACCTCAGATTTCTTATTTGGTGAAATAGGGATAAAGCACCAAGCAGAAGCCAACCATTTTCTCACTTAAGGGGAATAAATTGAAGATGAGGAAAGAAATTTGAGAAGCCAGCTTAAAATATTCTTATGTACCTCAAATAAACTGGATCAAAAGTAATATTGACACAGCCTGGTAGCAAGTCACCTGGAATAGTACAGAACTGATGTACAAATAAAACATACATTCAGAGTGTTACAGCAAAATACAGGTCATGTGCCCAATATATATGCCCTGCTGTATTTCTCCAATGTAGCCAGATCACCACTCTCCTACTCACTCATTCTTACCCATTAACATTTATCATTTTCAAGCAACTATCTAATTCCTTTCTTAAATAATTTATGACCTATTTCAAAAATAGTCTGTGGGAAAGAATTCCATATTCTAACACCTTCCATGTAAATAAATTTTACTAATGTCTCCCTCAATTCTTTAAAACTGTGCCTTCTTATTACTAGCTGGTAGACCAGTGGAAACAATCACTATTCACTTTCTTATAAGCCTTCATAGTTCTCAAAGACATCAGTCTGATCACTCCTTACTCGTCTCAGGTCAGGACTTATGAAGGCGGCTTTGGTCCCTCACCACCGGCCCTTGGGGAAAATGAATAGAATGTGAGGGGAGCAGATGAATGGTCAAGTATCCAAGAGGTGACTTACAGCTGAGCAAGGAGATGGGAGGAAAATGGGGTTCTTTTATTGATGTATCCTGTCTTTTGTTAATTGTCCATTATAAATGCTTTTAGCTTTTCTCTTTTCTTAATATTTCTCTTTGGGATGTGGATAATACTCTTCATTGCTGAGCCCTGAGGGCATTAAAAGTCAGCCAAGCAAATACAATCCTCCATGGCGTCAAACACAGGAAGTCAGAGAATATAGTCTCTCTCTTATTGCCTGTGTTACAGCTTTTCTCAGTTACTGATTATTGTGCATAAAAACATTCTGTGTAAAAAAAGTACTGAACATGTACAAAAAAGGATTGCCAGCTCCTTCACAACCTGCATCTGTGTCTTCTTGTCCTGCTGTATCTCAAAACATGCCAAGTATGTTCCCAACTCATTTCAGTATCATGTGCACATCCATAAGGTCCTCACTTAAAATGCCTCTTTTCAAACTGTAAAGCCTTAGTTACATCATAGCTTCTCTCTTGATCACCAAGAATCATCCAAATTGCTGTAAATAATAAAGTTATTCAATATTTATGATTATTTTTCAAACTATCCATTGCAGTAAACAAAACACAAGACAGCAACAACACGGGAGGCAACTTGGTTGCATTGTGGGGCAAATACTGTACTTGTTTTTTTAAATCTAGTCAAACTCATTTGCACTCAGTCTAAGGCAACAGTCTCTAGGGCAATCTAGTGTCCATCTTCAGTTGCTCTTGTTGGTCTTGAAGTGTTCGCGTGACACATTGCCTTTTTAAACTGCCACAGTCCTTAGGAGGGGATTTATGGAGCCTGCAAGAGCGAGATATGTGGCACGTGGGGCGAGTGAGACGGAAGCTGAAATTTCAATTTCTCGATGGCGGGTTGAGATGCATGATTAATTCAGCAGCGTGTTTGTGACATGTCGGGCCTCAGGCCGTCCTGTGGTGGGTTCCCACTTGTATTACATTTGCATGCCATGAATATCGATTAATTGGGAAGCATAACAGATTCAGTCCTACCTTCAAGATTAAGTTAGTGGCGTGTGGGAAACTTGTGTCTCTCCTTTCCCAATAGCTTGAAGGTGTCATGCAGCAGGCAGCATTGTTCAATCTTTGGATTTGAGGAGAGGTTTTGTCTCTGTCCATCGTACCAGCATATGGAACTTTAGTAGGGAAAGATAGTGCCAACAATGAGGCCAGGGTGGAGAGTGTGGTGCTTGGGTTCTCAAACTACGCAGCAGTTGGGCAAGAGGGTGGGGACTGTGCTTGGGTCCTCAAACTACAGCACAGCTAGGCACTAGTACATTTAGGGGCAGGGGGAGAGGAGGTTTCTGAAGGGAACAAGATTCATGTTGGGCAGGGTCCATCGTTGTAGTAGCCTTGTCGTGTGTGTCCAAGGGAGGCAGCTGCACCATACATAAAAGATCACAGTCAGAGAAGGGAACCTGAGTTTGAAGCAAAGCAGATCCAGCTGTAAGGTCACAGTGTTAGTGGCTATTGACATGGGTGCTAAGGAAACTGCTACCTTGCTGGAGATCAGGTATTTCTGGAAACTTTTAACTCATAAGAGATCAGGTTGTTGTGGGAGGAGTCCACTATGGGATGGAAGGAGCTCTGGGTGTGGCACCTTGGAGGGTCATGCATTCCCAATGGTCAACTGCAGCTGCTCTAAGAGCTAAAGCAATGTCAACAGAGGCGCTCATATCATTGCCTGCCTTCTTCATAGTTCACTTCGTGGATCTGCACTGAGTCCCATACATCCAATCTTTTCACAACCTTGGAAGGTGGAGGAGAGGATTTACCAGAGGGGTTTGGTCACACAGCAATAAAACCATCAACCATTACCAGCCAAGGGAGAGGGAGGTCAGGAGGAACTCAACCAGGGCCGTCTTCATCGCTGAAGAGCATTGGCGTGTTAGTGTGTGTGCAGAACACGCACCAACTACCTGCAATGCCTAACAGACAATTTCAGACACAGCTAAAGCTTTCTCGAGAGGCAGTTACTGACCTACGCACACTCCGACAAGACCTGCAGCCCCATAGCTTTCGAGGGAATCCCATGCCAGTCACCCTCAAGGTAACTCTGGACCTAAACATCTATGCCAGTGGCTCATTTCAGGGCTCCAAAAGGAACATCTGGAATTTCCCAGGCTGCACCACATAGTGCATACTGGAGGTGACAAATGACCTGTTCAGAAGGGCCAACAAATTCATTTGATTCCCAACTTATGGTTACTGGAGCAGTTGACCCCAGGGCCATCAGGCAGTTCCCACAGGTAAAGGGTGTAATCGACTGCACACATGGCCATTAGGCCTCACTGGCAATAGCCAGCCTCATTGTTAAATCAGAAAAAGTTTCACTCCCTTAATCTTCTAGTTGTTTGTGACTATCGGTAAGGAATAATGCAGGTCTGTGCTCATTTCCAAGGGGCTCCCACAACACATACATCTTAAGGAATTACCAGCTGCCACAGCTACTTGAGGCTTGTGCCCAAGAGCAGGGTTGGATCCTGGGTGACAAGGGCTATTCCCTCAGAACGTGGTTTAGAACACCAGTGCGTCATCCCCAAAGTCCTGCAAAAGAGCATTACAACACAGCACACTGCTCAAGAAGGGCAATTGTGAAGTACACCATAAGATTGCTCAAAATGTGCTTCCAAAGTCCTGCACACATGGCATTGCAAAGGTGAGCTGATATATTCTCCTGATCTGAGGAGGTTGAGAGTGAAGACAGAGATCTTGTGGCAACTCTCCCAGAAGCCAGGACCATGGGGAGACATGCTAGAAATGTCAAGGACAACTTCATCTGCAAAGCTCAAATAATTTTAACAGAGGTATAGCAGTGAATTCAAAAACTGCAGAAATATGTTTCTTAGTACTCTTCTCTGAGGATAGCTCACTTGCTCGCAGCCCTTTTTGTACTGATGTGTTTTATGACTCAGAAATAGATATAGTCATCTGAGCGATGGAACCATGTCAATCATCACTATTATGGCTTTTGACAGGGTTAGACAAATAATCTTTCAAACATTTTTTAGTTAATCAGGTGATTTTAAAAATAGTTTTCACCTCCAAACGGACAACAGAATTCAAGAGGCAAAAGTCAAAAGGCAAAGCATTTTAATACCGTCTTAAAAGAAATAAAGGTACAAAAAGCACAGGTGGGACAGAAGCAAAATGAAACATTTCAAATATAAAAATGAGAAAGAAAGCGAAAGGGATGACAGGGTAAACACAAATTAAAATTCGATTTTAATTGAAGAGTATATTTTTAGAGCAATAAAGCTGCTCTTGTCATTTGAGTAACTTTATTACAGTAACAGTGTTCAATTCGCAGAAGTGTAGGAGCTGAATACAAAACTAGCTATCTCAGAGATATGCGTCATTTTCTAAGACGTGTCATTTTCCTGGGCCAGCTGGCCATCTAAGAGCTTTGAAAGAAATGAAGAAGTTACAACAGAGTACAAAATGCCTGGAATACAATGAGGAAGTTTATAAATAAAGGTTCAGGGGCAGAATAGCAATTATGCAATTTATCTGGAACACAAATCTGTAAGAATTTGACTACAGGTGAGTTTGTGGAGCCTATCCTCTAGTAAACAACTTATAGAAAACTAAACTAGTGATACAATGGCAAAAAAAGTCACTGAAACCATGGTAATAGTGTGCTCTGACATCCGCTATTTAGATTACACTCCTAAGCTTAAGCAAGGCTTTCTCAGAGGTTCAAAGAGTGAATGAACTGAAGGGGGAAAAAAATAGATCTTAAGCACCATTTTTAAAATCGTCAGTTTTCATTTACTTCAATTTTATTGCACCCAAGATAATAACTTATGGAACAGGAACTTGGAACTAGAGGAACATTACAATTTTTGAGTTCAGTGCCAACATCAAATACTCCCAGATCAGATGTACAATAAGACAGAGTAAAAACCGTGAACTCCACTAAACAACTTGGCGTAACCTAAACTCAGAAAAGCACCTTTCACTTTTAATGCTTGGCTTCAATGTAGCCTTTTTAACAAGACTACCAACTTTATGCAAAAGCAACACAAGCAGAAGAATAAAATGTTTTTACAAAATGCATAGGCATTTTATGTTTTAAGCTTGAAAATATGCAAGAGGATTTGATTTTAAAGTATAAAATTCTTTTTGTAATTTTATATACAAAACAATTCAAGAAGCTTGGGAACTTAACCTCTAAATTAGTTGATCATTACATCATAGAGGAAAATGTTACAATTTAACCAAATCAGAAGTTATTGGCAAAATTGTCAAAGCTGTTTGTGTATTCATGAGTTAAGATGCTAAGAATAATGTGCAAAGATGGGAAAATAAATGACTGCAGAACTCTATCTGCAAACTGGTTCTCCTACACTGCCATGTAATAAAATGTGTTGCTATGATACAAGCTGCTGAAGAAGTTCATTAAAGGCCATTAAACAAAGCTGCCAGAGTTGATTCCTTTTAAAGACTGCTTATTTGATTTCAGACTGTGTATTCATAATTAGAATCCACTGAGTGAGTGATTGGAGTTCTCACCAACTCTATTGAACATTTACAGCTGAGCAAAAGCAAATCCAAATGACTGACTTTCAAAAGCAAATAACAACACCCCATCCAAACGGGAATCATTATCTGGGTTTTGTAGTTCAGCACAGAAGCTAAGTGTTTTCCACCATTCTTGTAACAATGGCAGATTATGGAAGTACAATATTGCTAACTTCTACTTAAAATGCTTCCTGCAACTCTCTTGAAGGTTGCAGTTCATGCTAGGCTAAAGATTCTACAGGCAAATACTTGCCTAAGCTGCCATTCTTAGTTTCCAAGCCCAGATCCAGAATCATCAGTAGGGTATTCATGGTGGTCAACACTGCTGATTTTCTAAAACCTTAACTTTGTGGTGGAGGGATTACAAATAGAAGAAGCAACTGGCCATTGTTTTTTTCTTTCCATTAGCCACAGGGAATGAATAGAGTTTGTGAATTAAACCTGACAGCTTCCTGGTCAGTTTGCTGCGGTGATCAAATAGATTGTACACTGAACACAGGGCTATTAAGAAGCCCCGCCCAAAAAACGCTTTATCTTAAGGATTAGGATTCAAAATACTGAAGATTGCAATGAATCCCGAATTACCAATATTACAATAACTCTGTCTACTGCCATCATAAATACACAAGTTTGTAGAGCTTAACTCCCATTTCCAAATCTGATCTTTGCCAAACTTATCTTAATTAAGTGTCTGAATCAAACTAAGTGAATGCTGAATAGCTTGAAACAGCTCTACACAATAGTTCAAGGGCCAATTTGCCAGTGTTTAAATAAATTTTGCAAACTCAAATCTGGATTTAATTCAACATGCTCATACCAGAAGTTTGACACTTTAAAATGTTCAATGTCACTAAATGTGAGGTGGTGTGTTTTGGTTAAAAAAAAATTGTACCTTGGGGAAAGGGAGAAGGTTGGATGATGTGGGAGAGCATAAAGATTGGGATGGGCAGGGAAAAAGGTTCACATTCACAAGACACTAAAAGCAGCATCTCAAATGGGTAAGGCCATAAAAAAACTTAATGAATATTGGGTTTTATGAGAAGATATACAGAATATACAAGTCAGCATGTATATATAAATAAATCTATATAAATCCTCAAATGAAACCACTGTTGGAGTGATGTGTACAGTTTTGCATTCCACACAATAGGAAGGATACTGAGACAATGCGGAGTCATTAGGAAACTAACTGGTATGAGCTAACACAAATACAAAAACAACTTCAATGACCCAGGTTGTTTTTGTTATAATAGATGATTCTGAGGTGATTTCAGAGATGTTCAAAATTACGAAGAGAGGGCAGTGCAAATACAAACAGGCCACTTCCAAAACATATGAGACAGGTACAAGATAAATGTAAAGTTCCGGATAAATAGGAGAAACTTTTTTTTTTTCATAAATACAGAGAACGTGAGGTTGTGAAGTTAAATACCAGAGTTGTGATTTAAGACAAGATCATGAGAATTTATACATTAGATAGGTATTGAAGGAAAAGCGAACAAAGGGCTATGAAACAGTGAAGGTTTACGAGATTAGAATTACTCCTTAGGTGGAGATGAAACACAAACTCAGACTAGCTAGACTGAATAGCCTGTTTCTGTGTTATAAAGTTATATCATTTTATGTATAATTAAGGCTCAATCTTAATTTTCCTTCATTGATTTGGCTAATAAATGCATCCTTTGGTGTGATACTAATTCATAAACACCAGAAGGTTCAATTCCCAGTCTGCCATTACCAGATCTCAGTCAAGGCAGCAGGTGTAGTGCAAATTTCCTTCGGTACCATTGGACCAAGCAGCAAAAGAGAAATAAACAAACTAAGTCAGGACTCCTGCTCCTGATTGCTATTTATTCATTCTACACAAAAGTGCATTTTTATTTTTTGCTAATTTTCTCCCTTTTCATCTTCCCCTCCTCTACTGAAGGCTGGTATTACGTGGTTAAATTTCTTAAGGCACCAGAAGCCTTACATTCTTTGTGTTGGCCTATATAATAATGTTGGTATACAATTTTACCCTATTCCCATCAGATGTCCACAAACACACACACATACTCTCTAAGACAGCTAACTGGAAACCATCCTGATATTTTCTCCTTTCTCCACCCAAGTGAGATTGAGCCCAAATGTGGCAACCTAACTGCTGCCCCACCAGAGATCATTTAACACTGAGTGAACACAAGTTTACAAAGATCACATACCCTGCAGGTACTCACTGTCTTGGTTCACACATGAAAAATGATCACTACAAAAAAGGAACAGAAAGACAGTGGACAGTTGTGGAACTATATCAGAGCAAGAGACAGTGTCTGAGAGAGCTAGGAGGTTTTTTGTTTTACTTTACTATAGAAAGTTTCAAATCTCTGGAAAAAAACCCTGGCAGTTCATCTTCAAACTGTTTCTTATTGTCTGCCTTTCAGTTTAACAGAACTAAGATTATTTTCTCAAATTAAGTCAAACTTCTGCAATATGGAAAAATAAAAGTTGGTGCTCTTGCCAGCAATTTACAAAGTGAGGCTGGAATAAAAAGATCTGAATTTTTATCGAATTCTGTTCTTAACAAGCTTTCTGAATTGTCCACCTGCAGCACACACCAGATAGAAGCTAACGGTTCACTCACATCTGGTCATGCATCGTTTATTCCAATCTCTGTGTGTATATATATATATATATATATATATATATATACACATACACACACACACACTGAATCTAGGCATGCCAGGTACCTACATTTTCATAGATGCCATAATCCGAGCATGCAAATAAAGCTACACTGATGACATCCAGAAATTTCAAAAGCTCACATGGATTATGTGTCGTTCTTATATTTTATGTGCAAAATAAATAATGTGCATGGAACAAGCAATTTAAAGCATGGTAAGATTACAAAGTGGAATAACTGGCACCATGTCAGTCCAAGTAATACAAGTGCATTACTCTGTCTGAATAAGCATTGCATTTCAAATGAATGGATAGCTGGGGGAGTATCACAAGCTCGGCCACATTGTCCATATTTCTTCATCAAAAGATGGAAAACAGCAATTTTAATGGTACTGAACAATGTAGCCATCAAGGAACATTTCTACTTCTGACCTTATGATGGAAAAGGAGGTCAGTGATGAAGCAGCTGAAGATGTTTGGACCCTGGACACAGGAACACCTGTCGCGATGTCATGAGGTTTAAATGATTGAAGTCACATCTAGCACAACAGAAAATGATTGTTGGATGCCGACCCGTGGAGAGTTTACCCAAGTTTTGCTAGGGCCCGTGACATTGGTCAATCAAATATTGATTTGATGTCAAGGGTGGTCACTTACACCTCAACTTGAACTTGGATCCTTTATCCATATTTGAACCAAGGCTGTGAGGAGATCTGGAGCTGAGTGATCCCAGCAGAACCCAAAATGAACAACATCTCACCATTTATTAGTGACCAAGTACGTTTAATAGTTCGGTCAACGATAACTTCCATCCTAAGAGTTGTTTAATAGGGCAATTTGCAGAATTGGATTTGTCTTGACTTTTATGGACAGAACATACCTGGGTAATTTTCCACTTGGTCAGGTGAATGCCAATGTTGAAGCTGTACTAAAACAACTAATCCAGAAACACAAGTCTTCCACACAGCAGCCAGAATGTTGTCAGGACCCATAGCTTTTGCTATATCCAGTTCACTCAACCATTTCTTGATATCGTGTGGAGGGGATCGAATTGGCCGAGGACTGGCTGCTGTCATTGTGGGGACCTCAGGAGGGGCCTGAGGTGGATCACTTGGCACTTCTGGTCGAAGATGTTTAGAGACTCTACAAACTTGTCTTTTGCACTCACAAGCCGTGCTCCATCATCACTGAGGATGGGAATGTTCATGATGCCTCTTCCTCCCTTTAGCTGTTTAATTCTCCACCGCCATTCACGGCTGGAATTGGCAGGACTGCAGTGCTTTAAACTGATAGTTAAAGTGATCTCACAACCAACTATGTCCACGGTATGCTTTTTCCATGATTTAGCATGCATATGTTGTAGCTTCAGCAGGTTGCCACTCATTTTTAGGTATGCCTGAACGATGCTCCTGACACTGTCTTCAACACTCCTCACTGAACCAGAGTTAATCCATTGGCTTGATAGTAATGGTTGAGAGAGATATGCCAGGACATGAGGTTAGACTGTGGAACATAATTCTGCTGCTATTAATGGCCCACAACTTTGAGCTGCTGGATCCATTCCAAAATATCCCATTTAGCATTGTGGTAGTGCCACAATGCACAATGGAGTATCCTCAGTGTGAAAACAGGACTCGGCCACACTCATATCCAGTGGTCAGTCCTAGCAATATTGTCGTGGACAGATACATTTGTGACAGGGAGTCTGTTGAACATGAAGCAGGTTTTTCTTTGATATTGGTGTTCTCACCATTTGCTGCAAGCTCAGGCTGGCAGTTTGTCCTTCAGGACTCAGTCAACTAGGTTAGCAGCGCTGCTGCCAAGCCACTCTTGGTGATGGGCATTAAAGTCCCTCACTCAGTAGGTTCTTTGCCCTCGCCACCTTCAGTGCTTCTTCCAAGTGGTAGTTCAACATGGAGAAGAACTGATTCATCAACTAAGGGAGGGCAATAGGTGGTAATAAGCAGGAGGTGTCCTTGCCCATGTTTGAACAGGTGCCATTCAAACTTCATGTTGAGGAATCCCAAAGCTACTCGCTCCCAACTATGGGTGACTGCCTCTAACATGCTGTCAAAAGTGAATAAGCAGCTTGCAATCACTACATGCACAATGCAGGTTGTATTAGCTGTTTCATCTAGCAGGGGAATGTGCATGAAGCAGTGTTGGACATAGCATTATGGTCACCAGTTGGAGCTAAGGCTGGTGGTAGGAGTGAGGTGAGTTCAGCTTTGTTCAAGAGAAAGGGTTTTTTTTAATATTTAAGTACTACATATTTAACACAAAGAAAAGGCACCAAAATACAAGTTCATATCACTAAGGCTGGGAAAAAAAAAGTACAGGTCTTGTCTGGAAGTAGAGAATAATTTACAAATGTAACTGTCAAACATCATATCTAGGATAGACACACTCTAGAGCGAGCATCTACCACACCCACCATCTCATTCTTATCTGTATGTAAATACCTATTTTCTTAAAAGCATTATCGAAACATACAACACTCTCATGAGTATAATATAGTATTATAATTTAAATGGGGAGGGGGGAGGCATATCAGTGATTACTAATCCATTTGAAAACAGGTCCTTCGATAAAAGAAGGTTTGAGATCTACGAGGTGCACTGCAGCAACACACCAATGCTTCTTCAACAGCATCTCCCAAACTTGCAACCTTTATTGTCTAGAAAGGTAGCTAGTGCATTGGAATACCACCCAACTGCAAGTTCCCTCCAACTCGCACACCATCCTGACTTGCAAATATTTCACTGTTCCTTTATTGTCACTGGGTCAAAATGCTGGAACACCCTCCGACAGCACTTTGGGAATAACTTTACCACAAAGACTGCAGCGGTTCCCACACCTTTTCAAGGACAATTAGGGATGAACAATAAATGCTAGCCTTGCTACTGACACTAACATTCTGTGAATGATTTATTTTTAGAAAAGAGGAAAAATATTATTTAAAATTTGGTCTTTCAAACAGGACAATTTAACATGACATTTGTGTTCGGGAGGGTGGGAGGGGTGGGTGCGGGACTGATGGTTTTGGAGCATCGGTTATGGCTTTAGTATATTATTTTGCCTTCCCTATCTTTAAAGTCCTTGCTGGAAAAAAATAAAGTCAACAATGGAATTTAGAATTTCTCCATCTTTATATCACCTTAACCTATGTAACAAAGTCCTGAAAGTAGATATTAAAATAGGAACCTACCAATTCCATTATAAATTGTATTATGGTTAGATCACGGAATCTTTACAGTGTAGAAGGTGGCCATTCAGCCCATCAAGTCTGAACCAGCACTTTGAAAGAGCATTCTGGCAAGTCCCACTCCCCTGCCTTATCCTCGTAACCTTGCACATTCTTTCTTTTCAGGTAGCAATCCATTCCCATTTGAATACCTCAATCAAACCTGCCTCTACCACCCTATCAGGAAGTTCATTCCAGACTCCAACCACCCTCTGGGTGAAAAACATTTTCTTCACATCACTTTTACTTCTTCTGCCAATTATTTTGAATCTGTGCCCTCTGGTTCTTGAAGCTCTTTTTAGTGTCAACAGTTTCTCACTATTTACCCTGTCCACACTCCTCAGGATCTTGAATACCTCTATCAAGTCTCCTTTCAGCCTTATTTTCTCTAAGGAAAACAGTCCCAACCTCTCCAATCCATCCTCATAGCTACAGTTCTTTATCCCTGAAATCATTCTTGTGAATCTTCTCTGTAGTCTTGCAAATGCTTTCACATCCTTCCTCAAGTATGGCGCCCAGAACTGGACGTAGTGCTCCACATGAGGCCTAGCTATTGTCTTATACAAGTTCAACATGACCTCTTTAGCTGTATACTCAGTGCCCCTAGTAATTAAGCCTAAAAAACCATATGCTTTATTAGCTGCTCTCTCAACATGCCCTGCCATCTTCAATTACTTAAGTACATATATATCGAGGTCCCTCTATTCCTGCACCTCCTTTAGAGCTTCTCCCTTTTGTTTTATACTGTCTCTCCATATTCTTCCTGTCAAAATCAATCACCTAACACTTCTCTTGATCTTCATCTGCCACTTGTCTGCCTGATCCACCAACACCTCTATGTCCTTCTGAAGTTCAAGACTATCCTCATCACAGTTGACAAGGTTCCCAATCTTTGTATCATCTGCAAATTTTGAAATCATGCCCTGAACACCACAGTCTATGTCATTAATATACATCAGGAAAAGCAAGGTGCCCAACACTGACCCCTGGGGAACTCCACGACAAACCTTGCTCCAATCTGAAAAACATTAATTAATAGGTGTTCTGCTAGTGATGAGATTTTATTTTTCTTAAAATAAAATGATATTTTGCACTTAAAAAAAGTACTGAGCACTATTTATAAAGTGGTATTCTGAAAACATTATTGCATATAAATACATTCTTAAAACCATTGACAATTGTTTGAACTCAAAAGAGGCAATTGCAAAAGGCAGACTAAAGCATATTATAAATTGTAGTCACCTTTAGCCTAGCTGCAATGAATTCAGACTAGCACTCTGAACTGTCTCACACTAGGCACACATGGACTTTAAGGATACGTGTTAGCACACAGCTAATTGTATCCAAAATGCTCATTTAAATCCTCCAGCACCCTTAATCAACTTCTGTACTACTTCAAGTATACCTGTCAGAAATGAAAAAGTTTTAAGCTAGCCAGACTTCAACATTTTCCCATTGCTACTTATTTTCACCTCATGCTAGTGCAAAATAAACTATCCTATTAAATGGCCAAATCAGTCTTCCACCAATTGAGAAATAATTAGAGAAAATCAATTGATATTACTCAATCATCACATATAAAACACATAAGCATATTTTCCATGACTATATAATTAATTAATTCTGTTTAAGTATAATTGCCCACCACTGAAGCAGCAACCCATTGCAGCTTGTTAGAATACTAGATTTTTTTTTTCTAAACACAACAAAGGCCTGCTTTACACTACATTTTTCCACATTGCTGCTGTCAAAGGTTACAGCCAGAAGTATGCTGCTTCAGCAGATCTACATGACATACTGGAAACTACAACTATACAAAAAAAAATAAGCAGCTGATACAGAAATGGCTAAGGAGGCTAAGATCTAATCACCACCAGAGAATGTCCAAAGACACAGACAACATACATTTTTTTTTAATTCTAGATTTTAGCTTTTGAGTATCTTTTAACTTTAAAAATCATCAAATGACAGCACTAGAATTGAGTAAGTGCAGAGAATACGCAAAAGCCAAGCTGAAGACTATATAAATAAAATACTGATAAAAGTTCTAGTGGTCCACAATGGTGAACATTACTCTGATACCGTATTTGTTTGCCTGAGTCAAGCACAAAAACAACATAGCTTGTTCAATTGCTGATCTATGCAGTTAGCTGGTTGCAAGCAGATGGTATTAGCCATATTAAAATTGGCCTCAATGCCCCCGAGCTTAAGAAAACAAAAATCAAATAATTGAGTCAGAGTTGCAATTCCAATTACAATCCAGTAACCCCGCTGGATATCGAGTAAGGATAGTTCCAAACTCAGTATCATCTCCCAGAAAAAGCCTCCTGACAACATCTAAGCAAGAACCATACAAAGACGGCAATGTTGGCAAGGTAGTCACAGATACCTGTGAAACATGCCTCATTAAGAGTCTTTGCAAAGTGGAGGATTAGTGAAAACTAACACAAAAGGAAAAGTAGTTACCAGGCTTTAGTTTTATATTCAAGCTATAAGATATATTTGAGCTAGAAGAAACTTTTTAATCCTATCCTATAATCAGTTAATCCAATAAGATAGGTCAAGGGACAAAGCAATAAAGTTATACCAAATTTTGAGTTTGGTAAGGAATTCGAAGTCAATTTAAATGAATTGTTACATACAAGCACTTTTTTTTAAAAAAGTAGCACAAATATTAACTATTTACAAGAGATGCACTGCAAATCAAGCAACTTTTAAAAAAGAGAGAAATTAGAAAAGATGTCATACAAGCCAGAAACAAAGCTGTCTTCCGGTAGCCAGAATGTGAACGGGCAAACAGGAAAATGCAAATATTTTCTGCAAGAAAAGGTTACAACAGCCCTCTAGCTTAACTGCAATCATGAAAAATTGGTAAACACTGTCAGCATTTCATTGAAAATGAAATGTAATATTTATAAAAGGAGAAATAATATGCCATTAAATGTGTTTACACAAGTCAGTATTGCTGAGAGGCAGGCACGCACACACACACACAAACACACACAAAAAAGAGGTGTGTGTTATATGAAAGATAATGTTCTGCTCAAACAACAGTCAAGTGACACTAAGAAGCATTATTACTGTGCTTCATTACATTAAATTATATTAAACAACCACATACAGGCAAAAGGTTTCCTATTCAGTCAGTGAAAGCATGTAGTGAATAATTTCAAACCCATCAGTTGCCCAAGTAACAAATCACAGAGAAAGAGACTGCATTATCACTGATTTACTGGCAAGGCAGCAAAATATTACCAAATCAGCTTCATCATAATCTATCTGTATTAAAATGCATACAGGTTTTGAAAATAGACTTTTTCCCCATCAAATAATTACTTCTTAGTTTGTGTTTACACCAAAAAGACTTTTTGTTGCTTAGACATCAGAGATATTGTATGCTGTGTCCTAACTGTAATAAGTTGGCCAGTTATTCATTACTCACTGTTGACTGCTTCAAACTTCTTTTTGTTTTGCGATCCCTTAATTTAAATTTTGCATATCATCAATTTTCATGGTTTTAGGCTGGTTTGAGTGTAAGCACTCACAAATGAGAGGAGGAAATCTTATATCTTTCAATGAAACTGAAATTTAACACCTTGTTTAGAAAAATAAGTTTGGAGAGGTAGAGGTAGCTTCTATGTCAATTACTTACATACGGCAAAGTTGATTTCCTTAAGTAAAATAATGCAATGAATTAATTTTCTTGTGAAGTACCCTTGATTGAAGCCAGACAATTTGCAGGAAATTTATTTTTCACTTGATTAAGTGTAATAGTTTGACATGACTCAAAATACTTGATTACAATATGTTATTGTTGACCGAACGTTTAAAGAAATTAAATGAAACATTCATATTCAAATCCAGAACAAAAGCTTTTAACCTCCTACATACTGGAGGCAGGAAGAAATAAGAATAAAGCCTTAATAAACTTTTCAAAGTCATGTTCTGAGAGAATGAGCTAACACTACAATAAGTTACCATCTATTTCAAATGGTTGATTAGAATGAAATGAACCTAAGTAATGGAGAATGAAGTGGTCAAGTCATTCACAACAGATCTATGACATTCCAAGTAAAGGTAAACCTTTTCTTGGCACACAAAGATGCATGGAATAATGGTTAACAAGTCTAGTTAAATTATGGTATCAAGAGATCAGCATATTAAAAAATCCAGAAGTCTCAAGAATGCAAAAATATTCTTCTAAACTTCAGCATGAATGTTAGTTATGACACTTCATTAGGGACTCACTTTTTCCAAGTGCAGTTCAAGTTAGAAAAAAAAAGTTGTTTCTATGATCGGACCATACAACGGATATCAATATAAATTGCCCCAATGTTGCTCACTTGGAAATAAACCACGAAAATCACAGGCTCCCAAATAGCTCAGTGAATAAATAAAACACAATAATACTGAATCACAAAGGTAGGAAATTTCCAGTTTTAATCCTGGGCTCAATCATTAATTTGTGCTGAGTAAATGATTTCACAGGTGGAGGGATGTCCTACCCAAATTGTTAACTCCTACTGAAAAAGTGCATGTGTGGACACATATAGGTGTGAAGCCTCTTTCTCTCATGATCAAACTGCCCACTAATATTTATTGTTTAGTTTCACTTGTGAAGAATGTCCATTTGGGCAAGGTATTGGAAAGCGACTGATGAGCATAAAATCAGTGGAAGTTAGCACTTTCATAGAGGGAAACATTTATCTGTTTTCACATGCTGGGAAGTGCAGTAAATTTGCACTTTACAGTTCATTATGTTATGAATTTTTAATGTAACAAAGAACAGTTATTACTGTGAGTACTTGGTCAAAAAATCCCATGCTCTTCCCACCTAAGTAAAAGTTTGATTAAGTGATGAATAAAGTAGAAGCAAACATTACAGCTTTTGGTACACATTTTTTATTCTAACTACAATACAAAATGCTGAGTGATCAAAAAATAAAAATACCTTCCTCCACAATTGGGCTGGGAGACATTTTTGATGAATTAAAAAAAACTGATTTGATAAACATGTTGTGATGATAGCCAACAGTCTATGTGCTCCCTTCTCTCGCTCCCCACCCCCCTCATCCACGCAAAATATCAATGCGATCAAAATGGTAATGTTAAGCATGAATGATGCCCCATCCCCCTCCACACTTCAGACTGCGATTTCTTCATTCCATAGTTTTCTCCATGTTAGGAAAAAAACACAACACCCCTTACTTACAAAATGGAAGCTTCCACTACCAAATTGAATGTGCTAACAAAATAAATAAATAACATATACCAAATTACTTCTCAAAAAAAGTCATACTGTACATCATTAGCTATTAAACCGACCAGCAAGATCACCGATTATCCTTACAGAATAGCCCGTTTCGATCCCGAACAAAATTAAGATGCAGGGCTAACTTGGTGCTGCAAGCTGCATTCCAAAAGAAACAAGATCAATGGAGTTCAGAAAAACTCAATATCCTGATTTTAAATCTCTTAAAATGCTTCATGAGAATTATGGATAAGCTTTTTGGACAATAATAAGAAAATTAAAAATTTGATCTTTTTGCAAAAATACACAAAATTGCTGAGAAGCTTAGTGCTGGACAGAGCCACGGCAAGCTGTGCGTTCAATGGCATCTGTTCGTGGTGCTGAATTTTTTTTCCATTGTAATAATCAGGGTTCTCCGCTAGAAGCCAAGCTCCATCAACTGCTCCAAGTATGCAAAGTCGGCCTTCGGAGTTCTCGGGCACCAATATCCACGCACTTCGATATTTTCAAATTTCTCCCAAAATAAATCAAGTCCTGATCAATACCCCGCTCATTAAATTCACACAAGAGAAGAAAAAGGAAAGTGATGCTGAGCCCGAATCAACCGCTTACACGGCAAATCAGAACAAGGAGACAGCAAGTAAGAGCATTGTAACTCAAAAAAAACATAAATAAACTATTTAAGCTTTCCGGCAAGAATTAGATGGGGAGCCTGACGATAGAAATCGGTATTATAAACTTAACGTGCACATTAGTTGCCAGATTTTCCCCTTCTCTTTTCATACTTGGAAAATATGTCGACCTATCCAAAATGGACGCCTCAGAATCTGCCAACTTAAACGCACGCCACAACTTCACTTCATTTGAAAGCAAACTCATCTCAACATTTAAACCAACATTTTAACTTCAGCAGTTCATCTACATGTACATAGCTTTCGTCACACATTGTGCAACCTTGCAAGGTTGCACATTCATTGTTAACAACTCCCCATCCCTCCTCCCTTCCCCCACAGTTACTTTTAGTGAAAGTCATCGCAAATGTTAAATCGGTACTATACACATCAATACATGGCCAAGAACTAAACCAATTTCTTACTTGTTTCTCACTAAGAGATGTTATTCGGGACTGTCTTTCGTGGAGCTGTTTCTTAAGTTCTCCGTTCTGGGGGAAAAAATATTTTTTTTAAAATGACACGTCTGCGATATGACATGGGCGCAAAATTAATACTTTGCCCATTTAAATACAATGCAGTGTTAACAGTTACTGCTTAATATACACACTCTACAGTTATGCTGACTAGCAAATGAGATCTGCACTGATAAAGTTTCTGATCGTCTTCACGAACACACAGGATAAAGAAAAGACTTAAGGAATCAGCTATTTTACCTGTGGATCTTGCTTCATCTGTGCAACTAGTTTCTAAAAACAAAAAATTAAAATATTGATATGATTTTAATATAAAAGGTCAAAGAGCAATATAAGTTATCATGATTGGGAGGAACAAAGAGGCACGCAAACACTGAGTCAGTTTCGAACATCTCATAAATATTCAAGTCTCGTACTAATCTCCTCACCACACACACACACACACACAAACCAACCGCAATATTACTCCAAATCCTTGTTGCTCAGAACTCAAACACCAGCAAAAACTAGTCTCAAAGTTAAAGATCTTGGATGCAAACAACCTCGCCAGCGGGTTATTGCCATTAACTGATCCTTAAATCCAAAGCGTTGCTAAGAAATGCCCAGCTTATTATAGGTTTGATTCGCTTTCTCTCTCTCATTCTCCCTTTAGACCATAAGGGGAAAGGGTTTTTTTTTTACCTGATGACACTGGATTTCTACTTTCAGCGCCTCTTGAAGGCTTTGCATCTCCATGGCTGGACTTCAAAAGCACTTTTTCAGACACTTTGAATCCAAACGAAATGAAGTTAGTTGTTTGTGTGCGTGCGATTGCTGGCGTGGATGTTTTTACAAGCGCGTCTGCGTTAATCAAAAAAACTTAAAACAGCTTTAAAATAAATAAATAAATAAGCCGGCAATAAACAATCGAAAGAACAAGTAGACACAGTCTGCAAAGCAAGTTCTTGCCTCTCTTTGCTAGTACGGACACAGGACTCATCACTCACTTTACGCCATTTTCCACAAAACTCTCCCGAAAACAAGTCGAGAAAGGAGCGGGCCAGCTCCGATCCTCAGCGCTGCCGCCACACCGACGCCTAAAGCTTCGAAGCAGCCGAGGCTCCGGCCGCGACTTTTCCGTTAACGGTTTGAGCGACTGAATCCGGGGACTATATTCCGCGGGTGCGAGCGCGCCGGGATTTCACTTTGCCTCGAGGAAAAGTTGTGCCTCGGCTGCCAATGCTAATACGGAGGACCCGGATGGAGCAATGGAACCCTGCCGGAGTAGCCCAGTGCGCACGCGTATTGGCAGCAACCACCCACCATTGCACACATTTTGCAACTAAGTTTAGCAGTTGAATGCTTAGCCTTCTGTTCGATAGTCTAAATATATATATATATAGTTGCTTAAAAGCATTTGAAAAGTTTTTGAATTCGGAATTATACAACCGAGAAGGAACCGAAATTAAATAGCTAGTTTTGTTTTATTCATGGGATGTAGCTTGTTTCAAAGTGCACTTCCTAATCCCAATGCAGCAAATACCTTGTAGTGGAAATTTACTCCCGTTTTAAATGTTTTAAAGTTTTATTTAGTTCGAGAGTGTAGAGGGATTAAAATTAGTTTGGGGAGGGTTTTTTTTATCAGATGCACTTTCCATTCTTCCTGTGGCAAAATTGACCCACTAGATTCATAGATTTTTGTTGTACAATGGTGGAGAATTGGTGCGTTGAGTCGATGGGAGTGAGTCCTGTATATTTTTGGGGGAAAAAGGTGAGAAATGAAATGCCATGTTTTTTTGTTCAAAATTTGTTTCGAATTTTTTTTATAAATCTAAATCTATAGAACAGAGCACGGGAATTTGCATAAAAGCAACTTAATTAACACTTCAGATTTTAATCTCATCCTATGTTTGATGGACGGCTTGTCTGTTCAATCAGAAAGCGCCAGCGGCTTCTTGTAGGCGGGTGACTGCTCCTTTGGCTGATTGCATCGCCGGGCTACGCATGCGCCTGCCTTTTAATTATATTGTTACGCACCCATTTTTTTCAAAAAGAGAAAAATAAAGAACAAGTTGCAGTGTTTCAACATTAGGACTGCAAGAAGAGCTATTTGACTGGATTCACGTTACGTTTTTTAAAAGTCTATTTTTTCAGTCCGTCAAGTTTGATTCATTAGTTACAGTTTAACGAAGAGAAAGGTTGCAGTTAAAGAACAAAAAAAATAATTAGAATGACAGAGTGTGTGAGGGCTGTGCAAGGGCACTGCTCTCAGCCAATCACAAGTTGCGCCGCAGCCAAGGAACGTTCAGAAATGGAATGTTGCATGACGTCAACACGCCAATCAGCGCCAAGCGGAGGTGGGACTTGGCGTGAAGTAAAGTACAGAGTTGCGAGAAAGAGATATTAGGTTTGAAAGCAATCGCTTTGATGTCTCTGTGTGTTGATGCGAATGAACCAACACAATAAATGGTTCCACTGGTGGAAAGAAACATACATTCCCTAAGTATCAATTCGAGTCTCAACATTCCTGGTTAGAGGAGAAAAAAATAGGCGTTTACTTTTTAACTAATGAATCTTGCTCGTAAGCACCCTGCAGCCTGATTTTTTTAGAGTACCGGGCGCTGAAGCAACCGAACTACAAGGTGCAACAGCTCAGTTTAGGAAACAACGTAGGGTGTTATACAAGTAAAGATATGTCTTTGAAAATAGCTAAGAAGATTGATTCTCCTAATAAAACAGCCAGAGTTAACGTGACTACTGTTCGCATAATTTTCTGCATTTTGTGGTAGTTGCTGAACCTCTCGATGGAGGGCATAGTAATATAGAGGGAGGGCGTGGAGAGAAACACTAGGAATATGCATTTACCATCTACGTGAAATCCGTTAAATGACGTTATGATTACCTTGCAAGTAACGTGCCGCAGATCCTTTTGTTGAAATGTTAAAACATTCTGGTTCCTTTTAAAGGTTTATGGAATTATTCATGACATATGTAAATTAATATGATTTCAGCCCCCATCCTCCTCCTAACCTTGGATCGACAGTGTGATTGCTCTTGTTCAGTTATAGTACTTTTCATTCCTTGGGTGCGTGGTGAAACTCTGGAGCTCCTCTCTTAAACGCCCATTTTGCTGTTACCTTTGAACTTCATCGACTTTCAACACATTTATACAGCAAAGTCAATATTGCAGCCTTCTTTATTGAGTCTCTGGTTGCGTAAACGAACGCCATTGCATGCACATAAAGTAAGTAGTATCAAAACCAAATGGAAGGGAAAATGCCACCCCCTTCCCCCTAAAATGGCATTGTGGTAAAGATATATATAAGAATTGAATGGAAAATTATGTAGCCTTTTAAACAAAATAACATTTCTAACCCAAAATTGTTCTCTAGGATACCAAAAATGTGTAAGGTCTCGTAAGTCTTTTTTTAAGTCTGGTTTCTTCAAATATTAATATTTCGTTTATGTTTCACCACTGCAGTTATGTTAATTGATCCATCAGGAGGATGTTCCAGGTGTAAATATATTTTTTGGTAAGTTTTCATCAGTAGCATAAGTTAGAATTTCACTGTATCATAGAATTGTTACACCACAGAAGGAGACCATTCCGTCCATAGTGTCTGTGCTGGTTCTCCGAATGAGCAATTTACCTAGTGCCATTTCGTTAGCTTCTCCACATAACCCTGTACTTTCCTCTTTTTCCAATAATAATCCAATTCCTTCATGAACACCAAATGAACAGCCTTCAACACACTCTCAGGTAGTGCATTCCAGAAACATTCTTGCGAATCTTTTCCGCACTCTCAAATGCCTTCACGTCTTTCCTAAGGTCGGCACTCAGAACTGGACGCAATAATCCAATTGGGGCCGAAGCAGTATTTTACATAAGTTTAACATAACCTATCTGTACTCTATGCACTTATCAATAAAGCCTAGGATACTGTATGCTTTCTTAACCACCCACTCAACCTGTCCTGCCACCTTCAATGACTTATGCATGTATACACTCAGGTCACTCTGCCCCTGCACCCCCATTAGAATTGTATCCTTTATTTTGTATTGTTTCTCCGTGTTCTTCCTGCTCAATGAATCACTTCACACTTCTGGGCAGAAAATTGAGTCTTGGCTATACATTCACTAGTCTAAAATTTCACATTTATTGGTATACTTTGGTGCTGAAATCTGCCTATTGGGAACAGATATTAAACACTTCAGCATGTACAAAGTCTAAATTGATCAAGACCACATTTAAAACCCATATTCAAATAACATAAATGTGCCTGTAAAAATTAATGACTGAGGAATGTTTAAAATGATAATTTAAATCATACATATATATCTGGAATGTTAAAGGTCATCAACTTATGCAGATGTCAACTTCATTATTACTGTATAACAATCTTAAAGTTGTGGGTACTTTTGAGGCAGTGACCTGAAACTGATGAAGAATGTAGGGAATTTGTATCATGCCTTACTGCATTCTGCATTCTCAGGATATCTTAAAGTGCTACATAGTCAATGAATTATATCTTAAAGTACAGTAACTGTTGTTATGTAGACAATTACATTCTGATTGCTTAGAAGTTCAGATCAATAATACTTTGGGTCCTGAAGGGGCATAGTTCCACATTAGCAGAATAATACTGTGCGTTATAGGATGTAAAACTGCTATAAAAGGGAATTTATTGCCCATCCACAATTGCCCTTGAGAAGGTGGTGATGAGCCTCCTTCTTGAACCGCTGCAGTCCATACAGTATAGGTACACAGTGCTGTTAGGAAGGTAGTTCCAGGATTTTGACCTAGCGACAGTGAAGGAATGCCGATATAGTTCCAGTTCAGGATGCTGTGTGGCTTGGAGGGGAACTTACAGGTGGTGGCATTCCAATGCATCTGCTGCTCTTGACCTTCGAGGTGGTAGAGGTCATGGGTTTGGAAGGTGCTGTCAAAGGATCTTTGGTGAGTTATTACAGTGCATCTTGTAGATGGTAAGACTGCTACCATTGTGCATTTGAGGGAATGAGTGTTGAAGGTGGTGATTGGGGTGCCAATCAACCAGGCTGCTTTGTCCCTAATGATGTCCAGCTTCTTGAGTTTTGTTGGATCTGCACTCATCCAGGCCTAGGTATGTCCTGTACACAAAAAGCAGGACAAATTCAACCCAGCCAATTACCGCCCGATCAATCTACTCTTGATCATCAGTAAAGTGATAGAAGGGGCCATCAATAGTGCTATTGAGTGGCACTTGCTTAGCAATGACCTGCTCACTGACGCCCAGTTTGGGTTCCGCCAGGGCTACTCAGCTCCTGACCTCATTACAGCTTTGGCTCAAACATGGACAAAAGAACTGAATTCCTAAGGTGAGGTGAGAGTTACTGCTGTTGACATCAAGGCAGCATTTGACCAAGTGTGGCATCAAGGAGCCCTAGCAAAACTGGAGTCAATGGGAATCAAGGTGAAAGCTCTCTGCTGGTTGGAGTCATACCTAGCACAAAGGAAGACATTTGTGGTTGTTGGAGGTCAGTCATCTCAGCTGCAGGACATCACTGCAGGAGTTCTTCAGGGTAGTGTCCTCGGCCCAACCATCTTCAGCTGCTTCAGCAATGGCCTTCCTTCCATCATAAGATAAGAAGTGGGGATGTTCGCTGAAGATTGCACAGTGTTCACCATTCGCAACCTTTCAGATACTGAAGCAGTCCATGTCCAAATGCAGCAAAACCTGCACAATATCCAGGCTTGGGTTGACAAGTGGCAAGTATCATTTGTGCAAGTGTCAGGCAATGACCATCTTCAACAAGAGAGAATCCAACCATCATCCTTTGATGTTCAATGGCATTACCATCGCTGAATGCCCCCCCTAGCAACATCCTGCGGGTTACCATTGACCAGAAACTGGACTGGATTAGCCATATAAATACTGTGGTTACAAGAGCAGGTTAGAGGCTAGGAATACGGTGATGAATAATTCACCTCCTGACTCCCCAAAGCCTGTCCACCATCTACAAAGTTCAAGTCAGGAGTGTGATGGAATACTCTCCACTTGCCTGGATGAGTGCAGCTCCCACAACACTCAAGAAGTTTGACATCATCCAGGACAAAGTAGCCCACTTGATTGGCATCACACCCACAAACATTCACTTCCTCCGCCACCGACGCACAGTAACAGCAGTGTGTACCATCTACAAGGAATGCAGGAATTCACAAAGGCTCCTTCAATAGCACCTTCCAAGCCCATGACCACTACCATCTAGAAGGACAAGGGCAGCAGATAGATGAGAACACCACCACCTGGAAGTTCCCCTCCAATTCGCTCACCATCCTAACTTGGAAATGTTTCGTGGTTCATTTATTGTCAGTAGGTCAAAATACTGAAACTCCCTTCCTAGCAGCACTGTGGCGTACCTACACCACATGGACTACAGTGGTTCAAGAAGGCAGCTCACCAATCAAGGGCAACTAGGGATTGGCAATAAATGCTAGCCCAGCCAGTGAAGCCCACATTTCGTGAATTGATAATAAAAGGCAAGTGGAGAGTATTCCATCACACTCCTGACTTGTGCTTTGTAGATGGTGGACAGGCTTTGGGGAGTCAGGAGGTGAGGTACTCGCCCCAGAATTCCCAGCCTCTACCTTGTTCTGGTAGCCACAGTGTTTATATGGCTAGTCCAGTTGATTTTCAGTGGTAACCCCCTGGATGCTGATAGAGGAGGATTCAATTATGGTAATGCCATTGAATGTTCTATTCCTTTCTCTGTCCTGTCTGTCGTTTCTGCTTTTTGTCTCATGTTAGTTGACATTTCATATATTTGGTTAGTCAGAAGTTGCATTGGTTGGTGGGAGATTAGATGCTGATAGCTATGAGAGAACCAACCAGTGCTTTAAACTCACTTTAGAGTGGTAGGTGCTTCATTGTCGCCCTTCCTCCTTCAGTCTCTCCCACATTCTTACACACCCTTTTCCTCCTACATTCTCCCTACTCTCTATAACTCCGTCATTTGATCCCCCACCTTTCCTTTCTCTACCAGCCTGTTCCTCACCCCCAACATCTAGTATCAGTCTGGTGAACCTGCAGTATATCCCTCCTTAGGCCAAAATGTGCTTGCTGACCTGCAATGCCCAAAGCTGAATGTGGTACTCCAGATGGAGTCTGAGTAAGGCTCCATATGAGTGAAGCATAACTTCCATCCCTTTGTATTCTAGCACCCCTGAGATGAAGACCAACATTCTCTATGACCTTTTTCAGGTGTGTATCTCTTTGATCCTCTGCAGTTCATAATGTTTCATCAATATTAACATTTTTCAACTTGTTTTTCTTGGATGCAAAATGAATTACCTCCTCCTTCCTCACATTGATACCTCCACTACAGTTTTTCCTATTTAATTAATCTATGTCCTTTTGTTACTTCCTAATCCAATCTGCACAATTTACTGTGCCTTCTAATTTAGCGTCATCTGCAAATTTGAATATACAACTCTGTATTCTTTCATTCAAGTAATTTTTGAATGATGGGCGGGATGGATGTGAATTTATGTGCCACAAATTCCTTAATTTCTTCAAGGCGTTCTTTCATTTATTTAACTAACTTGTACTTTTCCTTAATGGGAAGCATATTGTATTTATGGCTAGCCATGTTCCCAAACTATTCCCTATTTCCACAACAGCAACATGCACTTGAGTGGGGAAGGCTAGCTAGCACCTCTAGGCACCTGAGAGTCACATGCTTAATTTAAATAAAGCAGTATATTTTTTGCTTGAACTCGAACTTTTGATGAAGTAATTCATGCAAAAACATTTTTCACATGATTCCAAGTTAACTGACAATTCAAATAATGGAGTGATCTTTAGATGTTTAAGTTATTTTATCATTTGTTGTTTTTGTTGGAATTGTTGAGCCATCCATATCAATAATGCTAGGTTGGGGTACTGAGTTTTCATATGTATTTTGTATTGTCTATAAATTGTTTTACAAGCACCAGTAAAACCAAAGAAAATTACATTCTGGCTATGTGTGCCATATTCATTGTTTCTGATACTTACTAGCTATGCACAATATGAAAGGTAATTTGCAGAAGTAAAGATTTTTTTGAAGTTAAGGTAACTTCAGTATTTTCAGTACATCTTAATTCTGTATTTTTTCTTCCAATTAATGATTGTGAAGTTGGTTAATTAGACAGAAAGAAAAAACATACGCGAACACTGTGCCTTTCACAAGTTCAGGATATCCCAAAACACTTTACAGCAAATGAAATACAGCAGCCAGTTTGTGCACAGCAAGTTTCCATGTACAGCAATGAGCAGATAATCTGCTTTTAGTGATGTTGGTTGAGGAATAAATGTTAGCCAGGCCACTGGGGAGAAGTCCTCTGCTCTTCAAGATGTGCCATGAGATCTTCCATGCGCACCTAAGAGAGGGGATAGAGCCTCAGTTTAATGACCCATTCACCTGATGGCACTTCTAGAAATGCAGCACACCCTCAGTACTGCACAGATATGTTGGTCTGGATTATGTGTTGAAGTCTCTGGAGTGGGATTTAAACACGTGACATTCTGACTCACAGGGAACAGTGCTATTAATGAGTCAAAGGCACACACTTAATTTAGGCTCATATTGTTCATCTGATTTCTTTCCCTCATTGCTTAAAAAAAAGCAAAAGTGTCCTACAAGCCATAAACATCCCCTTTATATTTAAAGTTACTTAAATCCAAAACTAAGGCCTTTAAGCATTAAATACCACTTTCCTGTCAAAATGCTCCATATCTATAGAATAAATTTCTTTTTAAAATGGATTTCATTTCCTGGCACCAGTCAATGGTTTTTCCTTGGGTATTAATCAGTTAAAAGGTGAAATAATTAAATCTGCGATATCAGTAAGACTGGGAAGTCTTGCGTCCCACTGGAATGATTTACGAGAAAGGTCTCTTATTTAAATTACCCTTTGTAGGATATCTTGCAGTAATTGTTCCAAGTCTTGAGTTAAATGGTAGCTGACCAGCAATATTGGACTGCAAACTTATCTTGTTAGTTAGTAATCCAATCACCAAGAGACTTAAAACTGTGTCCAGTTTCCACAATGATCCTGATCGTTAATTTTTATTTGATTCTGATCAGTTTAGCTGGCATAAAGTAAATCTGCAAGTGACAATTATAAATACAAACATAAGTTTGTAACAAACAAAAAGAGGGTTAGTGTCCTTTAGTTTTTTTTAATTCACTATCTCTCCTACCCATCTCCAATTCTCTCCTCTTCCCTGGTCCATTCTAGGGTAGGAGTCTACAAATCCCATCAGCATTTGGTATCTTAGCCAAGTCCCATGTTTCATATCTGGGCTGAGAATTAATCTTCGTGGGCAATTTGACCGTGGAGGGTACCACAGATGAATTTGATCCTGTACTCTATCCATCAAAATACTGCTAATTTGAAATCAGGGAACTTGATATTAAATGAATGGTGGCAATATGAAAATTGAATTAGTTAAAGGAACAGAAAATGTTGATAAAGGGTGTTCTTCAAAACTGGAAGAATCGAAACATTACTGTCTCTTAAAGACCTATGTTGTGAGCATTACCCTTCTTAAAATCAAAATCCAAAGATAGCACAAAAATAGGAAGCTTGATTAACCAACAAATATATAAGTGACTTTAGGATGACATAGAAAGATTTGTAGATTTGTCTGAAGAAATGTGAGGTGATATAGTTTGGGAGTCAGTATAGGAGAGGACAAATACTGTACATGATAAAACTTTAAAAAGAATAGAGAGACTTGGGAGGTCATAAACACAAATCTTTGAGTGGAAGGACAAGTTTGTAAAGCTGTTTTCAAAAGGTTTTATAAATAGGGGTATAGAACCCAAAAGCAAATGAATGATGGTAAACCTATAGAAATCATTGGGTGGCTGCAATTAGAATATTTAAGGTCATGAAGAGGACACAGAAGAGAATTCATTAAGATGATAGTCAGATTACGAAGCTTTCAATATGAGAAAAAGGTATTGAATGTTGGAACAGAGAAAGGTAACAGGAGGTCTGTTGGAGATGTGAGGGGTTTTGATAAGTTAAATGGGGAAAAACTATTTCCATTTCCTGATGTGTCAGTAATGAGAGGGCACACATTTAAGAACAAAGAGAATTGTTTTGTTTTTTGTTTCTTATCCTTTTTCCCTGGAGAATACTAAGGAAGTTGAAGGATTCACAGGCTGATTAACAGTCTGACATGCCACACTGTGAACACTCCCTCTCATGGTCATGATCACCTTTATACAAGCCAATAAGGTAGCTATTTCTGTATGCCTGTAGGGTTTTATAGGCTTCATCAACTCAAATGATGGGGGTGGAGGGGGCATTTGGCTCCCACCCCCACTAAATACAAGTATCCCATTGGATATCAAATGAGAATTCAGAGCCTGAACTCCAGACGCCACCTGATGAGCTCAATGGCTACACCTAACCCACTAAGCCAAAGGATGGAGAGTGAAATTAAAGAGGTATGGGGTAAGGGCAAGTAAATGGGACATGCGGATAGATTTTTCAGAAAGACAGCACCAACACAATGTGTCAAATGGCTTTGTAAAATTTTATGATTCTGCGAATAAAAAGCAAAATTATGACCTCAGCTTCAAAATCATCAATGCAGAAATTTAAAAAAATGTTAAAATGTAATTCTAATAAACAAACTAAGGTAACTTATCTTTTTAAAGTAAACTCTATCATCAAAATATTTTACTACTTTCTTGCTGTCAAAATATTTGTGTTGTTTTCAAATCTTTCTATGGCTTTACCTCACCCTACCTCTGTAATCTTCTCCAGTCCCAGAATACTCTTGAGATATCTATGCTCCTTTAATTCTGGCCTTGTGCAACACAATTTTAATCCCTCCAATATTGGTGGTTGTGCTTTCAGTTGCCCAGGCCTTAAGCTCCGGAATATCCTCTCTACTTTTTAAGACACCCCTTAAAACCTACCTTTTGACTAAGCTTTTGATTAACTGATCTAATATCTCCTTATGTAGCTCAGTGTCATGATTTGTTTTTACAACGTTCCTGTGAAGCACCTTGGAACATTTTATTATGTTAAAGGCACTATATAAATACAAGTTGTTGTTTTACTGCACATATGCACTTAGTTAAATGTGTGTTTTGTCTTAACTTACCTCAGTTGGCAGTATCCTAATTTCTGAGGCACAATGTAGTGGATTCAAGCTCCACTTCAGGATTTCTGCGCATAATCTAGGCTGACACTTCAATATAGTACCAAGGGAGGCTATGTTATCAGAGGTGCTGTAATTTACATAAAATGTTAAACCAAAGCCTATTAACATGTTTAAGAGATAATAAAGATCTCAGTGCAGGCTGTTTGCCTGATTTTATCAACGTTTATTCTTAAATCAACATTACCAAACTGAATTAACTGATTATTCATCTTATTCTAGTTTGTTGGAACTTACTGCGTTCAAATTTATTTTCCCCGTTTGCCTGCTTAACAACAGTTAGCAAACTTCATTGTCTATGAAATGCATTGGTACATTTCAAGGCATTAAATAAACACTAATTTCTCTTTGACCATTATGTGTGAGGCAAGTCAAACAAATTCAGTGTCTATAACAGAAGCTGTAGGCTGCCACCTGTTTAGTTTCTTCAGTTGACAGCAAAGCACGGGGGGAGCCCAGACTCTGCCAACATTGGAAAATGGGATGGGGAGAAGGGTTGGTCTCAGAGTTTGGCCGCAAATTGGAGAATCCAGGTTTTTGGAAACACTGAGCAAGGAGGCTTTTGGGGTTTTTGCACAATGAATGTGGAATGATGACGTTTATCTGAGGAAAATATGCCTAACCCGTTTCTGGCCTCAGGCACCACTCTGGTCCATTCATAACCAGTAATGCTGCCTCCAGTCTAAAACCAGTTTTCAGTGTTGATAAAGTGTTACTGGATCCTGCAGACCTCCCTTCTTCCAGTGCAGAAAACAGGCATGAATGATGTTCAAGAATTTTGTGCTTGGGGAGATTGGATCTGGTAACAAACTGTACACAGAACTCCTTTGATATGGCAGCACTTGGCAGGTTTGGGGTGTGAAGCATAGGACAGGGAAGGGTGATGGTTTGGAGGGTCTGACGGCGCTGGGAGATTGCCTGGGGTGTAGAAGCAAGTTGAGAATCACTGCACTGATTTGCCTCCAGCCTCCATTCCCCCATAGGCTTCATCCACACTAACAAATAATTCTTGGCACCTCAGACCTGCACTAGACCTAAAGCTGGAAGTGGTAAAATTTTACAAAGTGGTCAGGATGATCACCAAAGTATTTAATTGGACATGAATTCACCAGAGCAGACATAAGGAAACTTCTACACTTCTAACACTTCTTTATAGCCTGGGAAAAGGAGATGGCAGCTACAAAACAAATGGGACAAATTAAGCCTCGGGAGTCTGACAGAGATTGGGCCCCTGGATAAATTTAAAAGCATTTTCGATAGGAATTAAGCAAGTTCATGTACGCTGAAATATATGTTTGCACATCTTTTACATGTCTATATGTTATAAAGTTCATTCGCTGAGGGGAAACAAAATGCAGACACAGAGAAATCTGCTGATGTTCACTAGGAAATGGTAAAATTGCAATACTCAGAATTCACAGATGTGGTTGAAAGGCTTTAATAAGGGAAACAGTTCCACTAATTGTTGAGTTGGTAACTAGAGGCCATTAATTAGGAACAAAGCAAGAGGTTAGGAGAGTGTCTTTTCTTTACACAGACAGCTGTTAGGATACAGTATATTTTACCAGCAACATTTGTGAAACCAAAAGCCAAATTATCTTTTAAAAGGAACATGATGAAAAATGTACAAAGAATATAAGGACCAGTCAGGCAAATGAGACTAAGTGCACAGGTCTTTCAAAGAGCAGGCACAGTTGCAATGAACTGTAACATTCAATGATTCTATAACTACCTTTATACTGGGGAGAAAAATATTTAATTAATGCCTCAGCTTTAGATAGGCTGAAACTTTAAAGTGAAACCTTTAATTAAAGTATTCAAAGGCACAACAGACAATTCAACGAATAAATCTAATGATATTATTCAATATGTGGTGGATAACCTCAGTTCTCCAGGTTGAACTCCATCTGCTAGTTTTGCCCATTTGATTTACCAATGTCCCTTTAACACTTTCTACTTCCATCTAGACTATTTACTGAGTCACCATATTTTCAGCACCAATGTTCCCTGTAAGCTAGGCAGAAACCCGAAAGTCCCCGCGCACAAGTCGACTCATTTAAGTTAGTGTGTGCACAGGCCATAATCAGGCAAAAATTTTCAGGGGCGTTGCAGTTAAAATAAAATTTGCATTGCAAAAAGAGAAGTAGAGGGAACACTGGTCAGCACAATTAGATATTTGGCTCTCTATTCCGTCATCTAAGTTATTGATGTAGTAAATAGATGAGACCCCAGTACTAATCCCTGGGGTATACTACTGGTCACATCCTGCCAATTGGAGCATATACCCATTAGCCCCACTCTCCGTCTTCTTTCTCCTAATCAATTCTCTAATCATGCCAATAGATTACCTGCAACTCCGTGCATTTTATTTTCGCTTGTGTGGAACCTTCTCAAAAGACTTCTGGAAGTTCATATTAGTAATCTTTGAAAAAAATTCTATGGTTAATTAGACATGGCCTGCCTGTTACAAATCTCTGTTCAGTTCATATTTATCCAAGTGCTGGATCATTCAGTCTCTAATAACAGATTCTAGTAACTTGTCCAAAACTTACTTTAGAGTAATAGGTACATCATTTCCTGATTTCTTTCTCCCACACTTCTTAAATAATGACATGACATTGGCAATTTTCCAATCCAACAGGGACAATTCCTAAACCAAGAGAGTTTTGGGAGATTGTGACTAAAGTATTATAAAATATTGATGGAGCTTCTCATTAAAAGTGAAAAGTGTGACTCTACAATCATAACACAAGAAGTAATGTTAACGTGGACAGGAACTGCACTTCGAATGCAAGACATAATATATTATGAGCCATTTCCCATGGTGTTGCTCACAATGAGTCAGAAAGTACTCTGGCCTGGATTTTCCTGTCAGCTGCAAAGCAGCAAAGTTCACACTGATTGCACAAAAAATACTCACCTAGTTTGTAGGCTGCAGCAGGACCTAGCATTGGGACAAAGAGTGAGGCCATCTAGCCTGGTGTATTGCTGTTGAAACCATTGCTGTGGTGACATCACCTTAATGACAGGTGAGAATTTTATAATGATCTTAAACATTTTAAAATAGTTATTTCACTTTTTAAAACTTTTAACAGCTTTATAACAGTTTTTATAAGTCCCCCTGTGTCTGTCTCTTGGGGATTAATGCCACCCAGCTCCACTTCCAGCTCCTCTCTCACCCACCCCTCAACTCCTCTGGCTCCCCTCCCCACCCCTCACTCCCCAAGTTCCTCTCCTCAGTCCCACCAGCATTGAAAACAGGACTTGATTGGAGGCAGGAGTTGTGGGTCGGGGGAGGGGGTGGTGGTGCGGGAAGCAGGAAGCAGCTAAACTGCTTGAGGTTGTCCTCTCCCAACAAGTGCTGTTTTTGACATTGGTGAGACTGAGGAGCCTGGGCCATTGAGAAGAGAGAAAAGCCTGGGAAGAAGAGCCGGGGGAATCATGAAGAACATTTTTCTTGCTGATATGTTCATCTACCCTCTCTGACAGATTTACTTTTCACTAATTTTTAGGCACTTTACTGACTTATGTCTGTGATTATGAGCCCTATATTTTTGCAAATAAAAATCCATGCAAGTTTTGTGCAAAGAGTCAAAATTCTCAAATTAATGTTCCTTGTCACTTTAAGAATTAATACTCGACCATCCGCGTGGGCCCTTCTTGACCCATTGAGGTGCACTGCAACTTCTGGTTATGAACTTAAGTCAGGTGACCAAAGGTTGCACCACCACTGTATCCCTCAGTAGCAACGAACTTCTCAGCATTTGCTGCTATTGAGAAAGAAAAATCCAGGCCAATGTTTTAAGGTAAGGATGGCCAATGAGAAACTTCAAGGCACAATTATTTTGGTCCAAATGGGGAGAGCACAAGTTGAGCATTACCCAAGGTAGCAAAGGGTAGCAAGTTGGTTAGTCAAAGGCAACAGTCGGGCAAACGATTATGTATGACTGATAAAATTGTAAAAAAGCTCAGCTCATTTTAACATATAAGATATCTTGTTTACAGTTGTTGGACCTAAGGTCTGTAAGTAATAGGAAAAGTTGGAGACATAACGGCCAGAGGCAGCTGCACCATGTGTCTGGAGACCAGAAATGCTTTAGTGAATGGTAAATGTCAACATTGGATGCTCATTTTAAGTGCTGTCACATGATTTCTTTGTTATTAATGTTGACAGTCAAAAATCATTGCACATGTAATTTGTATTATCAGTAGGCATGCTATTGTACATAAGGAATCAAGACCAAATATAGTCTTCATTAAATGTAATATTCAGATTTTCTTTTATTCTTGCATGGCATGTGAGCGTCACTGGCAGGGCAGCATTGGTTGCCCATCTCTACTTGCCCTTGAGAAGGTGGTGGGGAGCCACCCTCTAGAACTGCTATTTTGGCACAGCGGATGGTCAATGCCGAGCTGCTCAAATCCCAGAGGGTAACTTGAAATAGCTGCCAAAGCTGTTTTACAATTTGTATTTTTATTTTGAGATGCATGCCTTGAATTCAGTAGTAATAAGACCACCGAGTCTTGGAGGTTTTTTACAAAACTAAATTAAACATTTATTAATACAGGAAAAGATTTTAAGCACATACAATGGTCTAAAAATTACTACAAAATAACTCCTAATTCCCCTAACTAATTTGACTCCCAGTTACACCTCTGTTAAGGCAACAGTAAAACAAAATAGATTTCGACAGACCCAGGCAAAGCATACAATACCCTGGACAGTGATATTCACAGTGAGTTTTCTTAGCTTTGGTTCCTGTAGACAGCAATTTGATACATAGACAGGCTGGAGGCTTTTCACACTTGTTACATCTTAAAATGCCTTCTCCCTTATACATAACCTCATCTCAATTTATACATGTTTCTCCCTTTTTAATGTAAACTCCATTGTCCCAATATGTCTTTGCAACTTTACTTTTTCCATAAAATAAATCTTTCATTGTATTCATATTATCAGTAACCTTGGGGAAAACAAACACACTGTTTGGCTTAACTTCTTATGGCTAGGTGTAACATCCCATCATCTCTTTGAAATTCAAACTACTCTGGTTTATCTAAAAATGCAAATGTTCCTCACACCTCACATCCTAAAACTTCAACCATGGTTACGGATTTAACATTTCAAACCCAGCTTCTCTTCTGATAACTCAAAAGCTCCAAATTAGCTGTCTGCAATTCAATTAAAGCTCCCCCACCGCACCCCCCCCCCCACACACACAGAAACTAAATTTAAACCCCACTTTAACCTACCTTTATAATAAATCACAATGATATTATGAAAATTATTATATATTCATGACAACCACTGCAGTCCATCCAGTGTAAGTACACCCACACACCCACAGTGCTATAAGAAGGGGAGTTTTGACCCAGCGACGCTGAAGGAATGGTGATATAGTTTCAAGTCATTATGGCATGTGGCTTTGAGGGGAACAGGGTGGTGGTGTTCCCAGGTATCTGCTGCCCTTGCATATTTGGAAGGTACTGTTGAAGGAGGCTTAACCAGTCGCTGCAATGCATCTTTTGCACACTGCCACCGTGCATTGGTGATGGAGGGAATTAATGTATATGGTGGTGGATGGGGTGCCAGTCAAGCAGCCTGCTTTGTCCTGGATGGTGTTGAGTCTCTTGAGTGTTGTTGGAGCTGCACTTATCCAGGCAAGTGGAGAGTATGCCATCACACTCTTAATATGTGCTTTGTAGATGGTGGACAGGCTTTGGGGAGTCAGGAGGTGAGTTACTTGCTGCAATTGCCTGCCTATCACCTACCCTTGTAGCCACAGTATTTATCTGGCTGGTCCAGTTAAATTTCTGATCAGTGGTAACTAGCAGGATGTATATATAGTTACCATTGACTAGAAAATTAACTGGACCAACCAAATACTAAGTATAAATTTGTATATCCAAATTCATAATGGAAACTGCCTATGTAAACTCATCATTTTGTAATTGCACATTCTGGTCTTTGGGTTGTGCTATTACACTTTGCTCATGAATCACTCAATGTTTTGTGAAAGATTTTCATTGCCTTTTTATCTCTAATTAAAAGATTACGAAGTGCACACTGATAACATTTATTAATTAAGTTGCAACTTTTGTCCTGGATGCCTTCATCAAAGTTTTTATTTGATGTCCTCAACCTTTCTCCAAAAGATTATGGTTAAAGTTAATATTCTTGACCAGAGCTATGATCATAAAATCATAGAAAATTTATGGCACAGATGGAAGCCCTTTGGTCCAGCGTGTCTTTTCCAGCCTAATCACATTTTCTCGCTCTGTCTATAGCCTTGGAAGTTACAGCACTTCAAGTGCATAACTACTTCTTAAACCTGATGAGGATTTCTGTCTCCACCACCCTTTCTGGCAGTGAGTTCCAGAAATCCTACAACCCTCTGAGTGAAAATACATCTCTCAACACCACTTTAATCCACTACCACTTTAAACCTATGTCCCCTGGTTATTGACCCATTTGCTATCTGAAACAGGTCCTTCCTATTCAATCTATCTAGGTGCCTCATGATTTTTTATGTGCAATTAAATCTCCCCTCAGCCTCTTCTGTTCCAAGGAAATCCCCAGTCTATCTAATCTTTTCTCATCGTTAAAATTTTCCAGGCTTGGCAACATTCTGGTAAATCTCCTCTGTACCCACTCTAAATGCAATCATATCCTTCCTGTAATGTGGCGACCAGAACTGTACATAGGACTCTAGCTGTGGCTTGACCATTAGTTTAAACAGTTCTAGCATAAAAACAAAAAACTGCGGATGCTGGAAATCCAAAACAAAAACAGAATTACCTGGAAAAACTCAGCAGGTCTGGCAGCATCGGCGGAGAAGAAAAGAGTTGACGTTTCGAGTCCTCATGACCCTTCGACAGAACTAGGTGAATCCCAGGGAGGGTTGAAATATAAGCTGGTTTAAGGTGGTGGTGGTGGTGGTGGTGGCGGGGGCGGGGGAGGTGAGGTTTTGGGTGGGGGGAGAGAAGTGGAGGGGGGTGGTGTGGTTGTAGGCAAAAGCAGTGATAGAAGCAGATCATCAAAAGATGTCACAAACGGCAGAACAAAAGAACACATAGGTGTCGAAGTTGGTGACATTATCTAAACGAATGTGCTAATTAAGAATGGATGGTAGGGCACTCAAGGTATAGCTCTAGTGGGGGTGGGGGAAGCATAAAAGATTTAAAAATATTTAAAAATAATGGAAATAGGAGGGAAAAAGAAAAATCTATATAATTTATTGGAAAAAAACAAAAGGAAGGGGGAAGAAACAGAAGAGGGATGGGGATGGAGGAGGAAGGTCAAGACCTAAAGTTATTGAATTCAATATTCAGTCCGGAAGGCTGTAAAGTACCTAGTCGGAAGATGAGGTGTTGTTCCTCCAGTTTGCGTTGGGCTTCATTGGAACAATGCAGCAAGCCAAGGACAGACATGTGGGCAAGAGAGCAGGGTGGAGTGTTGAAATGGCAAGCAACAGGGAGGTTTGGGACATTCTTGCGGACAGATCGCAGGTGTTCTGCAAAGTGGTCGCCCAGTTTACATTTGGTCTCTCCAATGTAGAGGAGACCGCATTGGGAGCAACGAATGCAGTAGACTAAGTTGGGGGAAATGCAAGTGAAATGTTGCTTCACTTGAAAGGAGTGTTTGGGCCCTTGGACGGTGAGGTGAGTGGAAGTGAAGGGCCAGGTGTTACATCTTTTGCGTGGGCATGGGGAGGTGCCATAGGTGGGGGTTGGGGAGTAGGGGGTGATGGAGGAATGGACCAGGGTGTCCCGGAGGGAACGATCCCTACGGAATGCCGACAGTGGGGGTGAAGGGAAGATGTGTTTGGTAGTGGCATCATGCTGGAGTTGGCGGAAATGGCGGAGGATGATCCTTTGAATGCGGAGGCTGGTGGGGTGATAAGTGAGGACAAGGGGGACCCTATCATGTTTCTGGGAGGGAGGAGAAGGCGTGAGGGCGGATGCGCGGGAGATGGGCCGGACACGGTTGAGGGCCCTGTCAACGACCGTGGGTGGAAAACCTCGGTTAAGGAAGAAAGAGGACATGTCAGAGGAACTAGCATAACCTCCTACCCGCTTATATATTTTTTGCCTCAGCTAATAAAGGAAAGTATCCCGTAAACCTTCTTATCTACCTTATCTACCTGTCCTGCTGCCTTAAGGGATCTGTGGACATGGTCCTCTGCTCTTCTACACTTGTCAGTATCTACCGAGTGTATTGTGTATTCCTTTAGCTTTCTTGGTCTCCCCAAATGCATTGCCTCACACTTCTCCAAGCTGAATTCCAATTGACATTTTTCTTCCCACCTAACCAGTCCATTGATATCTTCCTGTAGTCTACACCTTTCTTCTTCACTATCAACCACACAGCCAAGTTTTATATTATCTGCAAACTTCTTAATCATGCTCCCTCCATTTCAGTCTAAATCTTGATATTTACCATGAAGAGCAAATGAGCTAGTATTGAGCCCTGCAGAATCCCACTGGTAAAAGCCTTTCAATCACAAAAACACTGTCAAATTACCCTTTGCTTCCCACCAATGAGCCAATTTAGGATGCGATTTGCCACTTTTCTTTGGTTCTCATCTGCTTTTACTTTTCCGAGCAGTCTGTCATTTGGGACATTGGCAAAAGCCCTGCTAAAATGTGTGATTACTATCTCAAACTTGTTGCACTCATTTACCCCTCCCCCTGCCCCTTCTTACTACCTCCAAAAAATTCAATCAAATTAGTCAGATACGACCTTCCCTATCAAATCTGTGCTGATTATCCCTGATGAATTGGTGCCTTTCTAAATGATTTATACTGACCCTCAAATTTTTTTACAATCATTTGCCCACCACCGAGGTTAGTCTGATTGACCTCTAATTACTTGGTCTATTTCTTTCTCTCTTTTTAAACAAAGATATATTAGCATTCCTCTTGCACCACATCTGTAGCCAGAGGGCTGGAAAATGATGGTCAGAACCTCTGCAATATCAGCCCTCTTCTCTTAACAATCTGTGATACATTTCATTTGGGCCTGGCGATTTATCTATTTTCAAAGATGCTAAATTCATTAATATTTCCTCTTTCACTATGTTTATCCCACCCAATATTTCACACTCCTCCTCCTCCTCAACTACAATGTGTGCATCATCCCCCTCTTTTGCGCAGACAGGTGCAAAGTATTCATGAGAAACCATGCCTACATCTTCTGCCTCAACACACGGGTTACCTTTTGGACTCTAATAGATTCTATTCTTTTCTTTGTTATCTCCCAACTCTTTGCTCCTTGATTTTGCTTGCTAATATTTTTTCATGTCCTCCCTTTGTTTTTCTAATTTACTTTTTAATTTCACCCCACATGTTGTGATCTGAATTTACTTTGTGCAGTCTGACCATGTGCAGTGTACCTAATTTGTCAGGATGCTTTAACCCTGTTCAGTCAGCTAGACTGGGAGATTATTTTTCTTTAGTTCTAGCTGGTTCTACTCTTCGTTGACCAATTAGGATGGCACCCCCAGTGTCATCAAACAAAATAAAATTAATCTAACAAAAGTGCCTTCATTTTAAAGGGACACAAACAATAACCACCTAATCAAATAAAGCATAGAAAATTTATCAAATTAAATATGATTATTTCTGTTTCGAGCAGTTTCTGTTTGGTTGTTTTTTTAAAATTATTTGAGAAAATGCAAAAGTATAATTTCAAAAGTACTTTTCAGGTAAAGTTTGAATGGAGTATTTTGTGAGAGAAATTGGGGAAAATGACCATCTTCTTATAACATACCTGTTGCAGTTTTTGTTTGTGTTCTATAAATTTCATATTTCAGGTGAGAAAGAAAGAGCATGTTTGGTTTCCTATCCAGATATTCTGCCCAATTTACATAACCCAGGTCAGATTAGTCTATCTGCTTCAGTAATTCTGAGGTTAAGGGCAAGAGTGCAAGATAACACTCAACCCAGCAATTAATGAAGCCATAATGGATGTTGAGGAGGATACAATCTGTGTTGGATAATTTCCAGTGTTGCTATCCATGTGGCATTAATCCAATTTAAGACTTAAAATTAGAACGTAATCCTTACAAAAAAAACTGTACAAATTCTATATTGTTTGAAAAACATTCAGTGCCACAATGCATTTGTCATTAGCTTTGCTTTTAAGAATCCCAAAGAAATGACTGCTGCATTACTCAAAGTTGCCATTTGGTCTGTCTACACAGATCAAAAGCAAAATTTCAACACATTTGTTAATTACATCTTACTTCTCCAACTGGAGCATTTATGATGCAAGTGTATTAATGGGACCCATTTGTATCAAACTAATGGGCCAATATAAATTTGAATTTCACTGAGATAAGCACGAGGAAACCAATGAGAATGATCTTGTTGCTTACTAAAAGTCTCAGGGGTCTACATGATTACTTCTTTGCTTTTTAATAAAGGTGGCTGATGGACGAAGAATGGAAAATAAATATAGATTCAGTGTTTGTGAGCTATGTAAATTAGAGGATGAAACCAGCTTGTTGAATGAAGATCTTGGTGACTGAATATGTTCAGTCTGAGCCTAGGGTTACAGTGTCCTTGAGAACTGCAGAATGATTAATTATAACAGAATGAGTACATCGTATTTACAGCGCAGAAACAGGCCAAGCAGTGCAACTGGTCCTTACCAATATTTATGCTCCACACCAACCTCCTCCCACCCCACTACATCTCAGCCCAGCAGCAAATCCTTTCTTCCCTCATATGTTTATCTAGTTTCCCTTTAAATGCATCTATGCTTTTTGTCTCAACTACTCCCTGTAGTAGAGTTCAACATTCCTACTAATCTCTGGGTAATTACCTTTGGATTTATTAGTGACTCTCTCATTTTTATGAACCCCTGGTTCTGGTCTTGCCCGCAAATAGAAATATCTTCTCTATGTCTAATTTAACAAATCCTTTCATAATCCTGAGTACCTCTAATGTGTCACCCTTTATACTTCTCTTTCCCAAGAGAAAGAGCCCCAGCCTGTTCAATCCTTCCTAATAGAATAAACTTCTCATTCTAATAAATCATTTTTGCGCCTTCTCCAATGCCTCTATATCATTTTTAAAACATGGAGACCAGAACTCTTCACAGCTGACCACAACATGTTGGTCTAACCAAAATTCACACTTCATTCTGTTTCCTTCCCACATTTGTTTCTGGCAATGCTGCATGTACAAATGGAGTCAAGTTCACTAGGCCACTTTAGAGAGCAAGATCATATGTTATTTCCTTACTGATTCAATGCTACTTTGTAACGAACAATAGAGTGAACGAAGATCAGAGATCAAATGGAAAAGCATCTTTATATGTTGATTTCTTATTCATTTAATATATGTCTTAAATTAATTCAATAAAACATCACATTTATAAACAAACTTGAAACGGGGCAGCAAAGACCATAGAGCAAAGAGGAAAAGAACCAGTTTAATTTTCCTGGAGAAAAATATGCTGGAAGGAAAATCAACAAAGAAATTAACAAATCGTAATAAATGACAGCATTATGTATAGTCAACAAAAAAATATAAAAACAACATGGGATGTTGGTAAGAAGCTAGTAAATGATAACCAAATATTGAATGTAATATTTGGGTCTAGTAAAGTGAGGATGAGGGACATTTGTATGGGGACATTTATGATACCGTGTGAGCCCGAGACAGGATTTACACCTGCCAGTGCTGTCCATCATTGACCCATCATTAGGTGATATCAACACGTCTGTCACATCAGCTGTCTGCTGCCTCATGAGAGGCATTCCTGAAATGCTAGCCTTAACCTAATTCAAAATTTTGTGACAGGAAAATCTTGCACAATGCAGGTCCTAGTGTAAATTTTGTTTCATTCAAATGTGCCACCCCTCATCGCGTCCATTCATTAACTTGCCTTGGCGACCATCAACCATCCAAGAGGAAGAGCCCCCCACCCCCCTTCGCCCTTCCCTCCCCCCTCCTTTGGCCACTGAACATGTTCCTTTTCCATTTGGCTACAACAAAAATTAATTTCCCCTTTAATTTATTGCAAGACCTTAATTGCTTGCAACAGTACCCAATTTCCTGCCTCCTAATCAGCAAGCTCCTGCCTTGTGTTAGCAGTTCAGTTATCAAATGCTAAAGAGGGGAGATCAAGAAAATGGGAAGCTGCACCCACTGATTTTGACAGTCATTCCTATTGCCTCATCTCCCCACCCTGCCAGTTTGATAGGTATAAAACAAATCAGCTGCATTATGTGGAAGACGAAACCTTTTACTATTGGCTTTGAAATGCTGTATTTCTGATTGTGAGGTACTGAATTAATTCGATTTTTTATTCTAGATATTGTATAATAGGTGGAACATGGGTGTCGTGAAAGACATACATGAATACACACTTGAAAGTTCTATAAAAGTCTTGTGTGGGGAAAAAATGAGTTGGCTGAGGAAATTACTTCACTTTGGAAACAATATATACGAGTAATATTCAATTTGGGACAGTGAGATCAAATGCTGGAGAGGTAATGAGGCGCAGCTCAGCAAATCAGGCACTGGTGTGCAAAATGTAAAGAGCCAATAATAGAAATACAAAAACATTACACTAATAATATTAAAGAGATAACAAAAATATTCAAAAATCATCCCACACAAAGATACTGAGCCTCCAGCAGAGATGTGTTATTCCCAGATGAATACATAAATATATATAAAACAAAATTTAAAATTATTACCCCTGCACCAAGTTAAAATCTATAACAAAAATCTATGAATAGCAACCCCCAAGCAATAGTATATAAATGCTACCTCCTACACCAAGAAAAATTAGCACATATAATGATTATAAAGAATATTTTGTCAACACAAACACACAAATATGTACACATCATAATTGTTACCTGAGCAAATAAAATAATGTGAAAAGGGTAAATGTCATGACCGGCGAAAGCATGTCGTATTCATAACTTCGAACATGGAATGTGTTTACAAAATCAAAAATCGCTGGAAAAACCCAGCAGGTCTGACAGCATCTGTGGAGAGAAAGACAGAGTTAACGTTTCGAGTTTCTGAAGAAGAGTCATATGGACTCGAAATGTTAACTCTGTCTTTCTCTCCACAGATGCTATCAGACCTGCTGAGTTTATCCAGCAATTTTTGTTTTTGTTTTAGATTTCCAGCATGTTCAGTATTTTGCTTTTATCTATGGAATGTGTTTATGTGGAAGCTTCTGGAACTGTCTTTTATTTTTTTTAAAATGAACACTCACAAAGTGGCTAAGAGGGCTGCCAAGGGTCAAGTGACCTTTGCAACTTCAACACAGACTATCTGAAGTTTCCAGAAAATTCCTAATTGAATCATCCAGGGTCTCCCCCTGGAATGGACATACCAAGATGAATACTAACTGCAGAATTTATACTTGCTATTGTTTTGGACATTTACTCAAGTCCAGACTCCATGTTTCTGAGGAGGAATCTGAACAATGAAAGCTGGGCAGAAACCAATTCGTTCTGAGTAATTGTAAAAAACTAAATCATTATCTCCTTTGTATAGCAATGGCTTTCAGCTTAAGCCATTTTGGTTGGACAATAGCAGTTGGTCATGTGACTAAAACTGGCTTTTATGTGAATGCTCAGAAAGATCTGGGCAGTTTGCAGAAAACATTGAAAGGTACAGCAGCTGCAGCAAAAGGCTGTACCATACTTGCTGTTAAGAACATGGAAGCTATACATCTGAAAATAACTTTTTAGTCTGATTCAAAAACTCCAAGTCCATCTGTAAAGAAATTGGACCTCCTGCTACAAAAACCACAAATGCCTAACGTCATTACCTGCTGATCAGTCATCCCTTCAAGGAACTCCTGCAGTAATCCTGATATCCGACTTCAGCTATTTGAACCCATCTGAACTATAATTTAAGAGTGGTAAAAGACTCCTTTCCTTTTTGGCCCTGTGGCAACAGTTATTCTGCCACAAGCCAACCACATAAAGTATGAACCATTCTTTTAGTTTGCAACTTGTAAAAGTATACTATTCTCCTTAAGTGTATCTTTCTTGCATGCATAGGCATAAGTGACGCAGCATTTAGACTTTTTTGAATACGTAAATGAGTAATCTCCTTGATTTAAACCCCTGAAAAATTGACCACACACTCCAGGGGCTAAAAAACACACACACATCTTCCTTTTCAAAAACACACTGATTATGGACAGGAAGGGAAAGGATACAAGGGTTTTAGTTCTCTTGTGTGTAACAATTATTTAATGTTTTTGTAAAGGGGAGATGTAGTGTCTGAGAGTGATACACAAGGCAATGGGATGGAATCCATCATGTGCCAAAAGCCACCTAGGGCAGTGGGAGTGGCCCAAAACAGTGCCATGAGAATGAACTCTAGATCAGGTGAAGGTGGGCTCGGTGTTGAGAAGTAACTCAAAATGGCTCCCGGGAACTACCTCCGGTACAGACGAGGGTATGTGGCTGGCAAGAATCAAGATCAACCAAGAATGAGAATAGTTTCTTTAGAGTCCTGAGACCACTATATTACTAGTCAGTCTACTGTGTTGTTACACTTGGGAGCTCAAGACCACGTGCAACTTTGAGGTGAAAGATAGTTAGTGGACAGGCAGGGAACGGAAGAGGCTGAGAAGGGAGGAAGGAACTCAAGGGGTAGATAAAGAAGTGTTAAGGTAGAGAGAGTGAAGGGATGAGGAGAAAGAGGGTAATGGGAAAAGGAGGACATGGAAGGGTGCAAGGTATGGAAAGTGGGTTAGGGAGAGGACAGCGGGTGGGATAGGAAGAGAGACCAAGAGAGAGAGAGGAGGCAGCCAAAAAACATGTTTAGGGGGGTGATGAGTAGATATGGGTGGGTATTGGGGAAGGTATGGTTTGGTTGGAAACGATGCATCTCAGTTTCAAGACGTAGCGGAAGGACTGTTCTGTTAACTGTTGTATCCAAATGATCAAAGTACTGCTCAAGTGAGGAGTGGGGGTGGACGGTAGCATTTAAAGGTAGGAAATTGCCTGATCAAGATTTGTAAAATTATGTTCATGGGGAGGGGGAAGAGGTTAATGTAAAGTTGGTCAACTGGATGGGAATGATGATCAGCAGAGGTTTGCTGGAACTGCTGCTAAGTTAAACCCGATGGTTAAAACATACAGAATGATGCCTGTCTCTGCTCCCTCTCAGTTCATCTGTTGCTGTAACCCTAATCCATGCCTTTGTTACCTCCAGACTGTGATGGAATCTGAGTTTCAAAGTTTGTATTTTTTTGATGCAGATCGTAACTGAAAAGGGAAATTGACGCTTCTTGTTTCTAAGGAAATGAAAATCGAAACTGAGATTGTGGAAACCAAAGCTTCTGGGAAGACTGAAACTGGCTGAGGAGAAATAAAGGAACACAGAGCCATCCAAGCTCAATGGTGCCAATTGATGAATCTAGTGGTACAGTACAGGCAAGCTGTAGGAGACAGAGTCCAGATCCAGAAGCTGAGACTAAGTTGCTGTAACTGTTTCTGTTACCTGAAGATAACATTGGTGGATCAATACCATCCAGACCAAGTTGAGGATATTCTGCAGACATATAACATTTTTGCTGAATACCATGCCCATGGAACCCATGTTGATTGTGTGCTGCTGTCAGCTGGGGTTCAGGATACATCTTAGAAGGGGAGGAATTGAAATTCTTCTTAAGGGAGATAGAGTTTTGAAGAATTTGTGACTAATTTTCATGATCTATATACTGTGTGCACTGCTGAGCCAATTTGTAGATCTGTCTTAGTTGTGTCTACCCTTGAATGTGTAATGTATAGATTATAATCGACCACAGAATGCCTGTTAATTAATTCATATTGAACTTAAGGTGATTCTGGATTATAGGATATCAGTGGTTAGCTAAGATCATATTTGGCATTTGCTTTGTTTGACTCTTGCATAGAAAAGTTCTTCTGTTTTCAAACCGTGGAATCTTGTGGCTTAATTCCTTTAGTAAATAACTGGGATTTACTGGTCTCTACTAAGATTGTAACAAAATTGGGGGCTCTTTGGAGGATTTCAAATCCACAGACTTCAAATCCAGGTACGGGTGCTAGGACTTGCTAAAGATAAAGCTAACAAGATTTCACAGTGAACTTTACAGTATTCATCGAGGAGGAGGATGGCTTTGTCAATTGCTAAGACTTTTCTGGAGAGGAGAGATTAATCCTGAGTGATTTTCGACAATTAACAAACATTGTGTTTATGGCATTAGCAGAAAAGTTGAAGTTAAGAGTTAAAAGCAGGGGCTAAAAAAGCAAAAATATTTGAGGCAATAACACAGCATTTTGGATTGAAAGAAGAAAATCCTGACCCAGGTAGAACACAGCTTTAATTGGCTAGAATACAGTTGCAGATGGAACAGCTTAAAATAGAAAAAGAAATGAACCTATTCAAATTGGAAAGAGAAAAAGAAACTCTATCTCAAAAGAGAAAAATAAATTTAAAAACTTGAACTTGAAAGAGAGGAAAAAAATGTAAAGGCTTGAAATTGAATTTCAGGGAGAGGGGTTATCAAGAGAATATAAAGAAAGAGACAAACTTTCAAAGAGAGAAAGAAGACAGAGTATGAACTGGCTAAAGAAGAGCTCAGTTTCTGTTGTGAAAGAGGAGCTAATAGATTGGATGAGGAGTCAAGTCCCACTCCAAGTTTTGCCCCTTTCGTGGCGCAGGGCCGTGATTGCCCTGCTGCCTAAGAAGGGGAATCTCCACCTTCTTAAAAACTGGTGCCGTCTCCCTCCTCAGCATGGATTATAACATTTTTGCCAGAGCCATGTCTTCTCAGCTTGGCACCGTGCTGGACCACATGATCCACCCTAACCAGTCCTATACCGTCCCGGACTGCACAATTTTTGATAGCATCCATCTGGTCCGGGACATTATTTGTTATTCCCAGAGGGCTGGTCTGTCGAGCGCCTTCCTGTCCCTTGATCAGGAGAAGGCATTCGACAGGGTGGATCACGAATATTTATTCGGGACTCTGCGAGCATTCGGGTTCGGCATGCATTTTGTTGCCCAGATCCAACTTTTGTACACTGACGCAGAGCGTCTAGTCGAGGCTAACGGGTCCCTGACGGCGCCTCTTCGCTTTGGGAGAGGGGTATGTCAGGGTTGCCCCCGCCTGACCAGTTGTATTCTATTTGTGTGGAGCCTTTTCTGCGCTTCTTGAGGAGGAGGTTGTTGGGATTGGTTCTGCGCGGGCTGGGCATCGGGGTGGTCCATTCGGCTTACGCTGTTGACGTGCTCCTTTTGTTTAGTGACCCAGCTGACCTGCGGAGGATGCGCGAGTGCCAGGAGGTCTACTCTGCCCGTCTTCTACCAGGATCAACTGGGGTAAATGTTCTGGACTCCTGGTTGGCCTGTGGCAGATGGATCCCCTACCTGAGGAGCTCAGGCCTTTTACCAGCCTCCTCTACCTATGGTGCTGGACAGGACAGCTCCAGTGCTGTCTTACCAGGGTTGAGTTCTAGTCATAAACCAGCTGATCGCCTCCATGCTGTGGTACCGGCTGGTCACTTTGACCCCTCCCCTGGACTTTGTCACGAAAATCCAGAAAATGCTTGTCGACTTCTTCTGGGACAAAAAATTGCACTGGGTCACTGCTGAGGTTCTGAGTCTCCCGCTTAGGAAGGGTGGTCAGGCGCTGGTGTGCCTTTGCACCCAGGTGGTGACTTTCTGCCTACAAGCCCTGCAGCGATACCTTTACGTTGAGCCTCCTCCGAGATGGTGTGCCCTGGCAACGTATTTTTTCCACCAGGTGCACGGCCTGAATTATGATGTGCAGCTCCTGTTCCTCGAGCTGAGAGGCCTTTGTGGCTCCTTGCAGGCATTGCCCATCTTTTACCTGATCAAAGTCGCGACACAGCTCTCCCCCGTCATGAGTAGCGGCTATCATCAGAGAGCTGCTGCTCAGGAATCCACCCCTCCGTCCTTTTCAGTGGCTGGCGGAGAGGAGGGCTGTGGCTGCAGGGGCGACCAGGATCGGGGACGTGCTGGGTGGCGGAGGAGTGGGCTGGATGCTTCCGCATGAGTTGGCGTGTCGTGCGTCTGTGGGCGTCCGGCTCGTGGCCGATGCCATTCAAGACCTTAGGACGGTTGTGCTCGGCCCTGATGTTATATTGGGTCTTGAGGTGGCCCAGGTGCGCAGTGATCTTCCGCCTGAACGTTCCCCTGTTCGGACGGAATTCCATGTTGGCCCCAAGCCTCAAGCCCTCCCGTGGATGCCGGTGCCCCACAATATGAACTGCCTCAGGGAAGTGCTCTCCATGTCACTTAGCACGGCGCAGAAGAGTTTCCTGTATGGACTGCTGCTGCATACCCTTCACTTCCTTACCCACTGCCTGGACACTCCCGGCATGCCTTGTTGCCGTCCGGCAGCGGAGGTCCCCATTGGGAGTCCCTCTACTGAGGTGTCCTCCTACTTTCCATCAGGGACCTGGGGTGGAGGGTGTTGCATGCAGCAGTCCCCTATAATTGTAGAATGTGTCGGTTCATGGACTCCCAGGATACCTGCCCTTTTTGTGGTCTTGTTGAGTCTGTGGACCATGTCTATATTAATTGTTGTGGGCTGCACTCCCTTTTCAATTATTTAAAAAACCTTTTATTACTGTTTTGTTTGCACCTCAGTCCCATGGTCCTGATCTACAGAGGGGAGCCAGGAAGGAGGAAGACCTCCACATGAACCTGCTCCTGGGCTTGGCCAAGTTAGTCATTTACAAGTCCAGGCAGCGGGCGATCAAGGGGGTCATCCCACCCGACTGTTTGGCCCTCTTCTGTGGCTACGTTCACGATCGGGTGTCCCTGGAGAGGGAGCATGCGGTGTCTGCCGGCTCCGTCAAGGCCTTCTGTGCCCGGTGGGCACCGCGAGGTCCGGGTGTTTTATCAACTCTCTTAATCACATTTTGATTTGATGTTTGTAAGTTTTCTTTAAACTTTGTCCTTGGTTTTACAGCTAACCTGACTTAGGGGCTGTGTTTCCTTTATCCCTCATTTTGTTGATTTAGTTTATTAGGCTGGCTTTAAAAGAGCTCCAAGTTTTGATGAATCAAAGAATCTTTGCCTAGTGCCTAAATTCACTGAGGATGGAGTTGAGAGATATTTTGTCTTAAAGTATCTCAGGCTACAAAGCTAGGGTGGCCAAAGGTTAAATGGACACTTATTTTGCGAAGTGTCTTAATAAGAAAAGCAATGGATGTTTATTCAAGTCTTTCAGAAGAACAATCCTCAAATTATAAGGCAGTTAAAGCTGCGGTACTTAATGTTTATGAGCTTGTCCCCCAAGTGTATCAATTAAAATTTCAGTCTTTGAAGAAAAGACAGAATCAAACATTTGTGGAATTTGCCAAGGAGAAAGAAATAATGTTTGCAGGTGGTTTTGATCAATGAAGTTAGAGGCGACTTTTGAGAATGTGAGGAAAGTAATAATAATGGAAGAATTTAGAAGCAGTATCCCAATAGCTAATAGGTCACACCTGGAATATTGTAATATTTCTAAAATAAAGGAAGCTGCAGTTCTGGCAGATGGGTACAATATTTCACATGGATAGCTAGGGAGCAGAAGATCTCCATTTGTAAACCCAGGGGGAAACTGGAGAATAAGAAAGTTTGGAAATGGAAAAGATTCTGGCTTAAGAGAGAAGGCAGAGCTGTTCTGGTAAATAAACATTAAGGTATAGAGGACAAAAGTGATGTAAAGGGACCAGTATGCTTTCATTGCTGTAAAACAGGCCATATAAAAGTGAATTGTTAGAAGCTGAAAGTCAGATCAGTGACAGTAATAGGGATGCCTAAGGAGTCTTCAGAAAATACCGCACCAGTAAAGGCAACAGTAAAATTGTTCCCTCAGAACCTGCTAGAATGGTGCATATGGCTCAGGATGGTCAAGGAGATTCTTCTCTGTGTTATGACACAGCAGTTGGTAAAGGCTGAATTGTTTAAATCCCAGAGGGAAACTTGAAACAACTGTCATAACATATATTTTCAATTGGCATGTTTGAGATGCAGCTCTGAATTCAGGAATAAAACCACCAAGCCTAAAACTAAATTAAACGTGTATTAATTTACAACAAATTGAACATATCCACATGTCTACAATAATAACTTTTAAACAAATCCCCAAATTAATCACTCCCAGGTAAATCTCGAGTAACCCATAGACTTTAAACAGACACCGGGCAAAGCACCTTTGACCTTATGAATTCAAAATGAGGTTCCTTTGCACACACAGATGTAGGCTTACAGGCTGGTTAGATCTTAAATGTCTCTGCTTTACACACTCAAACTCTTTTCTGTTTATACCTAGCTTTTCCTTTGAATGTAAATTTTCTTTTGTATCACCAGGCTTTTAACATTATATCTCCTAACAATAATATCCTTTCATTCCACCAATCTTATTAGTAAGCTGAAAAAAATAAACACATTGCTTGGCATTTTCTAGCTAGGTGCAAGATTTTACTCCCACTCTTGAATGCTTTATTCAACAAATGCAAATTTACACTTTATCTTCTATCCTCCTTATGTTTATCTAACAAGTCCTTGATATCAATAGAAATCACTCCAATCCAGTGTCCAGGTTTTTTTTAAATGTCCAAATTTTCCTTTAAGCTTCAAACTCTCTTAATAACGCACCTGCAAACTGATTTTATCTACCAGTGTAATATAAGGGGTTAACATGGTGTCCCAATACATGCAAGATTGGATCCAGGCACCAGTTGACCTTGAACACAAGACGTTGCTAAGAGACTTCCTGTTATCTACTGAAGGGAGTCGGAGCCGAAACCGCATGGGAACAATGCCCAGTACTAAACAATGTGTTGGACGAGTGCCCAACGCGGACTCAGTGAACTCGGCAAGTAGCGCATATATAAGCCTGGAAAGTCCCCAGTTCGGGGAGTCTGCTCCGGGTTAAGCTAATCGCCGAGCGTGGGTCACAGGCGGCACCTCCGCAGAACTGACGGCTCCCAGTTCCAGTAATTCGTGGAGTAAGTATATAGCCAATTATGCCAGACCCGTTGTGAGTATCGGACCTGGTTTCTATCCTATGTAGGCTAGGTAGGAAACAAGCAAAATAAAATAATATTATCCTAGCAAGCTAGTCTCCTGTTCTTTGTTTTCGCATCAAACTACCCGCCTGCGAACCTGATCCTCATAATTTCTTAGAACATTTTGGCGTAGTCGGCAGGATCAATCGCAATTGAGGAGGGATTTTGATGCGAAACAATGTTTGGGAAAAGGAATAAGAAACCAGAAGGGCAGGCCGAGGCGGTTGCGGTCCCAGGATGGCAAGGGCCGTGGCATAGTGTAGCGGCCTGTTTGCGGAAGGGTGGGGGGCGACCGGAAAACTGGGAGGCCGAAGGCGTAGGAACCACCCCAGGGTCGCTGCTGTCCACCCTTGAGAAAATCCCGGTCCCCTCAAGGAACCCCTTGCCAGGGATCCAGAGGCGGATGTGGGCTTGTGCGGCGGCTTGTAAGCAGCAGTCTGACAGGCGTCAGAAGTTGGAGGCTGAAATAGCAACCCTTAAGCATGAGCAGGGGCTCAGTAGCGGGGATGCCTCCGTGTTAAGACAAGAAATTATAAAACTAAAGGCAGAAATAACAGCACTAACGGAATTAGCAGGGCGGGCGATCACACATTTGTCGTCTAGTAAGCGGAAGAGTGAGCGAAAGCGCCCGCGATCCGTGAACCCCACTCAAATAAGGGCGTTTGTGGCGCAGCTAAATAATGGGGACGGCTGGGATATTGACCACTGGGACGGGAATATATGGGGGGATTCGGATGATCAATACGAAGATGAGCTGCCACCCCAGGTGCGAGCGAATCCGGTCGTCCGGAGAAAACAGGTTCAGAGACGGCCTAGGCTTTTGGAAGAAGGAGGACAGCAAGTCCAGGTAGATTTTCAAGATGCGCCCAAATTCGGGGGATTGGCCAAAGATGCGGCAATAGACCTGGCATATAGACGACAGGCCAAAGATATGGTAGGGGAAAGGGGTACGGGGACTCTATTCGGGATGTACGCCCGAGCGGTAGCAGAACAATACCCGTTCCCGTCTGACTGGCCACCCTTGGAAGGAATGTGGACCACGATTAAGGAAGGGATACAGAGATTGACCCGACTATGTGTACGAGATGCCTTGTTGTTAGAAGTCTTGGATGAGATAGAAAATGTCAATGTGAGCAAACAAGCCAGGGATCACCTGGTAAAGACGGCTCCCCCACATTATAAGCCGTTGCTACTTACCATAATGCTGAGTGGCAAGGGAGAAACGTTGGGGGAGGCTCGGAGTATGATGCGGGAGATGGGAGGATTGGGAGACTGGGGGGTGCAAGGCCGGGGTAATAATGGGACTAGGGAGGGACGTCGCTCGGAAACTCGGGGTGACTCTAGATTCAACCCCAATCAAGGAGGCAACCCCGGACCCTCCCGCCGAGCCCTATGGCAAGCGCTGATGCAAGCACAAGTCCCGGTTGCGGACATTGATGGGAGGCCCACGAGAGAGCTGCAAGAAATGTGTAAACGAAAGGGACTTAAAGTGTCCAGGGTAGAAACCGAGGCCCGTGAACCACGGGTAACGGCAGAGGAATTGGTAGAACTATTAATACAGAAATGTCAGTTCAGGGAGACGGGGAACGTTACCTCAGATAGAGGGAGGACTCCCACTCGACCGCAATGGGAGTCCTCCGAGGAGGAGGAAGGAGAGGTGACAACCCCTTACAGAGAATGTTGCAAGGTGGACCGGCGCACTCGCAATGCGAATAAGAAGGGGAAGAATAAGAGAGGAAGAGGTGCTAAACGCCTGTACCCGGCGTTGTCAGAAGAGGATGAGTGGGAGGACCAATAGGGATTGGGCCAAGCCCCGAAGATTTGCCCACAAACGAGCCAATGGTCGGCCGATGACATCAGACCACATGTGGCGGTGACCATTTATTGGCGCAAATCTGTTCAGACGGTTATGGCTCTAGTGGACACGGGGGCGGAGGCCACCCTAATCCATGGAACTCCCCATAAGTTTAAAGGAACCCCAGTCACATTAGTGGGATTGGGAGGAAATTTGATAGAAGGAAAAATGGTGCAATTACCCTTAAGAATAGGGGCAATGCCGATTAGGACCCATTCTGTAATCATAACACCGGTCCGCGAGTGGATCCTAGGAATGGACGTGCTGGCAGGGCTAACCCTATACCTGCGACACGGTAAATTTGAATTTGGAACCTTAATACATTGTCGCACGGTATTGGTGGGAAAGGTGAAAATGGACCCCTTTCCCATCCCAATAGCCGAAAAGGTGATCAGCCTACGACAGTATAGAATTCCCGGTGGACACAAAGAGATCTCCGCCACCATTAAGGATTACTTAGAAGCGGGGGTATTAAAAACGTGTACGACTGCTTGGAATAACCCGTTGTGGCCGGTCCATAAGGCTAATGGATCCTGGCGGATGACGGTGGACTATCGGCAATTGAACCGCCACACCCCTGCCCTGACGGCGGCGGTACCTGACGCCGTTACCATTATAGGACGAATACAACATCACCCTGGTACTTGGTACGGGGTGATCGATTTAGCTAATGCCTTTTTTACTATCCCAATCCCCGAAGATAGACAGGAACAGTTTGCCTTCACGTGGGAAGGTAGACAGTTCACATTCACACGGTTGCCTCAAGGCTATCTGCACAGCCCCACTATATGTCATAGGATAGTGGCGGAACATTTGGCAAGGTTCGAAGTGCCGGACCACGTAATGGTCTCCCACTACATTGACGATATAATGATACAAGGTAGTGGGCAGGCCCAGATACAAACACTGTTGGACGCATTAGTCCAACACATGAAGGGGTACGGATGGGAAATCAACCCGGCAAAGATACAAGGGCCTTCCCAGACTGTGAAGTTCCTGGGGATAATTTGGAATAAAGGGGAACGAGAAGTTACCGAGAAGGCCAGGGATAAAATTCAGGCCTTCGCAGTTCCTCACACGCAAAAGGACGTACAGCAATTTATTGGACTATTTGGCTTTTGGAGGCAACATATACCACATTTGGGACAGATACTGAGACCATTATACCAAATTACCAGGAAGAAGGCAGAGTTTGAATGGACTAACAACCATCAACTCGCCTTCGAGATGGCCAAACAAGCGATACAGCAGGCTGTATCCCTAGGAAAAATACAGTCAGGACCGGTCGAATTGCAGGTTTCGGCACAGGGAGACTATGCAAATTGGAGTCTATGGCAAAAACAAGGACGCGTAAGGAAGCCGTTGGGGTTTTGGTCTCGTAAACTACCCCCGGCGGGGGAGAGGTACACCCCCTTTGAGAAACAACTGTTGTCCTGCTACTGGAGCTTGGTGGAAACCGAGGCCCTGACAGCAGGGCACGAAGTAATTATGAGAACGGCTATACCCATTCTCCCGTGGGTAATGAGTGATCCCACTACACATAGGATAGGGACGGCCCAAGAAAGTAGTATCATCAAATGGAAATGGTATGTGTCAGAAAGGGTGAAGACTGGGCAGAAGGGGGTGTCAGTCTTACATGAGCAAGTGGCGGAGGCCCCTGAGGGAGGGGAAGTGAGATTCGAGGTGATTGAATACACAGAATCACCTGTGAAACTTGGGAAAAGGTACGATGAGCTGACGCCGGAAGAGCAAGCCACTGCTTGGTTCGTGGACGGCTCAGCTCAATGGAAGTCAGGACGGCGTAGGTGGAAGGCCGCTGCGTATAATCCAAAGCAAGGGATTACATTGGAAGAATTGGGAGAGGGTAAGAGCAGCCAGTGGGCCGAGCTCAAGGATTCATGGTCAGTAGTTAACGGGATGACTCAGTGGATGCCCACATGGCAGGCCAATCAGTGGATGATCCAAAGTCGGGAAGTATGGGGTAGGCCGCTGTGGGAGGAAATTTGGGAGAAGGCCCAGCATTTAAGGATATTTATCACACACGTGGACGCCCACACGTCCCGAAATGACGCGGAAGCCCTCCATAACCGATATGTTGACGGCATAGTTCGAGCTATGGTAGTACAGAGGGACACCTCGGTGGATCTAGCCAGATGGGCACACCAAAAGGCTGGGCATTGGGGGATACAAGGGACCCTACAATGGGCCCGGGATCGGGGTATAGACCTGCTGGTAGACGATGTAAAAACCGCAGTGAATCAGTGTGAGCAATGCCAACACCAAAGACAGGGAGTGCCCCAGCATATGATGGGGCACATTCACCGAGGAGAAGGCCCCGGCCAAAGCTGGCAGATGGACTTCGTGAGCCCATTGCCCACGTCCCAGGGATGCAGGCACATTTGCACAGCGGTGGACACCATGTCTGGGGTCCTGGTGACCCATCCTTGTCGCCATAATAATCAGCAGGCAACCCTGCGATGTTTAGACATGATAGAACAATTCTACGGGATGCCTATGCAGGTCCAGAGCGACAATGGTTCGCACTTTACGGGAGGGCGGATAAAGCACTGGTGCAACGAAAATCATGTCGAATGGATATACCATGTGCCGTATCATCCGCAAGCAGCAGGACTGATTGAACGGATGAATGGGATCTTGAAGTCCTCTCTTCGGAAGGCGGGGGGGGCGAATGATTTGACAAATTGGAAAAAGAACCTCATCCGAGTTGTAAAACAAATTAACAATCGTCCATTGGGGAATGGAGTTACACCCTTAAATAGGATGATAAAGGTATGTGACACGCCCGAGGCGCGTCCCATTAAAATGTGGAAATTCGATGCGGAAGCGGAACTGCCAGTCCGGGCCACCCCGGCATCAGCGGGGCTTGATTTGCGGGCCTTGACTACCCGGACGTTGGTGCCCCAAGTGCCAACGGCAGTTAAAACCGGCTTGGGATTAGTTTGCCCTTCCGGGACTTATGGACACATTCTCCCACGATCTGGGTTATCACTGAAAGGGATCGATGTCATGGGTGGAGTTATTGACGCAGACTATCAGGGAGAGATTGGGGTTATCCTAGTCAACATCACCACCGAGCCCTACGTGGTTAATAAGGGGGATAAGATCGCCCAATTGGTAATTAAACCTTGTGACATGTCCACTGTGGAGGAGACGGGGGCCCCTACGAAAATAACCGAACGGGGAACGGGAGGTTTCGGATCCACTGATGTAAAGGGGGCTAAAGTTTGGGTACGCCAGCCAAATGGCCCTCCAAAACCGGCAGAAATAATCGCCCAAGGGAAGGATAGTTTGGTGACAATAATGTATCCAGGGGACTCAGCCTGGCATAATGTGCCGGCAAACCAATGCTACCTCCGAGAAACATGAGCCCACGTCTTCTCGTCACCATAGATCCGGATCATGGCATGGTGGTGGGCCCTGAATGTGCTATGGACTGTTGGAATCCTGGGTCGGAGTATGTCAAGACCCGGGTCGGAAGAAACGAAACACAATGCTGGTGCTCTGGGACAGATCGTCAGCTGGGAAGCCAGTGACCAAGAGCGAAGGCAGGACAATTTTACGTGCCCCTCCGGACAACGATGTGACATTATGACTATCACCAGCAATTGCACGTTGTATCGATGCAAGGGCAGCTTTGAGGATGCAAACACAACAGTGGCCCCGGGCTGCGCACTGACCATTCACACCCGGGTGAATATGTGTTCCGAAGGACAGTGTCATGAGGGTGGTATTGAATGGACTATTATTACCGCCAACGACGAAATGAGGATTACCAATGGGACGCCAATCACTGGCAGAGGCCCAATGGACTGGTTAATCAGGGGAGAGTCTGGCATCCCAAAACATCAACCACCTTCCGACTGCCAGTCATACCCGAATGTAACCCTAAACGGCGACGACGGGCATGGTACGATACCTTGTTAGGAGGGGCAGGGACAGTAATGGGGATATCCAATGCTATAGACTCTGAAGTGACCCGTACTAAATTATCCAGTACGGGGCAAGCAACTGCACAAGGCCTGTACACTATTGGCCGATGGATGCCGTCGGCCATGATGACGCAGGAAGAGACTGCACGAATTTTGCTGCATTCCTTAAAATGGGAATTGGACGTGTGGGATTCGACTCAACGGCTGTTCCAAAATTTTACTGTACAGATGAACTGGACAATTTGCGGTATCCAAATGCTGCATGCACATTTGCAAAAAGAACGATTTTTACGAATAGTCACTTCGCCTAATGTTCAGGCCTGGCGAGGGGTGTGGAACGTATCTGAGAAATTATGGATGAACACCTATCCGGACAAAACATGGTGTAATGCAACGCTGTGTAAAGGACATTTTGTAACCTTGAATGTAACTGATTTTGTGACGGTGTGCCGATATTACGTATTGCCGGTCATTACATCTGATGGATATTACTTTCTCAAAACAAAAGGGAATTGGTTCAGTCCGGACACCAATCTTACCTATGACTTGTCCGCGTGTGAGCAGGCGGATCAAGGAAAGGCCTGTCTGTTGATGGATCGATATCGAGACCCGTGCCTTACAGAAGACACGGCTTTGTGTGAATGGATGATTGAGGCACCCCGAGATATGATGTGGCAGATTGGTCCCCATACGCTCTGTGTGGCCACTAGTCATGCCCATGCCTTACTCCCGACGACCCCTTTTTCAGGTTGCCTTACTGGCATCTATCGATGGCGGTGGCAGAACCATACTTACCTATTGACCAATTACAGCGGAACGCAACACCTCACCACTATGCAGTGGCAGGTATGGCTGCACCCTTGGAGTATCTCGCTAGAGCGTTTTAAACAGGCCCTCGATCGCTCGGAAGAGCTAAAGCAGATATTGCGACAACATCAAATCAATGTTACCCGGGTGACTGTGTCCACCTTTATACATGGCCAAAAGGTAGTACACGCTGCTCATGTAGTAGAGGTGGAATCCGCCCATCACTGGTGGGATCTGTTCAATGGGCTGTCAACTACGGCACGACGTTCCCTATTTCCTCCGTTGTTCATTTTAATCGGAGTTTTAGTGATTCTGACCTGTTGTAATATACTGACCTGTACGTATGTTTGCCGTGTGCGGCAGCAACTGGAACAAAACATGTACATGTTATAACAATGTATTGCTTATTATTATGTATTTGTATAATCGTTACATGTATTGGGCCAATCAGTGGAATGTAATATAAGGGGTTAACATGGTGTCCCAATACATGCAAGATTGGATCCAGGCACCAGTTGACCTTGAACACAAGACGTTGCTAAGAGACTTCCTGTTATCTACTGAAGGGAGTCGGAGCCGAAACCGCATGGGAACAATGCCCAGTACTAAACAATGTGTTGGACGAGTGCCCAACGCGGACTCAGTGAACTCGGCAAGTAGCGCATATATAAGCCTGGAAAGTCCCCAGTTCGGGGAGTCTGCTCCGGGTTAAGCTAATCGCCGAGCGTGGGTCACAGGCGGCACCTCCGCAGAACTGACGGCTCCCAGTTCCAGTAATTCGTGGAGTAAGTATATAGCCAATTATGCCAGACCCGTTGTGAGTATCGGACCTGGTTTCTATCCTATGTAGGCTAGGTAGGAAACAAGCAAAATAAAATAATATTATCCTAGCAAGCTAGTCTCCTGTTCTTTGTTTTCGCATCAAACTACCCGCCTGCGAACCTGATCCTCATAATTTCTTAGAACAACCAGCAACATGTATAATCTGTAGATTAAATGATTGTAATAATAGATTCCACCTGAAAAGTCTTGCACTTTTGTCTTGAAATTTGTCCGAAAACTTCAAAGGATTGTGGTCTGTATAAACAATTGTTTCTGATAAATTGCAACATAAATTTCAAAATGCTGCAATGCTAACACCAAACCCAAGATCTTTTTTCAATCGTTGACTATCTTCTCTGTTGTACATTCAGCTTCCGTGAAAAATACCCGATCGGTATTCCAATGTCATCCACTTGTAACAGTACAGCCCCAATGCCTATATCAATTGCATCAATGACCAACATAAATTGCTTGGTATAATTGGGTACTACCAAAACTGGTGTCATAGTTAATACAGTTTTCAAACTGTCAAATGAATTCTAATATTCCAGCATCTATTGAAACTTCTTGTTCTTTTTTAATAGTAGTCAGTGCAGTAACCACTTGCTAAAATTTGGTACAAATTTCTGGTAAAACCCACTCATGCTCAGAAATCTCAAAACTTCTCATTCTGTTGTGGGCACTGGGAAATCCACAATACCCTTGACTTTTGCATCTCTCGGAGCCACCTTACCATATCCAATGGTACCGCCTAGATGTGTAACTTGCACTTTTGCGAATTCACTTTTAGCCAAGTTCATCACCAAATTAGCTTCTTGTAATCAAGAAAATAATTCTTCCAGATGCTGTAAATGCTCCTCCCACATCTGACTAAAAAGTATCAGATCATCAATATAAACAGCATAATTGCTTAGACCTGCAATTACTTTGTTTGTAAGTCTTTGAAATGTTGCAGGTGCATTCTTAATAACAAATGTCATGACTTTAAACTGATTTAGTCCATTTGGCATCACAAAAGCCGATATCTCCTTTGCTCTTTCCAACATCGGTACCTGCCAATATAATTTTAGCAAGTCAATCTTTGTGATAAATTTTGATTGTCCCATTTTCTCAATGCAATGTTCCAACTGTGGTATAGGATAGGAATCTGCTTTTGTCACTGCATTCACCTTTCAATAGTCCACACACAGTCTTTGTGTTCCATCCTGTTTTGGTACCAGCACAATAGGCAAACTCCACTTACTGCAACTAGACTTAATGAAATCATTTTGAAGCGTGAAGTCAATTTCTTTTTGTACTTGAGATAGCTTTGCCGAATTAAATCAATAAGGATGTTATCTTATTGAAGATGAAACTTTTACAGATACATCATGTATAGCTAAATCTGTCTTCCCCGGCTTATTCCCACAAATATATTTGTGTGACTGCAACAGCTTTTCCAAATCACTTTGACCCTTGTTTGGAAGGTAACTCAATATTTCATTTAAATTTTCAAGCAGCCCCTCATTATCCAATTTGATTAGAGGAAAATCAATTTCAGAGTCCTGCACTTCTACCTCTTTCTCATCATTCACCACCACTAATACCTCTTTTTGTCCTCTTCTCTGTCAAAGTACTTTTTAAGCATACTTACATGACACACCCTCGGCTTCTTTCTTCTATCTGGAGTATTTATTAAATAATTTACTTCACTCAATTTATTTTCAAACTTGTAAGGTCCACTAAACCTTGTATTTAATGAATCACCTAGTACTGGTAACAGAACTGGCACTTTCTGTCCAGAAACAAAACTGCAAGCTGTCGCTTTCTTGTCTGCCTTCATTTTCATTACTTGCTGTGACATCTTTAAATGTTCCCTTGCCAACTCACATGCTCTGTTCAATCCTTCCCTGAAATTTCATACATAACCCAGGAGAATAGTTTCAGAATTTTGACCCACCAATTTCTCATGAATCAATTTCAGTGGTCCTTTACCTCATGACCATAAACTAGTTAAAAAGAGCTAAAACCACTCGATGCATTAGGAGTGTTTTCAATAGCAAATAACAAGAATGGAATTCCCCCATCCCAATCCTGTGGATAATCCTGACAGTACGCTGTTATCATAGTTTTAAACATTTGGTGCCATCTTTCCAAATATCCTTGTGACTCCAGATGGTAAGCTGTTGACTTAAATGGTTTTATCCCCAAACTGTTCATTAGTCCCTTAAACAGCTGTGACATGAAATCTGACCACTGATCTGATTGTATTTCCTTAGGTATATCACACCTTGTAAAAAAAAAATTGTTAACAACTCCACAATCTTCTTGGTTATAATATTTCTTAAAGGTATCACTTCAGAAAACCTAGTAGTTACATCCATTATTATCAGTAAGTCCTAATTTCCACTTTTAGTCTTAGGGAGGGGTCCTACACAATCAATCATGACCCTGGTAAAAGGTTCTTCAAATGCTGGTGTTGGGATTAAAGGTGCCAGCTTAATCACTGTTTGTGGTTTCCCTATTACCTGACATGTTCTACAGAATTTGACGACATCCCTATGCAATCCTGGCCAAAAAAAATACCTCTATCTTTTCCTGTGTTTTCCTAATTCCTAAATGTCCTCCCATTGAAATTGCAAGAGCAATCCTCAGCATTTCATTTCTATACCCAACTGGGATAACAATCTGATGCACCTCACTCCAGTTTTCATTTGCTGAGACATGATCCGGCCTCCATTTTCTCATTAAAATATCACCCTGAAGGTAATAAAATACTGGAATATATTTTGCCTCTGTTTCTCAGTAAGCTGCCTGATGTAACTGTTTTAATTGCAAATTATTTTTCTGTATCTCCACTAACCACCTTGAGTTAAACACTTCAGCTGAATTGTCCTGTAGTCTTTCTTCCTGAACAATGTTATCAAACACACTGCCCGCTAACTGGATTTTGGCACATTCCTCTTGCCTTTGAACTGCCTGCACTTCTTGTTTCAACCTATGAGCCTGTGATCTCATTACCACACAATCTGGAAACAATCCAGGACGCACTCTTTGTAACACCTCTGTTGAAAACACTTCACCAGGCTGCTCAACTATCATTGGTATCACCCAAATCTGTGACCCAGCTATATCATTACCCTAAATAAATTGAAGCCCTGCAATGGGCAATTTTTCCACTACTCCAACAATAACTTCACATGTCTACCATTTGGTCTTTAAATTTATCTTGCACAAGGGGATAGGTTTAGCATCTCCATGAACCCTACTTATTATCACCTGCTCCTGCAATACTCCCTCTGAACAACAAATGTCACTATCCCACAACATTAACGATTGACCAGCCCCCATTTCTCTTAAAATGTTAACATCTTTACCTACTCCACCCTGTACACATAGAAAGACTTTCCCTTCACACATTTCTGCAACTTTCCCCTCCGAATTCTCTTGGGTAAATTGTGAACATATTCCTACTTTTTTTTACCTATCACTGATTCTTCCTGTTTTACCTGCACAAACACTACTGGTTTTTCCTGTGTCTGAGTCTCAGAACCCACAGTACTTTTATTTCCAGAACTTTTCGGCACCCCAATAATTCCAACAGATTTTCCCAGTAAGTTCCAACACACTGACTTTGTTGGCCCCACTTTTTTACAATGAAAACACCTCAATTTTAGAATGTCACTCCTACCCTCATAACCTTCCTTTTTATTCTGAGAAAAAACTTCTTGGGAATTTCCAGCTACTCTTTCTCTTCCCTGGCTACTCACCTTCCTTTCACCTTCCCACTTTCTATCCTTTTCAGTTTTAAAAGGGCAACGAATAAAAGATCTAGCTCTATGCAGTAACTCATAATCATCAGCTATATCTACTGCTTGTCTTATCATTTGAACCCTCTGTTCCTCCACATGAGGTACACAGGTCCCTGAAGGCAGCAGTTCAAGTAGACAAGGTTGTAAAGAAGGCATATGGAATGCTCTCCTTCATTGGCAGAGGTATAGAATATAAAAGTAAGAATATAATGTTGGAATTGTCTAAAACACTGGTGAGGCCACAACTGGAGTATTGTGTGCAGTTCTGGTCACCACATTACATAATAGCTCTGGAAAAAGTGCAGAGGAGGTTTACAAGAATATTGCCAGGGTTAGAAAGTGTAGCTACGAGGAGAGATTGGATAGGTTGGGGTTGTTTTGCTTGGAACAAAGAAGGCTGAGAGGTAATTTGATTGAGGTGTATAAAATTATGAGGGGAATAGATAGAGTGGACAGGATAAAATTGTTTCCCTTGGTGGAGATTTCTAGAACCAGGGGACATAGATTCAAGATAAGCGGCAGAAGATGTAAGGGGGACATGAGGAAGAACTTTTTTTATGCAGAGGGTAGTGGGTGTCTGGAATTCGCTGCCCAACTTGGTGGTAGAGGCAGAAACTCTGTTAAACTCTTTTAAAAAGTACCTGGATCTGCACCTAAAGTGCTGTATGCTGCAGGGCTATGGGCTGGGTGCAGGAAGGTGGCATTAGAAAGGGCACCTGGGTGTCCTCAGGCTGGCATGGACAAGATGGGCCAAATGGCCTCCTTCTGTGCTGTAGCTTTTCTATGGTTCTATAAGTTCTCACTACCGAAGGAATTGAATCTTTAAATTATTCCAAAAGAATTACCTCTCTAAGAGCTGCATATGCTGTCTATATCTTTAACAGCGGTATCCACCGGTCAAAATTACTTCGTTTTACTCTCTCAAACTCAATATAAGTTTACCCAGGCTGTTTTCTCATATTCCCAAATTTCTGCCTGTTTGCTTTAGGAACCAATTCATATGCACTCAAAATAGCCCTTTTCACCACATCAAAATTCACCTTCAGATAGCAAAGCACATACCTCATGCGCTCTACCCACCGAGCTGGATTGCAACAACAATGTCCAGTACTCCTGTGGCCATTTCATCTGTTTAGCTATCCTCTCAAATGAAATAAAGAACTCCTCAACATCTCTTTCCTCAAACTTTGGAAGAACTTGTACAGACTTAAACATCTCCCCACTGGATTTTAGGTTAAAGGTTTTTACATCATCAGAACTCTCCTCAGAATCAGAGATCTCTTTTTTAACTTCCAAGCTTTGAAGCAGGTATTCTCTTTCTTTCTCTATTTCCCTTGCCTCTCTTTCTTTGTCACTCTCTCTTGCCTGAAATTCCAGTTCCAGCTTCCTTTCTTTCTCCTGCCTTCCTGCTTGCTCCCTTTGAAATGCCCTTTCTCTTTCCTTTGCTTCTAATTCAAGTTTTTTCAGTTCTTTTGCTTGTTCAAGTTCAAGTGTCTTCATATGTAACTGAAGTCTCATTAACTCCAGCTGTGACTCACTAGTGTCAGGTATCACTTCCAATTATAGATGCTGTGCTATACCTTTAATTATATCTGCTTTCCTCACCTACAGGTAACCCTAATTTTAACTTATTTGCCAACCCTGTTAACTTATTCTTGGATACTTTTTGTAACCCAATCTTCTACTCCCAGACAAGTCTTAGCAATTGCCAAAGCCATCTTGCAGTCTCACCACTTACAAAAAACCTCACTAATTCAAAGTGCTTCTCGTACTCGTAACATTAATATTCACAAATTCCAAACCAATCAAGGGATTACAAATATTATCCCTCCAAGAGCCCTCAATTGTTATGACACAGCAGTTAGTAAAGATTGAGTTGTTTAAATCCCAGAGGGAAACTTGAAACAACTGTCATAACCTATATTTTCAATTGGTATGTTTGCGATGCAGCTCTAAATTCAGGAATAAGACTGCCAAGGCTCAAGAGGTTTTTTTTATATAAAACTAAATTAATTTTATTAATTAATTAAAATTATTAATTTACAACGAATTAAACACATACACATGCCTACAAATTACTACCTTAATAACTTTTAAACAAATCCCCAAATTAACCACTCCCAGGTAAATTTCCACCAAGGCAACAGTTACCCATAGACTTTAAGCAGACACCAGGAAAAGCACATTTGACCTTACAAATTCAAAATGAGGTTCCTTGTAATTTGGTTCCTTTGCAGGCACAGGTGTAGGCGTACAGGCTGGTTAGATCTTAATGCCTCTGCCTTACACACACAAACTCCTTTCTGTATATACCTAGCTTTTCCTTTGAATGTAAACTTTCCATTGTATCACTAAGGTTTGACATCTCCTCTCCTTTCATTCTACCAATTTTATTAGTAAGCTGAAAAAAATAAACACATTGTTTCTAGCTAGGTGCAAGATTTTACTCCCACTCTTAAACGATTTATTCAATAAATGCAAATTTACATTTTACCTTCTATCCTCCTTATGTTTATATAACTGACATCTCAAAAATGCTATACATCAAAGCACCCAAACTAACTGGCTTTAATCCAATTAAGACATACACAGTCAAACACAGACATAGAACCCACTACAACTCCATTTTAAAAGTAATTTCCAATAACATTATAGACATTAATAGATCTTCATGACACATGGAACCTGACAAAGTGAGTCAAGTTACTGGAGGTTATAGAGATTTTGGCTCTAAGGGAGAAGTATCCCCTTACTCCTCCAAGAAAACAAGTAAACAAATTAATATTTTGAGAGATACTGGGGCAATTCAGTCATTGACGGTGGCTGATGATACAAGTTATCTTCCAGATGGTTTGATGAAAGGAAGGGCTTTGTTAAGGGCTTTTCACAGGAGTTCGGAACCTGTTCCCTTGGATAATGTTAATTTAAGAAGTGACTTTGTAAACACAGCTGCCACTGTGGGAATTGTTCCTAGTTTACCTATTGAAGGGATAGGTTTTATACTAGGTAATGATTTGGCAGGTTTGAGAATATCAGCATCTGACAGTTTCAAGAGAGCTGACTGAGGGGAGCGAAATTGAGATTTTTCAGGAGGAACATCCTGGATTGTTCCCAGATTCATTGTAAGTAGGGCTCAGGCTTGTAAAGTTAGATAGGGTGAAGTAGAATCAATTGAAAGGGAAGATAATTCAAGTGTTCTGCTGGATAGGACTTTTTTCAGGAATTTGAAGAGGTTAAAGTCCCTGAAAATAACAAGGCTGAATTATTTAGCCGAACTTCCTTGTTTGAAGCCCAGCAAGCAGACCCTGGTTTGCAAGGATAGTCTCAGATGGCGTACTCTGAGGAAGCATTAACAGATATTACCTAAATGATATTACCTAAAAATTATACATTTATGAGGAAATGGAGACCGTCTCAGAGACCAGCAGATGAGGAGTGGACAGTAGTCCTTCAAGTTGTTGTCCCTCCTGATTACTGGACAGAAATTTTAAGAATTACCCATGAAATTCCATTGGCAAGTCATTTAGAAATATGAAAGATTTAAGCTAAAATGATGGAACACTTTCACAGGCCAGGATTGCACAGAGATGTGATTGAATTCTGAAAGACATGTCACATGTGTGAATATTTTTGGGAATATGGTGGTATTCTGTAAAGAAAACTGAGAGTATATATGTATTTGTGAATTAAACTGGGGGTAGGTTAGTAAAGACAGTTTGTGTGTGGGAGCAGAGAAATGAAAGGTAAAAGTGATAGATGCATACATTTGTAATGAGAGGCTATGGTGAAGTTAAATGTACGAATATAGGTTTGGTTTTAAAATTTGCATTAGGTGATAGGGAAGGGCTTGACTTTTCAGCTGTTAAATTTCAAAGGGAATTTTACAACTTACAAAGGTTTCATAGATAAACAAGGGAAGGTTATTAAATTTTATTTGACCTAAAAGTGGAGGTGATAGGAAAACATGAAAGATTTTTATATTTTGCAGAAATTGAGTTCAAAGAGATGCTTAGTCTAAGATCAAAGGAGAAAAGGATATTTAAGGAAAGATGTTGAGTTGAGGTGGCTGTGTGGTGGAGACGTCCTAAGACCAGCTCTGTGCTGAGATATGTTGTAAATTTGAAGCAGCTTTCAGTTTCAAGCCAGAAAAGCCTTTGCTTCGGAAAGCAGTCTGTTTCTGAACTTGCTTCGGTTCCACAGCAGACTGGAAGAGAATAAAAAGTTGTGTGGTATACTTTATTAAAGTGGCAGCAGTTTTTGTCTTGGGTTATATTACTGGATTTTTATGGGAAAAAAATCTATAAATGAACTGTCGCTAAGTAGTTTATTTGTGTGTTCTGACCAAGGGAGTTTTGGGGAGGTGGAATGTTTTGTAAGACTGTTTTAACTGTGTAATTTTAATCTTGTGTGCTTAGGGTTTTTTCTTCTTGTTAATAAATCTTTTAATTTTAAAATCCTAAAAGTGTTACTGGGATTTTATACTTCTGGGATGAGTAATTTTCCCCTCGTTTTCAAAATACAAAAAAAAAGTTCCTTCTGGGATTTGCCTTGCTCAGCGAATAACATCGATTGCAGTTGTAGCACATGTCAACTGGTTGAGAACCACAGCTCCATTGATCCCAATATCCGCTTTTGATGACCCCTACACAAAACAGGGTATCATTATCTTTTAACCATTAAGGATTTGTCTGGCTGATACCCTTAAGAAGAATTACTGCACATGAGGTAATCAAAGAGTTAATTCAGTATTTCACCAGGTATGGGTGATCCAGAGAGGTTCAGTCTCATTTGGGATCAAATTTCATGTCACGAGTATTCCAGGAGGCAGTGCATAGTTTAGGAGTAAAGCAGATTAAATCATCTGTGTATCACCGACAGTCTCAGGAGGCATTGGAAAGATGACAGCAAACTTTAAAACTACAATTAGAGGTTACTGCCTTGGATATTCAGAGGACTGGGATAAAGGCATTTCATTTTTGTTATTTGCCACTAGAGATGCACCTAATGAATCAACCGGATTCAATCCCTTTGAGTTAGCTTAGGACATAAAGTAAGGGGTCCACTTTAATTCATTAGAGAGAAAGTTATGGCCCAGGAAGAAGAAATTACTCCCTCGGACTACACCTTCAAATGTCAAGGAAGACTGTCAAAAGTATGCGTAGTAGCTCAGGAACATCTTAAAGTTTTCCAACAAGTAACGAAAACTCAATTAGATAAGACAGCTGAAACCCAAATTTTTAAACCTGGGGATAAATTACTAATTCTTTTGCCTGGTGAATCACTGGAGGCCAGGTTTAATGAACCTTATGTTAAAAAGAGACTCAATGAGATAAACTATGTAATTAGTGCCCTGGACAGAAGGAAAAAGTGTGTCAAATATGTGGAAACAGTGACAATGTATTGTTTCCTACTAGGGAGGCTAGTCAATCAGTGAGGTAGTAAAGAAGGACAATGGTGATAGGAATACATGTGAGAGTTCAAATAATGAGTCAAAGATTGAAAGTTCTCAGATCGTACCCTCAGATTAGGATTCCACATCCTCACCTGCATACTTTTGTGTGATTGGGAACATAGAGTTCAGCATTGGAGGGAGAAATTTTGCAAGGTTTTCATGCCTATTTTTGTTTTATTCATTCCTGGCATGTGGACCCGTCGTCCATATGGCTAGGCCAGCATTTATTGCTCATCCCTAATTGCCCATGAGAAGGTGATGGTGAGCTGCCTTCTTGAACTGCTATATTCGATGTGATGTAGGTACACTCAACCCTGTTAGGGAGTTCCAGGATTTTTACCCAGTGACAGATAAGGAACAATGATATAGTTCCTATTCAGGATGTTGTGTGGCTGGGGGGGGGGGGGGGGGGGGGGGGGGGGGGGGGGACGGACACGGACTTCCAGGTGGTGGTGTTCCCATGTATCTGCTCCCCTTGTCCTTCTAGATGGTAGCGGTCATGGGTTTGGAAGGTGCTGTCCAAGGAGCCTTGGTGAGTTCCTGCAGTACAGAATGTTGTTCAGTATGATTGGGGGTGCCAGGTATTTGCATGTCAGTACATCATGGCTATGGCAGTTGGATGAGGAACATCCTAGCAGATGTCCTCAGATTGAGGTTAGAGCTGGAAGGAAACCTAAAGCATCAGGTGAAGTTTTTTTTTTATTTGTGGGATATGAGAATCGCTGGCAAGGGCTGTTTGAATGGCTTGTTTGGGAACAGAGAATAAAGATGGCTTTACTGACAAACTTATAGTTGTCGAAAAATGCGATAATTCAGAGTTGGGTCTATTTTAATTTTGTATTTATTCTCTATTGACACAAATTCAATGCATGCAATTTATATGTGCAAATTATGCATTCTACCAGACAATTTGGCGAGTACTTGATTCAGAATTGTCAAATTTCTGTCTCGTGGTTCCCAGTAGCTTTAATTTTAGGCAAAAAGGCTTTTTTAAAGATTGCTGAGCCCTGGTGGAGTGGTTTGCCCCCACAGTTGAACATTTCCCTTGCTTACCAGCAGGTTCTGAGTGAGATGCTGGATAGACACCAACAGAGTTGTCCTCGCCCTGCTGCTGCTGCTTGTCCAGCGGAGGGGGCATGCGCGTGGCGCGGCCCGCCCTCCGGCACAAAATGGCGGAACTTGAACACAGCTGAAGCTGTGAGAGGGGAATTGAGGGAAAGAGCGTGGAGCAACACTGTACAAAATTCAGAGATTCAAAAGGGAAAATCAGCATTATAACCTTGAAAAGGCCTTAACGGGGGCAGGGCGACTGACATCGATAAAGACAGAACCACCTACTGCAGGTGAGCAAAGCTTTTTCTACCTTACCCTGTGCTCGCGGCGAGAATTCCCAGATTCAAATGGAAACCGTTGGTTTGCGCCGCTTCAAAAGAAAGCCTGAAATTTACAGCGATGCTGGTTGAAATGCACCTATTTAGGGACGGGAGCAGGGTTGTATTTGATATCTGGCTTCTTTTGTGGATGTAGATGTTGCCCAGGAGGGGTAATATTTAAAATAAAAGGATAAGCGGCATTTCACCGAGGCCTGGACTCGGCGAGCTCTGAGGAACTGATCGTCTGGTCGCCGCGCTGGCTCTCTGATCAAGATCATTTCCCTTTTTCTACACCCCAGCGTTTGGCTTTTTTTCTCGGGGAATGTAAAACTGAGTGAGCCGCTGAACGGTGTGAAACGGTTGCGCTGACAGTGTTCCATAACCGGGTGGTTGCTGCCTTTCTTTAAAACGCACATTCATCTTGTGGCACGAACGAGTCGAGGAAACTTGCTGTTCCTGGTCCCGCCCCCCGTGCTGGCGGCCGGCTCCGAGCTGCTTTTTGATTGGTCTGT